>NC_139678.1:30945181-31641848 GCF_964106915.1 Podarcis gaigeae | reverse complement strand
GGTACTCCAGCATGGTATGAATAAAGATCAAAGTGCGTTGCCTGGATGACCAGGTTGATACGCCTTATCACCTCTTCTCAGAATGGGGCTATTATTCTGCAGTTCCACAGCATATGTGTCAGATTTGCCTGTGGGGATCTTCAGTGCCAGCACAGCAGACAGGCCATTATCCCAGCTTGTGTTAAGCATGCTGGGGTTCAGAAGGCTCCAGCAGACAAGAGAGAGAGATGTTATCTTTTGCTGCCCATGAGAAAATGGTCTACGGAAAATAAAGAATGCACAGAACACCCTGAGATTATAGAGAGCCCCTATTATAGAATGTTTTGCAGACTAAGGATTTGGGCAGGGCAGTTCACCAGGCTGCCTCTTTCATTTCCTTCCTTCTTTATTTTCCCTCTGATGTTGCAGCAAAGAACGGAGATAAAGGAAGAGCAGTGGGATGGGATGGATTTCTTAAGCAAAGGGAAAACAAGACATACATTGTGAAATTTTATTGATGTAGCTATTTAATTTGGATTAAATAAACAACTTCTTCCAAAAAAACCCTGATTTTTTAAAAAAACAACAACACACACATAACACAACTCCGCAAACCCTGTTCCAACATTTGGGGCTTTTTAGTTTAGAAAAAAAAATGCAAGTAAAAGGAGACTTGACAGAGATGTATAAATTTATGCATGGTGTGAAATAAGTGGAGAGAGAAAAGTTTTCCCCACTTTCTCAAAACACTGGAATTTGTGGACATCCAATGAAGCGGAATCAACATTCAGGACAGACAAAATAAAGTAAAAAAGTGAATTATGGCCACCAACTAGGATGGCTTTATAAAAACTTGCCATGTTCTTACCTCCACTGTTGGAGGAAAAATGCTTCTAATACCCATTGCTGAGAATTGCAGATGGGGAAGGTGCTGTTCTGGATGAGATTGACCTTTGGCCCAATCCAGCAGGCTCTTCATTTTCTGTCCAAATCTGCTTCCTTGCAATTTCCACTCATTAATTCTAGCTCTGCCCTCTGGAGCAGCATCTTCTACATGACAGCCTTTCAGATACTTGAAGACCAGTATCATCTCTCTCCTCCATCTTTTCTTCTCCAGGCTGAAAACACCCACCTCTTTCAACTAGTCCCCATAGGATTTAGCTGTGATTCCTACATCCCAGGGGGTTGGACTAGAGAACCCTTGGGGGTCCCTTCCAACCTGTCAGGAGCCAGAGTCAAGCATAGGTTGGCAATGAAAACATGGTGTCCGTGAAGTTAACCCTTTATTCAAGGCAACCGAAATAGTGCAGGCCTAGTGCTCTTCCCAGCTGCCCTTTCCAGTAGGTCTTGCTTCAGTGAAGCAGTTGCGAGGACTGAAGGTCCCTGCCTTCCCATAGGTGCCTAAGTCTCCTCTTCTCCATGGTTTTCCCCAAGCATGACCAATCTTCAGCAACCTGTCTTGTGGCTCCTCACCTCTCCTGCCTCCTCTTCTTCCCCTGAGCCTGAATGTCTCTCTGCCCCAGCCTCTTCCTGCTCACCAAACCATGTTGCCCCTTCAGCTTTCACCTCTTCCTCCTCCCAGTCTTCTCCCTCTGACCACTCATCATCCTACCACCAATCCCTGATTCTAAGCCTTCTTTCCCCCGGGGGTTCCCTTTGGGGTTCCCCAGCCGGTGCTTCCCACCACTGCTTGGCATCCAGCTGGTCCATCAAATCACCCTACAATTTTCTGATTTGGTTCCAGAACCCTCACTCTCCTAGTCACCCTCCTCTGGAAGGCTCTAGTTTGTCAGCATCCTTCTTAAAATGTGGTACCCAGTGGAAAGGTGGGGCAGCCCCTGCTCCAGTGCCAACCCTGCAGGGTAGCCTAGTAACACCAGGGATCCTATTCTCTCTCTGCTGTCACTACCCAGTTATGTGTGACTTAGGGTAAGGAGCACAGGGTTCCCACTGCCGTACAGTGGTGTCTTTGGAAGCAGGGAAAAGGCCAGATAAATTCCAATTCTCGGCCCGTCTCCCCTCCTGCTCTCCCAGACCCTTAAGCAACTTGTAAAGGTAAAGGGACCCCTGACCATTAGGTCCAGTCGTGACCGACTCTGGGGTTGTGGCGCTCATCTCGCTTTATTGGCTGAGGGAGCTGGTGTACAGCTTCCGGGTCATGTGGCCACCATGACTAAGCCGCTTCTGGCGAACCAGAGCAGTGCATGGAAACGCCATTTACCTTCCCGCCGGAGTGGTACCTATTTATCTACTTGCACTTTGACATGCTTTCGAACTGCTAGGTGGGCAGGAGCTGGGACCGAGCAACGGGAGCTCACCCCGTCACGGGGATTCGAACCGCCGACCTTCTGATCGGCAAGTCCTAGGCTCTGTGGTTTAACCCACAGTGCCACCCACGTCCCAACCAGTAGCGTAGCCCAAACATTTGAAACTGTGTGGCAGGACAAGCAGCCCCTGAGAAACCTGCTCAGAAACCAGCACAGCTCAGAAATCCAATTCAGCAGTTTATCCAAAAGAATAAAAGTTAGCATGTATGCAGATCAAAAGTGAAACAAAACATTATCTAGGTCTAGCCATTTCTACACTGGTCCAGACTAACACTGCAAAACCTACTCTTGTTGTCACCACCAGCTTCAAGCATCCAGTGCAAGTTAGGGGGATTAACAGGAACAAAGGACCATTTTGCAGCAGTCCACTTTGAAGGGTGTTTGGGCAACTAGGTGGGACTTGACTGACAGCTGACAATATTCTGCTAATCAGAAGTCTGGTCATGGAGTCAGGTAGAAGGGTGATACCTTTCGGAAGTTGGGAGATAACTATATTGGTGTAACTCATGGGTAGGCAACCTAAGGCCCGGGGACCAGATCCGGCCCAATCGCCTTCTAAATCCGGCCCACGGACAGTATGGGAATCAGCGTGTTTTTACATGAGTAGAAGGTGTCCTTTTATTTAAAATGCACCTCTGGGTTATTTGTGGGGCATAGGAATTTGTTCAATCCCCCCCCCCCCAAAAAAAATAAAATATAGTCCGGCCCCCCACAAGGTATGAGGGACAGTGGACGGGCCCCCGTTTGAAAAAGTTTGCTGACCCCTGTAACTCATCACTAGATTGCTGTCTGTTGCTTCCAGACAGAACATCTGTTGTCAATTGTGGATTCACAGGATGACCTGACTTGTCCACCAAGGCATGATGGAGAACCAGAGATCAGGCCCACCCTTCACTAGACCCATAAGTGGAGACAGTACTCCAGGTGTGGGTGACCAGCATAGTTGTTATAAGCCAAACTTCTAACAAGACAGAAACATTTTTCCTTAGGGGTGATAATATATTTGCCAGGCATGATGCATGTCATTGGGAACAATGAATTAGGAAAAATAACCCCAACAACAATCTGCCCTACATCTGGGATGGTGAAGTAATTTCAGCCATTTTAATCACTCTAACAGCAGGCCCATAAAACTTTATCAAATGGTACTAGAAAGGCAGGAAGGAATATTACCCAGGTGCAGGACAAACAACAAAGCCAATACTTAAGCAAATATTTCCCTCCTAAAAGTGACAAGTCACTGAGAACCAGAGCCAGCAGCAAGTGGCAACCACAGAATAAACATACATATGCAGACAAAATTTTATTTGTATGCTCAAGGCGGCTTACAACATTAAAAAATACATAACCACAATGTAACAAAAGTACCTATAAACAATAAATAAAACATTAAAAAAATACAGAACCAAACTGAACAATTTCCACATAAATCTCAACTAAATCGAAAATAAAGATGCAAAAAAACCAAGAGCAACAACTCCCTCTCCAAACTAGCCCCCCCCCCAGCTAAACATAGCTAAAGGAGCCAGGCTGTCACCAATGTACTGTGCAATATCTAAAGCCAGCTGTCTCCTTGCACACTCCATTCACAGACACGCCCGGAGTGGCTTGGATTAAGAGAAGTACAGTACTTGAAAGCCTCAGGAGGCAAGATGTCCCAGGGACAAATCGGTAACAATAAACTAGCTTTGGGACATACGGAGAAAGGAAAGAATCACATTGATATATAACAAATTGGTCATTCGGGTTTCTCAGTGACACTCTGAACTGTTTCGAACCTGGAGAGGTGCCAATTACACAGCATCTGGAACTGCTTGGGTAACAGCTTCTTTCAGAGAGGTAAGCTGAGGTTGTTGTGAAGAGGTTATGCTAAGGAGAGCCGGCCAGGGGATTGGTTTCCCTCCAGATATTCAGCAGGCACAGCAAGCCAACCATGAAGTCTATTAAACTGTTTGAATTTTCCATCTATTCTTGTGGCTGTAATTTTAGCTTTATTGTTAGCTGGCTCAACTTCAAAATATATTTTTAAACAAAAAACAAAACAAAAAAACCCAGTTAGATATATACTTTTAATTTTTAACATGCAATGTTAGGGCCAAATAAGAGGGCACATACAGTTTCAGACCAAGTGTCCCTAGTTTCCAAGACAGTCCTGGATTTTCAGAACCCTGGGTGGGGTATAATAATAATAATAAAAGGTACCAATTTCTGCAGCCACAGCAGGTGTTGATTCTCCAGCGGTTTGACTTCACCCCCAGAGGTGTACTCCATTGCATCCATCTTGAGATAGACAGATGCCAACAAATCGCTACACCATCGCTAATGCCAAAATCACAAATAGTCAAAATACATTGGGTTTAATGACGAGTGAGATTGCTAATGTCGTTTTTCCTAGAACTCCATCCCCTTTCCATTTTTTATTTATTTTTTAACCACGCACGTAAAGCTGAATGCACACAATTTAAATGAACGTAAATTGATGTATGGAAGTGAGAGCTGGACCATAAAGAAGGCTGATCGCCGAAGAATCGATGCTTTTGAATTATGGTGCTGGAGGAGACTCTTGAGAGCCCCATGGACTGCTCTGGTCCATGGGGTCACGAAGATTCGGACACGACTGAACGACTAAACAACAACAACAAATTGGGGGCTTACTGTACTAAGGGCTGCTTCAGACATGTCTGCTTTCCTGTACATCAGGGGTGGCCAAGGAGATGCCCCCCAGTTTTTGTGGACTACAGCTCCTATTATCCCTGACCAGTAGCCATGCTAGGAGGGTCTGAGAGTCCACAACATGTGTAGGGCACCACCTTTGCTAACCCTGCTGCATGTATATCATTTAAACTTTGGAAACTGTATTTCATGCACCACATGTGATGGATGCACACTGCAAAACAGATACACGTGAGCTGACCACCAATGGGTTCTCTCAGCAGGGAATGTGTCCTGTGCAATAAGGGCTCTTGGGTGAATCACTTCTGCTCAACCTCGCACTGACTGAGCTTTCACAGTCATGTACCGTACCTGCTGGATTTCCAATACAAGTTATTGCAGCATGCTGAACGTCAAAATTGTTGAGAGAGCAGAAAATATATTGGACTGTGCATCCAATTCAGTAATGGCAGGATCGAAAGCATCTCGGGTTCCACATAATTCAGTAACAATATTATCGAGTCTGGAGGGACAGCGGAACAAAAAGCTCCAGCGGCAGAATTTAACTTGGGCTTGATGCAAAGATCCTTGTTCATAACAATGCGTGAAAGGTTGTTCCATCAGTTTTAAGCATTGTCTTGCAAATGTACTGAATGTTCCCTTGTTCTGTATTACTGGGGAGTCTAATTTACCTTCTCTTTACCACACCATTTATCACTTTGTATATCCTCTCTCATGTCCAATTTACTCATCCCCTCCATAAACAATTTCATTCACTCCTACTCAGTTTCTCTGCAGGCATGAGACGTGTGCTCCCATCTCCCAGGCCTGCCCCCCCTGTTTTCAAATGAATCCTTTTAGACCGAATGCCTGATTAGCTTCGAACACAGCATTCAGATGACTATCTGCATTTTATTAATCTACTTTTGTCTTCTTTCTGACATAATTGCTCTCCGCAAAGTGCTAATTAATAACACTAAACAAGCCTCTTATTGCAAATGCAGCCTGACCATAGAACAATGTCATATGGAATCCAGGGAAGAAGCATTCCGCTTAATGTCTCTTCCACTCTGCATATTGTTACAAACGTGGCATGGCAACTCCCAGTCACTGCTGAGCAATGACAAGATTCTGAGTGGGGTGTGTGTTTTCCGGGTGCTCACCCAAGCTTTGTATTCCTTTGAGAATCAAGACGCAGAAGGGACTGCAATAGCTTTAAGAAATATGATCTATTCACGTATACACACCTGAGTTTAGATGGAGGGAGTCCAGATCTCAAGAGAGACTTGTTCCCCACAGCAGTGGAGCACTAGAGTCCAAGGCATCTCTCCCAGCCTCCCTTCTGCCAGCCTGCCAAGATGGTTCTGTCCTTGTTGTCTGTTCCAAACAACTCCTCCCCATCCCTCTCTTGCTTTGCAAGGCCCCGGGCCCCGCAGTTCCCCTCAGAAATAAACACACAGGCACAAGTATCTTGTGTTAATGGGATGAATTAGGCCACAACTTTATTGGTTACAGATGTGAGCAGTTTGGCTTAGGCATTTGGGTGAAGCCAGACTATATCCTGACTCTCCTGCCCATCTGCAGGAAATCTCTTAAGGGTCAACTACCGATAGGGGACGCGGGTGGCGCTGTGGGTTAAACCACAGAGCCTAATGACTTGCTGATCAGAAGGTCGGTGGTTCGAATCCCTATGACGGGGTGAGCTCCCATTGCTCGGTCCCTGCTCCTGCAACCTAGCAGTTCGAAAGCACGTTGAAGTGCAAGTAGATAAATAGGTACCACTCCTGCAGGAAGGTAAATGGCATTTCCGTGTGCTGCTCGGGTTCGCCAGTAGCGGCTTAGTCATGCTGGCCACATGACCCGGAAGCTGTACACCGGCTCCCTCGGCCAATAAAGCGAGATGAGCGCCGCAACCCCAGAGTCTATCACGACTGGACCTAATGGTCAGGGGTCCCTTTACCTTTACCTTTTACCGATAGGGGGAGCCCTATGATATACATTGATTAAGAGCTCCCCAAGGGTCACCGATGGGGTCATGGCATGACCCTAGCCCACGCCCAGACTTCAGACAGGAACCACACCCCTGGATCTCTTTAATGGGATACCCTTAGCGTGGAGGGGCTGGCGAAGGCAACAACCTCCCCTCCCATAACAAGGCTTACCCAATGCCTAACCTTAAGTTGTGACATTGCTGCAAGGTAGACGAACACCAAATGGGTGGTGCCGATTTGCCAATTGGAAAAATTCCTGCCTGGCCCCAACAATAAGGCGACCAACATTAGTCCATAGCAAGGCCAAAGTCAAGCAACAAATAAAAAGAGGGTGGGGGGCATGATGTGGCTGGGAGCCCTAATGACGTGGGCAGCATCCATCCGCACACTCCTGGGTCGCTGGGAGGTCCCAGAGGTCCGCCATGCCCCGGGGAAGGGGAGTGGTCTCATCCAAAGCTTAGTTTTTGGGTTTTTTAAGGCACATTTTTCTTGTGAACACAGCCTGCCCATTCCCCATCACTTTGGCAATCTCTGTCTGCCCAGGCCCAAGACATCCTCTCTGATGTGGGTCATCAAGACCTTTTGTTGTGTTGTGTGGCTCTGTCCCAGGTGAGGAAAGGAAGCTTATCTTGTGCTTTCCACTGGCCTGGAATCTTCCCTTCTATATTCCAGATATTAGCTAGATCCTGACATTCATCAGTTTCTACTATTCACTCTCGTACCAAAATTGTACCAATATGGATGAGAACCGATGAACCTTAAGAAACTTTGTAATATCCCAAAATGTGAGAACACCATCAAGGAAGCCGTGCTATTGCCTTCTCCATCTTCTCAGTTCCTCAGAAACATGTGGGTTGCAGAGGGAATGGACTTATTTTATTATCTAGGTCAGCAAGCCCTTCTTACTAGCTACAGAGTGCAAAATAGTAATGCAGTTTCATTATCTATAAACCGGAATTAGGAAATGCAAGCTTAACTATTCAGATTAATCCACAAACTGGCAAAAAAGTTTGAAAAGAGGCCACTATCAGACACACTCTGCTAGGAAGCTAAAGCTGGAGGGTGTAGGATGAAAGATGACCACAGAACACAATAAATCATTTCAGCTGGTCCCTAGTGACTGGTATAAATTGGAATAACCCCAGGTGTTTGGCTAGTTGATATAATGTACCAGCAATTATATCTATGTCACCACTGCCCCCTGCTGGACAGGAAGTTAGATAGACTTAGGTGTGCATGAAATTGAGCCTAATAACTGCTGCCTAAGGAAATGACACACGAAAACCAGATGCAAAAGAGGACGAGGCACCTGTAGCTTCAGTAGCTACATGGAAAACAGCATTTCAGCAGCTGTAACTTGGGTGAATTGCAATTGTGTAATAAAAACACCTTTTACTCAGTTGATAGGTGGAATGGCATATCCAGAGATACATTTTGGCAGCCACAAAGCACTATGTAGGGTGTCCACTTAAGCTGCTCAACCAAGTGTCTCCTAAGGGAAGCCCACCATTCAGACATGGGCAATTTATTCACAAGAGCTTCAGACCAGGAAGGCAAATCATCTAATCAAACAGAACTTCTGTAGCTCTTGTTTAGCACTCACTCAACACATGCTATGGGACGTGGTTGGCGCTGTGGTCTAAACCACTGAGCCTAGGGCTTGCTGATCGGAAGGTCAGGGGTTCGAATCCCCGCAACGGGGTGAGCTTCCATTGCTCTGTCCCTGCTCCTGCCAACCTAGCAGTTTGAAAGCACATCAGAGTGCAAGTAGATAAATAGATACCACTCCAGCGGGAAGGTAAACGGCATTTCTGTGCGCTGCTCTGGTTTGCCAGAAATGGCTTAGTCATGCTGGCCACATGACCCGGAAGCTGTACGCCGGCTCCTTCGGCCAATAAAGCGAGATGAGCGCTGCAACCCCAGAGTCATCCGCAACTGGCTCTAACAGTCGGGGGTCCCTTTACCTTTACAACACATGCTATAGTGCAGTTTCAATATATGTGAATAGTTTATTCATTGGTGAAGGGACGGGTAGTTCCAGACAGGTGGAATGCCCCAGATTCTCTGGCCTGCTTCACATATCGCCTCACTCAGTATGTTTGTGAAGTGTTATGTCCATCTGTGAACATCCTAGGGGCCTACAAAGGAGAAGGCAGGAAACGAGTGGCTATCAAATGATGGAGATTCCCTTGCCTAATAACAAACTGCTGGAAAAAAACAGCTTTTGTCATCAGTGAGAACCCACATGGTGATCCCCTCAGAAGGAGCTTTGCCTTCCTCATCCTACTGAGGAAAGAAGGCAGCCCACAGGCGGAGGAACTGTGTTAGCTGAGGGGGAAGCAAGGACAGCTCAATTCCTGTTTGGCCAACAGAAGGAGTGGAATAATTTCTTCCTTTTCCTCTGCCTTGATTGCTTCAGATGTGAAAGGAGGCTGAACACCCCATTCCCATACTGTGTGGTCTTTTGAGACCAGTCTACCACCATCACCCCCACTCACCCACCCAGAGTTATTTCTGAGGGAATGAGGAGAGGAGCTAAGCACTTTTCCACATTCTCCCAGGGCCCATATCCTCTAAGGAAATAGGAGCAGAGAGAGGATTGACTCCAGAGGAAGCTTCCTCAGAATACAATTCCACGCCCACCCCCCAAGCAATCAATTCATTGCAAGGGAAATAATTTTTGTTTAAATGGCATTTTATCTTTTTTTATGAATCTTGTACACTGCCCTGAGATTTTGTATGAGGGGATTTTAAATATTTATTTTTTAAAAATGTAACAAAAGTGAGGCAAATGGCAAGAAAATGTTCCTTGGCTTCTCCCGCCAAAAAAATCCTTGCAGGATTGTGTACCTCATACTCAGCACTGGAGTGTGAAAAATCAGGAAATTTGTCTATAAACACGTGGGCTATATGCACTGGGGAGAGGATACTGGCCACAGTTTCATGATGCCTGCCATATTTTTTTTAATAGAAATGCATCTCCCCTTCACACTTCATAATGCATTTAAGTGTCCATCACAGTAAACACCAGGGCTTTTTTCTTCTTCAGCCAGAGCTCACCGGAACTCAGTTCTGGCACCCCTCAGGTGGGCGCCATTGCCATTCTAAGAAAATGTGGGAGGAGTTTGTGACCTCTTTTTCTTGAGAAACAGCACTGACAAAGACCCATTTACAAGTGGCAAACACCCATGGTGTTTGAAGTGTGAACTCTTTTAGATTCCTAGGAGGAGGAGTTGAGGGATGCTCCCTTCATCACTTTGGATACTTTTTCATTCTTCCTTCCTCTGTGTCTCGGGCATTCAGAGGACAAGATAGGAGACTGTTTGGCTTTCCCCCGTTGCGCAGTTTGCATAGGCTTTGCCCTTATTTACAGCATCTTGCAGTGACCTTGTAAGAGCAACAGAGACCCACGTGGCCGCAAGTCTTGGCTTGATTATTGTAATTTCACTCAGCAGGTTTTTCTAGCGCTCTCAGCTCTCTCAGAAACAAGCAGCGTGCTTGGCTCTCTGTTTTGAGCCACACTGATCATATTAGCTCCACTCCGGCTGCCTATGAAAATGTTGAATTGACTAAGCTGGCCCTGTCATTCTTAAAAGCCCTTCACTGGGCAAACTCTGGCTGCATTCAAGACTTGGAAGCGCAGCTGCCTGATCTTCCCTTTCCAAACCTATTTGTCAAGCCGCATCTCACTCTTCTCTCAGATCACTCTTCCAAATTCACTCCTACAGCACAACAATATATAAAGGGACTGTGTAGGCGGGTGCCTTAAAAAGAAAGCAAGGTGGAACCACCAGCACATGTGAAACGTGATAATCTTAACATGCTTTGTGGTACTTCCCAAGTGCTGCATGCCGGACTGCCAATAAACATTTGACACTCGGGAGAGATTGCTGCTTAAGCCCCCCAATGCTCTTGCTGTTGAAAACCAGCCAAGGCTGATTTTTAGACACAGCATAATATGTACCTGCCATTTTAATCTGCACTCCAGCACAGGGGAATCGGTGCCAGTATAGGACAGGGCCAGGTGGAAGGAGCTGAGGAGCAATGCCAAGCCACAGCATGGGGACACCTAGTCACTGCATCCCTTTCAAACCTTCTGAGCACCACTGTAATCTGCCATTCACATCTTATTGTGGAAGGTGAATGCGTGTGAGGTACCATTTGCACACAAAACAATGCCCAGCACTCTGTACACACTATCCTTTTAAAGCACAATCAATGCACATTCTTTCCCTCAAAGAACTCTTTGTTTACCCCTCAGAGTTACAGTTTCCAGCACCACTTAACATATGAATGTTGGTATCTAGTAGTACAAGCAACTTTTACATGAATTCCAGGGACGTGCGACCACAACCATGCACATCACCACAAACCCAGAAGCGACATGAAAAGGGGGAGGGGGGGGACAGCCATAAAAAGCCTAAAAATGGCATGGAAACAGAACCTAGCAATCCCACGAGCCTTTGGGATCCCAGGAGCTTTTGCACCAACCTTTGAGGCCTGTGGAGAGTTGGAGATTGACAAAGGAGGTTTAGAGAGAGTGGTTGCGGTGGAGTTTTGGTTTTTGAAAGGGATTTTCAAAGGCTTCAAAAGAGGTTTAGAGGGTGTATCCAGGCTTTTTCAATGGTTTTCCTAATATATGTGTGTTCACTTAAACGTGTGGTGCCGTGGAACGTAACTCCCGCATAAATGAGGAGTTGCCTGCATTATCTCTGCAAGTGTGTTTTTGTAGGGTTGTTTTTTAAATGAAAATTGTTTCAGTGGAGATGACTGAGGCTGATCTTTAATGGGAGCAGAGCAGACATGGAGAGAACATGTGACGCTTTCCTCTCCTGCCCTGGTCCTCAGGGGGGAAAAAAATCCCTTTTTTGAAACTAGCATTCGCACTGGGAAGAAACTCTCGCAGACGGCCTTCTCGGTAGCGGCACCCGCCCTGTGGAACGCCCACCTACCAGATGTCAGAGAGAACAACAACTACCAGACTTTTAGAAGGCAGCCCTGTTTAGGGAAGCTTTTAATATTTGATGCATTACTGTTTTTTAATATTTTGTTGAAAGCCTCCCAGAGTGGCTGGGGAAGCCCAGCCAGATGTGCGGGGTATAAATAATAAATTATTATTATTATATTACTTTAGCAAACAAGCAAAAGAGCAAGTACTTTGACATGGTCTGAAGGCAGCCGGGATTTCAATATTTCAAAAGCTAAGCAAGGTTTGGTGGGTGCAAAGCCATCTTTGAAGCTTGCCTATGTGGCCATGGGCTCCATGGAGCAAAGGCGGGATATTAAATGTAAGAACTAGATAAAACGTTCTGTTCACAACCTGAGCTGACATTTTTTTGTTACAATTTTCATTTCAGGTCACACTGACAGCTGGGGTTGGGGGGGAGGAAACAACCCATTTTGGTCGGTTAATCTCTGTTCCTCCCGAATGTTTTGTTTCTCATGGTGCTGGATAAAAGGTTTTGCTGGAAATCCTCCAAATGCTCCCGGTGAAGCCAAATAATTTATATCATCTGGAGAGGGAAAAAAGAACACCTTCGAATGCCAACGAAACAGCAAAACAGAATGTTGTCTGCTGAAGAGCAAATAAAACAGGAAATGCAGCTACCCAACCCGGCAGAATTAATGGCTTCTCTCTCTCTTTGTCTGGCCCAAATGATATAAATGGTTGTGATCTGCAGTGAAGAAACAAGGATGTTCAAAAGATGTCTGTTATTAAACAGGCCTAAAAAGTACAGGGTGACCTTGCATTTGGGCAACCTAAAAAGAGGGTTATTGGAAACCCATCAGAAAGCATACACCATATTAGGGGGGGGGGACGGGACAAGTGACCCCCAGCTGTTGCTTCTGACTTCAGCTTCTACCATTCCTGATCATGCTGGCTGCAGTTGATGGGACCTGGATTTCAACAAAATCTGAACAGCCACAGCTGCCCTGACCCAGGAGGCTACTATAAGCTGCAAATACTATGCAATAAAGACAACAGAGGTCAAAGCATCGCTGATCAAGGCTCTAGAAGCCAAGCCTTATGAGGAACGGTTGAAGGAGCTGGGTATGTTTAGCCTGGGAAAGAGGGGACCAAGAGGAGATATGAAAGCCATCTTCGAATATCTCAAGGGCTGTCACATGGAAGATGGAGCAAGCTTGTTTTCTCCTGGTCTGGAGGGTAGGACCTGAACCAATGGCTTCAAGTTACAAGAAAGGAGATTCCAAATAAACACCAGGAAAAACTTTCTGGCAGTAAGAGCTATTCAACAGTGGAACAGTCTCCCTCAGAAACTTATGGGCTCTCCTACCTTGGAGGTTTTTAAGCAGAGGTTGGATGGCCATCTGCCATGGATGCTTTAGTTGAGATTCCTGCATTACAGGGCTTTGGACTAGTTGACCCTTGGGGTCCCTTCCAACTTTACAATTCTATGATACTGTAAGGTGAGCTGTGTGTATGGTATGATATGATACGATATGATAGGACACTATTTTTTTTAATTGTTGAAACAGTGTTGGCTTCATAATGGTGCTGGCCATCATTGTCTTGCCATTTCCTTCCTCCCATGGCACAAGATTAAGAGGATGATATTGGAAGCTCATGTAAATGCATGGATGGTGGGGAGGGGTTTGGTTGAAACATTTTGTTTATTTAATGATCAGAATGCTATTTCATAAGATATATCACAGTGGTGTACAACATACAAAATTTAATAAGGTCAATAGAAGTAGCCATAAAAAACATAACGAAAAAGAACAATACTGTAAAGCATCAGTAGATAATTAGGTGGTGGGAAAGAAAAGCCAATGCAATTCTGGGCTGCATCAATAGGAGTATAGCATCTAGATCAAGGGAAGTAATAGTGCCACTGTATTCTGCTCTGGTCAGACCTCACCTGGAGTACTGTGTCCAGTTCTGGGCACCACAGTTCAAGAAGGACACTGACAAACTGGAACGTGTCCAGAGGAGGGCAACCAAAATGGTCAAAGGCCTGGAAACGATGCCTTATGAGGAACGGCTAAGGGAGCTGGGCATGTTTAGCCTGGAGAAGAGGAGGTTAAGGGGTGATATGATAGCCATGTTCAAATATATAAAAGGATGTCACATAGAGGAGGGAGAAAGGTTGTTTTCTGCTGCTCCAGAGAAGCGGACACGGAGCAATGGTTCCAAACTACAAGAAAGAAGATTCCACCTAAACATTAGGAAGAACTTCCTGACAGTAAGAGCTGTTCAACAGTGGAATTTGCTGCCAAGGAGTGTGGTGGAATCTCCTTCTTTGGAGGTCTTTAAGCAGAGGCTTGACAACCATATGTCAGGAGTGCTCTGATGGTGTTTCCTGCTTGGCAGGGGGTTGGACTCGATGGCCCTTGTGGTCTCTTCCAACTCTATGATTCTATGATTCTATGATTCTAAAACAAGACAGCTTTCAGAAGACATCTAAAAGAAGGCAGGGGTGGTTCTTGGTGGACCTCTAGTGGCAGGGAGTTCCACAAGGCAGGGCTTGGTCCCTAATGATTCCTTCAGAGTGATCATTCCCCCTTCATTGTCTCTCACATTCCCACACTCACAGAACATTCATACCAGCTGATCCAAACTTTGACAATAATGCCTATTTTCTTCTCTGTTGAACCCTTTCCCAATAACAGCACATATTACCATCTGTCCCTACACTGTGCATGCTGACAATTTTAAAGCACAATAATCATAACAATAAAAGCAACAATAACACTAATATAATGCTCGTACATATTTCATAGCATTTTAGCAGCTAAGGGAGGGATTAAATGAAAGAGGGAGCTATGAAATGTAGAGATTGCAGACTGTGTTGTCTTCCTTTCCTCCCTTTTGTTGAGTTATTCTCTTTTTGTGAATAAATTGGCCAAACTGCTATTTTTCTCTCCAAACCTATGTGTTGAAAGCTTAAATTTGATATCTTATTAGTCACTCTGAAATCATAGTAATTGCTGAAAAAACTTTCAATTGATATGTAGATTCTGTGAATGCGAGCCCTGGGTTATTCTAGGGCAAAAAGGCACCAATTTGTTCTCTTACCCTCATAGCTTCTCTTGCACAAACATGGGTTTTATGAATAGCCATTAAACCTGCAATCAAATAAGCGTTTTCATATTTTTATTGTTATGTGTCATAATACTGTTGCTGCTCGTCTAACGAATTTGCATAGCAGCTACAAGGGATCAAATATAATTGGCACCCACAAAACAGGAGGGGTGGACAAAAAAGGGGTGCATTTACGACAGCTTTCACCCACAGGTAATACTTACAATGTGTGATTAGCACGGTTTCTTTTCACACATACTTTTGCAGCATAAAATGTAAGCAAATAAACAGCACTGTAAATAGAAGCACTTAAGTGGAAGCTGCGTAGTAATTTGCAATTTTTCAAACTGGTATAATTTTCAGAGAAATATCAATGCACTCCATTGATTCTGAAAATCTTTGCAGATGGCACAGGTCACTCTTCAGAAGTGACTCATATCATGTTGCAAATTACTGACGCTGGCAAGTAAAACCTTCTACCTCAGTGTTTCAAAGGATAATCAGAGTTACTTAGAAAGGGCTTTCTCTGTCAAAACCAGAAGGAGAGGGAGAGGGAGAGAGTCACACTTCTTATTGAGCCAGCCTCTGTTTATAAGTGAGTGTGCAAGTCTTTGAGCAAATGAAGAATTCCTTGCAAAATCAAAAGCTTGAATATGCTTTCACCAACTGAGAATGGGATAGTAGAAAATACACTTTGCTACATAGCATCTGTCAGTCTCTGAAACCAATTTTCTACCAAACCCATTCATAGATAAATACTCATAGACTTATTCACGGTTCTGCTGCCATAACCTCATGTATTAACTGAGTAAGCAAACAAGGATATGACAATCTGTTCTTCAGCATGCCATGGTGGTCATGAGAGAAGGAACACAGCTGCTGATCTGAATAGCTAAGGAACAAAACCTTTCAGTCACAGATATTCACAGCCCCCTGAACAACCCCCTTAAAGGTAAAGGTAAAGGTACCCCTGCCCGTACGGGCCAGTCTTGCCAGACTCTAGGGTTGTGCGCCCATCTCACTCAAGAGGCCGGGGGCCAGCGCTGTCCGGAGACACTTCCAGGTCACGTGGCCAGCGTGACAAAGCTGCATCTGGTGAGCCAGAGCCGCACACGGAAACGCCATTTACCTTCCCACTAGTAAGCGGTCCCTATTTATCTACTTGCACCCGGGGGTGCTTTCGAACTGCTAGGTTGGCAGGCGCTGGGACTGAATGACGGGAGCGCACCCCGCTGCAGGGATTCGAACCGCCGACCTTTCGATCGGCAAGCCCTAGGCGCTGAGGCTTTTACCCACAGCGCCAACCCCCTTCCACCAACTCAAATAACAGTTCCTGCAACATGGAAGAGGACACATTAAAGATGATAATGATTATGTCACTTTTTTTTCTCAAAGGTGAACTCAAAGCAAGTTAAAGCAAACCCCTGCAATACAGGAATCTCAGCTAAAGTATCCATGACAGATGGCCATCCAACCTCTGCTTAAAAACCTCCAAGGAAGGAGAGTCCACAACTACCCGAGGGAGACCATTCCACTGCTCTTACTGTCCGAAAGTTCTTCCTGAAGTTTAGTTGGAATTTCCTTTATTATACCTTGAAGCCACTGGTTTGTGTCCTACCCTCCGGAGCAGGAGAAAACAAGCTTGTTCCCTCTTCCATGTGACCGCCCTTGAGATATTTAGCGATGGCTATCATATCTCCTCTCTGTCTCCTCTTTTCCAGGCTAAACATACCCAGCTCCTTCAAGCGCTCCTCATAAGGCTTAGTTTCCAGACCCTTGATCATTTTGGTTGACCTATTCTGCACACATCCCAGCTTGTCAACATCCTTCTTAAATTGTGGTACCCAGAATTGGACACGGTATTCCATGTTTGGTCTGACCAAGGCAGACGTGGGTGGTACTATTACTTCCCTTGATTTAGACACTCTACTTCTGTTGATGCAGCACAGAATAGCATTAGCTTTCATCACTCTGTTGACTCAATGACCGTATGTATCATTGCTATCTTTAAGCTTTAAAAGAATAATAATAATAATAATTTTTTATTTATACCCCGCCCTCCCCAGCCAAGGCCGGGCTCAGAGCGGCTTACAAGCAATAATAAAAACAAGATGAATGATTACAACTTAAAAACAAAAATAAAATACAACATTAAAATAATGGAACATTAAAATATTAAAATGTAGCCTCATCGCAGGAGGAGAAGGAATAGAAAGGGAAAAAAAGAGAGGGAGAGAATCAAATTGGCTCCAAGCCAAAGGCCAGGCGGAACAACTCTGTCTTACAGGCCCTGCGGAAAGAAATCAGATCCTGCAGGGCCCTGGTCTCATGAGGCAGAGCGTTCCACCAGGCCGGAGCCAGAGTTGAAAAGGCCCTGGCTCTGGTTGAAGCCAATCTAACTTCCTTAGGGCCTGGGACCACTAGGGTGTTGTTATTTATGGACCTTGAGGCTCTCCGTGGGGCATACCAGGAGAGGCGGTCCCGGAGGTACGAGGGTCCTAGGCCGTGAAGGGCTTTAAAGGTCAAAAGCAGCACCTTAAATCTGACCCTGTACTCCACCGGGAGCCAGTGCAACTTGAAAAGCACTGGGTGAATATGCTCCCATGGCAGAGACCCCATGAGGAGCCTCGCTGCAGCATTCTGTACCCGCTGGAGTTTCTGGGACAGCTTCAAGGGCAGCCCCGCATAGAGCATACAGTGGTCAAGCCAGGAGATGACCGTCGCATGGATCACTGTGAATGGCTGAATTAAAAAAAAATACTTTAAAATGGATAGTGGATACATTTTTATTATTTTAAGGTGGCCAATAAATACATTGGCAGTTTAGTATGCCACGTTGTTTGTGTGGCAGCCCCTCACCCCCCCCCCCCCATTGTTAGAGGGCCCTCAGACAAGAGAGGAAGGAATGAGGCCAGCGCTTCAGCAAGAAAATGTTTATCTCCTATAAATTGCCTCAACAAGGCATCTCTAGCGGATGGTGCTAGAACTATTAGCGTGTATTGATTGTGTTTTTAACTAACAGCCCAAGGCAACGCTCACTTCAGAAGGGAACATTTCAATTCTTTATATCACTGAAGTGAACGAACGAATGAATAAAACAAAACCCTGGGCTTCAAGTACGTGCCAGTGATGGACAGAGCTAAGAGTTCCCCGGGCAGGATTACCCTGCTCCCTTGCACTGCCGACCTGGGGACTATAACATCCCCATTCCCCTTTGTTGCCACGTCCCCATGGCAACTGGCCAGCGGACAGAGCTGGCTTGCAGTTCTGCACAAAAGCGAAGCTTCAAATCAGACACTAGCTTGGGCTCTTCAGTTTTATGGCCTCTCATCTCACGCTTCGCCTCTTTGAAAATGAAATTTATGAGCAGAACCGTGAACTTTACCACATCACTAATTTTACGGCTGCCCTTGTCAAACTGCTTCCTGCTGTTCACTGGCAACACTATGAGAGGAGGAGAGACCTGTGGCCCCGGGGCCTAGCTGCCTGTCGGCAGGTGCAAAGGAAGTGTGAAAGATTGGTGGGAAGAAGAAGTGCCCCCGCTCGCCTAGAAACAAAATGGTCCAAATGACTCTAATCCATAACATAGAAAGTAGCTCAAAACCCCCGTGAAAAGAAAATGACCCAAACATTCATTTCTCTCTGGGGGTATCTAATTGTAGAATATGCCAGAAAAGCACATCCATGATCGGGGGAAAGAATGACATTGATTAAAACGGTGCTTCCTAGAAATTATGCTTTTGGGATTCTAGAGAGTCACAGGAGACCAACATGGTCCCAAGCTCCTTCTTTTTATTTTCTAGTCCCTGTGGTATTCTCTAAAAGCTGCACTTGCCACACATGTCAGGGTTTGACTGTTTCCCACACCCAAAACTTATGTGGGCCAGATTAGCTATTATCCATGATGGCTAAGTGGAGTCTCCATGTTCAGGGGGCCTATAACAATATGCTGGTAAACAGCAGCAGAGAGGGTTGTTGCCTTCATACTCTACTTGAGGGCTGCAGGGCCTTTGGGAAAGATACTCTCAAAGTCTCCCCCTCACTGCCACTGCTCCTCTGCCTCATCACTGCTACCACCAGAGACACTGCCAATGAGCAAGCAAGCAGTGGCAGTTCCTCCTTCTCACCGCCACCCTTGTTTGCTTGCTGGCCCCTCACACCTGAGCGGGATCACAAGGCAGGTGAACAAACAGGGTGCAATGATAAAGAGGAGCAGGTCCAGGGGACTTTTGTCAGTGGGTGTCTAGTTGGGCCATGAGCTCTTGGCAACTGGACCTGTGTGCTCATTTCCCTGCAACATCTGGCTGGTCACTCTCTTTAATATTGTATTTTCAAATTATTGCAGCCTGCCCTGTGACCTCATGGTGAAGGGTAGGCAAGAAATAATACTCCCATCGTTCAGCCCGGACACTGAAATCCAGCGCCGAGGGCCTTCGGGTGGTTCCTTCATTGCGAGAAGTGAGGTTACAGGAAACCAGACAGAGGGCCTTCTCAGTAGTGGTGCCCACCCTGTGGATCGCCCTCCCGTCAGATGTGAAGGAAATAAGTAGCTATCTTATCTTTAAAAGACATCTGAAGGCAGCCCTGTTTAGGGAAGTTTTTAATATTTAATGCTGTATTGTTTTTAACACTCGATTGGAAACTGCCCAGAGTGGCTGAGGAAACTCAGCCAGATGGGCAGGGTATAAATAATAAGTTATCATCATCATCATCATCATCATCATCATCATCATCATCATCATCATATTTTTGCTCAACTAGTTTGACCTTTGGTGTGATCCAGCAGGGCTTTTCTTTTGTTCTTATGGTGCCTGTACATACTGTACTAGAACAAGTCAGGATCAGCCAGTCTAGATCTGTAAGTTGAGTTACATCCTATGTAATACACTCAGTATATTTAATTGGTCAGTTCTCACTAGCTTCGTAGTTAAGGAAGCTGAGGGATGATTGACCCAGAATCTTGTTGCGCCACTCCAAGGCACTTCTGTTTAAGGTGGAGCCTATTCAGCTGCTACCATAGAATTTCTGATTATTCCTCCTCATTGTTATTTTTAATATATAAATATTCGTTTTACCTCTCCCTTCAAAGACCAGCAACACTTTTAAAAACAGCAGTGTCATCTGTTATATGTCCCCAGACAACGTAGCTACAAATTCCCTGTTGTGCCCTGGAAGGTGATATCAAATTTTGCTATTCAAATAGGAATTTTACAGCAGGAGGAAGAAAGCAGACAGTTATCAAAGCACTGTCCAGCTGTGAAAGATGGAAAATTGATCTGAGAAAATACTGTGCACTTCCAAGCACAGGGTAATGTGGCCAAAGTGAAATTGAATTGGCTCTACATAGTGAATTCCATAAATTAGTCTATAGTTTAAAATAATGTAATGACATTTGTTGTTGTCTTGCCTTTATCCTCTCCCCCACAGCCAGCACTTTGAAAGTTGAAAGGAACCAGATAAGAATATTATTACTTTTCTTTTGTTCTTAAGATCCATGTTGAATGTAAACCCTTGATTTGGAAATGTTTCAACGCTTTTAACAACCAGTTTGCCGCCATAATTTCAAATGTTGTTTTTGGCCATATAACTCTTGCCCTGAATTGTTTGGTCTTGCTTCATATCAGCGGCATGTTTCCAGCCCTCTCTTTACACAGCAAACCTAAATGCACGATTGAAAAAGCCCCATGGAAGGCAGACGGACTTACGTCTGAGCAAACATGCACAGGGTTGCCTTGCAGGGCTCTCTATCTGCTTGCCTTTGATATTATCTCTACCCTCACCCTCCCTTTAAAATCCTTTCTTGTCTCCTGCATTAGAAATGCTCTAAAACACATGCCCGTGTGAAGGATGCAGCAGGCACCAGTCCTTCATGCTGCCTGTTCTTCGGCATCAATTATAAATTTGCTTTTCACTTTGCACCCAGTGGGGGGATTCACCAAGCCCAACACTCCCTGAGTATTACATAATGTCTGAAATGGTTCTCTGAAGAAGAACAAAAGCTTACACACAAGGCAGCAATAGTTTCTGAAATTTCCAGCATCATCTCTACCTGGCAAACCAAATATACCCCTTTTGGGTCTCTTTCTTCCATGCTGAAACAGCAAACCAGAGAGCTGGGTCTTTTGAACCCTCTGGATTCCTTGGCAATGGACAACTGACCCACAAGATGTGGCAGCTTGAAGGCTTTTTAAAGGGGGATTGGCCACTGCAATGGTGGATGAGGCTATCAATAGCTATTAGTAAAGATGACGATTGTTACACCTCTTAATGTTAGGTGTGTGTTTATGATCTATGTAGTCATGTATGTTCTTTCTGTGTCAAGTATTCCTGTTTGTTCTTCCCTTATAAAGGTAAAGGGACCCCTGACCATTAGGTCCAGTTGTGACTGACTCTGGGGTTGCGGTGCTCATCTTGCTTTATTGGCTGAGGGAGCTTCCGGGTACAGCTTCCGGGTCATGTGGCCAGCATGACTAAGCCGCTTCTGGCAAACCAGAGCAGCGCATGGAAATGCTGTTTATCTTCCCGCCAGAGCGGTACCTATTTATCTACTTGTACTTTGACGTACTTTCGAACTTGTAAGATGCCTCTAATCCCCCCAGTTAAACTTCTAAGTATAAACTCTGTATCTTTTCTTTATAAATGGCCTTTATCCTTAGTTTTATTACACTCCACCAGTGTTTAATGCCACTGGTTTAATAGGAATAAATAGCGGGTGAGGAATGGTGTGAGTAAGGAATGAATGTTTAGCTTAGATAGAACACTCTGCTACCCAGAAAGAAGCAACAAGCAATGTTAGCCTCATCACAAAGTGCGGCATTTCAGCACATACCCAATCACTGGTGTTGCTGGACAAATGTCTCTCTAACCATGCACTGACAGCCTGTGGGAAAGATAATAAAGTGTGTAAAAGAAAGATGCTTGAGCAACTGATACCTGGAGAAAAAAGTATAACTGATTGGCCACAGTGATAGCAGAATGCTGAACTAGATGAGCTTTTGGTCTGATCCAGCAAGGTCTTCTTTTGTTATTACTTGCTGAATACAAGATGCATTTATTTGTGTTCAGGACTGAGCTTTCCCTAGAAGCATAGAATAGTTTTGAGGTGCTTGAAAGGTGGCTGTGTTGGCTTCCTGCTGCTCTGGCCCCTGATCCGTGCCTCTGCGCCTCAAAACCGGCATGAACATTCCCCACTAGCGTTCACCAGGCAATAGAAACTTCACTGCAATCCCTGCAAGTCACCCATTTGCTTGACGTTTCTCAAGTAGCAGCAAGCATACGCCAAACCCCTGATTCTCCAGGATCTTTCAGAAATCCTGATGTTTACTGTGATGGATGCCGCATGTAGCGTTTGACAGCTCTGAAGTTTCTTTGCCAGACCTTTTATGTTTATATGCCACTGTTTTGTAACACGCAGCTCCCCTGAGTGTGGTACTTCATCTCCTTGAATAGGCACCACTGACCCGGAGCAATGGAGATTCGTGAAAGTGCAACATACTCATTACCACACTGAACTTCCTCCTGCACAGGTCAGCAGTTGGTCAGATGTGTACACTGAAGTGAGTCTGCTATTAAGGCGTTCTGGGGAACCAACAGCTGCCATGCTTTTTTGCGTTAGCTTGGGAGTGTGGTTTAATTTGAGTTGCGCTGCAGGAAGATGTATAAAATCACCCTTTGCAGCCCTCTGATGCTCGTGTTCCCTTCAGGCTACTCTACACTGTCATTGTAACATGGCGTTTACTGTATAGGATAGCAAGATTGCCTTGTAGGTGTAAAATCAGCTCAAGTTACAAAACACCCATCCTGACCTCATGCTAATGCCAGGACATGATGCTACAAGGATGGCAAAAGGCCATTATAAGGGATGAGCTACTAGTCTACTGCTTCTGGATCCTACTTTGATTGCTCTGAATCAGTTTAATCTAAAATAGTACTGAGCCACATCTTCTTCTTCCTTATTGGCAATTCAGGGACACGAAACACTTCTTACAAGGGCTGAGTTGCAAAGCCATTTCAAAGTCCAAGAATCCTCTTTGTTTATTAAGAGTAATAGGCTTCACAGCATAATAGAGTTGGAAGGGATCCCAAGGGTCATCTAGTCCAACCCCCTGCAATGCAGGAGTCTCAGCTAAAGCATCCATGACAGTTGGCCACCCAAACTCTGCTTTAAAACCTCTAGAGAAGGAGAGTCCACCACCTTCCAAGGGAGTCTATTCAACTGTCAAACAGCTCTAGCTGTCAGAAAGTTATTCCTGATGTTTAACTGGAATTTCCTTTCTTGTAACTTGAAACCCTTGGTTTGGGTCCTACCTTCCGGAGCAGGGGAAAACACGCTTGCTCTTGACAGCCCTTGAGATATTTAAAGATGGCTATCATATCTCTTCTCAAGCTAAACATACCCATTTATAAAGATGTTGAACAACAATGGGCTCAGGCTAGAACCCTGTGGCACCCCAGTTGTCACTTTTTTCCAGGAAGATGAGGAACCATTAGTCTATTTGGGTTTGGTCAGTGGTCCCTGTCTCTTGCTCCTATGTACACTATGAGAGAGCAACCTGGGCCTCTCCTCCAAACTCCCCTGCTAAATGCCCTTGCAAACACCCCTGTTTACAAGACTTAGTCAAGAGCTCCTGGTCAAGAGCTCCCACAAGCTGCTGCTGGCTACTAACTCCTCCCCCAACTCCATCAAAGTTGTTGCATGCATGGAACAAAGTCTGCTTATACAATGGGACCGCCTCCCTCTTTCCTCCTGCACCCCCTAAATTTGCTTTGGAGGGCTGCGGGAAACACCAGAACAAGTTTAGAGGGTACATGAGGGTAGAAAAGTCTAGTTCTACAAGCAGACCTTGTTCCCTGCACTCTTAGTGATACATTGAATTCTACCCAGTATGTCTAACATTCCTTGCCCGAGTACTCTTTATATATTGGACAGAATAACATCCATTATCATATTAGACAATCCTAGATCACAACATGACAGCAATTGTGCCACAATCAGAAAGTGGAAAATGGCCTGCAGGCAGTGCAAATAGAAAGGAAATGAGCCAAGCAATACACTACAAGTCAAGTCTTACAACATATGGTCAATGAATGAAGCATGTAGAAAATATTTGCTCATTTTACAGATATAAGGCTGAGACTAGTAAATGTAACAGTGAATGCATGGCAGAAGCAGCAGTGTTACTGAGCTCCTTTTACAGCAGATAGCAGTAGATTCCTTATGCATTCAGACATCCTCTTGTACACTCTCATAAACACAGATAGGACACAAAACACAACTCTCACCCTCATCTTCACCATGCTTGCAGCTGGGGAAGACAAAGAACAGCTCAGCTGAGCCTGAGACTCCTAACCCCGGTTCTGATTTGCCCAGCCTGCCCCTTCTCTGCCACATACCAACAGCAGTCTAGCCCTGTGGCAACAAACTCAACAGTAGCTCCTTGTCAATATCTGCTGTGGAGATGGCCAGGCAAGGGACCTGCTCATCTCAAGGTAAGATGGGAACAAAAAGAGTGAGGTCAGGGCGAGTCTTGACTTTCTCTGGCTTCCTGTTTCATCTCTTAAGTCTGGGGTAAACAGTAAGGATGCTGGCCTATCAGTCTTGTCTCAGTTCTGGAGCATGAGACCACCCACATCCCTCCCATTTCTGGCCCCCTTTATTATCTTTGTCCACCAGTGTAATTTGCCTCTCAAGCCCTGCAGATGCCTGAACAATGGAGCTGCATTGTTTGGTGGTGTTTCTGTTTGTCTCCCTCCATTAGCCCTGTGAGCAAAGAACTAAATCAACTCAATCAGTACCATGGACAGCTCCCCTTGAATGCTAGTGCCCTATGTGGCTACATGCTACCTCAATTGAAGAGGCTGACACCTGTTGTCCAGCATCTCCTGTCCCAGTAAGATACCACAACTCTGAAATACCCCCCAAAGATTTGCTGTTACCTGCTTCCAGACTCAGCTTGATCTCTCAGCAACCACCAGCCAGCTGCCTATGAAACCGACTGTGTGCATCACCGACGCTATCAATTGGGATAAAAATGCAACAGATTTGCTGGAAACAGAAAATGACTCAGAGGATAAAAAAGTGAAAAGGAAATGGAAAGATCTTCAGGTGAATCTTGCAAAGTGTCATTTTTAGAAACAATGGGAGGTTCAAAGCCTCCCAGTGAGTCTGCCTGAGCAACAAGGAAATGTAACCATGCTAGGATAAAGTGGTAAAATTAAAAGGACCAGAATAAACACTATACAACCCCACATGACAAAGCCCATACAGCACTGCTCCGTCCTATAAATGTGAATCGAAAAGATTCCTGCACTGCAATTTTTACTGCACTTTAATTCAAGGACTGTCATTTTGGTCTTCTCCCCTGCATGGAATGCTGCCTAAACACCTGTGCCCTTTAATATAGAGATCTAGTAAATGATAAACAATTTTGCACTGAATATATACTATTTAGGCTTCAGCCGTTTTTGTTTCAGTTTGCTGATTAAAGTCTTTGTTCTAGCATTTTATCAAAAGATCAATACTATTTCTTCTACTAAGATTTTCATCCATGGAGCATCACCATATATGTTAAAACTGAATGCCAGGCTAATGTTGGATGTGAGCTATGCGCACAATGTCATCCTTTGACCCGCAATTATTCATAATTCCATGGTATTCAGAGATGTGCCCAGCTCTCCTCTACTCTCTGATCATACCATTGCACTGAAATGGCAGCTATTCTTGAGAAAAGTAATGTTTTGGTAGGTTCAGTTTTGCTACATGCCCTGGATCAATAATCCATCAATAATCCTGAGCCGTCTCAGTGAGCATCTGCCTGTTCACCTCATTTAGAATGCCTCTCTCCTCCCCATTATCTCCTTTCCTTCTCAGCATGCCACACATCTCCATCTTCCACCCTGTCCCCCCCCTTTAATTTTTTTTTCTAAGTAGGTCACTATTCCCTCTTGCCCTCTCATTTATTCTCTCTCCACTAATCTACATCTATATTTTTTTATTTACTCCTATCTCTCTTGTTCAGTTTGCTCTGTCTTTTTTTCTTTTCTTTACGAACTGTTCATTTCATTGACAATTACCATAAAAAGATATTCATGAAGAAATAGCAAAAAGCCTCTCCTTCTCCTCCGCAAACCAAATTTATTTCACATTTTGTCCATTCTCTATTTTAAAAGCAACCCACTTCAAATGAGCCATGTATGCACTGAGAGGATTTGCATTACTACAGAAATGAAAATGCTGATGGGGAAGATTGGTTATTTTGCTCAATGACCATCAGGCTCTGATCTCCTTTTATAATTGATCATGAAGATTAGTAAGGATGATAATAATGGTTCTCATGTTGTGTTTTTCACCCATTGCCTTTGGCCTGAAATGCATATTTTGTTTGGGCAGCATTTATTCTGACATAGGCACATTTTGTGCTATGGTACTCTGACTTATCCCTTGTTTCCCTGAACATCAACTCAGCTGAGCTACTTGCTCTGTGGGCAAGATCACCCAAGCCAGGATGCAGAACAGAGACGGGGAACCTGTGGCTCTCCAGAGGTTGTTGAACTCCAACTCCCATCATTCCCAGCCAATGGTCATGCTGGCTGAGGCTGATGGGAGTTGGAGTCTAACAAGTTCTCCACTGCCGCAGTACAGGAATGGAAAGAATCAGCAATCTTTGCTTGCCTCACCCTCTCATCTCTCCAATGTCCCCAAGTTACATTAGAAAAAGATCGCAGCTATGCCCTTCATAGGGTGGTTTGTTTGCTGGCTGGCTAGCAACTACATTTGTCTTTGATATGTTAAATCTCTCCTTGCAGGAGCTTTTTATGCATTCTGAGTGATATTCCACACATGAAGTCCCATCTCACACTGTTATATGTGTAACCTGCGTCTCTTACATCTTACAGAGTGTGCAAAGCTCCTGTCCAAACAAGCTGAGAGGTAACAGATCATTCATTTAATGAGGGGCCTGTATACTTGATGAAGGTTCATCAACATATCTCCAGTATGCAATGCTTTTTGATGTTTCCAGAGGGAGAAGCAAAATTATGCATTTTTTGGGCAGGAGCGCACTTTGCCTCCATAGTCCAATTGCAAGCAATACTGCCTGCAGCTATTGGAATTTGCTATTTTTCATTTGTTTCCCCTGTTGATATACCTGGACAAATGTAGCTCACACTCAGTGATCTCTGCAAATCAAAGCAGGTCCCCAACTGTCAGTGGGAGCATTAGCCATGCTGGTGACCCCTCTTGCAATGTTGTGAGCTGTTTCAATAAGATAATGAGAAATTAGCCAAGTGTTTATGAACAGATGCTCTTTCCTCTGAGAAAAGCAGGGCTTGTTTTGTTGTTTGAACAAATCTTTCACCTAAGCTGTTGCTAGCTGTGATGGTGCTGATTTGATGTGACGCACACCATTCATCTTCATAAAAGTTTTAAGCCCAAGAGAGACAAACTGAGGCTTGTTGTCACTTACTAGCGGCTCTGGTGAAACATGACAGATGAACATCATGTACCACCTCTTCCAGCCAGCGTTTTCGTGGGAGTAGCAAAAAACTCATTTACTTGGTTCATAAGGTGACTGCCTTTTCCTTCTTCGCATCCCTCCTGAAAATCTCTCATACTACAAAATATACAGGAGATGGCCCAGCAATTAGATTTATTTTCAAAGTGTCTTCTCACACTGATGAGGCTTCTCAGAGATTGCTCATTTTGGATAATGCCCAATGGAAAGTATTAACTTTGAGATGACTGCAACCAAGTACGCCTTAACTGGTGCTTCGAGGCGAGAGACCCTTGCCTTGGACTCTTTGCACTTTGAAAAGCCTCCAAAAACAGCCTGGTTGGCTGACCTGTTGGGATATATAAGCACCTGGAACAAGGAAGGATGGAGCTTGGTGGAAGGGGATCTGGCACCACTGGAAAACTTTAAAGACTATATTTGCTACGGTGCCAATAGGCCACCTGGAAGATAAGAAGTGGAGAAGAGGCCTCAAAAGTGGAGGGTGCCTTTCTTTCTTTCTTTTTTTCAAAGGACAAAGTGCAATGTTCTCTTTTTCATTTCTCTTTTTCCCATCATGGTTCAATGTGTCAATGGTCTATAAACATTTCGTTACATGAAGAACCAGCAACTTTGAGATGCACATTTCCCATAAAACAATTCCTGGTTTGGGGGCTTTTGATATGATGCTACTATTAATTACCAACATACAACACTCAAATAAATCAAGGACTGCTATCCTTTTCTATGACGTTTCCCCAGATAGACCCCCCCCACTATATTTATTTCTTAATTGTGTAAAAAAATGGACTCAGCTTCTCCTAACCTCCTAATCTCTAAATTCAATGAAACTATAAAAACAATTTTAAATCAATAATCAAATGCAATACAGTTAATAGCCAGGGGGGAGGGGGCAAGGCTGCAGGGTCTACTCAGCAGCCATGGGACATGTAAAAGAGGGAAAGTTTGCATCCTGTCTGAAAAAGAGAAATTGGCGTGGACATCTTTACCTTATGTGGGTCACAAAATAAAGACCAAAGAATGTTGGGTGGGCTCGTTTTTCCAGAGTGAAAAAAACCCTTGTTGAGAGTCCTATGTCTGCATACCAATCTGATACAATGGTCAGGGAGAAGGCTGCCCTCACAACCCACCAGGATACAGGACACAGACTGATGCCTGCTGGTGCCACAATGCCACCTCAGAAATAGAGCCAAAGTCAGAGCTAGCTGAGAGGGAGAGCAAGGTGACAGAAAGCACAGCTCTATTGTCATGAGGATGGAGGCACTCTCAGGAACCCATAATGCGTAGCTCCAACAGGGGTGTAGTTTCTGTCAAGCCTGTAATTGGCAGCTTGTAAGCCAGCCAGGCACCAGCCGGTGAATATCAGCGCAGACCTCTCTGGATGCACAAATTGTTGAAAGCTTGAGGAAAGATGAGGGCAACAGGTTCTTCCAGTCCCTGCCCTTTCAAGTCTAAGCCCTAGCTAAGGAGGGCAGGTATAGTGAGCCCTCCTCACCACCTCCCACACTACGGAATGGCTTTATCAGGTTCCCACGCAGCCATGTGCAAGAATTTCGGTGTGCCTTGAATGTCCAAGTGGATGCATGTGGTGGTCATGGTAGGAATTACAGGACCAGAGGTCCTCCTCTAAGTTCTAAGTAGGCTTTTTGAGCGGAATGTTTTTAAGGATTCCTTCTCAGTTGTTTGGAGGAGAGCCCTGCGCACCTCCATGCTAGACTTCCAACTGAAGATGCATCCATTTCTACCCATTGCAAGTTCACTGTACAGTCTGAATGCCCAAATGACTACGGCAGGAAGAACAATGACTCTGGGCAGCAGCGGACACAAGATGCATCTTCTCAGGTGTATGAAAACTACAACCTGGGAGACAGGAGGCATCTTTCCCTGCTGGCCTGCTCTGCTGCTTTTAGCTGCCTTTATTTGTTCTGAATGATGTATTTTATTGCCTTACCGTTGTGTATTTTATGATTTATTTTCTACTTGTCCAGGTATCCATATAGATGAAGGATGAGCCATAAATATTTGAAATAATAAATAAATAAAGTGAAACAACAGCTGCCATACATCAGCCAGCATCTGCTATATGCCATCCTTGTGACCATCCACACACCTGTATCGGTGATGGGTGGGCTTGCATTTTTAAAAAATATAATTAATAAATAAAGTGGGGAGTGGGGGAAGGAACTTCTGCCACACATCAGCCTGCATCTGCAATAAACATTGCGGTATTTCCCTGTTCTGTCTCTCAAGCTGCAGGAAGTTTATGGCAGATATTTGGAGAAATGGCTTTGGTTAATTCAGGTAAGGAGGATGAGGAAGCACAGGCAAGAGGCCATAGTGGTGTCTTCCTCTGCCTTGGTCAGACCATACCTGGAGTACTGAGTCCAATTCTGGGCACCACAATTAAAGATGTTGACAAGCTGGAATGGGTGCAGAGGAGGGTAACAGAGATGAGCAAGGGGCTGAAAACCAAGCCTTATGAGAAACGCTTGAGGGTGTTAGGTATGTTTAGCCTGGAAAAGAGGACACTAAAAGGAGATAAGATAGCCATCTTCAAATATCTCAAGGGCTGTCACATGGAAGAGGGAACAAGGTTGTTTTCGCCTTCTCTGGAGAGTAGGACTCAAAGCAATGGCTTCAAATGAAAAGAAAGGAGATTATTTCTGAACTTTCTGACAGCAAGATCTGTTCAACAGTGGAACCGTCTCCCTCAGAAAGTTGTGGACTCTCCTTCATTGGAGGTTTCTAAGCAGAGGTTATTGGGATGCGGATGGCACTGTGGTCTAAACCACTGAGCCTTGGGCTTGCCGATCAGAAGGTTGGCGGTTCGAATCCCCATGACGGGGTGAGCTCCCATTGCTTGGTTCCAGCTCCTACCAACCTAGTAGTTCGAAAGCACTCCCAAAATGCAACTAGATAAATGGCGGGAAGGTAAACGGCGTTTCCGTGCGCTGCTCTGGTTTCGCCAGAAGCGGCTTGGTTATGCTGGCCACATGACCCAGAAAAACTGTCTGCAGACAAATGCCGGCTCCCTTGGCCTGTAAAGCGAGATGTGCGCTGCAACCCCAGAGTTGTCTGCGACTGGACTTAACTGTCAGGGGTCCTTTACTTTTAAGCAGAGATTGGATGACCATCTGTCATGGATGCTTTAGCTGAGATTCTTGCATTGTAGGGAGTTGGACTAGAAGACCCTTGGTGTCCCTTCCAACTGGACAACTCTATGATTCTATGATTCTATGGTTCCACACCTCCCCCCCCCCAAACCCCCTCAGTCCAGGAGATCTGGGTTCAGCAGTCCCAGAAAAAGAGAGAATTCACAGTCCCTCTGGAGCAAAACAGAACACTATCCCTTTAACCTTCCTCCAGGAAGTTGGAGCCTAGGGCACACACATCAGTGCAGGATAGTTTAAACCCTCATTGCTAGTGGAAACTATTTGTCAAGTTGCTCATCAACCTGGTCTTGGGTGCTTCCAAATGTGGACAGTGTAGCAGCAGCCAGAGCCCAAACATTGCTGTCCTGCTTTAATCTGCAAATGTAAAAATTACTGCAGACATTCATATTGCACAGCTTGAAGCAACTGGATGCATAAAAACTGACTCTTTTTGGAATAAAACGTTGTGCAGACCCTGAAGTATTGTTCAAAGCTTTACTAACCTCAGCCTCTTCAAAAACAGTCCCAAAATGTTCAAAATGATACATCCAAACAATTCCATAAGACATATGCCTGTCCAGTGTGGTGTAGTGGTTAAGAGCGGTGGACTCGTAATCTGGTGAACCGGGTTCGCGTCTCCGCTCCTCCACATGCAGCTGCTGGGTGACCTTGGGCCAGTCACACTTTTCTGAAGTCTCTCAGCCCCACTCACCTCACAGAGTGTTTGTTGTGGGGGAGGAAGGGAAAGGAGAATGTTAGCCGTTTTGAGAACTCCTTAAAGGGAGTGAAAGGCGGGATATCAAATCCAAACTCTTCTTCTTCTTCTTCTTCTTCTTCTTCTTCTTCTTCTTCTTCTTCTTCTTCTTCTTCTTCTTCCAAGAGATAGGTTCATCTTCTTAGAAATAAAATGACTTATAATCACAGCTGACAAACATAGCTCTCTCTCACACACACAGGCTCCATGAGCCTGCATTTCAGCCCAAGGCTGTTTGCTCCTGGAGTGAATCATTTACACATCCTTCTCCCATGGAGCCCAGGGAAAACAGAGAAAACAGCCACCCCCCTTCCAAGATGCCAAATCTGCAACTGAATACCTTTATCACATGGTATAAAGCTAAACACTCAGTTTAAGAGCAGAGAACATCCCAGTTAATTATCAGCTAGTTAGAGCAGAGGCCCCAGGACCCCACCATTCACCTCAGATAATAAACTCAGGGACACAAATATTTTGAGCTAATGGTTACTTAGCCCACAACTTTATTGATTACAGATGTGAGTGGTTTGGCTTAGGCAGGATATTAGCCAGACTATATCCTGACTCTCCTGCCCACCTGCAGGAAATCTCAAGCGGTCAACTACAGATAGGGGGAGCCCTATGATATACATTGATTAAGAGCTCCCCAAGGGTCACCAATGGGTCTAGCCCACGTCCAGGCTTCCGACAGGAACCACACCTCTGGATCTCTTTAACAGGATACCCTTAGCATGGTGGGGCAGGTGGAGGCAACGACCTCCCCTCCCATAACAAGGCTTAAAAAAGTAAAGGTAAAGGGACCCCGGACCATGCGGGTCCAGTCGTGGACGACCCTGGGGTTGCGGCGTTCATCTCATTTTATTGGCCGAGGGAGCTGGCGTACAGCTTCCGGGTCATGTGGCCAGCATGACTAAGCCGCTTCTGGCGAGCCAGAGCAGCGCATGGAAATGCTGTTTACCTTCCCGCCGGAGCAGTACCTATTTATCTATTTGCACTTCGTGCTTTCGAACTAAAACTAGGTTGGCAGGAGCAGGGACCGAACAACAGGAGCTCATCCCATTGCGGGGATTTGAACCGCCGACCTTCTGATCGGCAAGTCCTAGGCTCTGTGGTTTAACCCATAGTGCCACCCGCGTCCCTTATAACAAGGCTTACCCAATGCCTAACCTTACAAAGACAATTGCTACAAGGTAGGCGAAAACCAAATGTGTGATGCCAATTTGCCAAGTGGCCCTGACAATAAAGCGACTGATATTAGTCCATAGCAAGCCCAAAGTCAAGCAACACATAAAAAGAGTGTGGGTGGGCTGGGTGATCTGCGAAGGAAGCAAAAAGGAGGCCGCCGCCCCAGCCGCACCGCGATTTAAATGGCAGCAGCCACACCCCTGGCTAACTTGATTGGTCAGCCAGGGGGCATGATGCAGCTGGGAGTTCTGATGATGCGGGCGGCATCACTCCGCCCACTGCCAGGTCACAGGGTGGTCCTGGATGCCCGCCCGCAACTCCATCCCCCGGGGAAGAGAAGTAGTCCTCTCAGTATGCTGCCATGGAAAATCCCCAATGTTAGCAATACGCATTCAGGCAGAATCCATTTCAGTGTCAATTAAACAATTGTACTTAACAAAAACAACTGCTTCTAGACTTCTGAAATCCGAATAATATCCTGAAGTCAGGTGGGCATCCTCCCTTTTTCCAACATGTGGTGGAAAGGGGTGGTTTTTATTTAGAGAATAGTCGCGGGGGGGGGGGGAGAGGTTAAATACTCTCCTGACCTCCCCACCCTGCTGCACTCCTGATCATGATCTCCAAACAAATGCAAAGGGAAGGGTTAGCATGGGTAGGCAAACTAAGGCCCGGGGGCCGGATCTGGCCCAATCACCTTCTAAATCCGGCCCACGGACAGTCCGCATGTTTTTACATGAGAAGAATGTGTCCTTTTATTTAAAATGCATCTCTGGGTTATTTGTGGGGCCTGGGACTTCATTCATTCCCCCCCCCAAATATAGTCCGGTCCCCCACTGAGGGACAGTGGACCGGCCCCCTGCTGAAAAAGTTTGCTCACCCCGGGGTTAAAGACTTAAAGTGATAGAGCTGATTGCTAGAGAGGAGAGGTGGAACTTATTGAAGGAAAAGGCTAGACTAGAGCAATCTAGTGAACAGCTAGGCCTGCCACCCCCAACCTGGTGCCCTCCAGCTGTTTTGACTAGAAGCTCCATCAGCCTTAGCCAACGAGCTGAAATGGATGGAAGTTATAGTCCAGGATGTTTTGGGGAGGCTGAGCTGTAGGATGGGTCATCTGCACTGCTGCCCATTGATTTTTTAAAAAACACATATTTCATTATCAAAATAGAAAAAGGAAAAAAAAGCAACATTCCGAAAGCCAAGCAAGAAAACACAGGAGTGGGGAGTATGTTCACAATGTCATGGAGATGCCTTGTAAAAAGCAAGTGAACAAATGCCCTGTACAGAAGCAGCCTTTATCTCAGGCTTCTGCAGTGCCCTGTCTGAGATGGTAGCATTAGACCTCTATTCTGTTCCACTCCTGACTGGTCTACCTGCCTGCAGAGACCTAAGCTTGCAGCCAATCCCTGATTAGAACTGCAGGTGCTTCCCAGCCTGCTCCTGAATAGGTGCTTCATCTGCAGGCTCCAGTTGTGGACTGAATACCTGCATGCCCTCACTAAACACACACACACACACACACGGCCATGTAATGATTTCTTCCTGTCTTGGAATTGCCACACTGACAATTTAAAACCAACATGATTGATTTGAGGCGCCTGTGTGTGTTTTGTTTGCCTTCCGGCCACTTTTTTCATAACCCCAGCATTAGGCATTGGACAATTTAAAATTTGCATACAAATTAAATTAAATCTTTTAAATTAATTAATATATGTAAATGGGCAATAACTGGAGGCTTTCCCTGAGAGGACTGGCAACACTAATCATAGTTGCAGTGTTCCTCTGCAAATTATTCTAATGGCTAGCAGGGGAGAATGTTCCTGCTTGCCAAGTTCCAGTTTTAATTCAAATAAGATCGTGCACTGTATGTATGCCCATTTATTTCTATTTAGAGTCATTGTTCTTCCCATGGCAGACACTCAGAATCCCTGAAAAGTCCCCAACACAGTGAAAATAGATAAGGCTCTTTCTTTTCCAACCTGGCTGCTAAACAAGGCAGGTTTGTTTCTTCCCATGAAGTTTTCTACCTTTATAAGTTATCAGTCTTTCCTAGGACCATGACTAGAATGACAGGTCACCTGCAGACTGTCAGTGTTTTGCAGGAGGAATTCAAGCACATACCAGCTAGTCAGGTTGGTACTATTAAAGTGGATACAGAGAAGTATATTTTCAGAACCCATCCTATTTTTTGAGCTTTTTTTTTAATTGTAAGTTTTAAAAATGTTCTTAAAGGTATTTAAAGTTGTTGTAACATGCCCTTGGACCTTGGGCTGAAGGGCAGGTAAAACAACAACAACAACAACAACAACAACAACAACAACAACAACAACACATAATATTATTATTAAAGTGGTCTGTTGCCCTAGCAGAACAGAGCTGTTGTGGACTTTTTGCTGTTAGGAAAGTGATTGGGAAACGAAGTGAAATGTGTCGGACAGGGCAAGCCCTATCATGAGGCAAAGTGAGGCAGCTGCCTCAGGTGACAAAATTTGAGGGGTGGAAAGTGGCTAGAAAGGTGTGCCATGTGGTCTGCCCTGCAGCCCCTAAGCTAGCTTTCTGCCCTAGCAGAGCAGGCGCATCAGTGAGGCAACTTGAGGCAACCCACCTTGTGTGACATGCTTTAGGGGGGGCAGGAGAGTCCCATATGAAGTGGCTTCTGACAAGCCACCAACTTTCTCCAGGCTGCCTGTCGTGGTTCACCTGTAAAACCACTGCAGCAAGGGTCTGATTTCATCTCCCTTCACCAGTCAACCTTAGACAACAGCTTGGGATTTGTTATGCTGGGGCTTGTGCTCCAAAGCGTGAGGATGCTACCGTTATCTGGAGCTGACAGGCCATCACAAAAACACTACTGTCAAACTGACAAAGCCGCCGTAAACATGCCTCCCAACTCTTGCTTGCCTGAAAACTGCAGCAGCAGCAAGACGAGAAGCGTTGCACTTCAGAGAGTCAAGCATAGCAAAGATCTGAAGAACACAAACTCTTTGTTTGTCAAGGAATGCTGTGGAGAAAACAGGAACCTGCCATTTTCCATTGCCATTTTAACCTGTTTGTTTTTCAACTGAGTCTTGTCCCTTTGCCAATGGTCTGTAAGATATATTTTTTTAGGAAAGTCCATGCATAGAGGAATGGCAGAGCTTCCCTAGCCTGGTACTTTCCAGATGTTTTGGACAAATAGTTCCATCTGCCCCAGCCAGCAGGACCAGTTGCCAGAGATGTTTATGGTTTCACAAGAGGGTGAACGTGATATGGATTTTCTCACCGCTTTCCCTCTTGATACTTATTAAGAACACGCAGTGTGTACCTTTGCCAGGTCTTCATTTTGTAGCCAGCACAGCGACTGATTTAAATAGACTGCTTTGGATTGTCTTTTCTTATTTTAAAGCCGGGATGGACAATGTGTGGTTCTGCAGATATTGTTGGACTCCCATCAGCCCTAGCTAGGCTTTACAATGGTCAAGGGTGATAGGAATTGAAGTCCCACAAAATCTACAAGGCCACAGGTTCCCCCTTTCTGCTTTTCATTTCTCTGGCTCTTGTTGGTAAAGAAGAAATGGATAGATTTCTACGAACGACACATTTTTCTTGGGTACAGAACACATTGCTGCAGTTTAATGTTAGGAAAATGCAATAACCCTGCAACAGATGGGCGACCATATAAAGAAATATCATGAGGGATATACACAACAAAGGAGATGGGGAGGGTAAGGTTATCTATGGCTACTAGTCATGATGGTTATGTTCTGCCTCCATAGCTTGAGGCAGTAATGTCTCTGAATACCAGTTGCTGGAAAACCAGAGGAAGGGAGAGTGCTGTTGTGCACTGGTCCTCCTTGTAGGTTTCCCACAAGCATTTTGGTGACCACTGTGCGAACAGGAAGCCAACACGGTTGCTCGTCCCTATATCAAAAATACATCTGCACAGTCTTTTCGCAGTTCATTCCTTTGCCATTTTTTAAAAGACACATGCTGTCATGTTATCCATGTCCGTCTGCATAGTCAGAACCCTCTAAATATGTTTTGTGAACAGTTACAAATAGGTTCATTCCCCCCCTCCAATTCTGAATTATTACACAGCCACCTGTGCAGGCATGAGATAAACAAATCCATTTTTAAAATTATTTTTTTAAAAAGGTATTTAAAAGGGATTAACTCTACAAATGCTGGTAAATAGACCAAAGAGACATTTCACTAACATTTTTAGTCCTTAGCTCTCATATTTAGTAGAAGTTGCCCCTCCCTGCCAAAATATGAAATATGAAAGGGCAGGAAATGACATATGACCCTTTCTACAAGATAGTCAAAGTCTCATCAGAGGAACTGGGGCTTCAGCAACCCAAAATTAGATTTTTGCTCAATCGAATGTTCCCTCTGAGCAATTGTCAGCAGTGCTTGTCAGAAAGGAAAAATGCTCCGACTCCATGAGACTGCAGTCCTCGAACCAAATCCTCTGAAACGGAGCCAGTGGTTTCATTGGAACTACTTTGGATTAAGTGATTTGATGGTTGAAGCCCATATCATTCTGTCAGTAGTCTTGGAGGATAACCTTCTTGTGACTGAAACAAACACCAGCTCACTTAGGAGAAAAATAAAACAATCTTTCTAACGAAGTTACCTACAGTCAAATCCAAACTCCATTAGCAGCTGTGAGTAATATATTGGTTGGGCAATTGCTGCAGAATCACTGCACAGCTCTGAATTCATGTTTAAATGATACCCTGGAAGTTTGTGGAGAGGCATCAATAACCAGCCCATTCTCTCTTTGTTTAACATTGACCAAAACTAGTGATTTTAGGGTAAATGGCAGCCGACACAGACCTATGGCATCCCCTGTGCAGGGCATCAAGTATCATGAGTGTGGGGCAGTGTGTGTGTGTGTATGTGTGTGTGTGTGTGTGTGTGTAAGGTTTTGCAAACACTGCCAGGGTGCTGTGGTTTTCCTGTTTTTCCCCATGGGAGTGAATGGGAGCCATGTATTTACAGAGGAGAGACACAGGTGGTATATTCAGTAATAATATTAGTCCAGAGGAAAATGGGTAATTTCAATTATGTGCGAGATGACAACATAAGCATGAAAGGGGGTGGTGGAATATTATTTATTTATTTATTGAATTTATATACTGTGGTTCGAAGAAGATGAGGAGGAGGAGGAGGAGGAGGAGGAGGAAGGTTTGCTGCTCATCTGACTGGGTTGCCCCAGCCACTCTGGTCCACTTCCAACAGAATATAAAAACACAGTAAAATATCAAACATTAAAAACTTCCCTATACAGTGGTACCTCTGGTTATGTACTTAATTTGTTCCGGAGGTCCGTTCTTAACCTGAAACTGTTCTTAACCTGAAGCACCACTTTAACTAATGGGGCCTCCTGCTGCTGCCACACCGCCGCCGCACGATTTCTGTTCTCATCCTGAAACAAAGTTCTTAACCCGAGGTACTATTTCTGGGTTAGCAGAGTCTGTAACCTGTAGCGTATGTAACCTGAAGCGTATGTAACCCGAGGTACCACTGTACAGGGCTGCTTTCAGATATCTTTGGAATGTCATACAGCTGTTCATCTCCGTGACATCTGATGGGAGGGCGTTTCGCAGAGCGGGCGCCACTACCGAGAAGGCCCTCTGCCTTGTTCCCTGTAATTTCTCTTCTCACAGTGAGGGAACCACCAGAAGGCCCTAGGAGCTGGACCTCAGTGTGCAGGCTGAACAATGGGTGGGGAGCCGCTCCTTCAGATATATAGAATTAAGGTTCCAACTAAATGTGAAAATTTTCATTTGTCTGGGGTGCCAATTGATTGTATAGCTTTAAATCAACAAACTAGGATCACATTCACACCATACATTTAACGCACTATGGCACCATTTTAAACAGTCACCACTTCACCTAGATAATTCTGGGAATCGTGGTTTGAGGGTGCCAACAGCTGTCAGGAGGCTCCTATTCCCCTCACAGAGCTACGATTCTTGGAGTGGTTTAACCATCAATCCACCTTCCCAGGGATCTTTCATTGTCAACACACAACCCCCCACTCTGTGAATGCAACCAGAAAAAGGTTTCCCATTCATGTTTTGGGGGATGCTACCCTGAGTTCTTATGTAAGACAGAGGGAGCAAGTCCTACAAAGACACTTTTTTTTTTTAGCCTAAAAAACCGAAGAAAATATTTCTTAAGGGAACTTTATTATTCTCCTGTTCTTGTGACCCTGGGAATATGGGCGGGGGGGGGGGGGGGGAGGGGTGAGGGAGAAGGGAAGGCCCTGTTGGCTGTTACAAGTCTGTTTTACCGAAAATCAGCCTGGGTGATAATGCTCCACAGTAAAATGTTTCTGTTTTGTGGAAGTGCCTCAACTCTCCATCTTGAGGGCTGCTTCCAGAAAGAGGTGTTTTGTTAGATGGGTGTTCCTCATGCATGCAGATTTTTCACATTGGCATCAAAATGCCAGCCCATATCCCTACCCCCACCCCATTTAATCTGGATTTGCTTTTGCAGGGGGGGGGGGGTTGAATCTGTTAAGTCTGTCCATTACTTGTTTGCAACATCTGAATGAGCACCTGAGGGCGGAGAGGGACCCACTGCTCATTGGCTTATAGTCAAATGAGATTTCTCAGCCTATCACTTCCTCCACTATCCAGTAGAGAGTGCTAGTGGATTGTGGACTCTCGTTATTGCAACTAGAGGGACAAATTCACTTGGAGACTCCTGCTAAGTCCTTATTATTAATTTGGCAACCCACCACAATTTGAGCAACTGCACGAGGCTGTCTCCTTTGCATGCTGTCTCATGACCTTTTCCTTTCCATCCTTTTGATGGCCACACTGTCGGAAACCTTCTATGTCCCCAGTTAAGATAACTCAGCCAGTCACTGCCATTTGGCTCACCAGCATCACCCTGAAATCCCTCATGTAGCATATTAGATTAATGAAATTTGTAGGGATCACTTGATCCAGCAAATCACTAGGTGTATGGGTCCGAGCACAAATGGAAAGGGACAACTCGTCCTCTTCTGATGATGATATGTTGGGGCAGCAACATCAGCACCAGCAAGCTTTCCATGAGCCACCACACAGCTCCAGCACAGCAAGGTGGGATAAGGCCAACTCTCCATCTTACATCATATGCTATGGGCTGTTCATTGCCCAGAAGCAGGATATAGTAGCAGCATCCATGCACTGCTGTTCCCTAGTAGTGTGAAGAATATACTCCACATAATGCATTTGCTCTGTGTGCCTTGGCACTGCAGTTGCACGAGTTGCTGTTTACACAGCAGCAGCCACTGCCAATGCAGATCCAGGACTGGACTGAAAGATTTGTCGTTGCTTCACAAATTTAATTGCATTATTAGAAAGCAAGGAATTATTTCCGGAACTGGTATGGTTGGAGATGCATAAGACACAGAAATAGGAGAGGAGGAAATCCTTGGCTTGAGGCCTTGGCGAAAAGCACTGGAGGACAGAGCAAAAGGTATATGATACCTTGTTCTGACTTTCTCCACCAGAGATTTGATGAATCTTCATAAATCTGCCCAAGCCCTGCCTCTAATCCTTTGGCGTCAGATAGCTAAAAACAGGTCAGGTTCACTTTGCAATAAAAATAAAACCATCGTTGTGAAGTGCTGGCAATATAACTTGCCTCTTTCAGTTGTTCCTAGTCCTTACTGAAAGATGGGGAGGGGGTGATTTATTAAGTGAAAGTATGTTGGGGGAGTCAGGCACGAGGCCTGTGGGTGTAGCACAGAAGAATCCTACAGCGTGCAAAGCAATTTCAGCAGCACAGAGAAGCTTATGATGACATCCTTTCCCACATCACTCACTGGGTTGCCAGAGTGACACAAATAGCCAAGCACATGAAAGGGCAGGGAAGGTGAGGAGGACTCTTGCTATCTTCTCAGCCAGGAGGGTTACATCTCACTAGAGGTTAGCATCCTTCTGACACAGAGCAAGGGTGCTGTGTTAAGAGGATTAGAAATGTAATATAAGGCAAAAAGGAAGTGAGGCTGATTTGCCTGCTTGAAACACTAATGAGTTCTTAAGTCTCCAGTGGCTAATAGCACTGTCCCCAATTCTATCTTTAGCCTTGCTTGAAGTGGGGCTGAAAAGAGGAGAGATGGTCGATGCCACTGGAAGTCAAAGCTGGAGAAACCCCAAATAAGACGACTGAAAGACATGCAACTCCTGTTTTGGATTCATCCTTGGGTATCATTTCTTGGAACGCTTATTTATGGTAAGCCAGTGAATTGCAGGGAGAGTCATTCCAGAGATATCCTCCTTTCAAAAAGCTGATTGCAAAAGCCAGGCATATTTTACTCAAAATCTTAAGTGAATAAGGGAAGCAAAAGAGAAAGACTTGTTCATCAGGAAAGAGAACCAATATTCTATACTATTTTCTGTAATCCGCTTAGAGATACAGTATTTTGTTTAAGCGTATATACATCCTGCTAAATAAATAAATACATGGGAACCAATTTACAAGCAACGAGAATTACCGGTAAGTATTGAAAATGTTGTGGATTTGGAGATATATAAATGGGGAACTCTAGTGGATTTCATAGAAGTTCTCGAAAAAGGCGTTAAAATAATAGAACTGTAGAATTGGGGCATTCCTCTGGCCTCCATTTCACCCATTTGTTTTCACCACATGCCTTCCTTTCTCTTTGTTCTTGCCCTCCTCTTGCAGCAGAGGCTCACAGCGCAGGAGTCCATAAACATCTAGAAATATAGGCCTGGAATTCATAACTTACGAGTGATTTCCATTCTCTGCTTTTGCCCTGTAAGCAGACAGGCTGATGAGAACCAAGGTTGAAAACTTGGGAATATATCCTCAGCAAATCTTAAGACATCTCCATCATATGTGATGTCCTTAAAAATCTTCCTGGCAGCACCTTCGTTTATCATCTCTGTATTATTTTGATGAGGTCCTCTGGTTTGGGCAAGGCTTGAGCCATCCTGAAGAGGTCTCTCGTGACCTTAACAGCCCTTTTCTCTCATCCGCGTTTATTCAAGTCCCTGGTGGTGCTAAAGCCCAGCCTCTGATGTGACTAGTTAGCCGGGCGAGCTTTGATTTGAAATGGGCTCTCTGACTCGTTCCAAAGAATTAAGTGCTCAAGGCGAGTTATCTAGCTAATAGGTTACACGTTTGGCGCGAAGGCAGGTGCCGCGCCTCCTTCCATTGCCAGCTTGTTCCCGACTCTAATAAGTTTGCCCAGCCCTGCTCTGTCAGCTACCCCTCCCAGACCGCACTTTCACTTACCCTTATTGGAAAAAATAATTGGATGGATTGAAGCGCAGCACCATTTTACTTAACAGATAAGAAATTTCATATCTTCCCTGATTAGAGGCCGTGAGATACCATGCTCTCCATAGCCAGCAGCTGAGGCAATTTCATTTCACTTCTGCTGATATGTGGAGAAAGTTGGTGGACTGCACACAGCAACCCTGTTGCTTTAATATCCTTCCCCATAAGTTGAAACCGTCCAAAACAACAGACGCACATATGGCAGGCGTCTCTCTTTGCCTCAGCAGGAACCTCTCTGGGGGAGATTTAACTTTGATACAACCACACAGCCTTCCCTTGTTACTCTGACACTCCTAGCTCTGTTACTGTTATTAGGAAAGTGCAGACATTACTCGTGTGTAGGCCAAATGGGCACACAGTAGGAAAGTGGCTTCATGCCCACAGTCTACTTTCAGCAAAAGTTGCTGGTAAATTCCAGAGTCCATGGGGTGGATGTGTGATACTTCGGTAATAATAAACAACAACAACAACAACAACAACAATAATATGCCATCCATCTGACTGGGTTGCCCCAGCCACTCTGGGCAGCTCCCAACAGAATATTAAAAACAATAAAACATCAAACATTAAAAACTTCCCTGAAGAAGAACTGTGAAGTATTTATTTATTTAAACCATTTCTGAGCAGCTTTTTGTCAGCGCAGGTTCTCCTTACAATAAAGATTTATTGTTCTCTTCCAATGAATGGTATAATAAATGTGAAGACCAATGTTCATAAGGGATCACAAATTATTGCTACATTGGAGCATGCTGATCCAGAGAAGTAAATTTAGAGCACGATCATATACATGTCTACTCAAAAATTCATTTGAACAGGGCTTACTCTCAGGTAAGCGGGCTCTCACTTTGGAAATGCAAAAAACAGCAGTCCAGTCTCCAGCATCAATCATTTTAACTAACCCAATGAAAGGTTCTGAGTATAACACAAATAATGCCTGCATTTTTTTAAGTATTACTGATAAGTTTTGAGGCAGTACATTTCAAGTTGTGAAATGCAGTTCTTTTAACCACTGCTTTAAAAACCCCAAATCAGCAGTTTCTATAATTAGCCATAGGGTTAGCACAGTAAAAAAAAATCAAATTATTATAGATTGCAAAACAGTCAACATCTGAGCTGGAGAATGTGCTTGAAAATAGTTTTGCCTCCATTTGGAACCAGTAGCACACAAAAATAAGACTGGTAGGTTTGCAAAAAAAACAAAAACAAAAAAACAAACCACAAGAAGATTTGTGTTGATGTGTGAAAACATGGAGAAGGGCACAAATTGTGTCCTCCCTGAAAGAGGGCACGTGTTGCGGTGAGACCTGGAGACCAATCCCCTGTGTTGTGGGTGGGTAAGACTGGTCAGCCACAACACCTGATTGGTAGGTCCCCCAATATTGGGTTCAATCTGGCCAATGGGGCACAGTCGAAACAGATCAAGGGACCCATGCACGTGACCCAGAACTTCCTCTTTCGGCGCGTGCATTCGGAACACCTGCCCATCTCTCCCTATATTTAGGGCATTTTGCGACTGACCTTGCTATGCCGTCGTGTGTCATCTGTCGTTGGGACTGGGGCATGGCAGGAATTTTCCCCACTTGGCTGATTGGCTGTTGCCATTTGGGTTTTTGCAAATCGTCTCAACTTGTAAGGTTGCGGATAGCCACTGGTTCATGTGATAGGGGTGGGAGAAGGGTCTCGCCATCTCTATGTGAAAGGTATTCTGTTAAAGGAATCCAGGGACTCAACTGGTTTGGTCAACCCCTGAGAGGGCACAAACTGGACATCCAAGCTAGGGTTGGTGAAATTGCACCATTACATAGAGTGCTTCACATATTACACAAGACAAACCTAGATGCTGAAGTCATGAGTATATTTGCATGTCAAGTTTTGCCAACAAATTTGTTCCATTTCAGAAGCACACTTAAAATGTCTTTGACGTTGAAAAAATAATATGTGAAAAGGTGTAAAGATATGGAGAAGCATTCCAAAATTTATGGAATAGCTTATGAGTGCATATAATATGCTTTCCTTGTTCTTGCATTACAGAGAAACAAGCCCACATGCCAGGCTTCCTGTGGTGTTATTGTCACTTTGCTAGCGTTACTAGAACTTGTTATGGAAAATAATTAAAGCACCAAATAACATTCCCCTACAAGGAGATGCCAAGAGATGACTTAAAGGGCTACCAGGTTTGTGATAGTCACTTGAAAGTTCTGTTCATGCCAGTTCTCTGCCACATACGTGCCATACCAGCTATATGTAAGTTTAATCTTTTTGCTTGCCTCTGCAAATTTCATTTTCAAGCATTTAGAGTGACATGCAAAACATTTTGTTCTGTGCATGGTGCCAATTGTATTTTCAAGGCCTTCTTCATGAGCTGCTTGGCGTCTAGTGCTGGAGCGACCCAGACTTGAGTTTTGGTGCTCATGACAGAATTTCATCCTGCTCATATACAAAACTGATGTCAGGTTTTTCCAAATCAATAACTTCACCTTCTACAATTTTCCAGAAGAGCCTGTAACGGTTTTTAATCTATTCTAAATGTCAGAACAAACAACAACTCTTCACAAAGCCTTCACTAGCTGGAGGCAAAGAGATGATCAAGCATCACTTCCAGGCCTCATCCAACGGCCTATCATTTGCCCTGCATCAGGTTTCAAGTTTGCAAACTTTGCTCAAGTACACAATGGGGGGGGGGCGGATTTAGGTTTGGTGAGGCCCTAAGCTACTGAAGGTAATGGGGCCCTTTATATGTCCAGCTGTCCTTTGTCAACAACAAATTGTCGCTGTTTTTCGTGTTGAATATATGCTATATGGTAATTTCTGGACCTAATAGGTATCTAAAGCCATTTGCACATAACAGAATATGTATTTTATCAAATTAATTGTTGAACTGAAACCAGTGATATTTTAGGGAGCAGGCTAGCAGGCGGGGTCCATTACTTACATCATAGGAGCCTACACAACACAAAACACTGTTGCTGTATGTAGGTTTCATTTTATTTGTTTCTTATCTTATATTTTAGAAATGTACATCCAGGTGTTTTTTTCCTTTAATTTTTTTGGGGGCCCCCAAGAGAGTGGGGCCCTAAGCTATAGCTTGTTTAGCTTATACGTAAATCTGGCACTGGGTGGGGGGTAGGGGACAAGGGCTTACTTAACATGCATAACATGCCACCTGTGCCACTGTTGCCAAGTCAAATTTTTCTCTGCAGCCTAACCTACATACAGCCACTTAACAGCAAGGAATCATTTATATCTTATTTCCACACTGTGTGTGAGGAGAGCAAAGAATTGAAACAGGGGTCAGGTATGGCAGGGGAGGATATTAGCCACTGTAGATGTTTCAAGTGGTGTTCATTATCATTAAGGATCAAGGAGGAGTATTCTAAAACAAGGAACTTTATTTAAGCAAGCTGCCTTTCAACTGATCACTCTCTCTGACCCTCCCTCCAATACAATCTCCGAGCGGTGCAAGATTCCATATTCAGGATTTGTGTTTCCTTTTGGAATGAGAAACAGCAGAGACTCTGGTGTCTTTATGACCTATGGTTTATATTCACATATATAATAATAGATTCATAGAATTGTAGAGTTGGAAGGGACCACAAGGGTCATCTAGTCCAACCCCCTGCAATGCAGGAATCTCAGCTAAAGCATCTATGACAAAACCTCCAAGGAAGGAGAGCCCACAACCTCCCGAGGGCGATGGTTCCAGGGTCAAACAGCTCTTATTGTCAGAAAGTTCTTCCTGGTGTTTAGCCTGAATCTCCTTTCTTGTCACTTGAAAGCATTGGTTCGAGTCCTAACCTCCAGAACAGGAGAAAACAAGCTTGCTCCATCTTCCATGTGACAGCCCTTGAGATATTTGAAGATGGCTACCATATCTCCTCAGTCTCCTCTTTTCCAGCTCTGAATTCTGAACATCATGCAGGCCCCATGGCATTGTCTTCTGTTGGTTTTATTAGATGGCATCGAACTCTAAACACATACTCTCCAACCCTTCTCCGACGATAATATTGATGACTTACCGTACACTCCAGGGACGCGGGTGGCGCTGTGGGTTAAACCACAGAGCCTAGGACTTGCCGATCAGAAGGTCGGCAGTTTGAATCCCCACGACGGGGTGAGCTCCCGTTGTTCGGTCCCTGCTCCTGCCAACTTAGCAGTTTGAAAGCACATCAAAGTGCAAGTAGATAAACAGGTACCGCTCTGGTGGGAAGGTAAACGGCGTTTCCGTGTGCTGCTCTGGTTCGCCAGAAGCGGCTTAGTCATGCTGGCCACATGACCCGGAAGCTGTATGCCGTCTCCCTCGGCCAATAAAGTGAGATGAGCACCGCAACCCCAGAGTCAGTCATGACTGGACCTAATGGTCAGGGGTCCCTTTACCTTTACCATACACTCAACATTTCTCCAATGAAAATAGGGGCATCCTAAAGGAAAGTGAGACGTTCCGGGATCAAATCAGAAACTGGGACGGCTTCTGTAAATCTGGGACTGTCCCTGGAAAAGAGGGACACTTGGAGGGTCTGCAAACATAATTTTTAGAGCGGATCTCAGATTTGCAGGAATGTCATATGTTTGATTCACTGGTGGGAACGATATTCTCAAAAGCAGGTAGCTTCCTAGGAGTTAAGATTCATCCTGCACATTTTCTTGTCGTGAGAGGGGAAGATGTGCAGACATTGTTAGATTCACATCTCAGGGGGCCTTTTTTTATCTTCTGCTATTTCTAATACATTTTGCTTGCAGTGCCTTCGCCTGGCATTTCCTCCAGCCCATTGAACCACAGGAAGTAGAAGTGGTGGGGATTTGGATATAATGACTTTGCTGAAGCAGATCATCTTGGAGATGCCCCCGCCCCTTACACACAGAGAGAATTCAGACCTCTGAGGACACCATCAGGCATAATCGTCAAGTGCAAAGCCATTTAGAAGATTGAAGGAAGACAGAAGGTGCAAACAGTTCCCATCCATCAGGCTAAGCAACCCCAAAGTGACTGGCAGTAGCTTTAGCCTGGGTGGGTGACTTTGATGGACATGTGGCCAGCCACAATGTAATGCCCTGAAGAAATTCAAAGGGATCTGGAAAGGCATGGGCAAGCATGGACTTGTTGCAACTGGGAACTGTAACTATGGAGAGGCCTCAAACAGAGAAACAGTCGGGCAGGAAGTTAGCTGCAGGCTTTTCTGCCGGCGTTCCAAGTGGCGGTTAGACAGCAGCACGAGAAAGACCAATTTCCTTTTTCCCATTTGATCTCAATCTTACTGCTCAAGTGTAAAGTGGACTTGTCAAAAAACCAGGCAAGGATATAGTGTGCTGTCTTGCCCCCAATCATTTCTCTCCCGTAAGGATGTAAACAGCTCGGCTTGCTTTTTTGACGGCTCAAGAACAGCACATCTATGAAATCTCACGGTCTCCGTTGGGGAGAAGCGCTCATGAGATCCCTTAACTTGGATAACATCCTATAGCACAATTTCACCCCTTCCTTGTTCACTAAAGATAAACACAAAGGGATTCATTCTCTTCACTAAAAAAAAAAAAGTTTTAAAGAGCATTGTGGATTATTTTAAGCAATATGTTTTTAAATGCATGAGCCTTATATTTTGATGTCAGTGTATTGCAATATTTCATGCTGCCATTCTGCTAGCTGTTCCGGCCATATGGACAATGCAGGCTGTAAAGATCGGCTATATAAATAATACAGTAATAATATATAGTGATGTGCCATCACTATAGGGCAGATGCAGGGTGGACAATGTATCAGATGCCTGAAGGCTAAACATGTAATGCAGAGACCTTCTCTTTACTTGGTTGTGCGTTCCTTGGAAGTGTCCCACTACATCCTGGCTCAAACCTGTTTGTCTTGTGCAGTATTATAATGAGAGCAAACCACCAGGCAATCTGGCAGTCCGTCACCTAGCCAGATGGGGTGCAGGGCAATGGCTCATATACTTGCACTTAAAGCTTCAAGCAGATTGGAACGGAATCCAGCTCATTCCAGGCTGCCTTCCTACATGAAGGCTCAAATTATCTGGCAAAATGCTAGCTACAGAAGCCAGGCCTCTCCAAGTCCTTTCACTGTTTTCATAAATCATGTCTCACTTTGCCAGTAGCTGCCTCCCTCGTCCCGTGGCTGGGATTTTAGAGAGAGCCAAACACCATCTTTTAGCAGCTTCAAGAAAATGTTGTTTCCTTCCCTTGGTAGGTTCCCCCCCCCCAGTCTTCCCATTTCACTGCCTTAACCAGGAATTCTCTTGCTTCAGAGGTGCGTTCACCAACAGTACTCCCCAAGCCCAGACCCTTCAAGTGTCCCTATTTTCCAGGGACAGTTCCAGATTTACAGGTGCCGTCCCGGTTTCTGATTTGATGACAGAACGTCCCGCTTTTCCTTAGGAAGTTCCTATTTTCATTGGAGAAATGTTGGAGGGTATGGAATTATGTGACCCCCAAGCCAGGGAGATAAGTAACTATACAACTTTTAGAAGACATCTGAAGGCAGCCCTGTATAGGGAAGTTTTGTAATGTTTAATGTTTTATTATGTTTTTAATATATGTTGGAAGCCACCCAGGGTGGCTGGGGCAACCCAATCAGATGTGTGAGGTAATAATAATAATAATAATAATAATAATAATAATAATAATAATGGAATAGGACATCCCTATTTTCATCAGAGAAATGTTGGAGGGTATGCAAGCTCTTAATAGAAGAAATTCTCTCAAGTGACTTTCTCTTGTTCCACGACTCGGCAAAGGTGGGCTTGAGAGACACAGTTCACAAACCGGCTTTAACGGAGGCTAGGGTAGACATTGTGCTGACTGAAAGCCCCAAGGAGCAAAAACTGGAGCTGAACACACACACACACACACACACACACACACACACACAGCAACTGACCAAGGAGCTCCGAAGCTCATCCCCTTCAGAATGTTTGACTTTGGCAAAACAGCAGCTTCTGACGGCAGCACAAGGCAGCACAGGCCATGAAGAAGCAGCGATTAAGGCAAAGAACATTTTCATTTCCCTCTTGTGGCCCTGCTGAGACTCAATCCCTATAATCACAACCAAAGCCTCTGAAGGGAACAGTCTTGGTAGATGTATGAGGAGCGTGACAGAAGAGGGTCAGAACAGCAGCAAAAGGCCTGGCCTAGGAAAATCCCCAAGATTTGCTGTTCTTTGCTTTTCATCACACTTACTTCTCCCCCCACACCCCAAAAAAGAGAGGTTACAGTCGCAGGAAAGGCTGTACCAACCGGCAGCTCAGTTGCTCAGTGAGCACAAAGCCTGGTCGTAATCTGTCTCCTGACCACCGCAATGCACAGAGCAATCAAAGTCAAAGTAGAGCTACACACTTTTCAGTCTTCCGTAATCAAGAACAACAACTACTCAGCCTGAGTTTTAGGCTCTGGGGGATACCTGGGATGTTGGCTTTGTTGGCGCTAGGCTGGCAGCTGAGAAGTGCTTGTGTTGTCAATGGACATCAAAGGAATGGGCAAGTCGCAAAGGCTGTCATGTGCATGTATGCTGCATGGTCTCTTTTCACAAAGGCAGCAATGAAGAGGCAGCTGCAAATAAGGGACTAAAATCACTGTCACAGTCTTTATTGCATAACTACATTGAATTCAACTGGGAGGAGTTAAAATTGGGGTGTGAAGGGGAGAGCCAATCACTCTACTCTTGGCATGCAAGGAACTGGCCCATACAGTGGTACCTCGGGTTAAGAACTTAATGCGTTCCGGAGGTCTGTTCTTAACCTGAAACTGTTCTTAAGCTGACGTACCGCTTTAGTTAATGGGGCCTCCTGCTGCCGCCGCGCTGCCAGAATGCTATTTCTGTTCTCATCCTGAAGCAAAGTTCTTAACCCGAGGTACTATTTCTGGGTTAGCGGAGTCTGTAACCTGAAGTGTCTGTAACCTGAAGCGGTGCTGTACTTCTTGTGCCCCTCGAGTGTTGTGCTCACTCTTGAACCTAGTCACCTGCAGAAATACTTGAGCCCAGTGCGCCCTATTCAACAGAAAACCAGTACCATTTTACTTCACAATTTTGGGAAATTCCAGCCATCACAAGACTATGGTGGGAGAGAAAGAAGACAGCACTGTTGTCTCCTGCCCAGTTCCCTAAACCATCTTCCCAGTGTGGTGTAGTGGTTAAGAGCGGTAGACTCGTAATCTGGTGAACCGGGTTTGCGTCTCCGCTCCTCCACATGCAGCTGCTGGGTGACCTTGGGCTAGTCACACTTCTTTGAAGTCTCTCGGCCCCACTCACCTCACAGAGTGTTTGTTGTGGGGGAGGAAGGGAAAGGAGAATGTTAGCCGCTTTGAGACTCCTTGGTGTAGTAATAAAGTGGGATATCAAATCCAGACTCTTCTTCTTCTCTCAGATGACGAGCTCCACAGATCAAGGGTGGGGGAGCATTCTTTTTACAATGACTGTAATGCATTTCATAGAAAGTTAGGGCACAGCCTGTCAATCCGTTGCACTAGGGAGGAATGGAAAATGGGATTCATTTCATTCTAGGTTTTCCAGACACCATTGGTTTAGTGTTCCAGCTAGGAAGCTGATCTAACCAACTGAGCTATCTACAGGTCAAGAAGTCCCTGGTTCAAATTTAACCTCTGCAACGAATTTGCTAGATGGCCTTAGGGCAAGACTCTGTCACACACACATGCACAGCCTTTCTGTCTTCAATATGGTGATGATACAGATCTCTTATTACTTATATGTATACTCTGCTTCCTAGCCAAGAGAGACCCTGAAGGGGCTTTTTCCGAGATAATATACTGTTCACAAAGTGCTTGGATAATTGTACAACTATATCAATTCTAGTCTATTATCATCATTATTATGTAAAACTACAGAGACGGCAAAGGTGCACCTGCCTTGTCATGAGCAAGGAAGAGCACAGTAATTGGTGAGCAATTGGCCTGATGGCTGGCCTGCCAACAGTGCAGGAACGAGGCATTTGCCCCAGTGAACCATCTTGCAATGCAAGTTGACTGGTAAAGTGGGACGGTCTAAGTGGTATTTGTAATTGATATTCCAGAAGGAATGGTATAGTAATCTTCCGTATTTAACAATGCAGAGTAAAAGGGCGCCATCTTGTATGTTTGCATTTTTGTGTCTTGACCAATTGCAGGTTACACATCCACGACGACTCTTACCATGAATTTGTGGGCAATTCAGCCTCACACGTTACCTATGCTATACACAACATTGATAAAGATGCATTCTTTGGATAGGCATCCTAAATTAAACATAGACAAAGGTAAACTGGGTCAAAGAGTCCTCTTCAGTAAGCACGGGAGCAGACACCTGAGCAATATACGAGAGCCAGTGTGGTGTAGTGGTTAAGAGTGGTGGACTCGTAATCTGGTGAACTGGGTTCACTTCCCCACTGAAGTCTCTCAGCCTCACTCACCTCACAGAGTGTTTGTTGTGGGGGAGGAAGGGAAAGGAGATTGTGAGCCCCTTTGAGACTCCTTAGGGTAGTGATAAAGCAGAATATCAAATCCAAACTCTTCTTCTTCTTCCTGAGTACAACATAATGGTTGAATGGGAAACAAAATCACTTGAAGCTACTACTTAAGACAGCAAAAGCTTAGCCACACACTCAGCTCTGCCCAGGTCTCACCCTTTTTGTCTTGAGAATAGCTTCACTTTATCCTAATTATTTTCACATGATAACTTAAGTAATGACTCCAGAATGTAAGGGGGGGGGGGAGAGATACCTTTGACACAATCTGGTCTTCCTTTTTCTCTTTTATTGAAGAAGAACAGGATATTTTAAAGCCATCGTCATCACAGAGGTGTCTGTGGAGGGGATATATTGATTGAAAATGTCTAGTCAACCAGATTGGTAGTTGGGTTCCTATTGAGGATATTTGGCGAGCCACCATGACAGTGATGTGGGACTGAGGATTGGAGTGATTGTTTTGTGATATTATAGCAATGGACCAAGCTGTATTGTAACCTTTGAATAAGTGTTATAACAACAACAGCAGCAACAACAACATGATGCTGAATATATGCCTGAAGGGAATATATTCCCTTTGTGGCTTCCATGGTGTGGTTAGAAGAAGGTGCTTGCTTTTGATACCCAGCTGTGGACTGGAGACAAGAATGTTTGATTCCTGGAAGAAGCTATAGCAGCCAACTTGATATACACCCAGTTGTCAGTGCTCTGAATCATAACAGAATAATTTATCCAGCAGCTGGGAATAGTAAAGTATGGAAGCACATTAGTCACACGTTTCTCCAGAACCATAGCCCTTACATTTCATCACTAATACCTGCTTGTTGCTATGGAAACTATTAGGACAAGAAAGGGGAACTTAGTTTCTTCACCACAGTTTTGTCCATGTTACCACCAGGAAGGCCTTAGAAAAGGAGTCACGTCATGGCACCACAATGATCCTTGTCATGTAGAAGGCCAGAGAATTGTTCACACTCATACTGATTCCAACACTTATTGCTATCATAGGAGGTCTTCAGACCTGGAAGAAAACTGACATGATATCGCTGCTGGTTTGTTTCCACACAATGAGGAACAAAATGAGATGTGATAACATATTTCAATAGAATAACTTGTTTGTGGAAATTTTAAGCAAGCATATTTTCAGACGCACACGGATGAACACATCTAGAATATTAAAAAATGAACTTCATGCCTAGTTTTCTGAAAAGAGATGCATCAATTGGAAGACACCTGTCTCTGTGTCTTCCTTTTTCTTACAAGGGTCAAACTATATATATATAAAACCACAGAGCTGCCACTGTTCTGTATCTCTCTTTTTTTACAAACTGCCCTACATTTGTGACATTGAGGGTAGAATTATATGTCATGTTTTACCTTTTTTTACCTACATGTTATGTAGCCTGTAACAAAGCATTCATGACCACCTCTTGTAGTTTTGTAATGACTTCCTGTAGGTATCATTAGCTTCAGAAGGAGCAGATTTGGAATGGAGAGAGGGATGGAGACAGGAGGGAGTTAACCCTTTATTTCAGGGGTCAGCAAGGTTTACCTCACCTGGGCCAGTTCACTCCAGCAGAGATCTCTCCGTGGGCCGGATTAAGCACGCGCCCCCACAATTGCTGGTGTCTGCGCAGACGAGAATTCCGGCGCAGCGGAACGAGTCCCTGTGCCACACTGCACCGGTTTAGCGCAGCGTGTGGGGACTCACCGAGCAGGTGGCTCGGTTCAAGGGCGGCTCATGGGCTGGTTAAACGACCCCCATGGGCTGCTTGTGGCCCATGGGCCTTGGGTTGCCTACCCCTGCTTTATTTCTTACTCCTTTTCTAAAAAACATCTCATATTGCTCCCTCTTCCATGGCAGATGTCTGGAGCCTGATGGGCCGAAAGGCAGCTATGGTGGGGGATTTTGAGGAGAATAGCAGCAGAATTCCTCTCTGGCCATCACTGAGGACTAGAATGGAGGATCCAACTGGAATGCAAACCAGGCAAGACTGCGAAAATGATAACTGAGAAGACTTGTGACTGTGTGCAGAAATAGGGAGGCAATGTAATCCTACTGTACTTTGCAGAGAACGGTCTTCTATTTGAGGGGCCGGTTTAAAGATGAAGAAGTATAAAGTCATCCATCAACCATTAGTGGTTGGACAGCAAATTTCCCCGTGTGACAGAGTAGGTGCACATGTTGCCTGATCAGTTATGTTTAATTTTTCATCTACACATACAAATTGGCACATGCGATTTTTCTGCAAGTCTGTGGGTTGCATCCAGTGCTGTGCATGTCAAGTTCTGTTTACGCAATGGGGCCTTCACCTTCCTCTCCTTGTGTACCCTCAAAAACTGCTCCTGAGAGTCCACTAACCCTCTGGAACAGCTCTGAGGATGTGCAGGGGACAGCAGGGGAGAGGAGGGGAGGGGGAAATTCAATTGCACTAGTGGAAGTGTACCGTGCTAGTGGAACAGCAGCATTGGACATAACACTATGTTCTATTTTATCTTCTTTTTTTCGGGGGGGGGGGTTTGCTGCATTTCCCCATTTTGGGCAATTCACTGGTGTAAAAGATAAGGGCACCAGCAGTGCTTTTTTTCTATAAAAATAGGTGCCGCTACTCCAAATAAGGCAATGACAAACCTAGACAGCATCTTAAAAAGCAGAGACATCACCTTGCCATCAAAGGCCCGTATAGTTAAAGCTATGGTTTTCCCAGTAGTGATGATGTGTGGAAGTGAGAGCTGGACCATAAAGAAGGCTGATCGCTGAAGAATTGATGCTTTTGAATTATGGTGCTGGAGGAGACTTGAGAGTCCCATGGACTGCAAGAAGATCAAACCTATCCATTCTGAAGGAAATCAGCCCTGAGTGCTCACTGGAAGGCCAGATCGTGAAGCTGAGGCTCCAATACTTTGGCCACCTCATGAGAAGAGAAGACCCCTTGAAAAAGACCCTGATGTTGGGAAAGATGGAGGGCACAAGCAGAAGGGGTTGACAGAGGACGAGATGGTTGGACAGTGTTTCTCAAAGCTACCAAACTGCGGGAGGCAGTGGAAGACAGGAGTGCCTGGCATGCTCTGGTCCATGGGGTCACGAAGAGTCAGACACAACTAAATGACTAAACAACAACAACAACAACTCCCAATGAATTTGTTACAGTAAGTGCCAAACTTTTTAACAACAACAAGAGAAAGGTGCCGGTACTGTGTACCCTCGAGTACTCCCTGAAAAAAAGGACTGGGCACCAGACATAATACACAGCCATAGAATCATAGAATTGGACGGGACCCTGAGCATCACCTAGCCCCGTGGTTCCCACAGCAATCTGATTTTTATGGGGGGCAATTCGAGAATGAGTTATTAACAGTGAATGGCCTTCCAGACAACAATTAATGTTGCCATATTAACATACAAAGCACTAAATTACTTACCCCTTTGCACTTGTGGAGTTCTTGCTTGTGTTTAATTGCCGTCTTTATAAAGCAACAGAATGCCACGATGCATCCCAATCCAAATACAAAATTCTCAAGCAAAAAATAAAAATTGCAGAGATTCATTTTCAGAATCTACCCTGCAACTGTTGTCTCCTTGCTGTTGGAGATTCATTAACACCCATGTAAGAAACTCTGTAGGACCTATTGGTGGCTCAGCCTGGTAGCAGGTGTAATCGTGTGGGTTTTTAAGCCCAGTAATTACACGTGCCACAGCGGGTCAGTGCATCTGGTTGTTAACCAGAAGGTTAGTGGTTCAAGTCCACCCAGGGACAGCTGTGGTTGGATTCCTGTGGTTGGACTAGATGACCCTCAAGGTCCCTTACAACTCTACCAATCATGAACACAACACATGAAATGTTTTGTCCCATTGGTTTAGTGGGGCTCTTAGGACGGGCAATTTGGAAATGAAATAAAAAATTGTAGAGCTTAAGAGTTGTAAAAATGACATCTGGTCAGTTTACTGCAGAGGTTACTAATAAGGCTATAGCTTTCTGCTTTTGATTCAGGAATTCTTCTTCTTCACAACCATGCAACCACTGCTTTTATAAAATCAAAGTACATTGCTCTATTAGCTTCAGCAGGACTTGGTATGGACAGCTTTTTCTCAATGAGATTATTGTGTTGAAGACCATGATTAATTTCCCCCATGTTGAATGACTTTAAGGCAGTTCCACCAAACACGGAGTGTATCTGTACCTCATCCATCATCACATTTCCCATAATTATCCAGGTGATTAAGACAAAACAGTAGTATCAAGAGAGCATCCCAGTTTTAATTCAGTAATTTCTTTTTTCCAGAACCATGGGACCGGTAAGGAAACACTGCAGCTTTGTCACCTTTGCCGGAACGAGAGTAATTTATTATCTTTTTTTATTTATTTGCTGTATATGATGCATGATAGAAGTAATGCATGGAACAGGTCCCCAAGGCATAGAATACATACAAGGCATATGAACTGGATGGCCTGCCAGGCCCCCTTGGTACTGTCCTCAAGGTCTGTCGAGTAAAGAAAGGTGCGGGCTATTTCATGCTCCCTCCTGAACGGAGATGTCATGGGTGAATGCACACATGCTGCAAAGCCTAGTACCAATTATCAGCTACAAATGATCCTCCAGGCTTCGTCTCTTTTATAAATTGCACACAAGAAGACGCCTGGGCAGAAAAACCAACTAATTCTCCTGAAAAAATGCAGACCTTTTAGAAATCACCTGCTGCCAGTTTGAGGTTCCTCTTACAACACACATCAGAAGTCAATTGTGTGATAAGCTCGATGTAGAGACTGAAGTAAGCTACTTAAGACCTTTTCTTTCCTTGTCTTTTCAGGGATTCCTGCTGATTATGTGCATATGCGTGTCTAAAAGACTTTAATCGGGGCTTCAAAAGAGGGACTGAGAAAAACCAGCTGCTGATTCTGCCATTCTCCTTCCAGGAGCTGGATAGCAGAGACAAGAGAGCGCATTTAAAGACACCAGAATTGCCTTCTTAGATCAGATTCAAGGCCCATTTAGTTCAGCACTCTGTTTTCAGCAGTAGCCACAGTTAAAAACACAACAAAGGGGCAAAGTAAACCCTTAGTAGACACCGTCTCACATCCTGGAAACAGAAATAACTGCTCTTGCTTATCCTGGCTTATGCTGAAAGATATGACTTCTGAATACAGAGGTCCCACTTTTACGAGCCATGGTTAATAGTTACTAGCTATTGGTGGGCCTATCCTCCATAAATTTGAGTCTGATTTCCTGGCTATCACATACCCTCCAACATAGTGAAGCAAAAAACCGGGGTGAGCATCTTCCAGGGCCATGCTCTTGTGTGACTTATGGGATGTGTGTGAGATCATGGCCCTGAAATAATCACTTTTGGGGGGGCATGCTCTTGCAGCACAAGATCGCGTGTCCCCAAAAGTGCTTTTTTAGGGGGGGCAAGATGGCAGTGCGAGATTGCAGTGCCCCAAAACACGTTTTCCACTTGCATACACCTAGATCATGTTCTCTCCTAAGTTCAAGGTTTCTCCTACTCCCTAATTAAGAAAGCTAGAATCTCTTAGATATTTCGTAGGAACATAAAAAAAGCTTTGATGAATCAGAACAAAGACCCATCTAATCCAGTGTCCCTTTCTTAGAATGGCCAGCAAGATGCCTGTAAAAATCCTGCAAGCAGGATCCCACTGCAACTGAACTCTTATGATTCCCCGCAATTGGTATTCATCCTGCATAGGATTATATTGTTAATGCCATTAAATGTGGCTGGGAAATAGTCTAAGCGTGGGCATACCATAGATTTATTAAATGTTTTGATATTTGCTGTACTTACATTCCCAACGAGATGGACTTTTTCATTGCTAAAGAACTCTGTTCTGACATTTTCAGAGCTTTCTGTTATGATCCCAACATTTCTTTCCTGGGTGATTACAGCTTATCTTGATCCTTTTGTCAGTGTGCATGTGAAGTTGGAATTTATTGCCCCAACGTACATAATTTTTCACTTATTTATGTTTTCCCTCTGCAGAAACAGGCAGTCTCTTCAGAAGAACAGCATCATCCATTACAGGCAGCTGTTCCAGACACAACAACGATCATTCAGGAATCCACTGATAAAAAAAGTACATCCAACATACTGGATGTTCAAATGTCATATTATAAAGACACTTTAATACACAGGGGTTAGGCAGCTCAGAGGGTGTCATGGAAGCCTTAGAGGGAACATCAGTCATAAACCTAGATGAGAACTTTATTGTCTATCAAACAAGATAGAATAGCAACAGACAATGCTTACATTTGCTCAGGTACAACCACACCCAGTACCACCTAGAGACTAAATTATGGAATGACATTATCCACCCACACAGAAAGGGATGTTGTTTTTGTTGTTTAGCCGTTTAGTCGTGTCCGACTCTTCGTGACCCCATGGACCAGAGCACGCCAGGCACTCCTGTCTTCCACTGCCTCCCGCAGTTTGATCAAACTCATGCTGGTAGCTTTGAAGACACTATCCAACCATCTCATCCTCTGTCATCCCCTTCTCCTTGTGCCCTCCATCTTTCCCAACATCAGGGTCTTTTCTAGGGAACAGAAAGGAATAGGAAAGACTGAATGAGGACGAAATGTGTGCTAGGAAGAACAAAATGCTCTTACTGCAACGAAGACCATGGCCTTGAACCACAATGGACTGATGAGAGAGAACGCTCTAAAGGTCTGCTTATTTTCCATTTCTTTCCTGTTTCTGGTATATATGGGGTTCTCGGTTTCATAAATTGTAGCTCATATGGCTGGACTATCACATTTGGTCCAAGGAGGATCAGCAATTCCAGATGATATATTTGAGTCTGTAATTTTGTTTGTATCTGTTAAATTTATATCCCACCTTTCCACAGGAATGAGCCAAAAGCAACTAACAAGGATACAATAAATGGAAAGGGTTGTATCCTGTGAAGTCCCGTTAGCACAATAAGTTCAGCTTCTGCAGTGGAACTTGCCCTCTCACTCCTCTCCCTGCGAACACACCCCAGATCTGCCCCAGAGTGTTGGGGGTGAATAGGGAGAGGAGAAGGAAGGGAAGCACCATTGCATAAGTGGAAATCTTAGGGATAACAGGACAGCTTCACTGGATACATCCCAAAGGGACAACAATATGAAATACATCACAATATATTGTTGTAAACAAAACCTGCCCTTTTTCCCTTATGGGGTATCCAAGATCCCATATAGAGTCCTTATGTAGGTTCCTATTGGTAGGAGAAAATAACAGAGGCCAACCAGAAAATATTGAGAAGCAAAGCAGCTAGAAAGCCTATATTTATTGATCTGTTGCAACAGGGTGCTCCCCTCACACACAGGAAAGGAGGAGGAACCCTGGACAAAGGTGTGCCTGCCCTTATATAGACATTTTAAATTCCCTGCCCTGGAGCTCAAGACCACCCCTCCATACATCATACATACATCACAGAAAAGGCGGTCTACAGCAGAAATCTGAGTGCATTGTTTATCTCGTCTTACAGGCTACCTGTTAATGCTCACTTGATTGGATACCCTGGGGAGCCAGTCTTTTGTAATGATAAATACTTAGTTCCTGAGCCAGGTCACAGGCTCACCCTATTCAAACACAGACAGACATACCCTTAAGACAGGATTTGGGAAGGAAAAGGCAACAGAGAGGCTTTTCCATTCTCCTTTGACCTAGCAGGAAAAAAACATTTGGTCAGTTTGGGAATCAAAAATGGTTTCAGGTCGGTCTTCCTGTGCTGATCTATGTACATGCTTGGTTGGTACATTTATTATATATCTAAGACTTTAAAATTCTGATCACAATATAACCAGAGATTTAAAAACAACATCAGTGAAACCAACACAAGACAAAATAGCACACAACAAAAATAAGACACCCGTAATAAAAAAGGTCATTACTTTCTCAGTGGAATGTCAATGAGGGGGCTACCTGGGCCTCCCAGGAAGTAAGCACCTGAACAGAAGGACAGCCACAGAAATGGTCTTTGAAAGCAGAGGTTGGCTGACTATCCGCCATGGAAGCTTTAGCTGAGATTCCTGCATTGCAGGAGGTTAGATTAGATGCCCCTAGGGATTCCTTCCAAATTCCAACTTGATAGTTCTATGATTCCATGAGTCATTGCCTTATATTGGCAAAAGGAGAGAATTTTCTCCTAGTGAGTTCACAAAAAATTCCTGCAAGGTCAGAACAGCAGAAAAACATACTGAAATTCAATAGTCATAAATCAAAAGCTTAGTTATTCACAGCCTCTTTTCCTACAAAGGCTCCTAGTTGCTTTTGAAGAGATAACAAAAGGCCGGCGTTCAGCAGTGGAAGTTTCCCCAGCCTATCACTGCATCTCTGGGCTAAGAAACACTGCACTTAAGGTACCTGTCAAAGGCGCAGAGCTTCTGTCGAGCACAAAAGGGGGAATATATATATATATAGCAACCCTGGTATTTATGGTCCATCTGCCCATCTGCAGCAAATCACACTATAATTCGGTGGGGAAACACATGTCACCTCCTCCTCCACAGGAAATAGGACAAAAGAGAGGCCATGATCTTGCCCTCCTCAAGGGACACAGGGCAAGTTCACACTTCCGCAGTGATAACTTCAGTCGTAACATGATGACTCACTGTAGATCCTTGTCTTGAGGAACCTAGTTAGGATGAAGCAGTAGCAGACCACTTAATAAACCTGAGACCATTGTCAAGGAGCAGCAGTCTCTCCTTTATAAGTAGGCAACAGCAGAGCCAGCTCAAGAAAGTGTGACTCCCCATTTCCCACAATTCCTCTCTGATGGCATTATTTGTGCCTTCTTTTTTTCCTTCTGATCTGATTCGTCCTTTTAACACTTTATCTAGAATCACCAGACGAGATGTGAAATCTGTTTCAATAGAGTTTGCAGGGAAGGAAAAGAGGACACTACCTGAAAGATGAAATAGCTATTAACTTTAGAAGCTGGAACTCTCACTCCTAAAGCATATTTTATGCTTTTTTTAGATGTGTCGGTTGCACACGCCTGGTTATTTACAAGTGTTACATCTGGTCACCTGTAGCACATATTGCCTCCATGTGATCCAAGTATATGTGTAAGAAATGATAAGCTAGCACAGAATATGTATACTGAGATTTTAAGCCTTTCTAATTTCCTCATATCACCCTACCACCCCTAAAAGCAAATCTGCAGTCATCTTGGGGCATTTGTTTTAATTCTGCTTTCTGCCTTCCTAGGTAAAGGTAAAGGGACCCCTGACCATTAGGGCCAGTCGTGACCAACTCTGGGGTTGCGGAGCTCATCTTGCTTTATTGGCTGAGGGAGCTGGCGTGCAGCTTCCAGGTCATGTGGCCAGCATGACTAAGCAACTTCTGGCGAACCAGAGCAGCACACGGAAACACCATTTACCTTCCCACCGGAGCGGTACCTATTTATCTATTTGCACTTTGACCTGCTTTCGAACTGCCTTCTTGCCCAAACCAAAATGTGGCCAGTTTTCCAAGAGAGGAAGAGGAGGAGGAGGAGGAGGAGGAGGAGGAAGAAGAAGAAGAAGAAGAAGAAGAAGAAGAAGAAGAAGAAGAAGAAGAAGAAGAAGAAGAGCCGTAGTTTGATAGCTTAACATGCTGTTCTGCTACTATCACTTCATGGCTCTGCTCCTATTGCCCACAGCTTCTCCTATCTATGCCCTTGCCATAAATAGTAAATAGTGTAAAAACACTGGACACAATCCAGCTAAAGCAAAGCAACTTTATGGGAGAATTATATAAATGCTGAACATTATCTGAACAAAATTGATTCAACTTAACAGTGATTCCCTTTGGCTAGAAGGAACTCCTGGTTTTCCAACTGAAGAAAACAAATACATTTAAATGGATGAACATCACTCATAATCTTTGAAATGCAGAATAAATGTATGTGCATGCAGTGGCGTAGCTTCATGCACCAGGGGGCGGAGAGCAGGTGGGAGCGGAGCTGGCGCGCGTCCTGGAGGCGAGCATGCCGCCCACACTCCTCTTCCTCCACCAGTGTGTGCTCGTTAGCGGCTTAAAACACAGCGAGGTCATTTTCCTCACTGCATTTCAAGTACACACCAAAGAAGGGGTCATGGGCGTAGCTGGGGGCGCAGGGAGGGGCAGCTGCCCCCCTAAATAAATAAAAATGCATAACTAACTGAGGTTCTGTCCCCTCAACAAAAGGCCTGCCCCCTAACAAAAATCCTGGCTACACCCACATGGGGGGGGGGGAATCTTCATTGGATGTATACCACCTGATTTGTTTCCCCACAGCTGCAACCCCCCTGAATGCCTATTCAAGGAAGCTATCAATTGCACATGTGCAATGGTTGCCTAAACTGTACACACCTCCCCTTAACTGCAGCTAGCGTTTTCAAGTAGGGTGGAAGCTGGTTTGAGGGAAGGCACATCAAAGAGGAGTGTTTCTTGAGAAATTACAGGATACCAGTGTGGTGTAGTGGTTAAGAGCGGTAGACTCGTAATCTGGTGAACCGGGTTCGCTTCCCCGCTCCTCCACATGCAGCTGCTGGGTGACCTTGAACTAGTCACACTTCTCTGAAGTCTCTCAGCCTCACTCACCTCAGAGTGTTTGTTGTGGGGGAGGAAGGGAAAGGAGAATGTTAGCCGCTTTCAGACTCCTTAGGGTAGTGCTAAAGTGGGATATCAAATCCAAACTCCTGCTCCTCCTTGTGGCTAACGTCATGTGTACTCGGCTTCAAACACCAGTGGTGAGAGCTCACAGGAGCTGGAGTAGACAGTAATGTGTGCACAGCCCAGGTTTCTTTGTTAAAGAATTAGAACCTTTTGGTAGATCACATAATATCCTGGTTCTAGAAAAAGTGGATTAGAAAAATTGTAAGGTTATATATACCTTACAATTTTTCTAATCCACTTTTTCTAGAACCAGGATGTTATGTTCTTCCTCCTCTTGAATTTTTCCAGTCACAAAACAAAGTGCAACAAAGTGCAAATCCACAGGTTGACCACTGTGAGAACAGGATGCTGGACTAGATGGGCCATTGAAGAACCAGCAGTGTTGTTCTTCTGTTCTTCTGATTCTGAAGAAAAAGACAAAAAGTTAAGGCTTCTATGTTCTTCCACTGTTCCCCCTTTCCTCGAACCCACACTGTATATTACTTCCCCCTAAAGAACCCTGGTTTTCCCCTCGCAGAGCTTCAATTCCTAGCACTCTCAGAAAACTACAGTTGCCAGGATTCTTTGGGGGTAGTCACGTACTTTAAATGTGTGCTAGATGCGCTTTAAATGTCTGGTGTGGATGCCACACACTTGCTTCAGTGGCGAAGATTTAGTTCACTTAATGAAACAAGGAAGATAAATCACAAGCTCGTCCAGCTCTTTACCACAGGATCTTTCTCCATGCTCTGTTGGTGAGAGAGTTAGGAACCAAAACAAAGAGGAAGGTTGTGTGGGTGGGGAAAGAAACAGGTGAGAACGTGCTGGTCACACCAGGGGAAAGGAGCTTGGGAGATAATGAGATGTACAGACTTTGCAGCAGGTTTATCAATGTTAGTGCCATCTCTTGACTTTTCCACAAGGGCTTGCTCCCCACCCCCACCCACTTAAGCTGCAGGGACATAAATTAAGCTGCTGATATACGATAGTCACATATCCCCCATGAAATCTATTTATATTCAGCGGCTTCACATGGTGTCATGAGCTTTCCCTGTGAGCGTTTTTCAGGCTCTGTACCTTATGGAATGTAGCTCAACATGCTGTTATGAAATAAAAGTGTGATTTCTCTCTCTTCTTCTTCTTCTTCTTCTTCTTCTTGCTCCACGGTGCATACCAGAACCATATTTCAAATCAGGAAATTGAATCAGGGCAGATTTGCTCCTTTCCACTTTAGTGGGAGAATGCAAAATGTGGAGCTTTATAGGAAATTGATTTGTTTTAATCGTGAGACAAGCAGACAAATCCCAAAAACACACCACAGATCTATTTGCTTTTGTCCGTGAGCTGGCAATTCATGGATGGGGAGGAAAAGGAAGGCGAGAGTATTGTAAGCAGAGCAGGGACCCCTTCCATTGCATGAAGGGGAGGTGGGGGTGCCTAGTGGTGTTTGCTCAAACTCTTGCAGTGCTGTGCAGACCCCCATTTTTATCCCAGCCCTTCTTCATCCCAAGCAAGCTCATTTTCAAGCTCTCTTTAGCCAGGCCTCCATTGCTAACAGGATTTTTTTTCAGACTTCTCTCCATTCTCATATTTGATTCTCTTCATTCCCCCTTAGTGGAGAAACTGCCTTTGATTTGTGGACCCAATTTCCCCCTGTGTAATTCTTCCCTGCCCTATGAATTGGCTTTTCACTCGTGCATTTCTGTTTGGCTCAGTAAGGATTAAGAAACTTCTTTTACTGTGTCAGTCCTATTTCTGGCCTCTGCCTGTTATCTGGGAATATAGGACAGGGGTGGCGTGAGAAGAGCGTTGTTAACAGGCACAGAGATCTGCCATGCAGCCCCATTGCCTCCTCTCCCTGGCTGCAAGGAGATAAAGTTCTCTTCACAATGGGGAGTATCTCTGTTATTTCTCCCTTTGTCGCCAAAGACAGCTGCTGAATTTTCTCTCTAAAACTCCTTTTCCCATTCTAAACATTATTACCGTTCCCCTGCCTTTTAGTGTGAAACCTACACAATAGGCATTAATCTAGTAGTGATGGTTTGGTATTTTTAAGAGGGAGATAAGAATTGTGGGCAGAAAGAGAGAGAGAGAGAGAGAGAGAGAGAGAGAGAGAGAGAGAGAATGAAGACTGCCTCAGTTTTTCCTAGACACAAAAGTTTTTACTGTTCCCATAAGGGGCAATGCAGGAATGCTGCATCCTACATTTTGCTCTACCCTCAAGAAAGACGGTAGCCTGTGAGAAAACACAAGGGAACACACCAGCTTATTGATTCCATGGCGCCTCAGTAAGTACTCTGGGACAGGCCAAATATATATTAAAGCAGGCCTGCTGATCTTGCACATTTTTACAAAATATAAACAAGGCCATCATCGCTTTAAACTGTTAATAGCTTTCCATAAAGTACTTCGGAAATTACAGTTTTATGAAAGTGCCAGCCGTTCTTCTCCATGGTACAGATCTCAGCTTTCTCACAGAAATTCAATTCCGAGGTGCTGTACTCCAGTTACTGCAATTCATTATGTTTGCGTTTAGGAGTTTGTCCCTAGAGTTCCTGTAGGCCAGCCATCAGGACTAGACTTCCCACTGTGCTTAGGGTGAAAAGAAGAGTGAAAGAGAAAGCTGGAGGATGAAGGCAGAAGCTGGTAAGAAGAAGAAAAAGCTGATACTGTAAAATATTCAGTGGCGTAGCGTGGGTTGTCAGCACCCGGGGCAAGGCAAGTAATTTGCACCCCTAACCCGTGGATTTGCGCCCCCTAACCCATGGATTTGCGCCCCTAACCCTAACCCCCAGATGTTGCGCCCGGTGCGGCCGGCCCCCCTGCACCCCCCACGCTACGCCACTTAAAATATTTTTGCATTTTAATCCTGCCTCTGCTGCTTGCTTTGGCTTCAATATTGGGGACAAGCAACAAAGCCAGGGTTTCCTAAAGCCTAATTGTTCAGTTTCTGTTAATTGATTCTCATGAAAACTTACAGATTCTGGCTTCACACAATCAACTCAAGGCAGTGTCAATTTACTCTTGGCAGAAAGCCAAGGTCTGCTTGACCTAGAAACTACTTACTCTGATTGGTTAACGACCAGCACTCAACTCTGTTATCTAGGAATGCTAGCACAGTTTGCGTGAGGTGTGTTAGGAGTAGGAGTGCTGTGTATGGTTGAGAGAGAGAGAGAGAGAGAAAGAAAGGATTTATTTTGCTTTGTTTTGTATGCAGAAACTCTGCTGGTTTTATTTTTCCTTTTAATAAATCCTGTAAATAGTTATTCTGAGTCTAGCTGACTAGTCATTTCCACCTCAACTAGCTTCTTCGCTGTGCAGGAAAACTCTGCTACATTTGGGCTAAAGCCATTAGAGCTATGCCTGACACTTCAAAGTTCCAAGAGGTTATGGGTATTGTGCTGCCAGCCTGAGTTGTGGTGGTGTCAGCATCAACGGTGTTGGTTCCAGTAGTTCCAGAAGTTGTTGTTCCTGTTGGTGCAGCAGATGGACACTGGCTGGTTCCTGACTGTTGTGAGCTGGTGACGCAGTGGACACAAGGACAACAGCTGCAGTGTGTGAGTGCTGGGTGCTGTGGTTCCTGTTTTCTCTCTCAGTGGTCGTGAGTAGCTGGTTCCGGGTTCCAGGGACATCGCTCTCAAGATGGCCTCACAACCAGTTCAGATGGCTTTTGAGCGTCTGAATGACTCCAATTACTTGCTGTGGTCGGAACGCATGCAGGCAGTGCTGCAGAGGGATCGTCTCTGGCAAGTGGTGAGTAAGTTTCCTGCGAAGCCTGATGATGAAGACCTCGATAAAGACCAAAGAGCAAGGGCCACAATTGTCTTGGGGCTGGAAGATTCCCAGTTGCCGTATGTGAGGGGAATCAAGACAGCTAGAGGTGTGTGGCAAGCACTTAAAGAACTCCATGTGCGTAGACAGCGGTTTCCAAGCTGTTCATTCACAAGGCATTGTACAAGGCAATGTTACAGCCTGGGGTTACAATGCAGGAACACCTACACAGTTTACAGTTAAAGTTTACTGCACTACAGGAAAGAGACTGTGCGTTAGACCAGCAGGAGAAGGTGGCTATTATTTTGAGTTCTCTCCCGGAAAGCTGGGATAATTTAGTTTTGTCTCTAGAAGGCATACAGGAGCATGATTTATCAGTCAGTTGTGTTACTGGGCGTTTGATTGAAGAATGGCAGAAGAGGCAAGAAAGGTCGTTTGCTGCAGAGACTTCTACAGGCGGGCAGTTTGGAGGGAGTTCTCATGCCGTGCCAGAGGTGAAGCAAAAGCAGCCTACCGGTGAGGAGTCAGCGTTTGCTGTTAGGCGTTGTTTCCGATGTGGGTCTTCAGCGCATCTAAAACGACAATGTCCGGAGTTGGTCAAGTCTCAGTGGCCGGTGCAGGAGCAGAGACGAGATCAGCAGCAGCAGCAGCAGCAGCAGCGAAAAAGGAAATTATTCAAACGAAAACAGTCGGCTCAGCTGGTGACCGCCGAGGTCAAGATTGCTGATGAGAAACAAGCTGTCTGGGTGGTCGATTCGGGAGCATCTCGGCACATCGTAAATTCAGATGAATTGTTTGTTTCCAAGAACTCAGCACAGCGCAGCCAGGTGGCTCTAGCAGACGGAAGTACTTCCGAAGTGATTTCGGGGGGTGCAGTTTTTGTTCCTTGTCTTCGTGAATGCCTGCAAAATGTACTTTGTGTGCCTTCATTAAGGAGCAATCTGATGTCTGTAGATTGTTTGCTAAAAGCTGGGTTTAAAGTGTATTTTGAAGGAGAGGGTTGCATTATTAAGAAGGCTGGTGAGATTTTAGGCACTGCTAAGTCAGAGGGAGGCTTGTTTTGGCTTAAAGCAGGATCTCAAGTTGCAGCAGTAGTCAGTAAATCTCAGCCTGCAGTGAATAACAAAGCTATACATGACAACTTTGTGCACTTATTGCATAGGAAAATGGGGCATGCTTGCTGGAAAAGTGTACTAAAAATGTCTGAATTGGCTGATGGGGGTGATTTAAAGAGTTGTAACAAGTACCTTGATTGTAATGTTTGTAAAAAGGTTAAAACCCACAGAGTCTCTTACCCCAGAAGTGACAGAGTTAGTGAGTCACCGCTACAGCTGGTTCACATGGATGTAATTGGTCCATTTGCTGTAAGCAGGGGTGGATCGCATTTTTCATTAACAATTGTGGATGACGCCACGCGTTACTCTTGGGTTTTTCCCATGAAGAATAAGGGTGACGTGTTCACTAAGTTTAAAGGCTGGGTGGCATCTGTGGAAAGATTTCTGTCCATTAAACTCAGAAGGATTCAGACGGACAGAGGTGGCGAATTTATGTCAAATGCTTTTAGAGATTGGTTACAAAAGCGTGGCATTGGGCATAGAAAAACGAACGCTTTTTCCCCAGAGGAGAATGGCGTTGCAGAGCGAAAACACAGATCTTTACAAAATATGATGTTTGCCATGCTTGATGATGCTGATTTGCCCATGTCTTATTGGGGGGAGAGCATGCTCACCGCGTGTTATCTCCAAAATAGGCTCTTTCATCAAACAATAGGTACAACTCTGTACTTTAAATTGTTTCAGAAGAAAACCAAAATTGACCATTTGCATGTGTTTGGATCCAAAGACTGGGTATTAATTCTTTGGCTTCAATATTGGGGACAAGCAACAAAGCCAGGGTTTCCTAAAGCCTAATTAGATGCAATAGCAGCCATGTCTGGTTGTATTTATAATAATAATAATAATAATAATAATAATAATAATAATAATAATAATTTTTATTTATATCCCGCTCTCCCCAGCCTTAGCCGGGCTCAGGGTGGCTAACAACAATAAAACAGTACAAAAGTACAGCATAAACAACACTCTAAAATCATTCAATTATAAAATTAATTAATTCAAGCCACTGGCAGCCATTGGGCCAGAGCTCCGCGAAGATTGCCGAGGGAGGGAGTCAGGCTGTGCCCTTGCCAAAGGCCTGGTGGAACAGCTCTGTCTTGCAGGCCCTGCGGAAAGATGTCAAGTCCCGCAGGGCCCTGGTCTCTTGTGACAGAGTGTTCCACCAGATCGGAGCCACAGCCGAAAAAGCCCTGGCTCTTGTTGAGGCCAGCCTAACTTCTCTGTGGCCTGGGACCTTCAAGATGTTTTCATTTGAAGACCGTAAATTTCTCTGTGGGGCATACCAGGAGAGGCGGTCCCGTAGGTACGAGGGTCCTAGGCCGTATAGGGCTTTAAAGGTTAAAACCAGCACCTTAAACCTGATCCTGTACTCCACCGGGAGCCAGTGCAGCTGGTATAGCACTGGGTGAATGTGATCTCGCAGCGAAGGCCTCGTAAGGAGTCTCGCTGCAGCATTCTGCACCCGCTGGAGTTTCTGGGTCAGTCTCGAGGGCAGCCCCACGTAGAGCGAGTTACAAAAATCCAGTCTGGAGGTGACCGTCGCGTGGATCACAGTGGCTAGGTCAGGGCGAGAGAGGTAAGGAGCCAACTGCTTAGCTTGGTGGAGATGGAAAAATGCCGCCGTTGTTGTAGCTGCAATCTGCGCCTCCATGGAAAAGGAGCTGTCGAAGATTACACCCAAACTCTTAACGGACGGTGCTGGCACTAATTGCGCCCCCGCAAGAGATGGGAGTTGCCCCCCCGATCCCATATCGCCCCGTCCTAGCCACAGGACCTCTGTCTTCGAAGGATTTAACTTCAACCGGCTCCCACGTAACCATCCAGCCACAGCTTCCAAACATCTGGTCAGTGTGTCTGGGGCCGAGTCAGGATGGCCATCCATCAACAGATAGAGTTGGGTGTCATCGGCATACTGATGGCAACCCAGCCCAAAACTCCGAACAAGCTGGGTGAGGGGGCGCATAAAGATGTTGAAAAGCATCGGGGAGAGTATCGCACCCTGAGGTACTCCACACACCAAGGAGTGGCGCGATGACAATTCCCCCCCAAGCGCCACCAGCATGGTGAGAGTCTAGAGGCACATGGAGAGGTAAAAAAGGAAATTCCCTGGATGGTTAAGTCCAGTCAAAGGCGACTATGGGATTGTGGCACTCATCTCGCTTTCAGGCCAAGGGAGCCGGCATTTGTCCACAGACAGCTTTCCAGGTCATAAGGCCAGCATGACTAAACCGCTTCTGGCGTAATGGAACACTGTGACGGAAACCAGAGCGCACGGAAACGCCATTTACCTTCCTGCCACAGTGGTACCTATTTATCTACTTGCACTGGCATGCTTTCGAACTCCTAGGTTGGCAGGAGCTGGGACAGAGCAACGGGAGCTCACCCTGTCATGGGGATTCAAACCACTGACCTTCTGACTGGCAAGTCCAAGAGGATCAGTGGTTTAGACCACAGCGCCACCTGCGTTCCACAGGCACATGGGTGGGAGGAGTTGAACCCACCTTACTTCCCTGAGGTCTGTTGCTTGAACCCCATCCAGTCTAGCTCCATTTGCAGAAGTGTTTTGGGCTGAAGAACATATCCAAGGGAGGATTTAGCTATCCACATAATACAGCTATCAAAATGAAGAAAATTTGTATTTGGGAAATAAAATTAAAAACCAAACATTTCAACTCTAAGATTCTAGGATTCCATGATTGGTTTGATTTTACTCCCCTCCCCCTCAGAAAACTAAATAACTAGAGTAATTGGATCCTAATGTGCATAGGCTTGGGGTGAATGTGTGGGTTGTGTCACCTGTTACTCTAGGGTTTGGCAAAGTGTGCCCCCTCTCCCTCATTTCAGGAAAGTGTCAACCAGCTGGGTGAGGGTCTGAACCTTGTCACCTCACAATTGGCCACCACCAAAGAATCATGTTTTGTACATGGGAAAATTTAGCTGGTTCAAGGCACGGGTGTCAGTTTGCTTTAAGTATCAGCCAGATGCTGTTTCATCCTGTACGCTTCTAAAACTCACATCCCCTCATAAAACCCTCCAGCTGGCAGGCTCCCTCTTAAGACCTGCTCTGTAGCTTTGTGCTCAGTGAGTGACAGCGGCTTCTCATTTGTTTCTGTGCATAATCCTAAGAACTGGATTTAATATTTCTAAATGTACTTTCACACTTCACAAAACTCAGCCCAACCTCTTAGTTTCCAGGGTCAATTTTGTTCTGCAGGCGGCTGGAAGAACGTTGGGCATGATGGATGAAACTTAAAATGTCCTCATTTCCAAGATGCTCTGTTACTCGGGTCTCCAGTGTGACACACATGAGAACTATGGTGCCCAAAGATGCTCTCTTTGTTGACTACCCTATTTTTAAAAAAGAATAATGAGGGGTTTATTATTATTATTATTATTATTATTATTATTATTATTATTAATTCATTAATCACCTTCTAAACTACCACCTTGAGGTGATTAAAAACATATAAAATAGTTAATAACACAAAAGCAACAAAAACATTTTAAACAAGACCAAAACCCTAACAAGTGGCCACCCATTTATCCAGCTAGGAAAACGTTGTCATAATAAACATGTCTTTCACCATTCTTGGAAAGTGCAGATAGTTGGCACCTGTCATATTGTGACAGGAATGCTATTCCACAGAACAGGGCATGCACATTAAAAGCTCTGCTCTGAGTTACTGCAGAATGGGCCCCAGTAATCTTTGGAACTTGCAGAAGAAATTCTCCCGCAGTCTGCTTTGCTCTACTGGGTGTATAAGGGAGAAGGCGGTCCCTCAAATAACCTGGTCCAGAGTTATATAGGGCCTTAGATGTTAGGACCAACATATTGAACTTGGCCTGGTAGCAAACTGGCAACCAATGTAAGTCCAGCAAGCAACGTGTTATGTGCTGGCTCCCACAAGCAAACCACTTGCCACATTCTGCACCAGCTGCAGCCTCAGGCCAACCCCAATGATATTCCAACACAGAGCACATTGCAGCAATCCAGCCATTTTTTGAGGAGGCATGTGGCTGGGGTTTTTAGAGTGCTCACTCCTTTTTTTTTTTTTTTTGTCTATTTTATCTGTTGCAGGGGGAGGGGTTTGCTTCTTGTGCTGGGGTGGGTTGAGTTCTGAGCACTGCCAGGTTTTCTTCCATGAAATGGGCAGTTTGATACACCTGCAAGTTTCTTAGATTTCCAGGTGTGTCCCCAGGTCCCAAAGGGTCGGGGACCCTGGCTCTATTACTTTTACCAAATTTATCCATGTTGTTGTTGTTTAGTCGTTTAGTCGTGTCCGACTCTTCGTGACCCCATGGACCAGAGCACGCCAGGCACTCCAGTCTTCCACTGCCTCCCGCAGTTTGGTCAAACTCATGTTGGTAGCTTTGAGAACACTGTCCAACCATATTGTCCTCTGTTGTCTCCTTCTCCTTGTGCCCTCAATCTTTCCCAGCATCAGGGTCTTTTCCAGGGAGTCTTCTCTTCTCACGAGGTGGCCAGAGTATTGGAGCCTCAGCTTCAGGATCTGTCCTTCCAGTGAGCACTCAGGGCTGATTTCCTTCAGAATGGATAGGTTTGATCTTCTTGCAGTCCGTGGGACTCTCAAGAGTCTCATTCAGCACCATAATTCAAAAGCATCCATTTTCTTCGGTGATCAGCCTTCTTTATGGTCCAGCTCTCACTTCCATACATCATCACTACTGGGAAAACCATAGCTTTAACTATGTGGACCTTTGTTGGCAAGGTGATGTCTCTGCTTTTTAAGCAGAGACATCACCTTGCCGACAAAGGTCTGTATATTTATCCATGGATATACTCAAATTGCTTGAGCTCTCCAGGAGAATTCATAGGCATGTGTCTTTGCCAGATTGTGTGGTTGCTCCAAATGGGCACAATCCAGGAGCTGTTTGGGCACAGCTTTAAAGGTGCCTCTTTCAGAAATAAGGTATTTATTACAGAGCATCATAAACTCACTGTGATTTTAAATGTTTAATTTTAACAACTTTCTGTATATTTCTGGATGGACCACCCCCTTGCATCTTTTCAAGGTATGTTTCAAAATCTACTGCACAAGACATATTTTAAAATTATGTTATTTATTCAAATACTGCAGAAGGGACTGGATGTTTGCAACATGTTTATAGCATCCAATGCTGTGAGGCAATCAGCTAAGAATAATCATAGTCAATTCCCATATTCAGCGTGAGCTAAAAATATGGAGCTGCTTAAAAAACATAACATTAAAAAAAGCTTGAGGCTTTTGTTTTGTTTGACCTTGTGATTTGAGAACAGAAACCATTTTAAACGCAATAGGTTCTCACAATTTTTAGGCGGCTATCCATGCAATACAACCCACTCTTCCTATGGGATGTAATGCTAAGTATGTCAAAACACCTGTTGGTTAGCCATGATTTATGAGCATCTACATGCACTTTATGTGTGTGATTTTTAAAAAACAAAAACAAAATCTTACCACAGAACTTTCCAAACTGTGTGTCATGACACGTTAGTGTGTCGGCTGCAGTGTGTAGGTGTGTTGCACGAACGCTCCCTGTGCTCCTCCCAGGGCTGGAAAGTTTAACCTCGCTTGCTAGTAAAACTGAATTACTGTGTCACAAAATGATGCGTGTCTAAAAAGCGTGTCACCAACACGAAAAGTTTGGAAAGCTGTCTTACCATAACATTGATCTTGAATTATCAGGTTGGTTCCCTCTATTGTCTTTATGCATCGCCATATTGAGAAATGGATTCTTAATAGACAGCCCTGGAATTTAGTTCATTCATCTCTTCTCTTTCCTATCACTGCAGCAAAATATTTTCATCCTACAAGCTCTTTGGAGCACGCTCAGAGATTGCTGATGCCCAGACTTTTAATTCAAGTCACCCACTGAGGAGGCAGTGGTGGTGGAAGAGGTCCAAGTCATTGCTAATGACGTTGGTTCAAACATTCTGTTCAGGGCTGGATCTACAGGGAGATAATTTTCTACCACCTGAAGATGGCTATAACATTGTGAGGTTACATCCCTTCCAGCTTCACAATTTGGCTTGAATTGATTCTTTTACCTAGTACATCACCTAAAATCAATATCTGGCTTTCCTATACAAAGACTGCCATGTTTCTCTTTATTCATGTTCTCTACCTGATCAGGAAGCTGTGTTTTCATTTAAGGTGTGGAACAGACCTTAGTAACACTGGCCTCCGTTTTTTAAAAATGAGGAGCAACCATTGCTTCTTTATCCTAGGATCCTAGACACATAACCTGATTATCGATGTAGAACCTAGCAGAGACTTATTCAGTCTGCAATCTCCATCTTTGTAGAGTTTAAAAGTTGACCTCATACCTGCAACATCCAGACTCCCTCCCCTGCCCTTCTCTCCCCACACCACCTCTTGCCTGAATAAGAGTTCAGGATAACTCAAAAGCTTACCATGCTGACCACTGGGACTAAGGCAAGTTTTATAAGGTGAGTGCACTCAGGTAGTCCTGTCAAGACTGCAACTTACCAATTCCCATCTGTATTCCTCATGGACTCCTGACTACGGCAATCCTTCTGTGTTTGTACCATGGCCAAAACACTGCGTCTCTGCAATGGAATACCCCTTATCGCTACCACCCCCCACCCCACGTTGAAGAAACGAGTCCCACAGATAGAAGCTGAAGATCATGGCAGGTTGCCATGGCAATGTGCATTTAATCTCACTGTTTCCAAGGCAACTGTAATGGCCCATTCTGTTCCTCTAAAAGATGTCAAAGGTAAATGAGACCTGATTAGCCAAATGGGGACATGAGTCAAAAAGCTGATAGGCTACAAAGGCTGAAAGCAGGAACTCTTGTCATTAAAAATAAACTACCCAAAAGCAAGGGAAGGACTGTATAAAAAGGCCTAATTTTAAAGCCCTTCAAATAAGGAATGCATGCATGCTAATGATAACACTCTTTTCTTACTCATGTTCTTCATGATAAAGAGCTACCCTAAGTTTCGTTTTCTACTTCAGTTGTACATCCAATCGCTGCAAGTATCTGTGTGGGATGGGACTGAGTCAAAGGAGGAGGGTTTGATAGGGTGATTGCGCCCAGATACTCCTGTCAAGACTGCTGATTATCACTTCTGGTTTGGGTTCAGCATGGGAGACTTCAGAGCAGTTTGAAGGAGGTGTTGGGCAGGGAATGAGGGAACTGTGCCCCCAAGAAGCAGAGACCACAAGCAGAAGACCTGCTGCAGAACACACTCAGAGACAACCTGTATTTGCAGACCACTTCTTGGCACTAGAAGGTCTTGCCCGACTTTGTCATTCAAACATAAGTGTGTGTGTGTGTGTGTGTGTGTGTGTGTATACGTGTACAGGTAAAATCAGGTGTATAAACTTAAGGAAGCTCCATTTACATCCAGGAGTAAAGGTTTAGCAGGAAGGACTGAACACACAGAATGTGTTCATGATAGATAACAGTCTATTCCACATTTTATATGGAAAATGAATTTTGTACCAAACATATTTGAATATTGCAGTTTGTAAAGTACTATGCTTGGAACTTTACTTTAAAAGTATACAGGTTGTGACCTATATTTAGCTCTGATACAACACCGCCCTACAAAACAAAACTCCATATATATCTGAGACAATCTGCAACATTATTTTAATGTTGTTAGCTGTCTGAATTATTATTATTATTATTTTTAACATGAAGGGTGGCATACCAAAAAATAATCTCAAACATTTCCCCTAGCAGAATTCTGGTGTGAGCTCTTGCACTATTACATTTAAACCGCCCCATCCCAGGCATATTCTTTCAGCTGAAAGAATCCCAAGCAAAAGTTGATGTATCAAATGTCAAAGGCCCTCACATATGATAAGTTTTCCCTTTCTTCTGACTGTGACTGAGCATTTTCTACATCTGAAGAAAATGACAAGTGGAACATGAAGCCAATAAATTAAGTTTTGTATTTATTTCTCCAAGATTCATCATTTACACATTGAGAGAGTTAAGAATGCTGGCATTGCAAGGACCAAACAAACCATTTAGATCAGGGGTAGCCAACATGATGCCATTCAGATGCTAGACTATAATTCCCTTCATCCTTAACCATCAGCTGGGGTTCATGAGAGTCAGAGTCCAACAACACTGGGAGGGTTTCACATTGAGAGCACCTCAATTTGGATCATAGAACAGAACTTACTCTTCTCATTCCTACATCAGTGCTGAACACAGATGCCGTAGCAGTCAATGATTTCCTTAGACCAAGTTGGTGCTGGAGGGCTGGGAGATACTTTGAAGATCGCTACACTCAAACAGGAAACTGTGTATTTTAAGTCAAACAGAATAAGTCTTGAATACCAAAGCCAACTTGAAAGAAATTCTAGAGTGTGAAAATCCATATCCAAGGTCGTCCACCGCTCATAATGCTTTTGCTATAAGGGGTGAAGGTCACAAACAGGATTGTTTTACTTGCCCAAAATGTATTACTATGGTAAAATAGGCATACATGCAATCTACACATGATGGTATGTTCAGGTGAATTGGTTTGCACCAACATATACAATATAGTGAAAATGTCATGTATGGTCAGATGTGTCAGACACCTGATTTGTATGCAATTTTGAAAACACAACCACTCTCAGCAAAACATTTAGTGAAAATTGCATGTTCTCAACACAATTAAAATATTACACCATCTCTCTGCCTTCCTTCTCACTTAGTAAGTGGGGATTCAGGAAGCTCTCAAGTTTTTAAGGGCATGAATGCTTTTGAGCAGAAACAAATTTGCATGGCGCTCAGATAGCCTAGGGAATCTGAAATAATTTGTGATCAGACTCTTTCTCAACTGCAATTGTGTTCCTTTGTTAAAGGCTCTAACAACCCCATGCCCCTCCCTCTTTGCCACTCCTTTGCATTGCTCTACTTTGACACCACCACCTCCCTAGGCTGGACATTTTGGACTACAAGAAATGACCCTTTTAAGCAGCAGGTAGCAGCCAAGGCTGTTGAATTCTGCACAGACTGAACCAACTGCCTAGCATACTCCTGAATATGAGATTTTCGAAACAAAGCAGCACTTATGCACTACTTCTCGGCCTCAGATGCAACCACAGCACAACCAAGCAAGCCATCATTTTCTACAAGCAATTTCTTCAGCCATTTGCATCTCAAAGTATAAGGATGCCCCCTAGTGAAATAATGCTATAAATTCTAGTAGATAGGCAATCCAAATCGGCACCCTATCAGTTGTAGCCGAGGAGCAAGAAAAAGAGGTGGCTTAATTGACATTTATGTAGAAAGGGCTAGAGATAACAGGTAAATGGATCTGGGACTTATATTCTAATTTCCCCATACTGTGGGAAAATTAACACACCCTGCCCCCACTCCCCCAAATCCTCCAGGTTAGCAGATCAAGTTTCTCTACTCTCAAGGCTTCCTCCTCCAGAAACGGCTCCCCAAAGCCCCACTATTCCTCAAAGAGGGCATGCCCTTCACTTTAAAATTTGAACAAAAAAAATTCCTTCCAGTAAGGAAAAAATTCCTTTTTTTGTTTTTTTTGTTTTGACTATGGCAGACCAACACGGCTACCTATCTGTAACTTTAAAATTTGATTCCTTCTTGGGGTAGATGTGTCAAACCCGTTGGAAAAGGAGTTGCGCTCTTCGTACAAGCAAGTCTGCTTCCTTAAAACTGAACAGATGACAGATATGAAAGAAAATAAGCAAATGTGAGTTACATTTTTTTTTAGGAACAGGCAAGCCACATAATTAATTACCTTAGTTTTTCTGAGCGCATCAAATGAACTGATAAATTCTTCTATATGGTTTATGCTCCCATTTGGAAACATACAGCTTACATTTTGTTACTTGTAAGAAATTAAATCCAGCAATAGGAAGAACTTTTTAATCCAAAAGGCAGCTGAGGTTCCTGGGGTGAGGTGGGGGGAATCAGTCCCAGCTGAGCAACAACAAAGGTCACTGCAAAGAACGATGCACAAATATAGGCACTTTATAAATGTTATGACCAATACTCAGTTGCACGTCCTTCACAGATAAATATCTCCAAAGTGCCTTCCAAAAGTCCACTAATTAGATACAGGATTTCCTTTGTGGTCAAAGAACAAAAAAATTATCTAGAGGCATGCAGTGCTGCTCAGTCCAGTTCTACTCCAAAAATGAAGCTTTCAATTCCCAGCTGATTTTAAAGGAGAAACAGAGTCAAGGCATTAATTATTTAGCACTGTAATTACACAACACTTCCTTTAAAACAACAACAATACTGAGTTTCTTGGCCAAAAGATGAAACAAGTGGGGTTTTTTTAATGCCTCTTGTTTACCATTCAGAGAAGGCAAAAGGAGAAAGGAAACCTTAAGTTATGGAACATATGCAACATAACCTTCTCCCCATTTGGTACTCACAACATCCTCACAACAAAATTCCCTTTCAAGACAATCCTTTAAAACTTTGTACATAGCAACGCTCCTTTTCCCAGGGTTCCAGATCATCCGTACAGGATCTCATGAGCATTCAAATGCATACAGGCACCATGCAACAGATGCTTTTGAACGTGTGGAGGCTGGAGAGCAGCTGTGGGCCCCAATAACTCAGCCATGCATTCATCAGGGTACAAATGAAAATACAGGGGAAAAATATGCCTATGAACATACATGAAAATTACATGCAGTAGGAAATCACTTCAAAAAACCAAAATATGTTAAATTACAGAAGTATGTACACATATCTCCCAAGGTGATCAAGTGCTATGCAGTGAGTCATCAGGGATCCTACTGAGAAGATACATTTGGGATTAAGGAAAACACAGGGGCCCAGCCCACTTCACACCTAATCCTGGAGATATCAGTTCTTATTCGAGACTCAGTCCGGACTATTTGCATGGTACCATACAACTGATTACACCAGCTGGAAGCTGAATATAATGAAAACGAGATATGCCACTCAGCATCCACTAGGGTCCACATGGAGATGGTTGTTCAAAGCTTAACGGAGAAGGATGATCCACAAGAGCAGCCTTGTTCTGCCTGTGGATTGTTGACCACCTGAAATGAGCTGCGAATTAGCTCCTGGTTGAAGTCCACCATGGCCCCTTTCACAAAGCTCAGACTGTCCAAGTCCACAACCACTCGGGCACCACCTTGTTCAAAAATCCTGGAGGAGGAGATAGAGATAGTTGCAGTGATTTTGAAATGCAACAGATATATATCCAAGATCTTATTTGCCCCTGCTTCCAGGTCACACCCAAACATGGGTGTTACAATCAGCAAGACCTTAGAGAATGCCCACTCCATCACAAGCCCCCTTATCCTTTAAGGCTGGCAGGTGAGCCCTTTGCCAACACTCCATCTTTCTCACTGGTAAAAACAGAGACATCTATAAGCAGGGTTTTCTTGGCTGTGATCTCCACACCTCTTGAACTCCCTTTCAAGAAAGGCCTGCCTTTCTCTGGCCAGCTTTTCAGGAGGAGGATGAAAATCCTGCTTCTTCAAGTAGCTTTTGATTTGGCTTAAGCACCTCTCTTAGCTTTATCTTTTCCAGATGAGTAGCTGAATTAGTCTGTTGCAACAAAAGCAACAGAGCCTTAGATACAAACACATTTATTGTGGCATTTTGTGTATCTGATGAAATGAACTCTGATCTATGAATGCTTATGCCATGATACATTTACAGTGGTACCTTGGGTTAAGTACTTAATTTGTTCTGGAGGTCTGTTCTTAACCTGAAACTGTTCTTAACCTGAAGCACCACTTTAGCTAATGGGGCCTCCTGCTGCTACCACGCCGCCAGAGCACGATTTCTGTTCTTATCCTGAAGCAAAGTTCTTAACCCGAGGTACTATTTCTGGGTTGGCGGAGTCTGTAACCTGAAGCGTATGTAACCCAAGGTACCACTGTATTAGTCTTTAAGGTGCCGCAAGACATTTTGTTGTTTTAGTTTACCTTGTTGATTAGATGATTATTTTGCATGGTGATATTAGTTGCCCTGAATCTTTAAGTGAAAAAGAAAAGCAGAATGCTCATATTGAGAGCTAATTGTAAACACTGAATGCATTGTGCTGCCACAAGGCTTGAAAATGATATGCACAAGTATAGCAGTGGAAAACAGTACAACGGGATTATCTGCACTATATAATATGATATTCATTCCTCATTCAATCATTTGCTCGCTCTCTCCCTCTCACCCCTCCCCTAAAGTTCTTTCTCCTCCACCACACAGGAACCTATGCCCTTACCTGTCATCAGAATTCACAACTGTATCCAAAGAAAATTTGTACTGGAAACCAGAGCAGCCACCTCCTTCTACCTGCAGCCTCAGAAACTCAGATGCTTCTGCAATCTCCAACAGTCTCTGTTGAAACAGAAAAAGAACGCTAAGTGGTGGGTCAGATTCATACAAAAATATTTAGCAACCACTTGAAATCCAACATCAAACTAGCAAGATCCCTCAAAGAGATGGTAAGTGCCAGATACAGAGCAACCTAAAGCAAAACACACACGAGAGGCACGTAGCACCAATCAACCTGGCAGCACATTCTTTCACATGTACTCAAAGAGAACACTTGGGAGTGCCTTCGGTGAAAGTGCTGCCATTGCTGCAAACAGTAAGGGCTGATTCACATCCAGTCTTTGACACTACCCAAAACATGCCTGGCCTTTTCTCTTTTTGCCAAGCCTGGATTGAATACCCCACTACTAGTTCTATCACAGTTTGTATGCTAATAATAATAATAATAATAATAATAATATTGTATTTATATCCCGCCCTCCCCAGCTGAAGCCAGGCTCAGAGTGGCTAACAACAATAAAAGTAACACAGAATTCTAAAATCAATTCATTCTAAAATCAATTCAAATCAAATTAATGGCAACCATTGGGCCATTTGCTACTGCAAATTACCAACCCTCACGTGCAGCCACATCAAATTATGCCACTCTGACATGGACAGGCCATGGAGATGGCTAGTAATATAATGTATACTTTTTGGATTAAAGCAACTGCACACTCAGCTACACATATACATTCTTTTATGACCTTCTCACACCAAACACCACATCATACTGCAGCTCAGGAGGAATCAAGACACTACAGATGGTACATACAGCTGGTGATTTCCAAGAAGCCATACCTTCACACAGTTCGCGCTGAGGTAAATCTGCCCCTTGTTGGAATCAGTCAAGGTCTCTCCAGAGGCGGAGGATGCGACCCACTGTACTCTTATCGTTGGCATGGAGGCACCATTCTGTGTGGCGCAGGAAGGGGCTCTTATCAGATGCCAGTGAGGAAGAGAATGGCTGTGTGGGAAAGTTAAGGAACAAATAAGATCCAAGGAATGGAGATAGTGGAAAAGCAATAAATGAGGGAAACAACTACAGACAGATTGAGGGACTTTTAAGCTAAGGGTCAGAAATATATCCCCACCCACCCATCAAATCTGAACACACAAAGGCAGGTAACTTTGACTCTATACTTCCTAACTATGAGTTTCAATAGCAAAATTTTGGAGAAAGCATTCACAGCATATATATGGTGGGTAAGGGCAATATGCTTTTCCTCAGAAGACTGAGGCAACAAGGATCAGTGAGTGAGCGAGAGTGCACCTCTTTCTCTCTCTTTACTTAACTTAGAAATTCTTGTCTGAGTGAGAAAGAATGTCTGATACTACGTGTCTCTTAATGATCTACTCATTAAGCAAGGGAGAAGAGACCCGTAGTAAGAAGTATCTTCTTAGACAGAATACAGAATCCAGTGCACAAAAGTGAGGATCTTTCACAGAATGCTTGTTGTTCTGGACCTTTTCACTCTAGGCAGGAGAGAATAAGTGATGTGTCCCTGAATACTGGAGGGAAGGAGGGAGGGAGACGAGAGAAAAAATACTGTACCCTGTGGAATAGACCTGAATCCCTGTCTGAATCCTAAACAACCGATTCCAATATGGTGTTTAAGCGTTTACTGTTAGGTTGGGACTAAGTTCACAAAGGGCTGAACATACACCAATTGTTCTAAGTCGTGTGTTTCCAGCTCTCGGTTAGTCATCATCTGTCATGTGAACACTTCCCTTCCTTTATTCATTTTACAATGAAACCTTTTTCTAGCTCGCTATTCATGAGTTACTTTGGTGCTGAAGTCATAATAACTGTCTTTCCTCCTTATAGCTATAGGAGATTTACTGCAACAAAACTGGCTATTCCTTGATCAGGAGGCAGGAGCTGTTGTCTATAACAACCTTATAGCAATTTTAATTGTGTTAGAAACAAAGTCGCAGATGCCCATACACAAACATTATAGAGCAGAAATGGTAAAACCTTTGCCTGAAATTAGCACTGCTTATTTTCAGCTGCTCCCTGGTACTGGATGGCCATAGATATATTAGAAACCAAACCATCATCTGTAGTTATTTTTCCCAGTGTACTGCTGTCATTATCCATATGCCTGAACCTTGCCTGAACCCTGCTAAGCTGCTGGCCTCAATACAATCTTCTAACTGTTGAGATGCACAGGGTAATTATACTGTACAGTACAAAAAGAGCGCTTCATTTCATTTTCTTTCAGTTTTTCTTAACAATCCCTTTGTTCTTCCCTGGACCATTTACTGTTTTGTTCCATGAATCTTTCTCTCAGTGATATAACATTACTACAGCTCAGAACTCCTGAGCTCAATATATAGACTTTCTGCACGATTTTTTCAGCCCCCAGAGCATTAAAGAACAAGCATTTATATTAACAAGAGTACCACTGACTTCAACTTTATTTTTTTAAAAAAAAAACAAGCTTGGAAACAGATTTAGGCTACAGTCCTAAATGCACTATGTGCCCCCACAGAAAGTAGTGAAACGGAAGTAATTCCTGACATTTCAAGACTTTTAGATATTATATAACAAGTGAATATAGAACATCATTAGGCATGTCTTCTTTGCAGGTTTGCTGACAAGTGCCTAACAGCGCAGTTGCATGCATCCAAATGTACAGATAGAGTTTACAACTTAAGGCACAAGTGTGTTTTTTTATGAGCCAATTTAAATTTAATATTTTTATTGCACTAGCCAAAGGCCATGGCAACATCCAAAGAAGAAAAACAAAAAAGCCCAGTAGTTGCTACATATGCGGTAAAACCATGATCAAATCCACAAAATCTCTTACTACACAGAACAAAATATAATTCTCAAATAAAATGTGCAAATTAGATCTCAGAGTCCCCTTTGCCACTGACCACTAGCCCATCCAGTTCTTTCTTCCTAATCTTCCTAGCTGCCAGGGCATAGAGAGCCACCTTATAAGTCACAGAGTCATCAGTACCACTGATGTAACCCTGCACATACTGCTTTGGAGACTTGCCCCCAACAACACTGTATCTCCTTTTGCCAGTTAAAAATCTAAATGCCTTGAGATATAAGAATCAACACCTATCTCTGCAAAGCAGTGAAATGCTCAGTCCCTGAATTAATATTGCACCCTCCAACTACATGATGCTGGAATCATAGAGTCGGAGGGACCCTAAGGTAAGGGTCATCTAGTCCAACCCCCTACAAGGCAGGAATATGCAGCTTCCTCATATGGGGAGAGAACCTTGCAGCCTTGCCGTTATCAGCACTGCACTCTAACCAGCGGTGCTATCAGAGACTTATTGTTGGTCGTCTTGGAATTAAACTCTTGCCTTCGTTTTCTCCACCTACAGTACCAGAACGGTGAAATGACCCATCACAACCAGTCGCAACGTTTTGCCCATTTACTTGTTTGTTCCCACAGTAGGAGAATATTACGCTGTAAAAGCCTTTGCCTCCGAGAAGGTGCAGGGGCGGTTGGAAAAGTTTGCAACACCACGTATATTGCCCTAATAAGACAGACCGGTTGTGTTTGTTCGATGTGTCGCCATGGCGATTCTCTGGGATCCCTGGACTTAAAAGGCAAGCTGTCGGGACCTACAGGCCGGGGGGTTGGGGGGCAAATCTCCCGACCCCTTGTTTGGGCTAGGAGAATAAGGGCGCCTAGGAATACGAGAGGGGCGGCGCGTGTGAATGTGACTGCGAAAGGGAAACGCCAACTGTGTCGTGCATTGAAAACCAACAAGGGGTGACACCTCGCCCGCGTTCGCCGCCGGGACCACCGTTCCTCTTCGCTTAGCCCACCGTCGCAAAGCACGGAAAGGGAAAAGGCCCACCACTACCTGCTCCGCCCGCCAAGCCGCAGCGCCCTGAAGCTAGCGAGCGCCGCCAGCGCCGCCATCTTGATCCGCCTAGCTGCGCTGCTATTGGCGGAGGCGTGGCCGTATGTCCTGCCCCAGACAGCGACGGGAACGTACGCAGAACCGAAGAGGCTGGTTCCACTGGGAAGGGAATGGGAGGAGAGGGGAAGATCACGTGCCTCCGAGTGAAGGCGGGGAAAGCCGGGCGGAAGTGCCCACGCTTGCCTTTAAGCTCTTTTGGGTATCGCTGTGACGTCGAGGCACGCGTTCGTACGGCCACGCCCACTCCTGTCGGGGTTGAGGATCGAGTTTGAGGCGCGCGTAGGAAGGAGCCTGCGGCGCTGCGGGTGATGCTGGGCTTAAACTCCCAAAATTTCAGAGCCTTGGCCATGCTGACTGGGGCTGGCGGGAGTCCAGCCACGTCTGGGGGGCCACAAGTCTCCCATTCCTTAGGGTACAGCATGTTTACTCGGATGTAAGCTCAAGTGAACATATGGCCACGACCAACACACACTTGCTTCGGAGTGAGAGCCCGTGAGATGTTGTAGTTAAGAGTGTGGGATTAGGATCTGGTAGATCCGGGTTCAAATCCATTAAGTCACCGCCTCTCTGCTGTGACCTACCTCACAAGGTTGTTGTGCGGATTAAATGAGGATGGAGTGGACAATGTAGAGCTCCTTGGAGGAAAAGGTGGAATATAGATGCAGGAAATGAGGTATATCCTACCTAATTAAAGAGGGTTTAATTTTGAAAATATATGCCTATGAACTGGTTGCATGGCCTAGCTTCATTATCAAGTATCCCTATAGCCACGCAAGATCTTCCCTATTTTGCATGTCTCACTTGTCAATGAACCAAAGTGCCATGTGTCCTAAACTGTATTCTTACAAAGGCACAATGCAATCACTGTTCCAGAGGTTTACTGTAAAAGGTAAAGGTACCCCTGCCCGTACGGGCCAGTCTTGACAGACTCTGGGGTTGCGCGCCCATCTCACTTAAGAGGCCAGGGGCCAGCGCTGTCCGGAGACACTTCCGGGTCACGTGGCCAGCGTGACATCGCTGCTCTGGCGAGCCAGAGCCGCACATGGAATCACTGTTTACCTTCCCACTGGTAAGCGGTCCCTATTTATCTACTTGCACCCGGAGGTGCTTTCGAACTGCTAGGTTGGCAGGCGCTGGGACCGAGCAGCGGGAGCGCACCCCGCCGCAGGGATTTGAACCGCCGACCTTTCGATCGGCAAGTCCTAGGCGCTGAGGCTTTAACCCACAGCGCCACCTGCGTCCCATTTACTGTACACGCATTAAAAAAAAGAGGAGGCATGCCTATATCCCATTTCAACTCAATTAGTTTCAGAGCGAGCTTGTGCATGCACTTGTAAATAATCTTCTCCCTTTTTGTCAACTGGGCATATCCACAGTAAATATGCATAAGATTGCTGCCTTAGTGATAATTTGTGTAAATGCAAGTGAGGTTTAAAAAAGTAACTTTGTACAGCCTATTGCTCTATAGCAGAAATAGGGAACCTGTAGCCCTCCAGATGTTGCAAGACTTGAACTCTCATCAGTTTCAGACAGTACCAGTGGTGTCCAAACTTTTTTCAAAGAGGGCCAGATTTGATGAAGTGAAGGGCCATGGGGGCCAACCAAAGTTGTTGAACTTTTTATTATTTTACCCCCAAGTTGTTGAGCTTCTTTTAGGATTAGAGTTGTTGAGGTTTTTTAAGGATTTTACTCCAGGAAATAAACTGCCACAGGGGCCAGATTAAGCCAACCGGCAGGCCGAATTAGGCCCCCGAAATGGACTTTGTACATGCCTGGCATAGGGAATAGCCAAGGATGATGGGAGTTGCAGCACAAAATCTGGAGGGCTGCAGGTTCCCTGTCCTTGCCTACAGTATGTCTCTCTCTCTCATATTTCCAGCAATAATCGGCAGTTGGTCCCTATTGTGCTGAGTAAGGGTTTGTCCACACTTCTGCTTGCCCCATGACTGAGTCCTGAGTCCAAAAGGTTTTCCACTTGTCCCATGCTTCCTAGGCACAGGTCCAAGCAGTTTTTTTGTTTGTCCCTCCACTTTCCCTGGGAGACCCCACCATTTACCACTGAATCAGAACAAAGATCAATCTGCAGAAAAACTGATTGACATTTGTTCCAATTCAGCAGTAAACAGTGGGGGGAAAGAGGCAAGGGAAGCAGAAGTGTGGACGAGCCCTTACTCTCTCTAAAGCCACTTGTCACCATGATAATCTGCCACTGAATTGTGTCATAACTCGGTGAACTCACCCATACCATTCTCAGCAACTGCACCCTCAACTCTTTTCTGTTAATCCTTTTCCATCTTCAAATCATGCCTTGAGCTCCTTCTATGTAGGTGAAAGGGATGCGCTGCACAAGCAAACTGAGGTAAAGTTTAAATTTTGCTGCTACTAGATTCTCTCTCTTTTTGGCAATCTGACATTGGACAGGAGAGACATTTCAAGGGAGCTGGTTATCAGTTTTGTGATAAAGAAAAGACAGAAAGCTGTTGCTCTGTCCAAACAAGGGAGTGTTTCTAACCTTGAAAACTGGACTGAAGGGTTTCCAGAAGCAACAGTCTTCAAATGACATATGGCATAGTTTCCTTAACTTCAGTTGAGCTACATAAAGTCTTAATGGACTGAGTCAACGGAAGGGAGGTTAACCAATGCATTGCAGTGGAGGTGGCAGCTCTAGCCTGAGCACTATTAGTAGTAGTTCTACTACTACTAATTCAAACCCATTAGTAGTAGTTCAGGATGGACCGGAACTGAAATCACATCACTCATAAGCAGCTGTGCACTGCTATGGGTAAAGGCGATGGCAAATTAGCAGCCATATAGCCTTTTCCTATGGGTTTCCTTTAGCTGAGTGACAGGTCACCATCTCTAAAGCCATCCATTTCTGTCTTTATAACTTGAAAATTCTCTAGCCCCCACTTACCCTTACATCTTTGATAGATGTTTGCTCTGGCTTTGGTGGCTCTGATGGGCTTGGAAGGTTCAGCAAATGCTAGTCATAGGGAGTATTGCTATTCCCAATGAAGTGGCATAACATGGCACAATTGTGGCCTGTATGTGCAGCATTATATTATTATTATTATTATTATTATTATTATTATTATTATTATTATTATTATTTCAATTTATTAAACACTTGTTTCTTGCTTCAAGCAACTCAAAGCATCTTTACAGAAACAGAACAACAAACAAACAACTCATACATTCAATTAAAACCATGGGGGGGGGGGAATACATTACAAACATCCCCCATTACTCCCTCTTCCAGGCCATAATTTGGAATGAAGACAATACAGCATGTGAACCAGGTAGGGGAGCAGGTTCAGACTTTGTTTGGATTCAAGCAACCTAGTTATGCACAGTGCTGCCATTAGTCTGCTGCTAGGTTTTACGTTGTGATTTTAAATGTGTATTTTTACCTGTTTTTTTTTTCTTTTAAATGGGGATGTATTACTGTTGTTTTAAATTCTGTGACCCACCTTGAGATCTTTTGGTGTAGGGCAGGCAAAATATATTCTTAAATATATAAATATGGCAGCACAGGGGCTTTCATCATGCTGACCTAAACCAAATATATTTCCATTGGGGTTGAAATTACTTTATGGGGTATTTCTCAGGTGGCGCTGTGGGTTAAACCACAGAGCCTAGGACTTGCCGATCAGAAGGTCAGCGGTCCAAATCCCCGCGACGGGGTGAGCACCCGTTGCTCGGTCCCTGCTCCTGCCAACCTAGCAGTTCGAAAGCATGTCAAAGTGCAAGTAGATAAATAAGTACCGGTCCAGCTGGAAGGTAAACGGCGTTTCCGTGTGCTGCTCTGGTTCGCCAGAAGCGGCTTAGTCATGCTGGCCACATGACCCGGAAGCTGTACGCCAGCTCCCTCGGCCAATAAAGCGAGATGAGCGCTGCAACCCCAGAGTCGGCCACGACTGGACCTAATGGTCAGGGATCCCTTTACCCTTTACCTAGCTCAGCCTCAGCCTTCACCAACCTGGTGCCCTCCAGATGTTTTCAATATCAACTCCCATCAGTCCTAGCAAGCACAGCTGTGTAGTCCAAAACACTGGAGGGCACCTGAATGGTGAAGTCTGCATTGGCTCAGAGAAACTGAGAGTTTATTTCTGCTCCCTCACTCCTCCATAAGGGGTAACTTGGGTCTGCAGCTATGTGTTGTGTCACATTATGTTTCTCAACCGGCTGAGAACAACTTTTCAGTTTCTTGGCCTTCTGCCCATTTAGGAGAAGCAGGAGTAGGTGTGGAATTGAGGAATTTATGAACAACAACAGGGTAGAGGCAGCAGACACCTTCCTCCCCACTTCCCCCATCTCTTATCTCTCACACTTTTCGCCATGTACACATTATTGAGTGGATATAATGAATCACTGCCAAAATGAATTTGTCTGCGTTGTGCGACTGCTGCAAGGCTCTCCACCCACGATCCATTTGGTTCCTGTGCTTTCCAGCGATTCCTGTAGCCCTGAAGCAACCAGGAAAAAGCAGGAAAAGCAGTGTTATTCTAGAGCAGGCACCCCAAAATTCAGCCCTCCAGATGTTTTTTCAGACTACAATTCCCATCATCCCTTACCACTGGTCCTGTTAGCTAGGGATGATGGGAGTTGTAGCCCAAAACATCTGGGGGGCAGAGTTTGGGGATGCCTGTTCTAGAGTATGAGGCACTCGTGGGTTCGAGCCCCATGTTGGGCAAAGAGATTCCTGCATTACAGGGGGTTGGATTAGAGTATCCTTGTGGTCCCTTCAAACTATACAAATCCTATAATTCAACATTCACCTGGGAAAGTTTCAGTGGAGCCTCCTCCCAAACAGGTGCGCTTGAAAGCAACGCCTGTTGCTGGAACCGGAGGCTTTCTTCGACGACGGGGGGGAAGGGGGGGCCCTCCAGGGTGTGGTTGGACTCCAACTCCCATCAGCCCCCACGAGCAGAGCCGGTTGGCAGGGATGATGGGAGCTGGAGTCCTACAGCTCCTGGAGGAACCCGGGTTCCCTGTTGTAAGCCAATGCCCGGCTAGGTTACAGGGGCAGCCAGGGCCGAGCGAATGGCGGGTTCCTTGGCTCCGCGCCCGGCTCTCTTGCAGCAGGCTCGGGGCTTTCGTGGCGGCGGCTGGAGGCGCTCTGCTGCCGCTTGGCGCCCCTTCCCTCTCGGCGAGACGCCAGCCAGGCGAGGGCGGCGCGCGAGGCAGGCCCGTCCCGGTCAGGTGACGGCGCCTGGGCGGGCCCGGCCTGGGCTGCCTCTCATGTGACGCCGCCGCAGAGGCGCAGGCTCGTATTTTAGCCTCCGCTCCGCAGCCGGCCGGGAGAAGTTTCTTGGGGGCGGCGCGAGAGCAGACGGGACGAGACGAGACGAGACCATGCTGGCGCCGACGCTGCTCCTGCTCCTGGCCGCCGGCTCCGCGGTGCTGGCCGAGCCCCTCAAGTTCGTGGACTGCGGTGAGTGGCCCGACGGGTCCTTCCCCCGCCAAGGCGCTCTTGCCTTCCCTCCTGCCCCTTTAAAACGCGGCGTCTAACACTTCGATTGCGTTCCGTAGTGACTTGGCAGGCTTGTCCGCGCCTCTGGGCGGCACTTCCTGCTTTGCAAAACATGCCCCCCGTCTTTCTGAAAAGACAGCCCTTCCGCAGCCTGGGACTCTCCAGAGAGGCGAGTTCGCCTCCGGCGGGTCGCACGCTGCTGCTGCTGCTGCTGTTTTTGCATTGCATTCTCTGCCCGCCAAGCCGTGGGGAAGGTAGAGAGGTGGGTGTTGCTGGGACGTCTGTCAGGTTAGACAGCTGTCACCAAGGAGCAGCGTTGCCATGTTCAGGAGGGCGGAAGTCTGGCAGCGCACTGTCTCGCCAGGGTGGTACATGCGCTGCTTTTCTCCTGCTTAGACTACTGCAATGCACTCTACGTGGGGCTACCTTTGAAGGTGACTTAAAAACGACACCAGAATGCGGCAGCTGGATTGGTGACTGGGAGCGGCCATAGAGACCATTTAACACCAGTCCTAAAGGATCTTCACTGGTTCCAAGTACGTTTCTGAGCACAGTTCAAAGTGTTGATCCTGACCTTTAAAGCCCTAAACAGCCTTGGCCCTGTATACCTAAAGGAGCATCTCCACCCACATTATTCAGCCCAGACAGAGGGCTACCTCTGTGGGTCTTCTGATGGTTCTTTCAAGTTTCAAGGAACCAGGCAGAGGGCCTTCTTGGTAGTGGCACCTTCCCATCAGATGTCAAGGAAATAATGATCCGACTTTAAGAAGACATCTGAAGGCAGCCCTGTACCAGGAAGTTTTTAATGTTTGATGTTTTATTATGTTTTTAATATGTATTGGGAGCTGCCTAGAGTGGTTGGGGCAACTCACCATATGGGTGACATATTATTAATAATAATAATCAGGGAGCCCATGTCTGGAGAAAAAGGGTGCTCTGTCAGAGGAAAACTTATCTCTCCCAACAGGTTTATATATCTGCTGCTGCTGCATTTTCCTCCTCCTACAACAGGAGCCCATCCCACAGATTGTCTACTCTTTCCCTTCTTCCAGAAGGACAATTTCATAGGTAGTGCTGAGGGCTCCTTTGAGTCTGGAATGTTCCGCTTTTGATCATGTTGTTCTGCATAACAATCAGCCCAGCCTACACATTGCTTTGGTCACACAGACTGCTTGAAACAGTCTGTATACCATGGCTTGTTGTGCCTGCTACAGGATCAGCTGCTCGAAGCCAGTGCCAGCTTCAGGAAGGTATGGAGAGAGGAGGGAATGACATATGTCGGAAGGCTAGCCAGTGTCACATGGAAGCTGAGTGGCATAGGCTGTTCCTTCTTTGAGGGCAAATAAAAATCCAGCTAGCAACCACCAGTTCCAGTTTGGCCCTCAGGAAATTTAGATGTGAAGGCTAGAACTGGGTTGCCCTCTTATGTAACAGGTATGGCCCTCCAGCTGGTGAATTACAACTCCCATGTTTGCTGGAGCTGATGTGAGTTGTAGTTCAGCAAAATCTGGAGGGCTGGTGGCCCTATAATGTGTGTGGGGGTTGATGTGGAAGAGGTGAAAGTAGCAGGGACAGGTGGTGGCCCAGGCTGTCCTCCATTAAATTACTTCTCCCCAGATGGTTTGCTCTGAGTGTTCTCAGTCAGAGTTAACATCCGCTGGGTGCTAAACAGCTGGGGAGAAGTCCTTTCAATGAGGAAAGTAGGAAGTTCAGGTCCCCTCCCCAATGAGTCCACAGTGCACTATTAATATTCCTCTCACTTCCCCACTTTGTAAGGAAACAGCAGGTGTGCCATCATATCTAGTTACAGCCTTAGACCACTGGTCAGCAACTAGTTTTACTAGAGGCTGCTTTGTGGAGTGGTGGGCCGGGGAGTATCACCTGGCAACGTAACATGCCTTGTACTGAGGTAGAACATCTCTCAGTATTGTCTTACACTGATTGACAGCAACTGTCCAGGATTTCAGACAGGAGTCTTTTCTCAGCCTTACCTGAGTATGCAGGAGATCAAGCCTGGCAAGAGCAGCGGCAGATGCTCTTACCACTGAACTATGGGACCAGCAGGGACCAGCAGTTACTCCTCTTGCTGCTCTCTCCACACCCTTCAGCAGCTGGCAGTAGCTTGGGGCTGCTGATCCCGCAGCAAGCCCAAGAAGCCATAGCTGGGCTAAAAGGACACTTCTGCTCACACAGAAGCTTTATGGTCCTATTGAGGTTTGAAGGGTAACCACTTTGATGCTCTTGATACAAAACTGGCAGCGTGGGAAGCAATAACGGAGCAAGAAGACACGCAAACCTTGTGCGGCTGCCAGTGCAGCCTTTCGGAGCTCTGCAAGGGTGCCTGGTGGCTTAGGAGTGACCCCAGATAAGTCACCCCATAGACTAGCCCTAATTGGGAGGTAAACTATGTAGGTGTACTGAGCAATTCAGTTCCCTTTGCGATGGGCTGTATGGGGTTTGAACTGAGTGGGGGCAGAGCTGCTGAGCTGCCCTCTCCCCCTCCACCTGTTGAATGTGAGTTCTGAGGATGTGGGAAGGTGGGGCAGGGCTGAGCCATTCTGGGGTCTTCTGGATCCTGAGCTGGTCTTGCTGTCATCTGATGGAGGGCATGGGGCTTGATCCAGACCTGATCGTCCTGCTCTCCCCACCACCACCCTCTTATGTGGCTGCCATGATGGTTCCACTTCTCCACGAAACCCCACTGGTGGTGAGTGGGATTAGGCTTGCCGCCTTTGGCTGCAGGTTTGCCTAAAATAATATAATGCAAATTCATGTGTCTTCACTGATTGAGAGCTGGAGCCTCCAACAACATACAGCAGATTGGCTCAGTTCATGTCTTTCATACTTTTTTAAAAACAAAATAAAGCTTTAAACATAGGTGCTAATTGGATTTTGTTCTATACAGTATTCATTTTACTACTGTTGCCCGATCTTACTGTATCTCAAATTGGTCTGACCTTATATCTTCTGGGAAATATGAATCTTAACAGTATCAGAAGCCCTACTAGAATGTAACTTAAATGTATCGGAAGAAAGTGGGTTTCCTCTACTGCTGCGCAAAGCAATTGGAATGCAATCTGATATTTCCCAGTTTTACAGCATTCCCATGTTTTAATGCAGGATCAATATATAGGGCAGGGTTCACCTAACGAGCCCTGTCAGTGGAAGTCCTGTGCATGCACTTCTGGCTGCGCATTGGTGCGCAACCACTGAAATTGGCTTTTGCGGGTGTTGGTGGTTGGGAGAATCCCCCAGAATAGTACACTTTGTACCTAATACCACAGGAAATTATTTATGGGACTTTGCAATGTGCAAGTGGCTGCTTTCTTTTTCTGTTGGGTTCAGAGTTTATTTGAACAGTGCAATCATGTGCACATGTTCCTGGGGTTAGGCAGCATTGGACTCAATGAGATTAATTTCTGAGTTAACATGTATAGTATGGGACTATAAGGCTCCTGTCTAAAATGCACTTAACGGGCCATAAATCGAACTGAACTTTGTACAGTTTACTTGTGAGCAGACATACTGTTATTGAAACTATTCTATATTGCCCCATTCTTGCACAGGCAGGCTTTTCAGTTCATTGGCAATTTAAACTCAGATTCAGCAGTTTTATGAGACCACAACATCCTTCCACAGCTGCATGTGTATCTGAGGGAACTACATGAAACTGTTATGAAAGTTTGATGTTTCGCAAGTCATGTGAGGATAGAAGTCATTTTCCCAGGGCTGAGTCACACTTAAATGCTTTTTATGAGTATGTTGGGTCTTGTCAGTACTAACCACTGTGCAGAAGGGAGACACATTCACTGGTATTTATTCCATTTCATTCCTGAGTGTAAGTGTTTATGGGCTCTGGTATGATACTCCAAAGCTGGACCCATGATAGCTATGCATAGTGTTGTATCCAAGATTACCATCCTGTATAGCAAGGGCATTGAACTGATGACTGTGTTTCCCTCACAGGTTCCAAAGATGGAAGCATTGTGGAGGTCAATGTGAGTCCTTGCCCTGAACAACCTTGTGTTCTCCACAAAGGAGAGGCTTACAGTGTCAATGTCACGTTTTCTAGCAGTAAGTATAGCCTGCTGAGCTCTAGCTTCCTTGAGGCAGTGATAACTATGGCAGGGGTGGGGTATCTCTGGCCTGCAGGCCAAATTTGGCTTGAGTCCCAGTTTGGTCCGCAAGGCTGTTCTCTCCACATCACTCCCACTTTTTTCTGCCCAATACCTTAGCTCATATGCTATGTCAGCTGTGGAGCAGGTCAGTGGCGTAGCGTGGGTTGTCAGCACCGGGGGCAAGGCAAGTAATTTGCACCCCTAACTCGTGGATTTGCGCCCCCTAACCCGTGGATTTGCGCCCCCTAACCCTAACCCCCAGATGTTGCACCTGGTGCGGCCGGCCCCCCCTGCACCCCCACGCTACGCCACTGGAGCAGGTAGAGGCACAATTGGATCAGTAACTTGTTTGCACAGCAGATCCCTGCAGAAAGAAGGCTGAAGGCCCAATGGGCAATGACTTGAGACCTGCAGGATTGGCAGTGTTGATCCCTGACACTTCCCAATTGCTGAACACGGGGTTGCCAAGCTGGGTCAGGTGCTTGTGAAGCCATGCGCAAGGGGCTTTGATGGATGGTTGGAACAGCCCACATGCCAATCATCTGATATCACATTGTTGACAGCTGGGTTGCCCTGCCTGCTGTCAGAGTTGGCCCACAAGGTTAGGATCTGATAACGATCTGGTGTGCCAAGTCAAAAAGGTTCCCCAGTCCTGATCTATGGGGCTATAACCTTTTAAGAGTATTGTGTTCAGCATTCAAAATGAGGATGCTTCTGCTGTTTGGAGTGTCTCACATGGAAAACATTTCAGTGCAGGAAAAACTACACGTATATCTTGGTATGTAATAATCACAGTGAAATCCTGCTTTCTGCCTGTATACATTTGGAAAGTTGTAATTGGCTATGGCTTTTCAGCACACATACATGCTGCAGAAGAGAAATATATATAGATATCTGCATGCACTTAGTCTTCATGTCTTTGTTTCCATTAATGGAAGTGTTTTTGTATAATCTCAGAGGTGGGAACTGAAGACTCTTAGCTGGTGAGGGTAGCCTCTTGTCCCCCTCTCCCCACTTGCCTTGCAGCAATTGGGAATGTCACAGGGCAGTTGAACGTCTGTAACGCAGGTGGCGCTGTGGGTTAAAGCCTCAGCGCCTAGGACTTGCCGATCGAAAGGTCGGCGGTTCGAATCCCTGCGGCGGGGTGCGCTCCCGCTGCTCGGTCCCAGCGCCTGCCAACCTAGCAGTTCGAAAGCACCCCCGGGTACAAGTAGATAAATAGGGACCGCTTACCAGCGGGAAGGTAAACGGCGTTTCTGTGTGCGGCTCTGGCTCGCCAGAGCAGCAATGTCACACTGGCCACGTGACCCGGAAGTGTCTCCGGACAGCGCTGGCCCCTGGCCTCTTAAGTGAGATGGGCGCACAACCCCAGAGTCTGTCAAGACTGGCCCGTACGGGCAGGGGTACCTTTACCTTTACCTTTACCTAATGCACTGTAGTTTTGACATGAAACAGTGAGAGCACTTCCATTTGTTGTATGTGGTCCTGGGAGCCACCATTCCTAGCCCCAGTATAAAGCTCTCTACTTGGTTCTTGTTTTCTCAACCTGTTTTTTCACGTGCAGAGACTGTGAGCAACGGCAGCCAAGCTAAAGTATATGGAGAAATGCTTCACATGGACATCCCCTTCCCACTTGATCAGCCTGATGGGTGCAAGAGTGGAATCATTTGCCCGATCCAGAAGGACCACTCCTACAGCTACCTGAACAAACTACCAGTGAAGAGCGAGTATCCATCTGTGAGTGTCTTACCAGGCTAATCTCAATACTTACCACTGCCTTTCATATCCCTTTAACACGTTAATGATATAAGGTGCTCACAGGAGGTGATGGAGCAACTCAGATCATCATCATCTGGCTGCCCCTTGCCAAATCAGAGAGATAGCAGGATAGCAAGGGGCCAAGGAGGGAGGATGTTCACACAAGGCAATAAATCCAAGTTTGGATAATACCACTCCAAACTGCAGGGGTTAGGTTTGCCATGATGGAAAGTTCCCCCATGGGGGGGACCCTTTTCATCCATACAGAAAATTAGCACATCAGGGCAAAGGCTCTACTAGAACCCTTTCCCTTACTATCTAGCTTTCTGTGTGCAGGGAAATGCTTTTGTATGAAGAAATGTTCAGTCACATGTCTGGGCCCTAACTGCAGCATTCTCTTTATTAATAGGCATAGTGTTCTGATTGTATGTTGAGGGTCATATGGAAGAAAATGTACAGTATGTATTCTATAGCAGTAAAATTTATTCTCTGGGGTGGGGTTCCCAGAGTCCAGCATAGATGAGGAAAGGGTTTGAACCCATCTTAATCTGAGACTAGTCAGAGTGCATCATTTTTAAATAACATAAATCTGAATACCCTTCTCACTTCTTTTCTCTGTCCCCCCCCCCCCCCCCACAGCTAAAACTTGTTGTCAAGTGGGAGCTGGTTGATGACGATGGACAGAAGATGTTCTGTTGGAAGATTCCGGTCCAGATCTCCAGCTAAGGAAACCCAGTTTAGCTCCTAAGGGCTTCATGGGGGAGGGAAAAGAGAGAATTGGGTATAGAGAGGAAACAAATGCTTTGCTATACAAGGCATTTCTTCTTTCAGTTCCTGTAGCATCTGTGCAACAATTACTCCTCTTTCCCCCAGAGCCAATTTAGGGATGCAGCAGGAGGTCAGTGGTCAGAATGAATCTATCCAAGAGAGACCGGGGCTTTCATAAGTTTTGCTGTAGCTCATGGCAAAGGTTCTTGTAACCACTGGTGGAAAAGATCTGTGGTGGATCCTAACTGCTTGAAATAGGATGTGCATCATGAGAAAGACTTTCTGAAACAAAAGCGGGTCAGCAAACATCAAGATTATTGCTGTTTGTCAGTACTTCAGTGCCTCTCCTGGTCAGAAGCTGGCTGCAGGCTTCCATCTGCTTCCCACCCACCCCGCAAGTTCCCTGGCCCTTTACCGAAACTTTCCTTGGATCTGCAGTTATCATCTGGAGCCAGAAGATTGAGCAGCCACTTGTGCTTGCTGCAGAAAAGGAAAACTTTCCTCTCAACAGATGCCAAACCAAATGGCATTTGGTCTCTGTGTAGAGATCATTTGTATTAACCATTTTGCACTATCTTGTAACTCGCCTAGAGTTGCTGGGGGAGATGCTCTCCAAACCCAGCCTCTTTTTATAACTTTCTTTTAATAAACACTTATAATGAAAATGCCTGCCTGTTTTGTTTAGGGGATGGCGATGCGTTTTCTGAATGGGAGCTAATTATGTCCCGGCATTGCACATCTGTCATTTTAAAGTGTTACATGGGCTGGGTTTAACTTGGTTGACTGAAAGTGATACACGCCTACTCAGAGGAAAGCAATAAGATCAGTGGACTTACTCTCAAAGTAAGATTACATCCTAACATTTTGCTCTCTACTGGGTGAATTAAGTGCTGGAAGAATTTGCAGAGAATCTCTTGTGCAGTTAGTTTTTGTTTAGCTCTCTTCCTGGCCTTAATCATATGCTATTTCAAGGACATTGCATATAGAGACTTCCCAGGTCTGCAAACAGTGTGGTTGGAAGGGGATGCTCCCAGCCAGTGCCTGCTTGTGCTGCACTAAGTGCAGTATGATTTTTAAGTGTCTTTTATTGACTTTTTTTGTTTGCATAGAAATCCAGTTGTAACACGGTAAAATATAAAAGCAATAAAAATGCAATTAAAAATCAGTATTAATATTTAATTCAATGGATGCGCCTCCTGTGAATGGCCTGCTCACTTCGTATCTAGGAATGACAGAGCAGCTGTTCCAGCCCTCATCAGACATGTCTGCGGACGACCTTAAAAAAACCCTGTGGACCACATACCACTGTTTGGGAATGCCTGGCCTAAAATCCACAGTTTACAAACCAGCTCTTCTCTTTTACCCTACCCACTTGGCTTTTAGCTAACTCTGTGCAGTGGCTTCCGGTGCCAAGCTTGGGAAAGGATAAAAGGCAGAAACATTCATGACCAGCTCCAGCCTAAAAGCTGTAAGGCACAATATAAAAACCATTTATTTTAACATCATGTTGAATTTTTCCCAATAGAAAAGCACCACAAAGAAAACTTCTCAGAACTAAAGAGCTGTAGTCGTCCCCGTGCCCCCCCCCCCCGAGCCAATACTCCAGCAGCCATAGGAAGTGTAGGGGTGGGTGCCCATGGTTTGGATGAATAAAGAGAGGAAGCATCCAATCTGTGCCAGACTATATAAATAGAATCCATACCCGTTGAACATGACCACCCCTTTTTCCTGGCTCAGGTACAAAAGACTGTGTCCCTTTTCTTGCTAGTGAGGGGGGCTTTGGGACAGGGTTAGACAGACTTGGACAGGAGAAGCCGCAATGTTTGTGAAACCCGTGGACTGAAGAATGTTTTTCATTCCTTGTTGGAAATCTACAGAGTCCAAGCAGTACCTGTGTTGCTGCCCATTTAACAGACACGGCTGGAAGAGCCTTACTGTCCTTTTGTCAACTGTGACAGAGTGACTTGGGAATCCCACAGTAATGAGTATGAGTAAAATTGCATTGGAGTGGTTTTGCAGTAAGTTAAAAAAGACCCTACACAATGCGAACCCGTGGAGGTTTGAGAGGGAAATGAATACTTGTCCTATGGATGAGGCCTTGTGAGAGTGATTCCCATGGCATGAAATTCTGCAACTTCATGATATGAACTGGAGGGCAAAATAGGTGAATGGGGATGAGCATACTCATGACCCACACAATGCAAGTTATTATTTGGAGGCCAAGAACGTAGATAAAAATGAGGATGATAACCTATAAAACAGGACATGATGAAGCAACTGGGACCTGAGTGTTTGCACCACAGCTGAAGCAGGAAGCTTGGGCTGAGCGGGCCAGCAAGAGAGACGAAGGAACTCTGGAGCTTCTCACTGGCCTTTGTCCCTGTGAGTTGAGCCCAATGAGGTTTTTGTCCTTTGGGAAACAATTGACGGGTTTTTAAAGCTGTTTCTTTTCTGGCTGAGCAGACCTACAGTTCTCAAAGCAAATGTCCATAGGGGTTCCATGGCTGCTTTGTGGGTCACGCGGCCTCTGCATTCTGAGCTGTCCCTGGCACGCAGCGGTGGGGCTCAGCTAAAGCTACGTAACCAGGCAAGCAGTTGCAGCGGTAGGAGCCTTCTGTGTTCTCGCAAGTGCTACCTTCACACAGGGTCATAGAGGCATTTGCTTCCCCGCACTCATCAACATCTGATGGGAGAGAGAAAAACAGTGCATCCATTAGGCCCAGCAGTGCAGAAGTCCTCTCCTATTCTCTTTTGGTAGAATCCACAACAAGACCAGGCTTAAACGATACGCTGAGTGCATATAAAAACACCCACATTTGAGTCCCAGGTTCTGTTCTACACATGTATTATTTGCATACAAGCATGGCTTCCTGTTGGGCCGGAGGGAGCTGGGGGGGCAAATGTTGTGGGTGTAAGAGCCAATGGATAAAAAATATTGAAAGCCAGAGTGGGCAGTCTGTGGCCCTCCAGATGTTGGGCAGACCCCAAGTCCCACAAAGGACAGCCAGCATGGCCAGTGATGATCGGAGATGTAGCTGAACCATTATACCTGGCCTCTGACCATGCTGGCTGTGGCTGATGAAAGCAAAGGCCATGGTTCAGTGTTTTGTATGTGTACTATCAGATTCTTATTCAAAACTATAAAAAACAAGGGTATCTGGGCTGGTGCCTAAAGGGGGAAAACACACCAAAGTCCATAATTGGGCAACTTCTTTATTAAAAGGTAAAGGTAAAAGGACCCCTGACCATTAGGTCCAGTCGTGGCCGACTCTGGGGTTGCAGCGCTCATCTCGCTCTATAGGCTGAGGGAGCCGGCGTTTGTCCGCAGACAGCTTCCGGGTCACGTGGCCAGCATGACTAAGCCACTTCTGGCGAACCAGAGCAGCGCACGGAAACGCCGTTTACCTTCCCGCCAGAGCGATACCTATTTATCTACTTGCACTTTGACATGCTTTCGAACTGCTAGGTTGGCAGGAGCAGGGACCGAGCAACAGGAGCTCACTCCGTCGCGGGGATTCGAACCACCGACCTTCTGATCAGCAAGTCCTAGGCTCTGTGGTTTAACCCACAGCACCACCCGTGTCCCTAACTTCTTTATTAGGACAAAGCTAAAGTCTCGAAGATGTGGCATGTTTCAAATTATCCAGAATTCTTCATCAGACAAGATGTTACACCAGTTTGAGCGTGGTTGGATGGGGAAAAACAATAAAATGGTTGTACATTGCTTTGGGTTGCCTTAGGCAAATAATGCAACCAACAAAATAAATAAATAAATGGTTGGATGTTATAGCCATGATGTCTGCTAATAGGTGCTGGGGTAATAATCAGGTTGAAGAAGAAAAAATTTCTGCTACCCCCATTTCTCTGAGAAAACAAAGCCCAGTTTGTAAGCCAGTTCTGCCCCACATCTTAAACAAAACAATAAGTTCCTGGACAGGCAGGCTTTGCCCAAATGACTCATGTTTCTCTTTACTTCTGCTCTCCACTTGCCCAAGAACCTATGGTTTCATTTAAGGTGATTCCTGAAAATCAAAGGTTAGTCTTTCAGCTGCTACCGTATACCAGCTCTTCCTTTCTGTAAGGTCTGGCAACGTACCCACACAGGCCATGAGTATCAAGTCTAACTGGAAGCCATCAAAGCAGTCGCAGGTGTAGCCCTCCTGCACTCGCACACAGCGCCCGTTCTCACAACCATTCAGGATCCCACACTCCTCGGCTCGCAACCCTTCAAAGCTGCTGTAGCGTTGTCCTGAAGACACAAGGGAAAAATAAGCCAGTATAGAGAGGGACTCTCAGAGTCTACCCAGAAGAGCATCAAGGGACACACACATGGTCAACGTATTAAAGACAAACGTGGGCCAGATAAAAGATGGCATGGCTTGTGTATCTTTGCTCTAGCCTATTTCCTTTCCCATTAACCTTGCTTTTAACTATAAATTAAATAAAACTTTCCCTTTCGTTTTAAATATTCGACTCCAACTAAACATCAGGGAGAACTTTCTGACAGTAAGAGCTGTTTGACGGTGGAATGAACTCCCTTGGGAAGTGGTGGACTCTCCTTCCTTGGAGGTTTTTAAAGCAGATGTTGGCTGGCCATCTGTCATGTATGGTCTAGTTGAGATTCCTGCATTGCAGAGGGTTGGACCAGATGACGCTCAAGGTCTCTTCCAACTCTACCATTCTATGATTCAGTATAATAACAAGTTTAAGAGCTAACAAAGAGGGTAGGTAAGGAGTCAAGCAAAGAAGAGGATTTCCCTCCCTCCTTTTGCCCTCTCTGTCCATCCCGCCTCGACCTAACAACAAGGATCTGTGTGTGGAAGCAGATTTCCCCATTCACACCAGGTATAAATCTGCCATCCAAATGGAGATTTTAATGTGCTTCCAATTTACTGCTAGTGATATGCACAAACATACCGGTACCTCCTTACTTGGATTAGCACACCCAGCTCCAGGACGCCAGTTACTACAGGGTCTCTGCTTGAGATGTGGAGTGCCTGACATATACACAGATAGTGGCTTGAATAGGTGTCCCCAGATTTGGCTCTATGGAGCTAACTCCAGCTGAGAGGCTGCTGCGGCAGATATTCAGTCCTCAAGACGATTTTACAGTTGGAAGGCTATGCACCCAATCCTGGTTTCTCCCTAGGTTTTTGGGGGGGCACCCAGTACATCTGTACATGCAGCGCTTTGCTAATTACAATAGTGGTATTTTGTGAATTCCCTGGGTAGAGATTAGCTCAAAGAATCTCCAAGATGAAGTTGAGCAAATGTCTGCCTACACTCTCCTAATGTGTCTGTAGCTCATCCCTGGGTATGAGACGAATTTTCTACCATTTTTCTTTCTTTTAGCATTTACCAATTTGGCCAGGCACATAGCGAGGCTGAGTTTGTGCTGGGCGGAGCTGTGCTGCTTGCAGGGACGAATCACCGTCAAATCCATGACTCGGTTCTCTGTTTGAGAGGCTGATGTCAGGTGCTCCATACTCAAGACCCAACTGGTTGTAGTACGGTTCTAAATCTGGCCTGTAGAGTCCATACTGATGGTCTTCCTGAGTTGGGCCATATTCATAGCCAGGCATTTCTCGGAGTTCAGCCTCACTTCTGGCAACATTGCACAGCTGAGCAAAATCCTCTGGAGGGAGACACAGAGGAAAGAGGCAGATATACACACCACCATATCTCACCTGTCTAAGTATTGCGATAATCTCTGGAGGCTTTTCTCAAAGTCCCTCTACCTTTTGAGATGAGTCAAATGGTGATGGAGAACAGGGCCTTTTCTGGGGGTGGTGCCTTATTTACGGAATGCTCTTCCCAATGAGGTTTGCCCAGCTCTTTGGCTGGCCACTGTGAGAACAGGATGCTGGACTGATGCTTAAGAACCTAAGAAAAGCCTCCTGTAACAACATTTTTATTTGCCCACGCGATTTCAAAATGGTGTGTTTTTACATCTGATGGTCACTGTTCATTTTATACCAAGGCTGTTGCTGATAAGTGTTATATTGACTTTATTGTTACAATTCCTGTGCTAATCACTTTAAGTCACTCTAAACGTTTTATGACTGAAGAGTGAGTTACTAAGTCTTCGCAATCAACCAAATCAAGCACATTCCGGATGCTAGACAGTATACCTGAGTGCTCTTGTGCTTGGGTCCTGTTTGCGGATTTCCTACTAGCATCTGGCTGGCCACTCTGAGAAGAAGATGCTAAACCAGATGGGCCATTGGTCTGATCCAGCAGGCTCTTCCTATGTTCTTATGCCGGACAGTGCACAAAGGACCACAATCCCATTAGAGTGGGCTGGGGTTGACGTTAAAGTTTGGACTAGACAGAAATAGCTGCACCATGTGCAAAAAGGGTATTGCGAGTCATATAGGGATGTGCCTTTCCTTTTTGATTTTGGTGACTCTTGTTTATGATGGTCAAGCCGGAAAAAATATTATTTAGTACTTCTTGGATTTACCGTTGAAAAGGTTTCTCATGGGTCCCAGGAGGAAGCTTCATTTTTTGGATTGAAAGCTCCTCCTGAGATAACCCTGGTGAAGATGCCCATAGATATGGGACAAAGTCATATCTGTGAGGTCACAGTGTGTCTTTGATGTGGATTAGCTCAACAGATAAAGGTAAAGGTAAAGGGACCCCTGACCATTAAGTTCAGTCGTGACCGACTCTGGGGTTGCGGCGCTCATCTTGCTTTATTGGCCAAGGGAGCCGGCATACAGCTTCTGGGTCATGTGGCCAGCATGACTAAGCCGCTTCTGGCGAACCAGAGCAGCGCACGGAAACGGCGTTTGTCTTCCCGCCGGAGCGCTACCTATTTATCTACTTGCACTTTGATGTGCTTTTGAACTGCTAGGTTGGCAGGAGCAGGGACCGAGCAACGGGAGCTCACCCCGTCGCGCGGATTCGGACCATGACCTTTTGATTGGCAAGTCCTAGGCTCTGTGGTTTAACCCACAGCGCCACCAGTAGATGTATTCATTATTAAACATTATTAACAAGGTATTAATAATACATTCTCGGTAACATTGCTGATGATGAGTCAAGTTCTTGGAGATACTGCGAAGGTTCAAGTCCGTGATGTGAATCCAATGGCTCATGTGTGGATTTGCCCAGTGGAAATCTTATCTGAAGTCTAGCCTTAGCTATTGAAAGACACCACCCCCCTCCTCCCGAAATCCCATGTGATTTGTGCCTTCTCACCAGAGGACCTGGGGGGGCAGAGTGCACAGTCCTGACTCCAGGCGTCTCCATAGCGGCAGCAGCATTCTGTGTACGTGGTTCGTCGCCCCAGCAGTGGCTCATTGCAGATGTAGTTGGAGACACTCTGCCAGCAGATGTCTAAGTGAATGTCAAGTTCATCCTCATCATCTGCCAGTGAAAGAAACAGAAAAGCCATCGGAGCTACAAAACCTGCTTTTAGAGACCATTTTGCACTGTAGTCAGAACTGCACTCACCTGCGCTGTTGGAAACGTTGACACAGCGGTTGCGGGCCGCATCCAGCACAAGGGGAAGGCTACAGAAGCAATGATAGGAACCAGCTGTGTTGAGACACTTGCCGTTTGCACAGGTGTCTTCGTTTTCACACTCATCTAGATCTGCAGCCACAGAGGTTGAGCAGAAAAGTTTACATCAGTAAGACGGACCTCTTTGACCCTCTCACACAGAAAAAGATTCCCCCCCTCCCCTGATCAGGTGTGCACAGAATTTCAGGGAGTACCTTACTTACTCCATGTGATGCTTAAAATAAAAACGGGGGTGGGGTGGGCCTTTCCCTACAATTGTGTGGGCAATTCTACAAAGCACAGAAAATATATCAAGCAGCTAGAAAGAGACTTCTCACCAATACATTCAAGCTTGCTGGAGTCATAGATAAAACCGGCGCGGCAGAAGCAGGCATAGCCAGGTGCTACGTTCACACAGTGACCATTACGGCAGACCTCGTGGCCAAACATTTTGCACTCATCAGCATCTAGTGGGAGAGAGAGGTTTAATCAGATCTAGAAACCAAACAGTTAAGACCAATGGGGACCCTGACCTACTTATTCTCAAGGGTGGTGCTTTTCAAGCTATCTATCTTCAGGGAACTGATTTCACACCTAACTTGCTATTGAACACCTACCTGTTTTAGAGGATTCTGGGATACATTCATTTAATGTGTACTGCTGTATTGGTCTGGCCTGTTGTGCCTCATCCTAGTTATGAGTGACTTTTAGAACACATTCACCCTAGGAATTTACTGTGGCATAGCCAACCTTTGTTCGGTCATTATTTTTAAAGGGCACCTCTTTGACACTGTCATCAAATCATAGTTCTTCTGTATTCCCCCCACCTCATAATTCTTATTTTTCTTTCCAGACTGCAAAAAAACCCCAGGTTTTGGGGAAAGAATGGAACAACACCACAATCGACTAGAGATGTTGATCACCTTAGTGCTAACTCTTCCCTGTTTTTTAAGAGGTGTGTGTTTTGACATGCACAGAGACACAAAAGGTAGGCAGTACTGCCGCTGTGGGTTAAACCACAGAGCCTAGGACTTGCCGATCAGAAGGTTGGCAATTCGAATTCCTGCAACAGGGTGAGCTCCCGTTGCTCGGTCCCTGCTCCTGCCAACATAGCAGTTCGAAAGCACGTCAAAGTGCAAGTAGATAAATAGGTACCGCTCTGGTGGGAAGGTAAATGGCGTTTCCGTGCACTGCTATGGTTCGCCAGAAGCGGCTTAGTCATGCTGGCCACATGACCCGGAAGTTGTATGCTGGCTCCCTTGGCCAGTAGAGCGAGATGAGCACCACAACCCCAGAGTCGGCCACGACTGGACCTAATGGTCAGGGGTCCCTTTACCTTTACCTTACTGCCAATACACCCCTTCACGGTTACCATTCCTACTGGTACCATTTTATCAGCAGGTTTTTTTCTTTTCTTTTTTTAAAAAAGAACACGTTAATGACTTTTCATCTTTGTTTTCAAAATGTTGAAATATTTGTGCTTAAATAAAAAGGTGTTTCGGTGTACACAGAGAAAAGTGTCATACCCCCCCACCCCACAGTGTGGAAAACCTACTCCCAATTCTGCATGTAGCATATAGTGAAGAGCAATTCCTGTTCCCATAATAAAGTTAATGGAAGAAATGACCACATTCAAAAATGATTATTCAGGCTGAAAAACTTTTCTAGATGGCAAGTATCAACCACGAGTTTTCAATTCTCAGTTCAATACTACTACTAAATCCTGCTGCAGGAAAGATTCTATGCTTTTAAACCTTACTCCTATTAAAGTGAAGGTTTATTATATTTGGTGCTATTTTTCCAGAAAGAGGTGCTGGAATTCACCATGAACACCTCCCTCACTTTCTTAGAATGGCACCTGAGAGGTGCTGGAAATGTGTTCCAGTGAGTTCCATTATATTCATACAAGTGAGTAAACTAATCATTTTTTGAAACATAAACCACCTCTGTATGTCTAATGCAGAAGGTATGAAAAATGAGAGAGGCGACGGCAGTCCTCCCTTCTACTTAATTCCTTCATCTTCTACATACTCTGATAAATTCTAAGACTTGCACAAATGAAAGTAGACCATTTTATGAGCACTTACAGCAAAATGTTACCTTTGAACTCAGTTTGCCTCCTGGGTCCTTTCCTAAGGCTCCATTAAGAACTCTATAGAGTCTGCCTTGGTCAGTCTGAGGGGCTGTCAGATTTTATTTTCTGGCCTGATCTCTAACTACCTGACAATTTGTAGTTCACAGTCTTATTCTGTATAGAGCTATCCCCAGATTTATTGGTGATGTTTCCTACTAATCTTTCTTTCTCACAGACTGTCACAAGTAAGATTACAAAAGTTTTGGAGGGTATTACAGATCTGTTGATTTAGGTTTTTCTCAGTTTCTCATTTTTCCAATCAGAATCAGTTTGTGGTTTTTTTTTTGGGGGGGGGGAGTCTTCATGAAAATCTGCACACATGTTTGCAAGCAGTTTCCCCTAATACAGTGCATCTACCTATGTGATTGTAATGTATGTATTTTTCTATACACTTTCCCCTAATGTACACATTCTTGTATTCATTTTTTGGTTGAAGAACTACATCAATATATTTGGAGAAATATGAAATTTGAAGGGTAGCTGTGTTTCTGTTCACATATTGGTTTGTGAAATGCGAATATGTGAAGCTTGTATTAACATGGGAACAAACAAACAAAAAACACGCCATCCTTAGGCCAGATTGTATCTGTCTTCTCCCCAATTCCATGACTAATTGCAGCTTGCAGAAGGCAGCGGTATGTGGGGGGAGGCTGTCCCAGCACTGCAGGCCCCCACCAGCTGCTTTTAAGTCAAGATAAAAATGGTTCAGAGTTCTGATTACAGATCTCCCACTCTGAAAGTACATTTGGCAAGGCATCCCATGTGAAGATTGTCTGCGTCCCTGTGGAGATGAAGTAGTCAAAACTTTGGGTCATATCTTTTTTGAATGCAATGTTCCTAGAGAGGAATGTAACAGCAACCTTGCCCCCTTCTGAGGAACATCCTGGAAGGTTTCTGGAATGGCATCCAGAATATTTATTGGCTAACACAAGCAAGTTAATGACAGAGTTAGTGGCCAAGTTCCTCTTCTCTGCTCAAAGGTCTCATAAGATGGTGCTCTCATTTTAATTGCAATCTGTATCTCAGGTTTTATCGATGTATCATATTGTATTTTAAATATGGCTATGTTTTATTGGTCATGTTTTTACACTGTTTTGTTTTAACAGGTCTAGGACCGTACAATAAATGATTGATTGACTGAGTGATTGATTGATTGATTGATTGAGATCTTCCACATCACACCTAACTTTGACCTTCAGATGCCTGGTGGAACGGGTAGAAAAAGAGAAAGGGGTACCTGTGTAAGATGTCTGTCCAAAAATCAGCGTCCCTTCCACGGGGATATATCCTTTCCCACTAGGGCAAATGTCAGTATATTCCACTGGCAAAAACAGGGGAAAAAACAAGAAGTTCAGCGGGATAGGGAGAGGGAGAGGGGAAAAACACAGAGAAAGTATATCATTATTGCAGCACACAACTTGAACATGGCAAGCCATGGTGACCTCTCTCTTTGACTGGATCTGGCAGAGAAGAAAACACTACAGAGCAAATGTCTCACCTGAGCCAATGACAGGGCATGGATGTGTCTCACAATTGTCTCCCCAGGCTGCTCCTTCTGTGCAGCAGCATTCTTCCTTCGTGGTGTTATTGGCCAAGACACTGTCACATAGTGGGATGTCACCAATATGATAGTAGCACTCCTTCCTCTCTGAGCTTCTGGGATGCAAAGCTACAGGCCTTCCGGGTCCTCCTAAGTTTAGAGAGAAAACATAGGGGTTTTCTTTTTGTTATCACTGATAATGTGGGTGTCTTCATTAGAGCTCTAGGAAGGCTCCTGGAGTACTGTGTATCCATTGATAAAGAGCATCTGGCAGAGCATGGCATTCTCAGGATTTTACCATATAAGTAATGCTAGAATGCAACCTATTTTAAAGAAAAGAAAGTTGCAAACAGCAGCACAGCCACCACCTCTGCAGTACAGCTGCCCTCTCCCTGATACATTATGTGGGAATGGAACATCACACTGCTGGTGTCAGATTGCGGATTATAAAAGTCTCAGTAAGAATAAAATTTAGGGCATGCATTTGGAGTCATGCAGAAAAGCCTTAAGAACTCAAGTTTCAGTTTACTATCCTTACACTTATCAAAAGATTTTGAGCTATGCCTTTTCACATAGGAATTACTGCATCCTTGATTGGACAAGATGATGACTAGTGGAACTATGTTCAGAAGTGATGTCATCATGTGCATAATAAATTGTTTTGTGACTCGGTTAGATCAAAAGTCTCTTTGAGCTTGTCTGATCAGCAGATCATACACAAAAACTAAAGGTGAAGAACCTACTGCAGGGCTTCCTTTTATACAAACCCATAAAATGAATTTGTGGTTCTTCTTACTAGAACAGTGTCTTGGATTCTGTCTTGCATTGCCCTGCCCAGCAAGTAACTCTCACCCATGTCTGCTCGGGGGCGGCATTCGCCTGTTTCCGTGTCATAGTCCTCGTGGTCACTGGAACACAGGCACAGAAAAGCACCTTCCACATTCTCACAAAGTGCTGTCCCACAGACGGCAACCATCATCTCACATTCGTTCACATCTGCAAGATACAAAATCTTATAAGTGCATTAAGAAGCACTACATCTGCCCCAAAGCCTTCTGATTTGCCATTCCTTCTCTTCACAACTAACCCTTGAAAATAAAATAAACAAACTGGGCAGGGCTGACCCAAGACATTTTGCTACCTGAGGCAGAGCAGAAAATGCTCCCCCACGGTCAAGGGGTACAGTACCCAAAGCCAGTCAAACTATTTTGGCACTTGAGGAAGAAAACTCCACAAGCAACCCTCCTCATCCATGGCAGTAGAAGCACAAAAACAAAGCTGCAGCCCTAACCTCGGTTACTTGGGTGTACGGCCCAATGAATTCCATAGGGCCTACTTCCAAGTAGACACGATTAGGACTGCACTTTTATAAATTAATTTGCAGCCCTTTCCTAACACCCAGTATCAGCTTTTGCCTAATGGTAGGGCCAGCCCTGAAATGTAGCCCCTCATTTAATGGGTTTCTCATTTCTCACCATGTTCATTCATTTACAGATGTGTGATGGCAGCTGTACTGTGCTTTAAACTAGGGATTGCAACTTTACTTTCTCAAGTTTGGGCTCCAAGTGCAAATACATGTATAAGCCACTTTTGGGCACAAAGCAAATGGGAAGAGGCAGTTTCGGGGGGGGGAGCATGGAGAGGGGACTGATTAGACCCCCCCCCATCCTCTGCTGTTTTGCATCCCCTTGCTTTATACATAACACATGGGTCGTGCCATCATCACATTTTGTTACACCTTTAGAAAAGGAACTGATAAGTCTTGGCGATTCATCTGGGGCTACTTTTGCCTGCAGTCCTAGCCCTCCAGTATAAGGGCCTAATCACAGAAGACTTTTTATTACTAGGGATTATGAGGGGCTGGATTTTCATGAGGGCAGAATTTACGACAACGAGAGCAGAAGCATGAACAGATCTTGGTCCCGTATTTTGGAGAGCTGTCAGCATCTAGAAGAAAGAAGTAACATGGAACTAGAATGCTGAGTGACTCTTACCAACGCAGTCAAGGCCTGAAGGTGAGTTTTCATAGCCACGGTCACACAGACAATGGAACGAGCTGTCTGTGTTGACGCAGAACCCATGACTGCCACACAGAGTCTCGTTGGCACACTCATCAATATCTGCAGGGAAGAAGGACAGATGAATCAGCACAGAGTCTATTTTATAGCAAGCCCATCCCCACTTGTGTATCACAATCATAGGCTAGCAGTCTTCCATCTTTCGCAATAGGGACATCTCTAGCTCCTCAGTTGACCAGAAGTTTACGCAAGAATAGGAAGTAATTCAGTGAACTATTCTGAAACAAACTTCATTGCAACACCATCTGAGGGTGTTCAGAAAGATGAAAAGAAGAAAACAAAGCAAGCTGACATGTAGAAGAAGTAAGATGTCAAGAGGAATGGGCTGTTTTATGGGGTAAGGAATTTGATGAAGGAAGAATGTGGGAAAATGAATGAGGAAAGAAAGGGAGTATAAGCAGAATTTGATTAACAAAAACAAATTTAAAACACTGCGCTGTAAATAAGTACAGGCGAGCTTCAGATGGTTTCTATATGTTTGTTATGAAGTATGCAAGAAGGATGTGACTGTGTCAATGATGTTGGGCACAGCCAGGTCAAAGTAAACAGGTTGTCCGATGGTGCAAAGGTGCTCAACTAACTGCACTTAACCTTTTTTACTTGCAGAGCAGCAAGGAGGTTTTCGGACTTCTCCACCATAAATGCATCTCAGAAACAGATTAACATTGGGCTTGTGGTTTTTTCCTATGCAGATCACACACACCTATGTGATAATTCCATACCAGACATTAAAAGAAACATTTTGGTGACTGGCAAGAATCACAGTATTAGCTAGAGATTGCATTGCACTAAGGAGAAGCCCTGAAGTCATGACATTAGTAACACCTGTATTAGTTAAGGAAACAATATGTATCTACATTTTGACACTCCCAAAATGTTAAGGAACTGGAGCTTATCTTTAAGGCAGTGTTGTCTCCAGCAGATCATTTCCCCTTTCACAACTACTATAGGACCCAAGTCTAATATTTACACTGCCCCCAGCCCCTGGTTATTTGATCTAGTTTGCAACAGACAGGGAAAGAGAGAGATGGGTTGGCCAATAAATCCTGGCAGGCTATATTTTATTAAAGGCTCCCAGTACTGAAGTGCCTATCTTGTGCATACAGCTCCTTAACAATCTTCCTAATAGGGAAAGAAAAAAGGTGGTTTTATTGCTCTTATTGCATTCAAAAAAAGGAGATGCCTAGGCTTAATGAGAGCACAATAAGGCAGAAAGAGGCAGAAGCTTTTGCCTTCATGTTGGTCATGACTTTCCTCTCCTTTCCTTCATCGGCTGAAGTCCTCCATTACAAAGGCTTTTTCTTGTCTTTTGAATGCCCCAGAGTTTCTACAGACATGGGACCCACCAATGCATTCGCCAAATGATGTGCGGTGGAAGCCAGCTGGACATCCCATAATGCAGTGATATGAGCCCAAGGTGTTCTGGCATTCCCATGTACCACACACGGCATCCCCGTATTCTTCACACTCATCCACATCTATAATCCAAGGCAAAGCATTTCAAATAATTAGTCAGAAAGACAAACATAATAAGGGAATATACACACCCAAAGCCAAATGGAGTCTTGGCAACAATGTACAACACCACTTCTATGACTACAGTGGTTGATGTGCAAGACAAGAGCCTCTAGCATTTAATGACTGCTATTTGCATTGAATATCACGCTAGTTGGCCCTATTCTGTAGACATTTCTCCTCCTTTAGAGTTCACTTCTTACCTATACAATCATCAGTCTCCTGGGAATGTTTGAAGCCAGTTTGACACAAGCAGCTGTAAGATCCTTCTGTATTGAGGCACTGGCCATGCAAACACCTGGACTGGTCAGCACATTCATCTACATCTGGAGAAGGGAATATAAGATGACATAAAAAAGCACAGCATAAATTTGGCAACTTCAAACAAACAATCTTGAAAGAGGGCAGAAGACCAAGGACGGAAGCAGAAAGGGTTGAAAGTGAGTGATGGGCAAGTTCAAATGAATTTGAGTTGAATTTGAAGTGGGCCCAAATGAACTTGTTGAGATTGGGGCTTGGGCCAAATTTGAAGTGGGCCCTGATGCCCTTTCACAGCCGCAGCATTCCAAACCACCAACCACCCCTGCCCCAAATTCACCCTTGCAAGTGAGGACTGTAGAAGAGAGGCCACATGACAGGAGGTGCATCCACTGACTCTTGGAAGCACCATATTCCTTGGATTCAGGGACATTCCTGAACGGTATCCTGAGAGGGTCTAGGCCTTAAGCCAGAGTCAGTGGCAGGTCGCAGGGAGATCGCAGTGAGTTTTCTCGCTCTGCTGGAACCCTCGGCGCCCCACTCCTCCGTGGCGGGGGGGGTTGGGGGGTGGAGTCCTCACACTCTCCCCTCAGCCCGATCCAGCTCCAAAACGGTTGCCACTAAGCGGACAACACAGAATCCACTGCCATTCCAATAGGAAGCAAACAGGAAGTGGAACTAGGGACATTCCTGAACAGTATCATGAGAGGGTCTAGGCCTTAAGCCTGAAGATTCCAGTTCCACAAAGCTTCTAAGCCACCATCATCTCTCACCAGGTTAATGGAGGGCTAGCAGTGTGGGTTTGGTGATGCTGAATCAAGCTATTTATGAACTGGGTCTGAATGTTGAAGGGAACTTGGACCAATTTGGAAGGAGCAAGGGGAAGAGAGACCCTTGGGTTTTCCTGCATGATCTCCCATCACTATTGGCATGAAGGGTCCAAGAGGACGGAGGAGCAGACCAAAGCCATTCTAGCATCTAGGATCTTACCTTGACAGCTGACTCCGCCACCAGCATTTGAAAAGCCAAGAGCGCAAATGCAGAAATAGGATCCATGGCTGTTCAGGCATTCGCCATTGGGGCTGCAGATGCCACTGTCCAGGCACTCATTCAGATCTACAACAGAGCAAAGACAGTTACAGACAACTCGCTCAGACCAGCTGCTACTGAGTATTCTTATTTGTCAGCCCTTATACATAGCCTTATAGAAAGGACAGCTCTTTCAAGTCCAGCAGCAACGCTCGCTGCATCCTGATGCTTATGCTAGCCACGGATCTTTTGTTTCTGGAAGGGACATTGTTCTATAGGAGCTTGCAAGAGTTCCCACAAGGGAAAATGCAACTTGGGCATGTTTTGCTTGATTGTATGGAAATGACTTTATTTAAGAGGCACTTGAATTAAGAAAGAATACAGAAGGAAATGAAGAAGAACACAGAATGAGAACAGGGCCCGGGTGGTAGACTCACAATACAAATGAACAGTCAAATGAGGAAAAGAAAAAAAAGGAAGTGGATAAGGAAAGGGGAAGATCCACTGAATCCAAACATCTTAGTTAACTGTCACAGGCATGTGAAAATAGCTATGCCTCTGAGGCATTTCTTAAAGAGTTGGGAATGGGAAGGAATTGGATGATGTGAAGATCTGAGGATTTCTCCATCTGATCCAGAAGGGATGAGCCCTTTGACCAACCACCTCACACAGAGGGCTGGGAGAGTCCAAGTCTACTGTTTAAATTTATATAGATGGGAACATGTGATTATCTTGACAAATGCTCCATTTATTCTCTCAATTTTTTTGTTGCCAACATGAACACTCTCCCAACCACTGCCTTGGAGCATCTTTAGCCTATGATATTCAAGCTTGTGTGGCAATTTCTTCCTGAACCCTAGGAGGCTGACTTGCACCAGGGCCACATGGTCCGGAATGGGAAGCCCCAAAGATACTGTTTGTGTTTTCCTTCTTCCGTTTCCTGAGCTAATGGCGAAGACATGGCTCAATGGGAGGCGAATGGACAGATCCACGGGGGAAGAATCTGTCATACCTTCACAGATGCTTCCATTGAAGAGCTCAAATCCAGTCCGGCAATGGCAGCTGTAGGAGCCTGGTGTGTTTAAGCACTCGCCTCCCAGGCAGTGAGTGTTTGCATCTTCACATTCATTAATATCTGTCCAAGCAAAGGAAGACATGATTAATGGTAGAGAACAATTTGAAGCCATTATGGGAAGCTGCAACACTTAAACAAGGAGGGGAGGAACACAGCATATAGAAAAATTGGTCCCACGTAGAGGAATTATGCAAGCCTAAGCTCTTTTTAAAACAAAAATAAAAACAAAAAATTGCAAAGAAGAGATATTTACAGAGCACCTATGTGCTAGCTGTTGCAGAGGTAATTTATGTTAGTCAAACCCCAGCTCAAGTCTTAGGAAGGTAACAAGCACACATTTCTTTCTCTGTGCAGCTATCTCTACACAGTTGTCTTTGACCCATATTCTCATGAGTGATATTCTTCTCTAGGTCAGTCTAATCTTTGAAGGAATTCTCCAGCATATCTCTCCCCCAGCTGCCTCGGCGTCAGTCACAGGGGAAGGCAAACACAATCTTAGTCCAGTAAAAGAATAGAATGTGCAGTACTTTGACTTCCTCAAGGAACTGGACCTCCCCCGCACCCCCATGTGTGCGCGCCGACCAATCCATCAACTAATTAAACAGACTTGCTTCCTTTCCTTACTTAAGGGCCATTACATGCACTCAGAAGAGATGTTCACAGCTCCCCAATGAGTGTTCCTGTGTGATACAACAAAAGGTTTTTGCAGATGTAGTGTTATTTGTAGATGTCCTCTTAAACCATCTTAAGGTATGTACATCTAAAAGAATGTAACTTTGTAAAGTAAGAAATTATCACACTCATACCCAGTACCGCTTCTTAAGTGCACATCAATTTAGGTAGTCACATCAAAAGATTTCCCCCTATAAACCGTATCTCATATATAAAAAGACTCCCACACAATCAATTACCAGCTGGAGAGAAATGGCAAAATTATACATCTGTTTATTACAGTCACAACAATGTCTTTTATGCATAACTCCTGAAGCTTTTACTCCCTATTGTAGAACTTAAGAGCTAGAATTAGGATGGAGATTAGCCGCCCCTCCAGACTTCTTTTTTATTGTGTTCATTTGTTCCCATGAGGGTATACTGTTCGTGCCTGCAAAAGTTTTGCAGCATGTCCTGCAACTTGCTGCTGAAATCCTGTAACTTTTTATACCACAAATGTTCTGGGTCCTTTTCTGTCTCCCCTCTGTTGTACTTTAGTGCAAGAGCGCCCCTCCAGGTGACAATAATGTAATAACATTGGTGAAGCACCACAGAACAATTAATATAGTGGAATGATGTGTGGACAGTCCAAAATACACCCATTCCTAATACACTATTGTTGCATCCATGACATGTTGCTGAAAACACCCTTTAAAAAAGCAGTCTTGAGGGGCCCAATGATATTATTTGTAGGACCCTGAAATTTCAAGAGGAAATTATTTTCCAGGAAGTAGGAACTGAAGCTGTATATACAAACACGCTGAACATATATCTCTGGCACATTGCTAGGAAACAGCAGAAATTACAGAATGATAGCAGGCATGTGTTCCCTCTTCCCTTGCTCCATAGCCCCCAACACCTGCACCCTTACAAATCAGGGGCCCCCTTTGCAGGGGGAGAAAATGCTAACAAAATGGACTTCCCCATTTCAGCACGTCGCAGCGCACAAGGGTCCTGTGAACTGGTCAGCACACTAGAGGAAAAACAGCTCCAGTTCTTTTTGATAACGCAACCCATCTCACTGATGTTCAGCCTCTCTTCTTGGTTTCTTGTTCATTTTATTCTGTGGCCATTCCTAATACGAAGTGGCAACAAAGCCAGGTTTGCTACCAAGGGTGCACCCAGGAGACCACTGCAGACAGTTCTTACTCTTGATGAATGCACTTGTGATGCAACTGCTTCCAAAGTGCGTTTGTCCCATTCACATTTTATCTTTTTTAAAGGTGTATTCCCATAATTGAACAAAACACAAGCCTAGAAATGTGATCTCTATAAGGGGCAAGAGCTGTAGCTCAGTGGCACAACACGTTTTATGTGCAGAAGGTCTTTGGTTCAGTTCCTTGCGTCTCCAGATAAGGGCTGGGAAAAGCTCCTGCCTGAAACCTTGTGATCAGTGAGGGCTCATCTACACTTCTGCTTGTCCCACTGGAAAACCTGATCTTTACTGCTGAATCACAGCAAACATCAATCAGGTTTTCTGACCCAGGCCAGGAGGAGCCCGGGTCTCTCTCACTTTCTGTTTTCTGTCTCTTTGTTCTAGTGTTCTGTTCCGTATGCTGTAGTGTTAACGTTTAGTCTTATAAGTTTGTAAGTTTTATTGGTTTTTTGCTGCAACCGGTTTCTTATGGACTGCGCCAACCCTAACTGTATGGGATTGTTGACCATTTATGCTTATTTGCCTTCAGTACAGTCATACCTCGGGTTGAAGCAGCTTCGGGTTGAGCATTTTCAGGTTGTGCTCCGCGGCGACCCGAAAGTAAAGAAATGTGTTCCTTCTGGGTTTCGCTGCTCGCGCATGCGCAGACGCTCAAAATGACGTCACGTGCATGCGCAGAAGCGGAGAAACGCGACCCGTGCACGTGCAGATGCGGGTTGCGTTGGCTTCAGGATGTGAACGGGGCTCCGGAACGGATCCCGTTCGCATCCAGAGGTACCACTGTACCAGTAAAAGCTCTGCTGGATGAAGTACAATTGCCTCTGGTCTATTTTTTTTAGGAACTCTGCTATGTGTTTAAGTTTTTTCCTCCTCCTTTCTGCATGACAAGACGTTTGCTCTAATTCAGTGGTAAAGAGCGGGTTTTCCTGGGAAAAGTGGGGACAAATGGCAAACCTCTCAGACCTGAGCTTTCTAAGCATGAAACCGAGCTAGCTGGACCAATGGTCCGACTCCGATGGACCTATAATGTGTCAAGTAAAGGTAAAGGTAAAGCGACCCGACCATTAGGTCCAGTCGTGGCCGACTCTGGGGTTGCGGCGCTCATCTCGCTTAATTGGCTGAGGGAGCCGGCGTACAGCTTCCGGGTCATGTGGCCAGCATGACTAAGCCGCTTCTGGCGCACGAAAATGCTGTTTACCTTCCCACCAGAGCGGTACCTATTTATCTACTTGCACTTCGTGCTTTCGAACTGCTAGGTTGGCAGGAGCAGGGATGGAGCGACGGGAACTCACCCCATTGCAGGGATTCGAACCACCGACCTTCTGATCAGCAAGCCCTAGGCTCTGTGGTTTAACCCACAGCGCCACCCGTGTCCCAATGTGTGAAGTAGCCTGCTGCAAAATTTTACAGTAGAACATGAGAAGAGCCTGCTGAATCAGGCCCGTGGCCCATCTGGTCCAGCACCCTGTCCTCACAATGGCCAACCAGGTGCCTGTGCAAACAGGACCCAAGCGCTCTCCTCCTGGGGATTCCAGCAAATGGTATTTGGAAGCATTTCTGCCTCCAGCTGTGAACCAGTTATGCAGGTCTGCTAGATATGTCCTTATATAGCACACTCATCAACAACCGCAAAAGATTCCAGAGAAGACAAATGTAGTCATCCATGTAGGAATCCTGTTTATCCAAACTGTAGATTATTCAAATATTTTTGATGCCCTTGGACCATCTGGAGAACAAAATATATCATCGCATGGACCCTGTTCTTGTAAACATGCGAGTTCCTAATTTTGAGTTATGTTGATTTTGTGGAAGCTATGTCCTTCGGTTTCAGCGTGAATCATGGGTGTGTGATTTGTTATTTACAGTACTTACATAGTGTCCAGGTTTGTACTTTATGCTTTTGACATGGGCAAGACAGATGTCTGCTTTATCAGTTTTTGGAAGATAGAGAAGCAAAAAGAACAGCAAGGGGGGAAAGATAGTTGGACATGATTCTTTTATAATACTTTCTTTCCCATTGTTCTGAATCTTCCCTGTTTTAGCCCAATTCCAGGGAGGTGGTGGTGGGGTTTCAAGTGGCACTTTTGTTACTCTTAATTGCACAACTACCGTTATCCCAGCCCCACCTTAAGAGGAGACTTTTATTTATGTACCGGTATGTTTACATTTTCCACATCTCCTTTACAAAATTAATTGTTCAAGATAGTTCTCAACAATAAAAAGCAATTGATCTTTGCTAATTCATTTTTATTTTTTTTTGCTAGCAGCAAATTTATTTCAACTGGCCTATTTAACCAGATAAAAGTTTACCTGTACTGTATTTGCAAACACTTTGTTATGTTGGTTGTCTGAGCTATTTTCACAATGTTCTCTAATTAATTGTGCATTCACTTTGGCTTTGTTAGTATTTTCTATTTTTATCTTGGTATATTTATATCCCTTGCACCCCAGCCTAATTATTCTCCCTTGGTTGTTTTGACACTGAAAATTCAATATCTTCCATTCACCCCTTCCCCTAATTTGTGGTTTGAAATCACTAGGCAGGTTTGTCTCATTTAATCTTTCTGAATAATTATGCACTCGTTCCTTTCACTCCCCTGATCCATTTTCTTTTTCTCCTCTGAATTGCTCTAATTTGAGTTAATGTAAGTTAGCCGAGGAGCTGCAACCAATTCAATAATGAATGTATTAATCTCTGCCAGATATTCTCAACCCGGAGAGTCCCGAATACATTAGGTTGCTGGTGCCCAGGACTTTTGTGAATGGAGGCATAGCCAGAGACAGAAGTAAAATAAGATCAATGTGGCATGAGATGTCCTAGGTGATAAATCATACTGGGGAAGGGAAGAATCAATCTTGATCATAATCTCTGCTTGTCCAGCTATTACACTACATACAGGTTTAATTTGTGGCAAGTGTTACAGTCATTCAACCAGGCAGAATGAAGTCCAGTATCTTTACCTTCACAAGTGAGCTTATTGGATGAGAGCACATAGCCGGTGTCACAGGTTTGGCAAGTGAAGGAACCCTGGGTGTTAGTGCAGATTCCCTGAGGGCAGGCTGCGTGTGAGGCACATTCATCAATATCTAGAGAGGAAAGAACAGACAGTTAGTGATGGGGGATACTGGTCAAGGCAGTGTGCCCAAGGAAAAATTCATTCATATTGCAGACTGCCTTGGCAGCATACTCTCAGAAACCTATCTAAAAGGACAGAGTTCTGCTGTTACTCCCTCTAAAACTCATTTCAGAAGCTCATTTAAGTTTCAGAAGCTCATTTAAGTTTCTTCAGCTCAAAGGTTAGTATTCTTCTGTAGGCGCTCTGCCATTTTGAAGTAGCTGATGGTGGTTCTGTCCACCCTTGTGACTGAAAAGCAGAAATAGAGAGTTGATTTTGTGTGAGAGAGGGGTATGAGTGTGTATTTTTGAATTAGGTTAGCCAGATTGATTTGTATGCTGTTGGGGGATTCTTGTTGTCTTATTGGGCTGTGGACGTGATAAAGGTGAACCAAACGGGGGGAGGGGGGAGTAGATTCCTAAGCAGCTGCACACAAACCGTACGTGTGAAGCACACAACCCTACCAAAGAATCTGGGGAATTGTAGCTTGCCTCTCACAGATCAACAGTTCCCAGTACCCTTGAGAGATTATGTGCCTAAAGCTTCAATATTGTTGTCCTAGAGCAGTTCCCTCTGGGGAAAAACTTTAGAGCCAATCCGGAAGGACAGCAGGACAGACTTGATGAGGAAGTGGAGGAAGTGGGCAGAATAAGTAAACATGTAAGATAGAAAAACCTTGTTAAATTGGACCAAAGTCCAGGAGTCTAACAGGAGTCAACCAGTTGCAACTGAAATCTCCCTAGCAAGAATATGAAGGTGATGAAAACCCCCCGTTATTTATCACTAGCAATAGGTATTAAGAGACACTGTCTCTGTACAGGGAAGTTGCTGCTGTTGTTGCTGCTGCTGTTGTTGTTTTAATTTATTACCTACCCTTCACCCTGAGCTCCCAGTGCAGGTTACAACAATTCAAAATACATGACAAACAATTTAAAATAAAATAGGGTGGTGTTCCTAAATATATGCATCTCACATGCCAGTGGTTAAGAGGTTTAGCTAGCATGGCTAATATGATGTATGCGCAGAATATGAAGCCCTGACTAAACAATCCACTTTCTTCAATGAAGCAGATTGCCAATAGTTATCAGCTAAGCCTGGCGTTCTCTGGTCCATGGGGTCACGAAGAGTCGGACACGACTAAACGACTAAACAACAAGCCTGGGAAAGGAAAACTGTGGTCCTCGTGTTGCTAGAGTACAACTCCCATAATCCCTGACCATCCCTGACCTATGGTCAAAACAAGGTTGTGGCCACATGCTTCAGGCCAATGTACCATGAAGAGGAAGCGCCCCTGCTCACCACACCTGGCTACAGAATATACCTTCGCACATTCTTCTATCCCTTGATGCAATATAGCCGACGCCACAAGCCACACAGGAGAAGGAACCCTCGGAGTTGAGACAGAGTCCTCTAGGGCAGGCGTCGTGGGTTGCACACTCATCGATATCTAGAACAATTATAGAGACAGGGAACAAAGTTTTGATCTATGAGCAATGGACCCTGAGCCTTATAGATCAACAGTCAGAGAAGACAAAGAACTCTATGCTCGGAAAGGCGTCGAAATGATTGCACGCAAAGTAAGGTGGTTACAGAAGCCTATGAGAGTCAAAAGCTTGCTACATTGGCAGCATTTTCCACTGCACACCGTAGCACACAATATGGAAAAACCTCTGGGAGCACTTAGAGCCAGCTTGATACATAACGCCGGCAATCAAAATTAGGAACCATAGGAAGGCCTCCAGAAGCATGTGCAAAACTCAGTGCAGAATCTGACACCCGATGCAATGAGGAGATAACAGGATTGTGAGGGCAGAGGGCAGAAGTAGCCAGAAATCTGCATGTGACACATTTTCAGCAACCTGGTAGCTGCTGACTGAGCGGCAGGATGTCATAGAAAGCTCATGATTCTATCTATGCAGTAGCATTACAGCTACCACCAAGGAAGTTGGTAGTCAGTTTTTCTGCAAGCTTTCTTCCTATTACCGTATTTTTCGCTCTATAGGACACACCCGACCATAGGATGCACCTTGTTTTAGAGGGGGAGAACAAGAAAAAAAAAATCTCTCCGTCTCTGCTCAGCGCCCCTTCAGCGAAGCAGCAGGAGAAACGGAGCCCTTTCCATTTCTCCTGCCGCTTTGCTGAAGGGGCGTTGCGCAGAGAGGGGGAGAATTTTTTTTCTTGTTCTTCCCCTCTAAAACAAGGTGCGTTCAGTCGCCTTCAGTGAAGGCAACCCGAAGCCTTTGGAGCATGGTGGGAGTTCCTGCTGTGCTCCGGAGGCTTTGGGTTCCTTTCAACCTGCTCTTTGGGGCTGGCGGGGGGAAGCGCTGCTGACCCCTCTCGCTCTCCAGGCTTTAGTGAAAGCAACGCAAAGCCTCCGGAGCGCAGAGGGATCTCTCCCTCTGCACTTCGGAGGCTTTGCGTTGCTATCACTGAAGCCAAGGAGCCTGCATTCGCTCCATAGGAGGCACACACATTTCCCCTTAATTTTTGGAGGGGAAAAAGTGCGTCCTATAGAGTGAAAAATACAGTATTTTCAGATCAGACACGTGTCCCTTTTCTGCTCAGTAAAGCTGTTGTTCTTGCTTAAGCCAAGTTTTCTTCTTGAATCTTATTGGCTCTTGCTTCCCTGGACCCAGACACCTGTTCTCCTGCCTTGCTATTACAATCCTTGCCCCCTTTGCACTTTTCTAAGTCCTTCAGCTGCATTCTAGTCCTGGTTCTGCTTCACCTCCTGTTCAGTCACCTGGCAATTGTCCAGCCTACCATGCCCTAGCTGCATCTTGATTTGCAGTCTATTGTTATTATTGTTACTAAATTTGTATTTTTTTACTTATTATTATTCATTAAATTTGTATACCGCCCTTCATCCGAAGATCACAGGGCAGTTCGCAACATGAAAATACAAAAGGAGAAGACAAAATACAATACAGAAACAAGTGCGAAAACAAAGCAATAATCCCTGCAAACACATTTGAAAGGACGTAATAATAATAATAATAATAATAATAATAATAATAATAATAAATTTTATTTATATCCCGCCCTCCTCAGCCGGGCTCAGGACGGCTAACAACACTCAAGTAATCAAACAATCAAATAATCCAACATTCTAAAACATTTCATTATAAAAAATAATTAAAATCAAATTAATTGCAACTGTTAAGCAAAATTCTGTGCAGGTTGCCAGAGGAGGGAGTCAGGCTGCGCCCTGACCAAAGGCCTGGTGGAACAACTGTGTCTTGCAGGCACTGCGGAAAGATGTCAGGTCCCACAGGGCCCTAGTCTCTTGTGACAGAGTGTTCCACCAGATTGGAGCCGCAGCTGAGAAGGCCCTGGCTCTAGTTGAGGCCAGACTAACCTCTCTGTGGCCTGGGACCTTCAGGATGTTTTTATTTGCAGACTGTAGGTTCCTCTGTGGGGCATACCAGGAGAGGCAGTCCCGTAGGTACGAGGGTCCTAGGCCGTATAGAGCCGTATAGACGTAGAATGTTAATCAGCCAAAGCCAAAAGCCAGGCAGCAGGTCCCAGAGTGGACCTATTCACAGACCCAAAGTAATATACAGATAATATATATAGACAATCTGTACAGGTCTAGAATGCATATAGCAGAGATATCACCTTGCCAACAAAGGTCCGTATAGTTAAAGCTATGGTTTTCCCAGTAGTGATGCATGGAAGTGAAAGCTGGACCATAAAGAAGGCTGATCGCCGTAGAATCGATGCTTTTGAATTATGGTGCTGGAGGAGACTCTTGAGAGTCCCATGGACTGCAAGAAGATCAAACCTATCCATTCTGAAGGAAATCAGCCCTGAGTGCTCAGTGGAAGGACAGATACTGAAGCTGAGGCTCCAACACTTTGGCCACCTCATGAGAAGAGAAGACTCCCTGGAAAAGACCCTGATGTTGGGAAAGATTGAGGGCACAAGGAGAAGGGGACAACAGAGGACGAGATGGTTGGACAGTGTTCTCAAAGCTACCAACATGAGCTTGACCAAACTGCAGGAGGCAGTGGAAGACAGGAGTGCCTGGCGTGCTCTGGTCCATGGGGTCACGAAGAGTCGCACACGACTAAATGACTAAACAACAACAACAAGAAGAATACATATACAAGCTGCATATCTGCATGATGCCAAGCAACCAAACCCATGCGGATGGTGGGGGGTTTAAGCAAAAAAAGAAGAGATGGCAGAGAGTGGGACTCGCCCCTGGCCGTATTAGTTCCTGACTGTGCTTTAATCACAGGGCTGGTGTGGGCTATCCATATACCACAACAAGGAATGTCTATCATAAATCAAGAGAAGTCAGAAGCTGAGTGAGGGGATTGCATTTAGGGCTTTTACCTACACACTATTTATTACGGTATTTTATTTTTTTAAAAAAACCACCACAGTCTGCCCTGCATCAGTGCTAAAATCAGGAGATGTACAACAAAATGAACTAATTACATACTGAATTTATGCCTAGACAAAAACAAAACAATAAGGATCTATAAGCATTAGCTATTCACTGGTGCAGGACACCGGCAGCATCCCGGCATGTTAGGAAAGGAGCTGGGATTAGCCCACTTATCAATGTCTGCAAAGAGATCCATATTTGTTCAGATTCCAGAAAAGACAAATGGAGTTCAATCTGTTCCTCCCAGGCCTCCGCAGCCACTTTCACTTCATCTTCACAACAAATTTTGACAAAAGAAGAGATTGTGAGACCCCGAGTGATGTAAATTGGCATTGAGCTTTGCTGAAATTGCTGCACCACACAGAGACAGTTAAACACCTCTGGTCTTAAGAGTGCTCCCTCAGGAACCAGCTCCTGAACCTACAAACAGCGCCATCTGCAGCACAGTTTCAGCACTTGTTGAAACCTGCAGAGAAAGGAGAAGCTTGAGGGGATCAGGAGGGAACGGAACACACACTGATGCAAGAGGAGGGAAGTAGAATTTTCAATTTAGTCTTGCCGGATTGAGGAAACTAAATTGGCTAACACACACACACACACACACACACCGCTTAGCTACAAATCAGGAAGCCCTTTGTTTGAAACTGTGGCCTACTGTCAAACTCACACAGTGCCTTTAAGAATATCAGGGAAAGGACCAGAATTCAGCAGCAGAACACATGATGTGCATGCAGTTCAATCCCTGATATCATCAGATAAAAGGACCAGGCTGCAGAACAGACAATACTGAGTTAGCTGCCTTACACCCAGTGAGACTATGTTCTTAATCCACCACTTCTCATCCTCAGCCCCTTGATCTGAATAGGCAAAATGGCCAGTGAAAATAACAACATTTCTCTGTCTTGTAAGATAATGGTAAGGATGACAACAATATAACATATGTGAATAACTATGAATAAGGGCTCATCCAGATTTCCTTTTGTGGCACAGGTCTTTCTAGTTTTGTGTACAAGTGTGTGTGTGTGTGTGTGTGTGTGTGTGTGTTTGTCCCACTGCTTTCCCCAGGAGAACCTGTTGTTTACCACTGAATCAGAACAAGCAGCAATCAGGTTTGCTGTAGATAAGCTTTATTTCAATAAAATATTGAAATCTTTTAAACTCCCAAATATTTCTAAACCCCCAAACCAGGAGGCTTCATTCCCTGCCTACAAAGAAACCTACAAAGAAACATTTTAATATTCTTAAACTGTTTCTTAAAAGGGAATTCTGGATACCTCCCTGCATATGCATGTCACTCTTGTACCAACCCGGCTATATTTCAGTGCAGCAACCAAGCCATATTGCAAAAGGAGAGGAAAGCAGCAAAGGGAAGAGCATGTTGCGTTTCCCCCTTTTCCCCAGCAGAGGGCAGCCTCTGTCCAGGACATACTATATCCTGCTGCTTTTGTTTGTGTTTGCTGCCCCCTTGTAGCCAGGAGAGGTAAGAACTCCATGCTAAATCTAATCTCAATGAGTGTAGCAAATGAGATGAAGCGTCCTTCTAAATAAGCATTTGCTGAGGATGCAGATGGGCTATGTTAGTAAGAAGTGAAAGTAAAGCCCAACTGGATATTCAAGGAGATATTTTTTTGCATGTAAATATACAAGTAGCTTCGGAATAGTCAAGTTACCCCCCCCCCCAAAATGGGGTTTTTGCACACTCACCTTCACACTGTCCCCTGTGACTCATGGTGTAGCCTGTTTTGCACTCACAGAGATAAGAGCCAGGTGTGTTGACACACTGCCCTCCACGACAAACATCTGGCTGGTCACACTCATTTAGATCTGTTAACACAGAGAGATATGTCCCTTCAGCAAAAGGACTGGATCCAAAGAGCTCTGGCATAGTTGTGGGCCGAACGGCTAGATAGAATCACCTCCATTACCTATACATTACCATCCCAGTCTATTAATTAATTTGCACCCCTCCTCCGTGCAGGATTCAGCAATATAGCAAATGCAAACACAGCATTTTTGTATGCCCGCATTAGGGCTTTCCACACTTCCTCTTGTCCTGCTGCTCCCCCCTGGTGAAAGCTGCTGAATCAGATGGGCATTTGCTCAGATTTAGCACTAAAGGGCAGGTTTTACCAGGGAAGGGAGTGGGGCAAGAGGGAAACCACTTGAGCCCATGCCTAGAAACCACTCGGACCCACACTTTCTAGGCAAGGGGCAAGCAAAAGTGTGGGTGAGTCCTTACTATCACTCTTCCATTTGTTTATCACCACCTTGCTGATGCATTACAGTGGTGCTTCAGGTTACATATGCTTCAGGTTACAGACTCTGCTAACCCAGAAATAGTGCTTCAGGTTAAGAACTTTGCTTCAGGATGAGAACAGAAATTGTGCTCCGGCAGCGTGACAGCAGCAGGAGGCCCCATTAGCTAAAGTGGTGCTTCAGGTTAAGAACAGTTTCAGGTTAAGAACAGACCTCCGGAACAAATTAAGTACTTAACTTGAGGTACCACTGTATTCACTGTCCTACCCCTAGGAAAACTGAAAGTGATCCAGTGTAATGACAAACCCATAAAAGAACAAGGAGGATGACATCTTTCAGACCACTTAGTCCAGTTTCTGTTCCCATATACAAGCACTAATGAAAGAGGTAGGAAAAGTTGCCAGAGGAAGTTTTCTTGGACACAGAGAAGAGAGCAGAGCTGTCCCACTCCAAGGACGCAGACGAGAAAAAGTTCCAGCTACAAGACAGATCAAAAGCACACTTCTCTGCCTCTAATCTGCAAACACATGCAGAGAAACTCGCTCAGGCAACTTGCTTTATCTTCTACTGGTGGGTGCCACAAAAACATAACTCACCCTGACATGTTTGTGTGTTCTGTGAGGTGAAAAGCGTGTACCCAGAGAAACAGAGGCAAGAATAGGAGCCCTCATTGTTGAGGCAGTGGCCATTCCCATTGCATGGATTTCTCTCACATTCGTCAACATCTGAAACAAGAGGAGATAATCAAAGTCAGCTGGCATTACTATGCACCTCTGTCCTTCCTAGAGGTAGCCCAAGGGTTGTAAAACTGTAGACTGGAATCTAAAGACCATGCACGAAGTTTTCTCATCATCCCGACTATGCTCTGGCACTTCCCAACTGCATTCCCTGAACTTTCAAGTAGTCCTTTGGCTGGTACCTCGCTGCCCCAAATATACAATTCTCCCATATAAACAAAACCAGGTGTCAATGAAATACCAATGCAATAGGAGTGACTTGGATGCTGTCGGTAACCAGGGTAACACAAACAGGCATATCCTCCTGGCAAGTTCACACAGCTGCCTGGACCACAGATGTTGGGTGAAGAGGAGCAGGCACTCATTTCTAAGAATGAAGAAAGAATTGTCAGGAGAAGCAGTGAACACAGTGATTTCTCGGTTTTTAAAGCACATGAATTGTCCAAGGCTCTGGGAAGGTTTGTAAGCTGTCAAGGAGATTCTGAAGACCTCTTCCTATGTTCTTATTGATTTACATAATTGACTGCCACAAGATGTGGCAATAGCCATTGGTTTAAATAGTGCCAAAAGGGGATAGCATGGCATGCGCTGAACGATCAGTGTACAAAATTCTGTTTCCAGTAGTTTCCACTTTGGATTGCATCAATTCATTGTCAAGCTCATCAGGACAGTGGAACTCAACTCAGCAAGAGCTGAATAACAGCCACACCTCTAAACATTATTGGGGCTCATCCAGACTTCCTTTTGGAAAACGCTTTTCCAGGCACAGGTCTGTGTTTTCAAGAGTTTGGGGGGGTTGCCCCAGAGCTTTCCCCACAAAAAAAATCATCATTTACTGCTGATTTGAAGCAAATAACAATGCACAGAAACCCAATTGCTATTTCTCCCATCCAGTGAAAAAACACAGGTTTTCCTGGGGGAAACGCTGGGACAAAAAACCCCCAACAACATTCAGACACAGAGCTTTAAAGCCCAGACCTGTACCTAGAAACGTGACACAAAAGGAAGTTGGGACAATCTTGTCGTCCAACTAGCTTAAAAACAAACCCACTCAGACAAAAAGGCTATTGAGAGCCAGACTGTGAGAGAGAGGTTCTTTCCAAGAAAGTTTAATACGAAGTGTAAGGACATTGGTAGAACTACCAGACATTAGACAATGCTGAAATAACACAGCTGCCATTATCTAAGCAGTAAACATATTGTCTCTTGAGGTCACAGAACTTCCCACTCCACCAGAAAACCCCCATGACTCAGCTCTGTAAAGGACAAGAGACATCTTGCACATTTTCCTACCCTGTCTATTCAACAGCAGAGGTCCTAACTCTTCTGATCTTCACCATGCCATTGTCCATAAGTGCTCCTTTTTATATACTTCTGTGTTTGCTAGGAAGAGTCTATTTGATGCTGTTTGGTTTCTAGGCACTTTCCCTGCAGACTGTGTGCAGCATGGAAATGTGTATCTGGCAAGACTATGCTTGTCTGGGCCAAATTGGGAGCCTAGTCACCTATGTCATAAGGATCAAAGGGAAATTCACTGCGTCTTTCAAATACTAAAACACACACTATATGAAGCCTGGCCCAGCTGTTCTTTCCAAGTGAAGCTAGATAGTGCAAAACCTCTTTTTGAACTAGCATAAAAGCTAAGAGGCTGAGCTGTGAACCAGGAAGCACCTAGTTCAAATATCATCTGTGCCACTAGGTAGCTCTGGGCAAGCCTTTTCTCAGGTTCAAGAGGTTTTCTGTTTGTCCCATGCTTTCCAGGCATGGGTCTCAGCAGTTCTCTGTTTGCCTTGCCACTTTTCCAGGGCTGCTCTTTATTGCTGAATCAGAGCAAACATCCATCCGCAGAAAACCTGATGGATGTTTGCTCCAATTCAGCAGTAAAGAGCAGGTTTTCCCAAGGGGAAGTGCGAATGAGCCCCAAAACTTTCATTTTACAGTATGAGGAATAATAATACAGGGTTGTTGTACACATTGCTGAGATAAGGTCTGCGTAGTGCTTTGAACACTGAAAAAGCACCATATGCTAAGTATAACAGTTATTTGAAAATCTACAGGGATTTAGCAGGAAAAGACCCAGAATGGGATAGAAAAAGCTATGCGAGGAGGAGGCTATTTTCACAAGTAATACTCAAGAGCTATTATTAGGCTGGAATGCATCTTTTATAAGTGTTTAAGCAGAAGCAGGAAAGAAGATCAATGCATGTTCAGTTTTAAAATTCAGGCCAATGTAAGTTTTCATTGGAATTTTTAAAAAGTCAAAATGCAAAAATTAAAAGAACTACCATGTTTGAAAATGTGCTTAAAGCAAAGAGTTTGCTACATTTCCTTTTAAGATCAGTAAATGATGTCTTTCTCCTGCAGCCTAGTCTCTTGTGTGAGCCATATGAGATGCTTCATCTGCTGTCGGCTTCCCTTGCCCAGACAAACCCTGAGCGGTTGGCCAAAAACAAACCTCAGCCATGAGTTGTGGCTTGTTTGGAGTGAAGACAAAACACAAGACCAAGTTTGCATGTAATGTTAAGCCAAACCATAGCTTAGCTCTCAATAGAGTCTGAAAGCAGCAGCGGTGGCAATGAGGGAAGAAGAAAGTAGCCACAAATTTTTGTCTGTGCATCAGCAGGCTTAGTTTGGCTTTTTTAAAGCACAACTCCTGCCAAAAGAATCATGGGAACTGTAGTTTACCCCTCACAGAGCTACAATTCCCAGCACCCTTAACAAATTACAGTTCCCATGATTCTTGTTATGAAGGGAAGTATAGAAATGTAATAAATAATAATAATAATAATAATAATAATAATAATAATAATAATAATTAATACTTGGGCACTGCTGACATACCTGTAAATAGTGTTGCTACCTCTGTTGGAGCAGCATTCTCCCCTATAGATCCTGGAAGTGGCTGGGCAGGAAAATGGGGAGAAATCTTTACTACATCCACTGCAAAAGATATAAAGAGAAGTGAAACCAACTATGACCCAATTTTATCATTATTTGTTTATTAAATTTGTATGTTGCCTTTCATCCGAAGATCACAGGGCAGTTTCACAACATAAAAATACAAAATGAGAATGCAAAATACATAATAAAACAAAAACAAACCAATAATCCCCCCTCCCACAAACACATTTAAAAGGACATAGAATGCTACTCAGCCATGGTTATAGGGACATGTTTTTGCCTGGCGCCTAAAGATACATAATGAAGGCGGCAGGTGAGCCTCCCTGGGAAGAGCATTTCACAAATGGGGAGCCACCACAGAAAAAGCCCATTCTCATGTTGCAGGTTCTGAGTCAGTTCATATGAGGAGAGGCAATTCTTGAAGTACTGCGATCCTGAGCTTTTTAAGGTTTTATAGGTCAAAACCAGCACTTTGAAATTGGGCCTGGAAGCTAATTGGCAGCCAGAGCAGTCGGGCCAGGATTAGTGCAATATGCTCAAACCATCTTGCCTCTGTGAGCAACCTGGCTGCCGAATTTGGCACCAGCTGAAGTCTCCAAACCATCTTCAGAGGCAGCCCCATATACAATGCATTGCAGTAATGTTAGATAATGAGCAGGAATCCACTGGACAATGCAATCCTATCCAATGAATTCAGTGCAGCTTACTTGTGAATGTACATAAAATGTATAAACCTTGCAGATGGAACAGCAGGGAAGGATAGGTAGCTGTGTTGGTCTGCCATAGTCAAAACAAAATAAAAAAATTCCTTCCAGTAGCACCTTAAAGACCAACTAAGTTAGTTCTAGGTATGAGCTTTCGTGTGCATGCACACTTCTTCAGATACACTGAAATAGAAGTCACCAGACCCTTCTATATAGTGAGAAGGTGGGGAGGGGTATTACTCAGAAGGGTGGTGGGAATGGGTGATTGGCAGATAGCTGTGATGAGCCTGTTGACGACTCTTAACGACTGCAATAGGTCTTACAGGAAAAAGCAAGGGGTGAAAAGGTGAAAAATGGCTTTGTCATGTATAATGAGATAAGAATCCAATGTCTTTGTTCAGACCAGGTCTCTCCATGGTTATAAGTTTGGTAATAAGTTGCAATTCAGCAGCTTCTCTTTCCAGTCTATTTCTGAAATTCCTTTGTAATAGAACAGCTACTTTGAGATCTTGTATAGAATGTCCTGTCTCACTATATAGAAGGGTCTGGTGACTTCTATTTCAGTGTATCTGAAGAAGTGTGCATGCACACGAAAGCTCATACCTAGAACTAACTTAGTTGGTCTTTAAGGTGCTACTGGAAGGAATTTTTTTGTTTTGTTTTGAGCAGGGAAGGAGTTGGGGGAGGTCAAAAGCTTTTACAACACAATAGTAAAAATAAAATTGTTAAAAGAGGCAACATAATAATCCATGAAACTTGACAGATATGCAGCATCCTTAAACCTCATATTGAGTTTTGTATTAGTCGTGTGCTTTTAATTCATATTTATATATTATTCTTTTTAGTGATCCCTATGCATTTTTGTATATTACCACCTGAGAATTGCTTCCCATGCTGTTTATTAATACTTCTAATAGTGCCATCCTATGCACGTTTAACGTGGGAGCAAGTTTCACTAAACTCAGTCAGACTTGTGAGTAAACATACAGAGGATTGTACCGTAAATCAAACAAAACTTTTTAAAAAAATATCCTATGCAGCAGCCTGTAAAGCTACAACTAAAACACAAATTCATTTCGCAGAGCATCTTGTGAAAGATACAATATTTCCCAGACTCCTCCCACGCAACAGACTCAGTGTCTGCCCAGTTCTTCTGCCCAGAAATAACCACGTAATAAACTATAGACCGTATTTAGAAGAGCCCATTGGAAAAAAAACATTTTCCTTTTCCCAGGCACCAAAATTATCAGCACAGACTGAGATCTTTCATCCATTTTTTATTTTTTGGCTCCATTCTTATAGTTACTGGATTCAGCAAGTTACTTTGCAATTTACCTGGGCTAATATCAGTTTCTTCGATAACATCCTCTGCAACCTGTGAACAAAAAATAAAAATGCAATGATTGTCTGTACAGAAATCAGGCAGGATTCACTAATCAGGAAGAAGTAATTTCCCCAGTATAGGAGCTTTCTTCTTTATCTATTCCCTCTTCAGCGTATTGTATCATAGAGAAAGGTGTTGTTGCCAATTTACAACCCCCCCCCAGTTTATTAAGATGAAAATATCATCCTTAGTGAAGTGCAATCACACCCCAGGTACCTAACTTTGCTTAAATTCATCTACAATCATCTCATTCCAGGTTCTTTGACACACTAGTTTAATTCAACTGTCAAGTTCCACATCCTCCAAACCACAGATAGGGCTGTGCTGCATGATCAAGATGCTTGAAATGGGCCTCTGATTTTCCCTCTTAATCTCATTCTACATTCTTCAGCATCTTGCAGCCAGACATGCGTACTAATTATCCATTTTCAGCAGGTGCCAAAATAGACACTGGAAAGAAAGTAGCAGCAACATGAGATCAAACAGCTGCAAGAAAAAAATTCAGTGGGAAAACCCAACAGCTGTACAGGAAGACAATAACCTTTATTCTCAATGTGTTTCAACAGAAATCTTCTCTCAAGGGGTGTGGTCTCTGCAAATAAAACAGCTGGATTCACTCGCCTTAGTACTGATGGCCAGAAAACTTCCTCCAGAAAACCTGTTTATTCATCCTGATTCAAGTGCACAAAGCTTATATGGTGGGTAGACTATGCCTGCTCTTAACTGAACATTCATTCTGATTTGTTTATGGGGTGGTTATTTATCAATGAGCATTCACCCTGCATTCATCCAGATTTGCTTGCCGAGTGTTTAAATGTCTTCTTGTTAATCGTTTGTTCATTCTGCACTTTTCAGTGTATTTCCCCATTGCTTTTCTAACTGCAAGAAGTTTGTAGGTGGTTGGTTGTTTTTTTAAAGGGCACTTGTTGTGCTAGGTCAGTGTTTCTCAAACCTGGGTCTCCAGCTGTTTTCAGACTACAATCCCCATCATCCCTGACCACTGGTCCTGCCAGCTAGAGATAATAGGAGCTGTAATCCAAAAACAGCTGGAGACCAAAGTTTGGGAAACACTGTGCTAGGTCAACAGAGCCCTTTAATCCACTTTAGTTGAGCAAATCTAAACTTTTGGCATACACTTGAATCCCTCCCATAAAATACTGACAGTCTGGAGGCACCTTATGTTTCTGACAAAAGTCAACCATCTTCAAAATCATGACCGATGGACGTTTTCTGAGAAGGTGAGCAGATCCAATAGCCTTCTTTCATTGCAAAGACCACTTGCCTTTAAAGCATTTGTCCAAAATTGCATCTGCAGTAAAGGGTGCTGGGGGTTTAAGATTTAATAAATAATAAAATTTGGTTGTCCCATACAGCTGCTGTGGTGCTTTTTTTCATTTTGTTTGTTTTTTGTGTTAGAGAGGAAGCCTCTGTCAAAGACAGAGAGATAAGGATAACATGGAATGTGACTTTCCCTGGTTCTCGATAACCTTTGGGGAGTTCTCTGGGATGCTTGTTGTCAGTAGTGCGAAAGAGTCTTGGATACATTGCATAAGGTGTTTTAAAAGCTAGGCAATCAAACTCCTTCGCCTGCCAACACTTGAACTTCTGTTACGCTGCCTATAACAGAGTTAACACTTGTCTAAATCTGCTGCTGACAGAGTCTTCCATATTAACAACAGTAATTATACTTTTGGTGATAGGTGATCTTAACAACAACATAATGACATTAAATAATCAGGCTTTTGTTGCATATCTTTCTCCATTGTATCGATAAAACACAAAAGAAACGATGGAACACTCATACTATTGAAAAGAGATACTCTGAGACTTATCTTGGATATTAATTCAATTCTGACAGAGCACAAATTCCATCCAACAGCTATTAAAGAATTATAAGTCTATATTTTGACTTCTTACGGTACAATCTTAAGTGGGATGGGAAACTGGTGAAACAACTGCCACTTCTAAAGCTGTGCCACCTTTTGCTGGTTAAGGTGTTAGATGTTAGGGGTGTGTGCATGTTTGTGTGCAGCAGATATTTTGTCCTTCCTCCCACCCACGTGATTTAAATCCACATGGTTTCCAGTGGAGAAAAGGGGGGCTGCTCCAGGCTGAGGTGGGGGGCACTGGTTCTGGTGTCTCTTTCTAATGAATGAAGGGGACTTGGGTACAGCGGGTTGAAATTGCTGCCATCCTGTCCATGCCCTGCTCCTGGAATGCTTGTTTCAGTGCCCATCATCCAAACTGCCCTCCACAGAGATATGTGCCTGTGGAGGTATCTGCCAGGGCAGTGGAGGTCTCTGTAAAGGGCATGTCCCTCCACCAGAAAAACTCTGCTCCAGCTCTGAAGAGGCACCTTTGCTCCATCCCAGCACCCTTTAACCAGCAGCAACGATCGCTGAATGGTGAAGTTAATTTCCCCATGCAATATGCCAGATGTTTCTGAATCCTTCTTTCATGTTCCTTCCATCCTAGCCCTCTTCAACCTACAGTTAGGGTTGCTCTAAAATGAAGTTAATTTCACTGTGCAACGTGGCAGACTTTTTAGAAGCATTCTTTCCTTTCCCAATATGTCCCGAAAGCAATTTTAGCAGCTGCTAAGATATCCATTATACACTTTGTTTCTTCCTGTCTTTCAAATGGCCCACTAAAAATAGGGCTTGATTGTTCTCTGCTCTACACCTTAGGATCTGGTATATCACTTCTAAAAAACACATTTCAAGTCTTTATTTATTTATTTTTAAATGAGGACTTTACAAGGATGGATTTACAAGGTTATCTTTGAACCCTAAGGTGGATCTTCCATATCACTTTTTATTAAAACTTCAGGAACTATTTACTGAAAATGTTTTATTCTTCATTCAGTTTTTAAACTACACATTTGCTATGCATATCCCAAACATTAAGGGTATGCTCACATTAGCGCTTACCCTGTATTCTGTAACACTCCCACTGCTATTTCTGAAGCCATACTCACATGGCATTAGCCACAATTCATATTGATCCTGTAGTTTCCTGACAAACACTGTTGTTTGAGGCACAGACACCCCAAAACCAGCTTCAATCCAACTAGAAAACTGGATGCGGAGTAAACAGTAATGTGAATATTTCAGACAGTCATTGCACATGTGCAGATGACAGCATCATGAACAAGAGGGGAATGGGGAAACCCAAAAAGCCATGTACATCAGATAAAGGTATTCCTACCCCCTCTCTGACATGAACAACCCTGTGCAAATGTGGTTTGAAACACAGCAAGGAAAAATGACTTCACTGCATTTTAAGCCTCTAACGTGAACATAAGCTGCTAGCAGCAGAAATTTTACTCACCTGATCTTCTTCAGAATCCCCTGTAAAATGACATAAGAGAATTGAGTAAATTAATTAAGTAAATTTGTAAGTGCAGTCAGAATTCACTTTGGAATTCAAATTCCCTTGTTTGGTTTTGCACAAATGCTGCTTTGCTCAAGACTTGAACTAGCTTGGTGGCTTCAGGGAAGCCCTCTGCTTCCTTAGCTCCAGCCCTCCCCACCTCCCAGCAATGCTATTTATTTCTTTTCTTACCCTTATATCCTGCCTTTCTTCTGTCCTGGAAACCAAGGCGGCACAGATGTGGTTCCCATGTACATATTTATTTATAAGATTTCCTACCCACCCTTCACTGTTAAGGTCTAGGGCAGCTTGGACCAGTGTAATCATACAATTATAAAACAGTTAATGTACATGGTTAAAAAAACAAGTAAGCCAATTCCAGAAAAAAAGCAGCACAGTCTAGATCAGGCATAGGCAAACTCGGCCCTCCAGATGTTTTGGGACTACAATTCCCATCATCCCTGACCACTGGTCCTGTTAGCTAGGGATGATGGGAGTTGTAGTCCCAAAACATCTGGAGGGCCGAGTTTGGGGATGCCTGGTCTAGATTGAACAAAACAAAGAAGAGGTGGAGCCCACAAAAATGCCTTAATTATCAAGAGGCCAGGGTAGAAAGGTACATTTTCAGCATACAATAGAAGATGTCTAATGAAACTAGATGCTAGAACCCCATAGGCAGGGAGTTCTATAATGCTGAAAACAGCATTTTAAGAATTAATAGGGTAATGCAGGTGAAGTGATTGAACACTTAGGTATGCTATATAAAAAGTAAGTATTTTTATTAGCATATCCATGATTGCAGCATTCGTTTCTGAGACCATTAGCCAGATGCAAGGTACTTGGATATGCTTGGGACTGCACCCTACACACCCATCCTATACGCTGAAGAGTGTGACGTAAACCTCCCCAAGATTCAAGAACAATCAACAAGGTCAGGGAAGATGGGCATTGGTATCCTGAAACATCTGAAGGGTGCCATGTTGGCAACTCCTGTTCTACCAGAACCAGGGCCTTTTCTGTAGTGGTCCCCAAACCTTGAATTACCCTCCCCTCAGGATGATTAATTTGCTTGCCTCTCTGTCATCTTTTTGTAACTGGACAAAAGTATACCCTTTTTATGTTCTATGCATGTCCACATATCAAAAGGGGCCGTGCTGCCACATGCCACAGCGCAATGTGTGGGTGTTTGTGGTAGGAAACAGCAGTGTAGCATGGCTGCCCCATTCGCAACCTGTGTAGTGTGTGAAGGGCACTTGTCTTCACGATCTAAGCCATTTCAAGGAGTTTTAGTGGGGTAGGAAAGCTGAAAATAATGCCAATATATTTCACATCTGGCAACCAAAGCACCCCTTTCGTTTCAGATAAGTACATGGGTAGACGAGTCTTGAAAGCCTGTGACATGAATTTCATGGCCTTCTAGCACCTATGGTGGCTCATTTACTGGAAGTGATGTATTTAGTGTTAAGTCTGGAAGTGTATACTCACTTCTGACCAAACTAAGCCTCCTACAGCAAAATATACATCAGTTTGCGCTAGAGGGCCATGAAAATTTGTGCCCCAGGCTTTTTAGACTCGTCTACCCAGGTACCCTAAAGGGACCCGGGTGGCGCTGTGGTCTAAACCACAGAGCCTAGGGCTTGCCGATCAGAAGGTTGGCAGTTTGAATCCCCGTGGCTGGGTGAGCACCCGTTGTTCGGTCCCAGCTCCTGCCCACCTAGCAGTTCAAAAGTACGTCAACTGCAAGTAGATAAATAGGTACCGCTCCGGTGGGAAGGTAAACGGCGTTTCCGTGGGCTGCTCTGGTTCGCCAGGAGTGGCTTAGTCATGCTGGCCACATGACCCGGAAGCTGTCTGCGGACAAACGCCGGCTCCCTCGGCCTATAGAGCAAGATGAGCGTGCAACCCTAGAGTTGTCCGTGACTGGACCTAATGGTCAGGGGTACCTTTACCTTTACCTTTTTACCCATGTACTATCTGAAACCAAAGGAACACATTGGTTGCTAGACGTGAATTTATTTCAGCTTTCCTACCCCACTATTTTTTGTTGCTGTGCCATTTGTTTGGTTCCTGCTTGTTTTATTAAATGTTACTGTTTTGTTATCTGTTTCCACCGTAATTGTTTTCATGCTAGTATTATTGAAGCTTCATCATGGAAGGAGGCCTGATGAACTCGTTTGAGATAACGCAGTCCTGAAGTGCTTTCGTGTGCAAGTTTAGAAGACTCTTGAAACCATTCCAACACTGGAAATTTGTGAACTGCCTGGAATTCACTCAAACCAGTTGGATTCACACGAATATTACTTTACCCTTTCCTGCGGAGGTGTCAGGCCCCGGGAGCGCGTCGACCACATCACCACGCAAGACCTCCTGCAGCTGTTGCTGCCTTACTGCCCAGCTGGGAAGCCGACCACTGTTTTTGCTCTGCTCCTCTGAGCTGAGCGGGAGCTCGTCTGCTTCTGCTTTTCTCATGGACATTCGAATGTCAGAGCTGGAGTAAGTGTAGCCGTGCCCTGCAGGGCAAATCTCCTTAAAGGCTTCTGCAAAGAAAGGAGAGATATACAAGATATACAATCTGATGACGCAGAGAAAAGGAAAGCTACAAAAGTAATAGCCGAGAGCACAAAGACATCTCTCGCAATCTAATCCATTAGTAAGGATACTGTTGTTTTTCTGCTATCCCGTTCAGGCATGCTGGGCCATGTTTCCTCTTCTTTAGTCTATTTAAAGTATCTGCCACAATCGAAACACAGTTCTCTGACATGGGTAAAACATGTTTAGACTACACCCACTTGGAACCAGAACTGAAGGCTGAAAGTTGCCAGCAAAAAGAAAGATGTTTGCAGGGCTGGGTGTATTATTAGTAAATGCAAACTACTGTTAACCGATACTGGAAGCTGGCTGCCCTTTTTCTCAGAGTTGACAATAAAATATAACCACATGGAAACTCGCTCTGTGTGTGTCTCTCTCAAAGAGAGGCAGCTGTGGAACAAAAGGGCCAAGGGATCTACTGCTTGTTAAGGCTGCATCAGAGTCGAAGGTCAAACAAACAGACATAAAGTTCCGCAAGCCCCAAACCCCCTTTTAATTCATCACTGTAGGTTTTGGGCATATCTGATATGGCCATCCACAAAGTTCATTTGGCAACACAGGCCCTGCCCTGCTTCACCACAGAGTGATGTAAACAAAAAAGAAACCATGTATGTTAAAGACGTTGGAAAGGATGAATGCTTACTATTAAATTAGCTAATTTAATAATAAATATCCATTCTTTCCAGCATCTTTCAGAAACATTTTTTTTCTTTTTGTTTACATCGTTGCTGCTTGGAACCACATAAAAAACAGGAAGCATCCAGAGTGAATCAGCCTGCTTCAGGCAGCGCCACAAAGGGCAGGGGGCTAGATGAAGGCAGGAACTGGTGTCTGAAGATTTTTAAAAGTGTTGGTCCCAGAGGCAGTAGGTGGTGTTTCAAACCTGCTTCAGGTGGCAAAGTGTCTCGGGGTGGCACAATGTTCAGAAGTAAATGCGCATGACATTTTAGAGACCATTTCCCAGCACTTAATGAGAAATGCTAAACTGGTTCATGTCTGGTGCAGCTTGAGAACTCACTGACTGCAACTGCAGAAAGGCAGAAGACTTCATAGTGCAGGCATAACCAATACAAGGCCCTCCAGTTGTCGCTGGACTACAACTCCCATAATCCCAAACTATTTGTCATGCTGGCTAGGGCTGATGGGAACTGGAGTCCAACAACATATGGAAGGCACCACATTGGCTACCCCTGTCACAGTATCTGCAAAGAGGTGCAGGAAGGGGCAAAGTCTTATTGTAAGGCAGTGTTATATCAGGGCTGAGAGGCCATACTTATAATTCTCTATTCCTCTCAGTTTGTCATGCTCTGCTTATGTGCCACTGGACTAATCTGGTTTCTTTCTTTTATTCTTTCTTAATTTTTATTTACAAATTTAAGAAGGAAAGAACAATTAAAATTAAAGGAGAGAGGAAAAAACAAAACAATAATAATATACAAATAATCATTATAATAACAGTAGACCACCATCAGCTTACATTGTGGATGCAGTGACCATCAGTACACAAATCTTACTTAAAACATATAAGTTAATATAAGCCTTCTAGATGTTCAAGTATGTATCCGTGTGACACTAATGCCTATATGAAATATGTTTGAATGCAGTCAGGGCAGGGAGGTCATCAGATTGTGCAATAGACAAGGAGGTATAAGTCTTTTAGCCACCATAAGGGCTTGCAAAATCCACTTCTGTTGTCCATTGGTTAACTAAGATACTAAAGTAAAGGTAAAGGGACCCCTGACCATTAGGTCCAGTTGTAACCGACTCTGGGGTTGCGGCGCTCATCTCGCTTTATTGGCCGAGGGAGCTGGCGTACAGCTTCCGGGTCATGTGGCCAGCATGACTAAGCCGCTTCTGGCAAACCAGAGCAGCGCACGGAAACGCCGTTTACCTTCCCACCGGAGCGATACCTATTTATCAGTTTGCACTTTGATGTGCTTTCGAACTGCTAGGTTGGCAGGAGCTGAGACTGAGCAACAGGAGCTCACCCCGTCACAGGGATTTGAACCACTGACCTTCTGATTGGCAAGTCCTAGGCTCTGTGGTTTGACCCACAGCACCACCCATGTCCCTCCAACTAAGATACTTTAGGCATATAATTTTAAAGTACACAAACATCTACAGATATCATGGATTTTGCCAAATTGAGGCAAGTAACAACATCAGATCAAAAGGAATATATCACTGGAGAAGCCCTCATCACATGCCTCTAAGTTAAAGGCTTTATAATCCCATTTCGTGCAGAGAATTGCAAATGGTATTGCTGGTCTGATAAAGAGCCGGAAGACCCTAAGTAGCCACCAGTTTAAAATTTGCAGAACGTGAAAGGGCAGGAGGAAAGGTCCAAAAGAACAAGCAGAGTTTTTACCAGATCCTGGTAATGGACACGTCTCACAATTTCTTCCCCACCCTTTGCCAACACGACTACAGCAGCAGATCTGCTTGGTGATGTGCTGATTGAGTGGCAGGACACAGACTCCCCCAACCGTTGAGCGATAGCACAGCCCCTGCTCTGTGGAAACTGCTTTATCCGCTGAAACACAAATGGTTGATTAGTCAGCTTTTGAAAAGCGAAGATTTTCAGTGCAATCCTACGAATGTTTACTCAGTAGTAAATCCTACTGTGCAATGGGATTTATTCCCCAGTAAAAGTGAATTATCCTATGACACTTACTGGAAGCCCAGTTGAACACAGTGGTTTTACTTTTGAGTAAACATGTATAGGGATCATACTGTTAGGCTCTTCTTGTTGATCTCCAACAATTGTTCACTCCTTCACCAATAGTGAAAGTGAAGGCAAGAAAAACAGTGGAGCTATTTTAATACACATTTAATTGCATTGAATTCAATGTCAAGAAGTACCGGTATTTCAGATGCTTAATTTCCTCATGCTTTAAGATGAAGAGTTGATTAAAACACTATTCTACCTTGAGATTTGAATCTATGGATCATCTCTTGCTTAGTTTGCTAATAAAGAAGCTAGCTAAAAAGTTCACCATCAAACAGTTAAGAATCTTTGCCAGATCATAGAGTTAGGTAACTCATGCCAAAGGTTTTGCAACAAGACTGTGCAAGACTTCAGATTTCAGTTAAGATTTCAAATTAAATTCTTAATGAGAGGAGCAGAGCAGTGTTGCTTTTGTGCTTAGATTTAGCAAATTTGAGTCTGCTTTGGGGAAATTTTCTTGAACCGACTATAACATGTCGTAGGAAACTATAATGAAGGCAAAATGGATCAGGACACAGGCAAAACCGGGAAATTCACTTTAAAAGAGAGAAGCAGTGCAGCTTTAAATATTAGGGGGTCTTTTGCCCAAGGCGGGACAGTTAGCAAGTCTCCTTTGGTTCATAATGATGACATCATCCTTATGGGCAGAAGCTAAAGGGAAAGCATCTTCCTCTTGTTCTAGAGCAGGCATCCCCAAACTCGGCCCTCCAGATGTTTTGGGACTACAATTCCCATCATCCCTGATCACTGGGAATGATGGGAGTTGTAGTCCCAAAACATCTGGAGGGCCGAATTTGGGGGTGCCTTTTCTAGAGTAATCATCTCTGGCACATGGTGTAACTGCCCAGGATTGATGGCTATTGCCCACTCCTTCAAACTCCTTATGATCCAACCCATACAGTTATTGTGCTAATGGGAAAAAGACGAATAAAGTGGGGGGGAGTTGTTATGGTCTATCTGGGGACACTTACAAATACAGTGACTGCGGGATGGGTCCAGCATGGTTCCAGCCTTACAAGTGCAGAGGAAGCTGCCGCGAGTGTTCACACATTCTGCATCTTTGCATATGCCAAATATTAGACATTCATTGATATCTATAAAAGGTGAACAGAGAGAACAAGATTAGCCAACCTATTCTGGTGCTGCCCACAAATGGCACTGCAAGGAGGATCTGCAAAGGGAACAAGTCCTGGTGTGACAGAGCAGAGACGATGGAATCACCAAGCAAAAGAGAATGTTGGGGGGGGGGGTTTCACAGGTGGAGGCCACATGTAAAAACAGATATAAAAAGGTAGAGCTGTTAAGGAAAGGTTGAGAGGCAGTTGACTTTGTGAGGGCTACCTATTCATTACTCTGAAGAGCCAGATTCAGTAATGGGCTAGATGAGGGCCAGAAACGTGAAGCTAAATCCTGACAAGATGGAGGCACTGAGATGAAACAGTTCTTGTGCCCTGGAACCTGGTGTTCAGTTAGTTCTGGGTGGGGTTACACTCTCCCTGAAAGAGCAGCAAAGCCATTTGGGGGGCCAGCGTTTTCACTTGAAGCCAAATGTCTTTTACCAGCTTCAGTTGGTTCACTGAGCCTGGTGATTCCTAGACAGAAATAGGCTTGCTACTGCGATTCCCACTCTGGTAGCCTCTCAGCTGGGATATTGTGATGTGTTACATGGGGTTGTCCTTAAAAGACAACCTAGAAGCTTCAGTTGCTGAAGAATCTGGCTACCAGAATTTTGTCTGGTGCAGTCAGGGTTGCTCATATTACGACACTGACTGCCTATTCAGAATCCAATTTAAGGTGATGGTCTTCTCAAGTGCTAAATGGCCTGGGGCATTTATCTGAGGGAACAACTCTTCTCCTACCAGCCTGCCTGTGTCCTCTGTAGAGGCTCTTCTTCAAGTACCCTCTTCAACAAAGGTACATTATGTAGTCACAAAGAAGACAGCTTTTTTCTGTGGTATTGGCCCAACTTTGGAGTGCCCTCTGGTGCTGTCCAATGCTGCAATGCAATCTTTTTTGAACCATGTTAAGACCTTAAGGACAAAAGAACACAAGAAGAACCTGATAGATTAGGCCAGGCATCCCCAAACTCAGCCCTCCAGCTGTTTTGGGACTACAATTTCCATCATCCCTGACCACTGGTCCTGTTAGATAGGAATGATGGGAGTTGTAGTCCCAAAACAGATGGAGGGGCGAGTTTGGGGGTGCCTGGATTAGGCCATTGGCCCATCTAGCCCAGCATCCTGTTCTCACAGTGGCAAACCAGATCCCTGTGAGAAACAAGTGAATGGAACATGAGCACAAGAGCACCCTCTCCTCCTGTGGTTTAGGTATTATAGATGGTATTGTAGATGGAACTACCTTCTTTGTTCCTTTAGCCTGTCTTTTATCTTGTTTATTCTTTCTTTAAAAAATGAATGTTGTGTTCAAGGAAGGAAGAGGCATGATCACAGTTCAGAGCATTTGAGGAGGCATGAAGGTGGACCAGTGCAGTGAAGGAGGTGGATTGGAGAGAGGGGGCATGGTCTGAGGAGAGTCCCAAGGACTGGACAGAGAACCCAGGCCTGAGGTTCCCCACTCCTGATAAACAGAATCAGGCCATTAGTTCTACCTAGCCCAGTTTGAGGTTCTATCTTATACTGTAGGGCTCAGAACACTCTTAATTCTCTTCCTCCCAAAGTAATCAGTCACACAAGATGTGGTATGGATTTCCAATTTAGGGCAACTTTATAATTATAGGATGGAGATATTATATATATATATATATATTCATTCTGTTTTACAATTTAAAATGTTCCCTTCTTCTGTTTCCATGATTCATTTTACCTTTCATAAATCCCTGCATATTTTTCAAAAACTATACCATTCAGTATTCCATTATTGCATCCATCAAAACTTGTTGAACTTCTCTTAATCCTGCCAGTGTTTCAGCTGCACACAATTATTTCCCATATAATCCATAAACATTTTCCAGTCTTCTTTAAGCGTATCTTCTTCTTGTTCTCTTATTCTATATGTTAAGTCTGCAAGTTGAGCATATTCTGTCAACTTAACTTGCCATTCTTATTTAGTTGGGACCTCGCTTGTTTTCCATTTATAGACTAACAAAACACTGGCCGCAGTAGTAGCATACACAAATAACCTTAATAATTATAGTTTTAAAACCATATGCCATATCATGTTCTTGCCCTTCTCAGGACCTTTAAAGGCATTTTCACACAAAACTTAAATTACTTTTGAGCTCTTAGCTATTTATGCGAATGTCTCATCATACAGAAAATAAGAGGAGAGGCATCTGCAACGATAATGAGTTTTCTGGACTATGTACATTATACCTTCACACTACAATTCCAGTTGAAACATGAATCACTTAAAAGGAACTCTAAAGCAGCTTTGGCTTGAATCTTGATTGTAATGTGAATGCGAACACATCCTAGCCATAATGCTAATCTCTTTGCGGATGCTTCTCCTAGGCCTCCTTTTTCTGCATCAACATCAGATAAACATTAACACAAAGCTTGACATATGAAAACACTCTAAGCCACATGTGTGCAAATGTCACAAATGGGTCACGAGTGATCATTCCTTTACGTGAGCAGTTGGGGGCGCTATTTGCACATGATCCGTTGACGGGATGGCCACGCTACAGCATTAGGTAAAATAAACATCTTCCTGTAATAATGGGGAAGATTTGCATGAGAATTTGGAAGCACAGATTGGTGGGGAGGGCTCCAGATCTCAAGGAGCTGTCAGAGAAACAGAATGTGCTAAATTGCTCTGCACCAACCCACCACATGACCTCTGGCAAGTTCTTTCCACTTGCCATGCCAGCAGCACAATTGGGCTTTATGGCCTCTGACCGAAAGGGTCAGGCGATGTTTGCTAATCATGGCGAAGCTCCCAGAAGTGGCAGATGCCTGCGAAGAACTATGATCGACGACACACCAGGAGGGAAGAGGTAACAGCTTCTTTTGGCCCCATCACTCAGTAGTGTCACCAACAAGGGGCCCAAAGAACTTGCTTACAGCCCAGCTGAGGTATATGGTATGCCCCCAACAGACCAAAGGGGAGAAGAGGCCCTTTCAATTGTGTCAGGTTTTGAGAAAACCAGGTTTCCAAAGATTTGGGGAGAGAGTTCTTTCAATGATGGCCAGAGGGAACAAGAAACACAGAATAGGTAGCTATTAATGGACTAGCCTCTACTGGTCAAGACAATGCAAGTTGCAAGATGGAAAGGATTGTAACCACAGAACAATGGGTAGAATTTGATGTTGTGTTAAGGTGACTGTTCCATAAGATCAAGCATTTTAGCTGGCCAGACACAACAGTCCCCCCTCTCCTCTCCCCATGCACTGTTCTGGGTGACCTCCCCCACTCCTAGGGCTATTTTTTGGGGGGGGGGGAAGCAATGTTGCTCAAGCAGAATTCCTTGCACAGGGCTTCCACTTATGGGATTTGTTAAGTGAATCCCACCCAACATTGCTGAATGCTTGGTTGAATAGATAGCTGTGCTGTCTGTGCCATTCAAACCTGTGCTACTTAAAATTACATTGAAAACAAAGGCAATTACAGGCAGCCCCCAATATGTGAGGGTTCCGTTCCAGGTCACTGCAAGCTTACGTAAAATCGTGTGCAATTGAAACACCTTGTTCCACCCCCGCTCTGCCCCACCCCGCCCCCATTTTCCCCTTTTAGTGATATCTTTTATGACATTTCGGGGTCACTTCTGGGTTCAGTGCCATGCGCATGTGTGCAATCACGCACATTATCGGTCGCACCCAAAACAGGAGTTTTCTGTATATGAAATCTTATTCAGTGGATTGTGGAATAGTTATCGCCCCATTCTTCTTGCTGAATATTCTTAGCTGAATGTCCTTAGCAGTAAAAGGACACACATTTTCCATAAGGATTATCACATGGGATCTGTGAGCATTTTTATTGCCCAACATTTGAAATTTGCCTGCTAATACTGTGTGTGTGTAGTGAGGAAAAGATCCATGGCACATGCTCAGAGGAACTCTAATCTTTCTGTTTTACTTCCCATTTTCCAGAATGAGGCACTCCTTGCACATAATAATAATAATAATACCTTTATTGTCAATGTACAACATGTACAATGAAATTAACTGAGCCTCCCCCCCTCACACAAACAATCAATCACATTGCACTCTGTGTACTTGTCACACAACACACATGGCTCAAATTAAGCCCTGTCAGCATGAGAATATGCACATAGTGTAATGTCTGAACTCTACCACTGCTGAAGGGAACTGGCATTTTTTCTCCTTAGTGCATGGTGGATGAGACAATAGCACAATGGCCAAGCAAAAGCAATGCATGCTAAAAGCCAAAGATCAATCTCTGGCATCTCCAGGTAGGATTGGGAAAGAATCCTGTCTAAAACCACAGAGTCTTTGTCAATCAGCCTAGACAAAACTGATCCAGATTGACAAATGGCCTGATTTAGTATAAGACCGCTTTATATGGCTGTGTTAGCAAAAGAATGGAAGAAGAAGAAAAACTTGGTTAACCATTCATTTGTTGGCTCTTTTCCAGCTTGGCAACAGAAGCAGAGCCAAAGACCCTGAAAAATTAGCTTTAAGCATCTCGTTTACTCTTCTCCTCCCCCCCCCCCACATGGGGAGGATCCCAGGCATACTGTGTGGTCTCATTCCAGTGCTCATTGAGCCAAATGGCTCCGAGTGCCTAGGCAAGGCCTTCAGATCCAGATTCTGGGCAAAATGTGGTCTGCCGGGCACACACTCCACAGTTGCCAGAAGGTGAACCAAGAGCAAACACAGCAAAGAGCTCCTAAAAATAGAAGGCTATATGCAGGGCAGAGGGGAATGGAGGAGGCAGTGTAGCTTTTGAGCGCTGGATTAAAGAAGGCTAAGATCTCCCTCTCCATTAATAATAATAATAATATAATAATAAATTTTATTTATACCCTGCCCTCCCTGGCCAGAACCGGGCTATGGGCAGCTAACATCAAAATATAAATACATTAAAACATAAAATTCAGCAATCGACTGAGATACAGCTTAAAATCGGATTAAAATCACATAAAATCAGATGGCAACCCACAAATTATAACTATAGGGGTTGGGAGCCTTAAATACTCACCAGGCTCAGCTATTTATATGAGCCGGTGAGAAGAGTTAAAGCGGCCTCTTGTATGCAGGGTTCTGTAAGAAGAGAGGGGTCAGACTGGGCCCCGACCAAAGGCCGTGTGGAACAGCTCCATCTTGCAGGCCCTGCAGAAAGATGGCGAAGTCCTGTAGGGCCCTGGTCTCTTGCAGCAGACCATTCCACCAGGCTGGGGCCAGGGCCGAAAAGGCCCTGGCTTTGGTCGAGGCCAGTCTAACCTCATTGAGGCCAGGGACCTCCAAGATGTTATTGTTTGTGAACTGTAAGGTCCTCTGCTGGGCATACCAGGAGAGGCGGTCCTGCAGGTACAAGGGTCCCAGGTTGTATAGCGCTTTGAAGGTTAGAACCAGCACCTTAAACCTGACCCTGTACGCCACCAGGGGCCAGTGCAGCTGATGTAGCACTGGATGGATGTGGTCCCGTGGTGAGGACCCCGTAAGCAGTCTTGCCGCAGCATTCTGCACCCGCTGGAGTTTCTGGGTCAGCTTCATGGGCAGCCCCGCATAGAGCAAATTACAATAATCAAGCCTGGAGGTGACCATTGCATGTATCACAGCAGCAAGATCAGGGCAAGAAAGGTAAGGAACCAACTGCTTAACACGGCAGAGGTGGGAAAATGCCGCCTTTGCTGTAGCTGTAACCTGCGCCTCCATAGAGAGGGAGGTGCCGAGGGTTACACCCAGACTCTTGACAGAAAGTGCTGGCACTAATTGTGCCCCAGCAAGGGATGGGAGTTTGCCCCCCAACCCCATGTCGTCTCAACCCAACCAGAGGACCTCTGTCTTTGAAGGATTTAGCTTCAACCAGCTCCCACACAACCATCCAGCCACAGCTTCCAAATATCTGGTCAGTGTATCTGGGGCCGGATCAGGATGGCTGTCTATCAACAGATAAAGTTGGGTGTCATCAGCATATTGATGACAACCCAGCCCAAAACTCTGAACAAGCTGGGCAAGGGGGCGCATAAAGATGTTAAAGAGCATAGGGGAGAGAATTGTGCCCTGTGGCACTCCACACACCAAGGGGTGCCACGACGACAACTCCTCCCCTTGCGCTACCCTCCGTTCCCAGCCTGACAGGAAAGAGCGCGGCCATTGTAAGACTGTGCCCTGAATCCCCATGTCTGCAAGGTGGTGGTCCAATAGTTTGTCGTCAATCATGTCGAAGACTGCTGACAGATCTAGAAGAATCAGCAGCCTAGACCCGCCTCGGTCTAGCTGCCAACAGAGATCATCTGTTAGGGCAACTAGGGCCATCTTGGCCCCATGTCCAGGGCAAAAGCCAGACTGAAATGGATCCAAGGCCGATGTTTCATGCAGAAACCTACCAAGCTGTTCAGCAGTTGCCTTAATTACCTTACCCAGGTACGAAAGGTTTGAAACCGGGCGGTAATTGGATAGATCCGAAGGATCTAATGATGTTACCATAAAAGCAGACGCACTATTGCCTCCTTCAACTCCCCTGGGAATGCCCCCCCCCCCCCGGAATTAAGCAATGTAGTCCCCCATACATCTCTGATAAGAAAGCCGCATAGAGTCAGTTCAAGTATGGAGTTAAACAGCCACTCCAAACCCACATTCATGTGTTGTGTCAATAAACAGGTTCGGGAGTATGCACTTGCCAACTTAGTATGCCACTCATGCACAGAGTGCGACCTATTTATAAAGTCTCTCTCAGAAAGTGTCAACGCCTAAATACATTATACCTGCGCTGCACTATATTTGTGAGGCCTGAAGATCACCGACCAGGAAATCAAGCCCACTTTCAATAAAACACAAGTTTAGATATTTGTGCTTTTTTTAAAAAAATACATTAGGGCCCAAGAATCTCTCTGCTGCAATAGCTCAGAGTTTGTCAATGTGGCCTTTGTGAGCACAGGTTCCACAGCAGCAGGGCATATCAAAATGAATGTATGCAGCCCTGGCAATTAGAGAAGGGGTGGTAGTAATGGTAACAGAGTGGAATGGCAAGGACAGGCAATCATGGTTTACAAATCAGCTATGAGCCAGAAAGGTTGAGACCCACAGAATTGTGGTGATTTGCTAATCAGTTCAATATGAGAGGAATTCCATGCTAAAGGAAACATGTCAAGAGAACATCCATCAATGGAATTGCACAAATCCAAGCTAAGACTCTGCATTACGCCATCCAAGTAGAATCTCACAGCTTATTGTAAGGGGGGGGGGAGATCATAGAGAAAGAACGACGACATTCCTGCCACCACTATGACGAGACACTGGGCTTTACGCTTTGAACAGCATCTGGAATGTGCACTAAGAACAAGTAAAAATTGTCAGAGAGGCCCTGCCCAATGCCAATTTCATCTCAAGATGCATTAGCAAAAATGTAAGAGGCATACAGCCCTCATTTGACCTAAAGAAAAATGGATTTTTAAAGCAAGGATCCATCTGTACTATGGCTTCGAAGCAGAACTAACCAGCATTCATCCAATGTGCATCCGGTCACATACATACTTTTGCAAGCATTTGTATGCACATTTACCGCAATGATGTGCATTTTAAACATATTGTTTGGTGGGAGAACTACACCGTAAAATTCAGAGAAGTGTAAATTTTGAAGGATAGCTGTGTTTCAGTTTGTAGAACTGCAGATTAGGTCATTTTGTATTAAAGTGCAAACAAATCGAATTTCTCCTCCATGCATAATCCTCCATTACTTTACAGAGCACATTCCAGCTCTTGGAACCATATATAAACCATTGGTGTGGATATAAAATTGTATGACCCATCTCATACACTTATGTAATAAGATGCTCAGAGTACCAGCATTATCTGGTGTCAGCAGCATCTTTTGTGGAGACACTTTCCTCACCCAACTTCTTCCTTACATAGATTCACAAGGCCTGCAGAGTTTTCATTTTTAGGAGATCAGTTACTTAATTTTCTTGTGGGCATTTGGAGAGACATGAATTTTATTCCAGACTTAAGCATAAGTGTTTCATAACTGTTATTTACCCTGCTTATAGTTATTGTTAACTAATTTTATTGCACTAACAAGCTGGTATTGTTTTAAATTGTTGCATTAGCTGCCCCGAGGCTTTTCAAAGCATGTGGCAGGATGTACATTAAAAAAATAAATTAATAACAGATTTCCCCACACCTGTTCACTTTCACTTTTAAACCTTCCTCTCAACACCTCCTACACAAATAAAACTGCTACAGCTAAGATTGCTTTAGGGTATAAGAAACATAATCCTTTTTCAAAACAACCACCAGAAAACATTTACCTAGAACACACCCTGCAGTTGGGAGGTTATATTAATTATAAACTCATCAAAGGCAAAGATATGTATCAGCCTATATTTCTCTACAGAGTGGAAGATTCTGTATCTGTTGTAGGGCAGAGTTTATCTTATCACAGGACCAAGTAAGGCAAATGTTCATGCACTGGCACTGCTGATAATTGAATGAAGATGAGATTCAAGGGGTGAAAGAGCAATTAGAATACATAATAATGTGACTAGATGTTTCTGCTCTTTGTAAGTAGAGCTGTAGGGTTTTGTAATTAAGCAAGTAACCATGGGACAGATCATTTTTGCATATAATGAGTGGAATCCAACACAGCACTAATTCTCTTGTTCCATGCATCCCCTAACTCAGTTCCAGAGATTCCCTCAACCCTCTGGCGCAGATCTGGGGGAGGGCATGGGGCTATTAACCGAGGGGCTATGTCCTACCTCTAATGTCAATATGCCTCTGAATACCAGTTACTGCAAATCTCAGGAGGACAGAATGCTGTTGTGCTCATGTTCTGCCTAGGGATTCCCACAGAAATCTGGTTGGCCATTGTGAATACAGGATGCTGGACTAGATGGGCCTAATTCAGCAGACTCTTCTTATGCTCTTAGGATCCTGCAGCACAAGCAGAAACCTTTGTGCTGACATGACACAGTAGTTGAATAACACCCAGTACAGTACCTGTGAAAGGGGATGAGAAAAAGTTTCACACTTACCTTGGCAGTGGCTCCGATTCAACCTTTTATATCCCTGTGGGCATTCAACTTGCCCATTTTCAAACACTGGGTGAGCTAGATGGAGAGGAGAAAAGAAAAGAAAGCTTTATCAAGGGTGAAAAATTCAGGGTACAAGGCTATATTCAAGTTGTGTCAAATCTGAAAGGCTACGGGATTTAGCTGGAAGCCCCACTAAACAGCTGATACTCAGGCAATGCTTCTGCCACAAGAGATACACCAGGTAACCTGGCCAGACAGATTGATGGAACAACCAAAACAGGGTAGAGTCGTGAGCAAGAAATGGGTGCCATAGGGGAGGAGCATACTACGCTCCTTATGATCCTATTGACAGCTCAGGTTTAAACTAGTCCTGGACCTGAGACAAATGATATCCCTCCTATTGACTTCAATGGGAGGGGAAGCAATTTTAAAATAGCTGCATTGATGACCACCATGCCCACATTGCACAGGTAGAGCATAGAGTATGATGTAACTCAGCACCTAATTGCACCATATAATCCCCAGGATATAAACCATACCTAGGGGAACCACAACTCAGATGACCGGACAACTAGTATGAGTCTCTCCCTTCCTCTGATCTCAGCCCATGTAGTGCTTACTTTAGAGTTCACAAGGAGGAATAGAGAGAAATAGCATTTTGCATGAAGAGGGAGCACTTTGCACAAAACGTCTCTTCTCCAGAACACACCCAGCAACTTGAGAACTTTGCTAAAACCTATCTTCCTAGAACTCTAAACTCTGCCTAGAGACTTCAAACACAAACACCCAACGTGAAAGCACAAATGCTGTGATTGCCTTCCATGTCTTCCTTGGTTTGCAGTATGTGAATACTGTGTTCTGTCTGGTCTGAACCGCAATGCTCTAACACTGTTTTCCCCAACAGTGTGGAACAGATTCTCCCCCACACAAAGAAGGCACTCATTCATTCCCCAATGCTGGTAAGCCCTCTGTTGGCAAAGACCAGGTATTCTATTCCAGCAACTGGAACCGATGGCCAAACACTCATGAGCATGTTTATCTTGCAGGATGAAAGCTCTGATATATGCAGTGGAACAAGGGAATCAGCCACACTTCCACTTGCCCTGCTGCACCCCCACCCCTGGGAAAACCCACTGTTTACCGCTGAATCAGAGCAAATGTCAATATTGTTTTCTCTGAATTGAGGTTTGCTCTGATTTAGCACTAAAGACTGGGTTTTGGGGGGGAAGTGGTTGGACAAAGGCAAAACCGCTCAGACTTGTGCTTTCTAGGCACAGGACAAGCAGAAGTGTCGACAAGTCCAAGGTTTGCCACAAACACAGGGCAGAATTCAACTAAGTAAGTTTTGCTAGCAGGAGCCTGTGCAAGTGATCCTGCTGGGGCATGGATCCTATTGAGGCATGGAGAGACTGCACCTGTGACAACATTTGTGACAAGTGAAGTCATTTGTGGTAAGTGACAAAATTCCATGGCTCCTGCTTAAACAACCTGAGAATTGCTCTTTTGCAATGGAAAAAAGTGTTCAAATAATTAAGTTTTTTTTAAAAAAAATGAGGTAAAATAATCCTTATTCTTTGAGGATTAAGCAGTCCCCTGCTGTTACCACCCAAGCATAGGAGCACCCATGACGTAATAACTGGTTACGTCTTCCTGTCGTGTGTTCACTGCCATATTTGGAGACTTGTCTCTCCTTCACAGTTTACCTCAACAAACACCAATGTAGCCAGGCTGTGAAGCAGCTCTTAATAAAAATAAATTGTAGAAGTTTGAACATCAGGTACAGCTTCCAGAGGCTCCAACTATTGAACTGAATTAGGCAAAAGTAATAGCACAGCTTTCACAGAGGTTAGAAATAATAGGATCTTAGTGAGGGGATTAGTTAAGTGGCAACAAATAACCTCTTAAGGTAGCTATTATTGCTACGCACATCAACTCTGAATTATCTGTTAAGAAGAGTGACAGAAATTACTCTCACTCACCTGAAAGTAATTTTGTGGCTGAGATTAGAGGACCTAAATGTTTGCTCCACTGAGAATGATTGTGCCTAAATAACGAATAATAATATTTCAGAACACTTTACTTTGCCCCTTAGATGACCAGAGTACATTTGCTCCGTGGACCCTAATACAGATTTCACTGTGATTGTTTCTATTTCTGAATTTAATAATGTAACAAAACTGAGTGGATTGACATTACTAGTCTAGAGGATATGAGGCAGCTGGCTCTTTTAAATATGTTCTCTGCTTAAAGGGCTGTAAAACATTTTTCTAAAAATGAACCATATCTTAATTAAAGCAGTGATGGTTGATATTTCAGCGTTAGTACATCTGTACTTTTAACAGTTGTATAGATGAGGGAATGTTGGCAGGTACGGCTTGCCAGGTTGCTGTGCTGAAGGGATTGGAAAAGCTTCACCTACCAGAATTCCCTCATCTGTGCAACATTTAAAGGTACTGGATCCCTAAAGTTGAAAGATTGGTTTTCAGTTTCCCATACATATTTTTGGGAAGAGCTGAAATGGAAGAGCATGAGGAGGATCGGCAACAATGTGTTGCAGCATAGAGTGCTCCTGTTCAGTGCCCTCATCAGTCAGCAATGGTGATTGGTGACCATTGGGACTGGTGGGACAAAAGGCAGGGAGACCCACAAGAGGTGGAGTCAATGTCAATGAGAGACAGAACTATTCCCTGAATGATCGTAAGTAGGACAGGATGCAGGTGGAGGCTGGCTGAGGATAGGCCGTGCCCTCAACCAGACTTCCTTTTGTGCTGCATTTCTAGGCCCAGGCCCAGGTTCTGAGCATTTCTCCCACCCCACTGGTACTTTCCCCATGAAAACCCGCTCTTTACTGCTAAATCGGAGCAAATAGCAATCCACAGAAAACCTGAACCGTTGTTCCAATTCAGTGTTACAGAGCAGGTTTTCCTGGGGAAAGTGCTGGGGCAAAAGAAAAGAGATATAGACGCAGGTGGCACTGTGGGTTAAACCACAGAGCCTAGGACTTGCCAATCAGAAGGTTGGAGGTTCGAATCCCTGCGATGGGGTGAGCTCCCGTTGCTCGGTCCCTGCTCCTACCAACCTAGCAGTACAAAAGCACGTCAAAGTGCAAGTAGATAAATAGGTACCGCTCCAGCGGGAAGGTAGACGCCATTTCCGTGCGCTGCTCTGGTTCTCCAGAAGCGGCTTAGTCATGCTGGCCACATGACCCGGAAGCTGTACGCCGGCTCCCTCGGCCAATAAAGTGAGATGAGTGCCGCAACCCCAGAGTCGGCCACGACTGGACCTAATGGTCAGGGGTCCCTTTACCTTTAACTTTATGGAGCTTTAATGATCAGACCTGTGTCTAGAAAGTGTTACATTGTCTAGAGCAGACTGAGCACTCTGGAGGAGGCAGCCACTGAATCTGCAATGCACATTGTGCACACATCGTGCACACGTCATGCACGATGGGCCCCCTCAACACTGAGGGAGCCGGCTGCCTTCCAACAAATATTGAGGGGGACAGGGTGTCTTGGCGCACCTGGCAAAAGGTAAGAGCGGATGAGCCCTGAGGTTGGTGGAGCACTGATCCATTTGCCCAATTGACCAGGTCCCATTGTCAGTCAACTATTTAAACAGCAAGCCTGCTAGCAGCCTCAGACCCACTGCTGCTCAGGAATTCTAAGAAACCCCGGAAAAGTCAGTGGAGTTTTGAAATCAGTGGTTAAAATCGGCTCAGCTTTGAAAGGTTCAGTCTGGCATCTTGATTCAAAATGGCATCTAACTGTATCCAGACAGATGGAAACCAGCTCCTAGATCTCAAGAGCCATCATTTAAAATAAAATGGTTCTGAACTATTAAGAGGTGTCCAAATGCGTAGTGAAAAGACCACTTTCCAAAATATATAGCAGAAAATGTTGGTTTGATGCTAGTTTAACAAGCATGACTGCTACCAGAGAACGTTGGGGACTGTAATTTATGAGGGGAGATAACCTTCTCTTTTAAACTCTCCCACTAACAGAGTAAATGGCTATTGAAAGCAATTTAATTCTGTGGTATACATAAGGTTTGTCCTGGGACCAGAATTTGGGACGTCAGAGAATGAGCTGGGCTTTCTGACCAGGATTCCTAAGATATATTGTAGCCCTTCTAAAACCTTAGCCTTGTTCACAGATTCTGTAGAACGTGTTACCGACACAGGGGGGGGGGGGAGGCCTCCTCAATTATCATTGTGAAATAAAATGGTATGGGGAAAGGATCACAGAGAAACTCCAGTATTGCCGGTTCCTCAGTGGCTTAGTTATACTTTCTCTTGCCCCACTGCTTTCCCCAAGAGAAAACGACTCTTTAGTGTTCCATCGGAGCAAACAGCAATTCAGGTTTTCTTCAGGTTGACATTTAGCACTAAAGAGCGGGTTTTCCCTGGGAAAGGAAAGGAGCAACAGGGAAACTGCTCAGACCTGTACTTAGAAAGCACAGGGGAAGCCGAAAGCCATTTGAAAAACATTTGGAACTGTGCTGTCTAGACATGTGACAAGCGGAAGTTTTGATGACCCCATGATGAGTTTCCAAGCATTCCAATACTTTGGAACACTTTGCCTTCTAGTCAGGAAGGTACATCTAACGATCTGAAACGCCTTCATAACTCATAAATCATATGCCTTTTTAAAATGTGGGGTTTTTTAGGAGGGGGTTATTGGGTTGCTGTTTTTATTCTGATTATGTATTTTGTGGTTTTATATTCTGATTTTGTTCTGTCAACTGCCCAGAGACCTTTGGGTATAGGGTGGTATGTAAATTTAATAAATAAATAATAAATAAAATTCAGTTTCCAGCTCTTCTACAAACTTCTGGTGATATCTCAGGCAATTCCATTAGCTTCCCCCACACTTGCCATTCTTGAGTATTGAATGGGAATTTTGTCATTTCCCCATTTTAGGGTGTTCTTTTAACAGGGTTTTAAGATGCTTGTACATGGTTGTCATGGGATCTCTGAAAGGAAAATGTATGATTCTCAATCCTTTTCCTCTATAGCAGCACTTTAAGTGTCACAGCAATAAGCAGACAAGAGGATACGTGACACCATCATGAGAGGCATAATTTTCAGGGGGGTGGGGTGGTTATGACAAGTTCCCAATCTTTCTTATACTTCCTGGCTCACTGCTGGTCAAACTCTGAACCTTCAACAATTTGACTCTGAGGACTGTGAATGTGGACTTTTCATATGGTTTTAAATCCTTATTAAATATTCTTTTAAAGTTGTAAAGATTTTTATTGTAAAGTAAAGAAATATTATTTGAATTTCTCCCAATTTCCCATGGCAAATGGTTTTAATATTAATTCAAAAGCTCTGGGGTTATGAGTGATTTTAGAAAAGAATTATTACTTTTCCCATGATAAACATGGATTAGGCCTCCAGTATTCTAAAAAAACATATGTCTCTGGGTGCTGTATGGCTGGATAATATGCAAAAGGACAAAGGATATAATATCCATGAGGCTGGATAGCTCAACTGGAAGAGTATGACACTCTTAATCACAGGATTAAAGGTTCAAGCCCCATGCGGAGTGAAAAAATCCTAGAATGCATGTGGTTGGACAAGATGACCCTCGTGGCTCCCTCCAACTCTACAAATCTATGATTCTATGACTCTGGTTTGCAGGAGCATGTCCCTTGCTTCCTACACACAGGCACTTAACTGCAGTGGGGAAAATGGCACCTGCCACATCAGTATGCAAACTGACTTAATTGAATGACCAAAAATACCCCATTCAAGTGCAAAATTAAGACACGGGGATAGGGCAATTTGCAGTATTATCCTATGCAGATTTGCAAGGCAGGGGCGGGGAGTTAGACACTCACAATTCTGTAAATCAGTAATGAGGAATCTTCAGCCTTCCAGATACAGTGGTACCTTGGATTACAGACGCTTCAGGTTACATACGCTTCAGGTTACAGACTCCGCTAACCCAGAAATAGTACCTTGGGTTAAGAACTTTGCTTCAGGATGAGAACAGAAATGGAGCGGCGGCAACGCAACAGCAGCGGGAGGCCCCATTAGTTAAAGTGGTGCTTCAGGTTAAGAACAGTTTCAGGTTAAGAACGGACCTCCAGAATGAATTAAGTTCTTAACCCGAGGTACCACTGTATTATCGGACTCCCAACTCCCATCTGCCCCACTCAGCGTGGCCAATAGGCATAAGAGCAGTAGTCTTGCAACATTTGAATGGCCATTGGTTTCCCATCCCTACTTTAAAGGACAGCAGGCAGCCTGAAGTTTACAAAAATCTATGCACACACAGTAATATTTACTTTCAAGAAGAGGGGTGCAAATCCCAACATCAACACCACCACTCCAGACCAATGCCACACGTGAAAGTAGAATTTTACTTCTCCTCACAATCCCCAACAGTGAATTTCAGATTATTATTACTGTTTGATGCTTACTTTCAGATGTTGCCATTACATTTTCATTACATGAGGCAGGGATAGTGAGCTTTCAGCTCTCCAGATGTTGCTGGACTACAGTTCCCAGCGTCCCTGACCACACTGACTGAGGCTGATGGGAGTTGGAGTCCAAAAAAGATACAGAGGGCCATCTCTGACCTAAGAAATCATGTTCAAGCAGTACCATTTTTAATCTTAGTCAAACACGTTTCTCTTTTAAAGTAGACAGCTTGACACCTTCTCTTTCTGTTTGGAGAACTGACATGCAAAGAGCTGGCCATGTACAGGTTATTCGTGGCTGTGATATGTTGTTGTTGTTGTTGTTTAGTCTTTTAGTCGTGTCTGACTCTTCATGACCCTATGGACCAGAGCACGCCAGGCACACCTGTCTTCCACTGCCTCCCGCAGTTTGGTCAAACTCATGCTGGTAGCTTCGAGAACACTGTCCAACCATCTCATCCTCTGTTGTCCCCTTCTCCTTGTGCCATCCATCTTTCCCAACTTCAGGGTCTTCTCTTCTCATGAGGTGGCCAAAGTATTGGAGCCTCAGCTTCATGATCTTTCCTTCCAGTGAGCACTCAGGGCTGATTTCTGTGAGAATGGATAGGTTTGATCTTCTTGCAGTCCATGGGACTCTCAAGAGCCTCTCCAGCACCATAATTCAAAAGCATCAATTCTTTGGCGATCAGCCTTCTTTATAGTCCAGCTTTCACTTCCATACATCACTACTGGGAAAACCGTAGCTTTTACTATACGGACCTTTGTTGACAAGGTGATGTCTCTACTTTTTAAGATGCTGTCTAGGTTTGTTATTGCTGCCATGATATGTAAGGACTTGTAATTTGGAAGAGTAACATACAGTGCCCGTTTGTCTTACAAATAAGAATATCACTTTTATTGTTGAGTATAAAACCATTCATTGCCATGAAAACTGACAGGTCACATTAAATAGGAGGTTTAGTTCTGGGGCAGACTCAGGATACTAGAACATCCCAAATTTAAGCATAAATGTGCATTTGGCAATCCCCCCTTCAATCTTACTTTTAATTGAATCGCACAGTTAGATATTTAAAAAACTAAACCAAGTAATTACAAATCGTAGTGATTCCTGCTCTCAGTGATTAGTACAATAGACTTAAAACTGGACTGCAATATACATTAATAAAGGGTGCCCTCTCTACCCTTACCAACAGTATTATTTTGAATCATGGTTTGCCACTCAAGCTGTTTGGACAAAATAGGCAATTACCGTATTTTTCGCTCTATAAGACGCACCAGACCATAAGACGCACCTAGTTTCTGGAGGAGGAAAACAAGGAAAAAAATATTCTGAATCCCAGAAGCCAGAACAGCAAGAGGGATTGCTGCTTTCACTGCGCAGCGATCCCTCTTGTTGTTCTGGCTTCTGGGATAGCTACGCAGCCTGCATTCGCTCCATAAGATGCACACACATTTCCCTTTACTTTTTAGGAGGGAAAAAGTCTTATAGAGCAAAAAATACAGTAACTGTTCAAAAGTACCCAGAATGTGAGCCACATCCACCTGCCAAGGTGTGAAAATGGAAATAAGTTTTGCCTGCTCTGGGTGTGCAAACAGCCTGGTGAGCTATTTGGGGAGCATTTGGACTGATGAGATTGTGAATCTAGTTCTTGCTATATGCTTATTGGTATTGTCTCCTAATACCTGCTTACTCTGTGCAAGTAATTATGATAAAGCTATCCTAAGTGCCCAATGCTATCTTTTCCAAAACAAATTGGCCCTGTAAAAGCGGCTGTGAACTTTCCAGCATTGGTGCTAGATTGAGACACTTTCACAAATTAAGCAAAAAATTAAATATGCCCCTAGAGGCTAGAGGAAGGGAAATTGTGCCTACTGTATTCTGGTATAGGCTGACCTTTTCACATTGCCTTGTGCTGAAGCCAGCTCTGTCCACTCCCAGGAGAATCAGGAACATTAACCAGCAAGCTAAACTGCAGTGTTTTGTTTTTTTAAATAATCACTTCTACTAAATGATAATTTATATTGAATGTGGGGTAAAATCCCAGACCAGAAAAAGGCAAATTCCTCCTCACCACATTGCTCATGACAATATGCAGCTGAAGGAGTATGGGCTCTACGGTTGTATATACACACAATACATTTAGAGCACATTTGAAAGCCAATACCCCCCCCAAAAAAAAATATATATTGGGAACTGGGGTTTGTTAAGCGTGCTTGGAATTGTAGCTATACGAAGGATAAGCAACAGTTTTCAGGATTTTAGAGGAAGTGTGTGAGGGCTTTAAATATACAGGATAGTTCATATGCAGCCTAAGACTTGCCCAAGTCCTGCAGGAAGAGTCCATCAGCTTAAATGGTTATTTTCAAAAGTCCACACTGCCAGTTTCCAACTACTGTTAATGTCAGGTGTTGCCAAAACTGTGCAGTAACGGCACCTGTGACTGCCTTTCCAAAGCACTCTGCTTATGTGGGATTTTTTTTTTCTTTCGTTCTGGTGGCACGTGATAAGGGAAATGAAAGTGGAAGGAATGACACAGGCTCCTGATTAGGTGCTGGAGTAACAGCCCAGGGCTCATTTATTACCTTCCCCCTGCTTTTTTACAAGGTTCTCACAGTCTTGGCTACACATGGTTTCCTGACTCACTGTAGTCAATTTTAAATAGTTGCTTAAAATAGGTCTATGGGTTTTTTTATTTTAAAAAAATAGCTGGCAACATGCACAATTAAACCTCTCAAAACCTTTTTTTTATAGGCGAGTATAAGTAAGCCAATAAATTCCAGAAAAACTCCAGCACCATGTTTTTCAAGTGAACTGAAGTGATTTATTTATTTTAAAAGGAAATGTAGGACAGATGCAGGAGTAAAGGTGGGATTATTAATGCACAGCACAATCATGCTTGCTTATTCAGTGAGAAGCAAGTCTCACTGCGTAGTTTTGATCTCTACATCCTGAAAATAATATTTGAGTGCAGGGAGGGGAGGGGATGGAAAGTGAAAATCTGGACAGAAAGGTTGTTGAACTTTTTTAGTTTTGCCCAAAATTACTGAGCAAATAATTTTCTCTCTCTCTTTTTGCAGACCCTCCAAGTGTCCCCGTTTTCCAGGGACAGGGACAGTCCCAGATTTACAGAAGTCATCCCAGTTTCTGATTTCATCTCATAATGTCTCACTTTTCATTGTTTTTGTTGTTGTTTAGTCGTGTCCGACTCTTCGTGACCCCATGGACCAGAGCACGCCAGGCACTCCTGTCTTCCACTGCCTCCCGCAGTTTGGTCAGACTCATGTTGGTAGCTTCAAGAACACTGTCCAACCATCTCGTCCTCTGTCGTCCCCTTCTCCTTGTGCGCTCTCCATCTTTCCCAACATCAGGGTCTTTTCCAGGGAGTCTTCTCTTCTCATGAGGCGGCCAAAGTATTGGAGCCTCAGCTTCACGATCTGTCCTTCCAGTGAGCACTCAGGGCTGATTTCCTTGAGAATGGATAGGTTTGATCTTCTTGCAGTCCATGGGACTCTCAAGAGTCTCCTCCAGCACCATAATTCAAAAGCATCAATTCTTCGGTGATCAGCCTTCTTTATGGTCCAGCTCTCACTTCCATACATCACTACTGGGAAAACCATGGCTTTAACTATATGGACCTTTGTCGGCAAGGTGATGCCTCTGCTTTTTAAGATGCTGTCTAGGTTTGTCATTGCTTTTCTCCGAAGAAGCAGGCATCTTTTAATTTCATGTCTGCTGTCACCATCTGCAGTGATCATGGAGCCCAAGAAAGTAAAATCTCTCGCTCCCTCCATTTCTTCCCCTTCTATTTGCCAGGAGGTGATGGGACCAGTGGCCATGATCTTCATTTTTTTTTATGTTGAGCTTCAGACCATATTTTAACGCTCTCCTCTCTCACCCTCATTAAGAGGGATGCCCCTATTTTCATTGGAGAAATGTTGGAGGGTATGCAAGCATGCTACAAATCATGCTCACAGTATGAGATGGTGCCAGTGTAATATATACCACAGTGTGCTTGCCACCCCATGCTTTGAATTGGTTTTGCTTCTAGTAAAAAACAACAACTCCAAGGTGCTAGACAGTGCTAGAGAGGCCTGATTCTCCTACTCCCATCTAGAAGTGCCACAAACCACTGCTGCTTGCACAATTTGTGACATTGATCTATACCACAAATTAGACACCTATAATCTAGACCACCATTCAGACACCATTCAAGCATCTCCTTCCATACGTATGAAGTCACCATTTAGTCAACGGTGGTCCAAAAAGAGTGAAGTCATTAAAACCAAAAGCCAGGTTTGAAGGAGAATTGCAGCTGACCTTCTCATTCCCTTCATTCCAAATAGACTGATCCTGCGGCTCTGGATTCCTGGACTTGGATGTGATATAAGGAAGGAGAACAAAGTCACTTCAAGCAAACAGGTCAGATGTTCTGACTAAGCACAGCCAGTGACTGCATCTGTAGAGGCAGCCAGAAAGGATTAGGACTTCTCAACTGTATGTGTGTGTGTGTTTATAATTCTCTCCAGAAAGAGGAAATGTGGCTTAGACTAACAGGCATCTGAGAGATCCTTCCTTGGGGGAAAGTGGGATATCAGCCCTGCCTGAAGACTTGGCTGAAGGTTAAAATGATGTAACCTGTAAGCCTTACTTTACTGCCAGATCTGCAAACAGTAGGCTTTGTTTCAACCACCAGCACTCTGCAGGTGGCTAAAGCCAGGGCCTCCACCTACTGCCGGGACAGGAACCTATTTCCCTAGTGTCCATTCAGTGCCATGTCAGTCTCTGTTATGTCTACAAGCAAACAACGATCCCAAGCTGAGAGAAGGGGAAAGATTTGTCATTTTATTGGGAGATTAGACGCAATTAGAAGCCTAGAAACACGGGAGAAAGTACACCATTCAGAGTCTTAAACCTGAGACTCCTGTGGTCATAGCAACGCATCGCATGAGCTCCACAAAGGCATTCATAAAAGATGAACAAAAATGAAGAAAAGATAATTCACTGGATAGGTAGTCCATTGTGCTGGCTTTCAAGCTGTGGAAAAGATTTCATTTCCATATATTTCATACGCTGCATCAGCAGATAAACAAAAGAGCAACACCATTGCTTACAAACACAAATGGAGGTTTGGCAGGCGCCTTCATTATACACCTATAGGCACCAGGTGAAAACGTTCCTCTTCACCCAGGCCTTTGGCTGATTGACATCAGATGCCCTTTTAAATGTGTTGTGGGAGGGGGGAATTATTGGTTTGTTTTTGTCCTTATTTTTATTATGTATTATTGTAAATTTACGGTATGTTGTGAACTGCCCTGAGATCCATGGATGAAGGGCAGTATACAAATTTAATACATAATACATTTATAAGCAATAAAGAAATAAACTCACCTCCTACAGTCTGGAATTAATTTGTACCCTGAAAAGACTTCCTGTGGCTTTTTCTTTCTGATAGCAATTCTCCACCCCTTTCGTTGCTTTGAGTTGTTGTGGTTATGGTTATTATTATGATTATTACTACAACAACTACTACTATTATTTCAAAAAGAACAAAACTGGCATCTTGATTATTTCAGATAACTAATGTATCATCCAGTCATAATGTACTTTTTCCTTCTTATTCTCTGCCTTGTAGCAGAAACTCCACTAAAGGTTCTGCATCTAAACCAGGGACCCATTGTGTAACTCCTGCATGAAGAAACCTGACAGAGAAATGGCAAAAATGTGCAGGCAGGAACAGTATCTCAACTTATAAACAGTGTCGCAGGTCTATGCTACCACCAGGCTTCTCAGTTTTAAGTCAGTGTTCCAAACGTTGGACCACTTGACTTTCTAAGTTGGATAAAATAATATATTTCGACTGCAGAGGCTTGAATCCTAAGACAACTTAGAGAAGTTCACAGGAAAAGTTGCCAATGCTCTCCGTTACCTGACCTGTCCCCCAAACCAACCTGTGCTCCACAAAAAGCCTCTCCACAGGGTCAAGGGGATAGGTGGGGCTTGGGAAGGTAAGAGGGAAAGGAAGACTATCCCAAAGCTAGACAAAATTTGGGGGATTCCCACCTCCTCAAGCAACTCCTGTGTCCCACTGCATTGTTCAGGAGGGACTCCTGACTTTCCATGGGGGCTTTTTCAGGAGGGTACGGAGAGGAGAAATTGTGGGCAGGAAACTTTCCACCTGTGAACTTCCTAAAATTAACTTACTTTAGGACACAAGCCAGAGTAATGAATATTCACTTGTGAATACATGGCAGGCTATGGACTAATATACAGTTGGATATTTTTTTTGCAGTACCTTCAGTTCAAGAAAAAGCTTTGGCCAGGGGCGGGTAATCACAGTTTCTGTATAAACCCTAAATTGGGCGTAAGAATCCTGCCCTAGCCAACTTCCAAGGTATTTAAAATGTGGCACGTGTACATGCCACTCCTCAGGAGCCCTCAGGGTGCCAAGCTCTCAATTAGAGGAACTTGTTTGCAGATAATGCTTGGAACTGGCCGCACACTTTGATGCGCTCAATTCTAGGCTACATGTCTGCTCCAGTGCTCCAAGCATGCCTTACATCAGTGCAGGCAGCTGCAAATGAAAGAGGGCGGCCTGAGGGCTAACAGAAGCCAGAATGGAGTCACTGCTATGAATGATTAGCTACAAAACGCCAAGCTGACTTGCTGAGCTGCATGTCGAAGTAGCTGCGTAGAAATCAGCTTTAACAGTCACAGTTAATCTCTGCAGGGGGCCCAGCATGGCTGCTTGGGGGGCTGTGAGCCACTGCTGACAGGAAGGTGATGGAACCATGCCAGAAAACAGTGAACTGCCTATATGACAAACAGGAGCGACGGCAGGTTCCAACAAGAAGGAAAGATATCATTACTTGAAGAATAAACACATGGAGTAGATGATGCAAAGGAACTAAGCTGTTCGATGAGACTGTGCAACAGTGAGGAGGAAAGCGGCGGATAAGAAAGCCATTCATGATTCGTAGGAACAAAGGAAGGGGCTAGTGTAAAATGCTGACTTCTGAGATAGATGGTATTCAACATTCAGCCTGGTGTAATTTAATCTAGGTTAACATGAGTGTCTCTGAAGAAGTGTAACTGTGAACAAAGCAGGCCAAGCATCAGAACATGGCATTTTGGGTAGCTGCTGGGTCCCAGCACCACAACAGGACCTCTCAGTGCACTGACACTGGCCCTGAGCCATGACACCTGCCTTGCCAGGTGGTTGGGCCAGCAAGTTGTCATTTGAACTGCACACAATATTGCTGGTGTCACTCCAGGGCCATATGACAAAGCCAATGAGAGCCACCAGTGTGTGTAGGGGGGGATACCATTTCCCATTTAATTTCCCACAATGCCCCAGGGCGATGCTACATCAGGGGCACTGGAAGAAAACAAAATGGTAGTGCTGCTCCCTACCATGTCCCACCAAATGCAGGGAACATTTGCCTAGGACTCCCTCAAACTTAGGTCCAGTCCTGGACCGCATACCTTTCCTGTGGTGTTTTATTTGGCTGTGACTCCCCTTAGCACATTACAGTCATACCTCGGGTTACAGACACTTCAGGTTGCGCTTTTTCAGGTTAAGGACGCACCGAAACTCGGAAGTACCGGAACAGGTTACTGTTATATGCTGAAGTTCTCACCCTGGGCCAGCAGGGGGATACTGTAGATAGTTTTCACTCAGGTCCACATATGCAAATAAGGGATTGAAAGTGACGTTCAGTGATTGGATAGTTAAAGAAAATGGTTACTGTTGCATTCTAGTGGAGCTCTATATAAGCAGGCTGTCTGAACCCTTCAGTTCAGTTCTGTTTTGGCTTGTGAATAAACAAGAGCTGTTTGAAGAATTGCTGTGTTGTCTGATATGTTCACCCACAACTTCCAGGTTTTGGCGGTCGCGCATGTGCAGAAGTGCTAAATCGTGTTTTGCGCATGCGCAGAAGCGCTGAATTGCAACCTGCGCGTGCACAAACGCGCCGCTGCGGGTTGCAAATGCTGCGGGTTGCGAACGTGCATCCCACACGGATCACATTCGCAACCCGAGCGTCCACCGTACTCCCATCCCAATGTAAAGGGAGTGGGTAAGGCAGCCTTCTAGCTGAGAGATATACATCCTTGCTTTGCATGCCTTTTTCTTAAGTGAGGTTGTGTTTGTCTACTTTAACATACTGGGTTGCAATGATAATCTAGCACTATAAAGCAGGAACACAAGAAGAGACTATTGGATCAGGCCAATGGTCCATCTGGTCCAGCATTCTGTTGTCTCAGTGGCCAACCAGATGCCTGGGGAAAATCCGGAAGCAGGACCTGAGTGTAAGAACACTTTCGCCTACTGTGGTTTCCAGCAACTGGTATTCAGAAGCACGTCTGCCTCCATCTGCAGAGTCAGAGCATAGTCATCATGGATGGTAGCCACTGAGTTTGTCTAATATTCTTTTAAAGTCATCCAAGCTGGTGGCAGCCACTGCCTCCTCCTGCAGCTCATGAAGAGACAGGAAACAAGGACAACATATGCAAAATAGCAACACAACAGTTAAAAAGACCGGCCACTGAAACATCTTAGGTGCTGGAGCAGGAATATTAAATTACTGAGAAAGAAGAGAGATATTAGTTATGAGATTTAAATGTAATAGTGAAAGTAAGAAATGTATATTAAGTGAAAAGATTGGAAAAATTTCAGATGTGATTGATGGAAGCCAAAAAATTGTATAAGATATAAAAGTATGTTTAATAATTATTGAAAATGATAAGTTAAAAAACTAATAAATATATATATATATATATATAAAGAGGAATATTAAATTACTAACATTAAACATAAGAAGCCAGGAGAGCAGTGAAAGAGGAACTATAATCAGAAGAGCAGCATTAAAATTGCTTCCTGAAAGTGCCAAGATTGCTTTGAGTCTATTTGCTTCAACCAGGGGTTGGAATTAAGTAAAGCGTCCAAAAAAAGAAAAAGAAAAAAAAGTCGAAAATACCCACTTCTGGGTTTCCTGCTCATTGTAGTATGTGAGTGCAAGTATTTGCTCTGCAAATTCAGTTTGCTTGCTGTGAGAGGAGTGAGTTTGGAGGGAGAGTCACCTGCGCAGTTAGTTAGCCATCCAGCTGAACACCTAAGTGGAGACCGCTAAGCCCAAGCAAGCTGCATTCCTTCTTAATAAGCTGCAGCTTTAAATTCACAGCAGGCCTAAAATGGCTTGGATGCCCAGGGGCTTCAAACAGGGTAAACTGCATGGAAGTCTGAAGAAAGAGAGGCTTGGAATGGATGTCCTTTTACTCTTTCTTGACAATATGATTCTATCATGGGATATAGATTTCTGATCATACAAATTCAAGGGCACTTTAAAAAATAAAGCCTCCAACAGCTTTGGTGTCTGGGATAGATTTCCATTCAAGCAATTCCACTGAATCTATTTAAGCAATTAAAATTGCTTGGTTACCCTCCTATGCACTGCAGAACAATTAGCAGAGCACTTCCAGCTGCACTTTGCTAGAAAAGAGACGTGAGCTAACAGAAAGTTGAAACAAAAAGTATGCATTCAACAAAGACAATGCACTGGCCCTTTTCAAGTAAGTAGAGTCTCTATTCTAAATCTTTGGGGACCGCTCCAGAGAGAGAGAGATGAGTAACTCATGCTGAAATTCCACAGGATGAAAAGACTCACAGAAATGCACACTTAATGAAAAGCACTACATAAATTCCATTTCCATAGAATCAACTCCCTTTTTCCATTTAAAAATTGCCCCACAGCACACTCAGCGGGAGTTGAGCAGCCTCTGGGGTGCTATGGAGCCACTCTGCTTGGCAAAGTTATTTTCATAGACTTCATTAGTTGTTTGCAATATTTTATCTGAGTCATCTTTTTATCATTATCCCAGTGAGGATGGGCAAGGATTTGGTTTTAACAATGTTTTTCCATTCTAGTTCAAGGAATGGTGTGCAGCTTGTAACATCGTTCAGCATCTCTCAGTGACTCTGGGTTAATCTGGGCGATCTGCCACCTATTTGCCAACCCTTGGCTGACTCAGTGGGAGGTCCATTGAGGGAATGCGTTGAATACCATACTCAACACTACCCATCGCAACTTCCCAACACACGTTTTCTCTCATTAGAACAAAAACAACCAAAAAAAGCTTTTTTAAAATGTGAGAAATGTGATATATGTGAGTTGTTAGTTCTAAAAGGAATCGAGGCAATGAAAGTACAGAGCTGGTTGGGCTACACAGCAGCAGCTGGGGGAATGCGCAGGCGTATGAGTATCAGCAGCAGGAGTGGGGAGCAGGTCAGCAATAAAACAGCCAGTGTCAGTGAAGTTAACTTTATATTCAAAAAAACCAAAAGAGTGCAGGCATAGGCATAGGGTCGCCATATTTCAAAAAGTAAAACCCAGGACACCTCGAAAAATGTTGAGCTTTTTTCCCCGATCCAGGACAAAGCAACGCCTTTTAAAAATTCTCCCCAGATGTTAGTTCCACAACTCTTCCCAGTAGGTCTTGCCCCAGTGAGGTGGTTGCAAGAGCAGAAGCCATTTCCCACTGCTCTCTAAGGCTCCTCCCCTGGGTCCTTCCCCAGCAACCTGTGGCTCCTTCGCCTTGTCTCTCTTTGCTCTGCCCTCTTTGTTCCTCTCTGTGTCCTGGGAGAACAATGGGAAGGAACCTGATTACAGCCTGAGAGAGAGACTCCCTGGCAGCCTACCTCTCGGGCCCCCTCCTCACCAGTCTCTGCTTCTGCCTCTGCTTCTGGACTGCTCTCTGCCACCACCTCTTCTTGCTCACTAAACCTTGTTACCTCTTCAGCTTCCGACACCTCCTCCTTCCAGTCTGCTGCCTCTGCCCACTCATCATTGTTTCACAACCAATCCCTTGGGTTCTGGGTTTTCTTCCCTTGGGGGTTCCCCAGCTGATGCCTCCCACCACTCCAGTGTGGAGTAGTGGTTAAGAGTGGTGGACTCATAATCTGGTGAACCGGGTTCGCTTCCCCGCTCCTCCACATGCAGCTGCTGGGTGACCTTGGGCTAGTCACACTTCTTTGAAGTCTCTCAGCCTCACTCACCTCACAGAGTGTTTGTTGTGGGGGAGGAAGGGAAAGGAGATTGTTAGCTGCTTTGAGACTCCTTCGAGAAGTGATAAAGCGGGATATTAAATCCAAACTCTTCTTCTTGGCAACTAGCCAGTCCATGACATTGAGTTCATTCTCTCCCTCTCCCTCTCCCCCCCCCCCAGACACACACAAGAATGGATGAATGGGCAGAGTTGAATCCTTCCATAGAGCTCCAAGAAGCCAGACCTGGACTGCAATCTGACACACCTGTAAGCAAAGATGATTTATTCCAGCCCATGACTTACAGCTACCCAGCCATGCAATTTCTAAGTGCTGAATGCATGGTTCAGCTTACTACATCTCAAGGCAACCAGTTAAAAGACTATGGCCACAAGTGCCATAAGCCCATCCATGCTGAGTTTGTTACACTGCATCAGCTGTTGCATAACTGGTTCAGTCCATGGCAGCACAAATGAAAGTCAGCTGGGCTAACAGAAATCGCGGCTGCCATGACAGAGAAGATTATGCGAAAAGCTTCTGACAGTCCTGCAAACCTAAAGCTGGCATCAAGATCATTGTGCAAGGAGATATGGATTTCCTTTATCCAGCAAGTCTTAGAAAGGATAAAGATGAACTCAAGAGTAGACCCTGGACAGGTTCCTTTGACAAACACCAAAACAAGCTAAATGTGTCCCACATCGAAAGAACCTGTGATGCAAACACAGGTTGGCCACTTCCAGTCTTACAGCAACTACTTCTTTGATCACATGAGATTGCCCTTTCTGATATAATAATCCCTTCTTGAGGCTGTGGGCTGATTTTCACATGTCCCACTAGGGAGCAGCTCATTAACAGACTGAAGCTTGATTTTGTCTTGTGGAATGCAAGGGCCATTTTGGGGCCTTTCTGCACAATCAGTTATGGAGCCCTAAATGTGTTTGTTACTAATTTCTTCCCCACAGTCAAATTCCCCTCCCCTCAAAATTGCACATCTGTTTTGGTGCTGGTGTTTTTATTTTTACTTTAGTTATTTTGCACCTGGGAAACTGAAATACTTTCCTAACATAGTTTGTTTATTTAAACAGATTTTATATACTTGTATGTACGTATATAGCTTTAATTTTATCCATGTTTAATTCTATTTTAATGATAGATTTTTCAATGTTTTTAGTGGTCTTCTTTTTTACCTGTAAACCACCTTGAATTCCATCAGGAAAAAGGGTGGAGTATAAATAAATATATAATAATTGTTGTTGTTGTTGTTGTGACTGCTGTGTGGAATATGTCTATGTGAATGTCACTGGCATACCTGGATATTTTTATGTGAAATAATTAGTAGGCTACCTTCAGTGGCGTGGCGTGGGTTGTCAGCACCCGGGGCAAGGCAAGTAATTTGCGCCCCCCTAACCCGTGGATTTGCGCCCGCTAACCCTAACCCCCAGAAGTTGCGCCTGGTGCGGCCGGCCCCCCCCTGCACCCCCCACGCTACGCCACTGGCTACCTTTGTAGGTGACACAGAAACATGGGAGCAGCTGCCAGGACCACATAACACCACTGGTCCTAAAAATCCAGATTCAGGTAGGTAGCCGTGTTAGCATGACGCAATCGAAATAAATAAATAAATTAAAAAGTCAGATGGGTGGGGTGTAAGTAAGCAATAATAATAATAATAATAAATAATAATATAATTGCTATGGCCTCAAGCCTGACAACATAGATCAAGACAATGCCATCTTCATTTTCATCATAGCAGTTTGATCCTTCTCTTACTTGGTTGATTAAGATTACTTATATGCCACTTTTCCACCATCAGTTTTGCCCAAAGTGGCTTACACCAAACATTCAAAACATCATAATACAAATATATGAAATAGAGAGCAACTGAATAAATAAAAAAATGGCAAAATAAACAATTTAACAAACATAGAATAAATCCAATATTATTAAAAATAAAATAAAAAGCAATATAGGTTTAAGTATATAAATACAAAGCAGAACAAGAGCTAATTATCAATTACTTCTCAGCACATGCTACCCATGGGGTGGGGGCAGGGGAACCTGATGACCGTAATCCTGCCACAGTGTCTAATTAAAGGGGAACTTGTCATAAATTCAAGTATTTATTTTAAAAACTGATAAGAAAATTTTTTTAAAACCAGGCACTAAACTTTGCCCCTTTCCTACCTACACAGCCCTGGCATACCCAATAGTGTGGGCAATTCAGCATGCAGATTCCAGAAGTTCCACTCTGGAAGAACACTAAGTCAGTCTCCCTCTTCATTCACTAGGTCTTTCCAGTGCACACCAAGAAATAAGCCAATGGAAGTGCCATGCTCCTTTCAGAATAACCTCTACCTTTGTTCTGCATCAATCTCTTTGGGTACTGGGAAAAGAAAATGCAGAACTGGATTTGTATGCCCCTGGAATGGACTCTAGATTCCACCCTGCCAATTGTTTGATGTAGTGTTATTTCCAGAGCCCCTGCCAAGTCTTCATCTAAAGCAGGCCTGTAAGTCTGTAAGGCTGAGTATGCAACTTCACCAGCCAATATGCAGGCATACCTCCTAAAATGACGGGCACTGTTTTCCAGTTTTCTCCTGCCTAATTTCTCTGACATGGAACAAGCATCAGACTGCCCTTGGGTTTTACAGATCTGGTATATAAGCAGACCACAAAGTTCTGAGCCAGCAACCGCGTCAAACCAATTCCTGCTGGCACCTAAACTGACACTGCAGCCAAGTAATCACCCCTGAGAAGACCATATTACATACTTTCTCCTGCCCAAGTGCATTCAGGATCATGTCCAGGAAGAAACAGTGTCTCTAAAACAAGTGGCCATGCCTTGTGCTACTTTCCAGTTCCAAATGGGTCAGTCCAAATGGATCAGTAACAACCCAGTTTATGTTCAGCCTCATGCCCTGCATTGGCCCTACAAGACTTGTAGATGGCAATGCTAATGATTTCTCCCTTAGATAGCACTTACCTGGTTTCGATGGACATGGGATGCATCTGCTGACCCCCCAAAAGGCCCCCACACTGCCACAACAATCCTCATAGCTGGCCAGACCAGGTAGTGGGTCAGCACACTAGAAAGAGAAATGGGGGGGAAAGAGATAGCATCAGAATCTTGTGCTATTTGTACTTTGGAAGGAAGGCCATGTTAAGCCCTATGCCCAATCTTTCAATCCATTGGGCACCACATTGTAGACCACAGCTAAAGGTGCCAAGATGCCAGTGCTGGGAAGGAGAAGTACAGGCCTGCCTTTCTGTGAAAGAGTAGGGGTTAGGGATGAATAAATCTGTCAGTGTTGGTTTCTCTCGGTTTCTACTTTTTCCATTCTTTAAGTTCCGTTCCACATCACTTAATGGGCTTAAAGAAAAAAAGACCACATAAAAATTATATGCATTTCCAAGAACATTTCTCCTAACAAATGCATTTTTGTTTAATGTACACATTTTCCCCTCATGCTGAGCGTTTTGCATGTTATTTACACTAATATGACATTTTATCTGTGCCCTTTCCCCTAACACAGACATTTTTGGGTTAGAGAACTACATTGCAAAATTCAGAGCAGTGTACTGTAAATGTTGAAGGATAGCTGTTCCTTCACTTTGTGTTAAGGAGTTTCGCAGTGAAATGCAAACCAAACAAACTTCTCCTCCATCTCTAACAATGGTGCTTGCATTATTCTTAGGCGTCATTACAGGCACCCATGCTCCCTGCAGGGCCAGAGGTGTATTTTAAGACAGTAAACAGTCTCGCAGACAGGAAAACGAGAGCCTGCATGTATCTGTGGCTCTTGGAAAGCCAGGGTATTAGTATTAGATACAAGGTATTACTGTTATGTTTGAGCAGCAGAGCATGACCCAGAGATAATATCACCAAGCAAAGCCTTTGGATAAAACAAATGCCTTTTCACAGACGTACATCTATTAACTCGCGGGATGGGTAGACAATTCCAGACCTTGTGGGGACATTTGTGGCAAGGCGTTTTCATTTACTTAATGAGTATTTTCCCCCCCTCCTAACAAGGCCCTCTGGATTACAGTCTCCCCCATTAGAGCTGAATTGTCGTAGTCCACAGGCCAAATCTGGCATTCATCCATCGCCAAAATGGCCATGTGCCCAGCACTCACATTCCAATAAGTATGGCTTCAGACTGAAACGGAAGAGACAAATGCTTCCTGCCCAGGCTCCTAGCCATCACCTAGTCTGCTCTGCTGCGGACCCTGCTCCAGTGGAACGAAACAAGAGAAGAACAAGGTAGTTTCCCCACTCCCACCCCCTGAAGTGACCTATAGAACCCTACCTGAGATGAAGTAAGGCCTAAATGTCTCTCCGCCTTTCACTAAATCCGCCAGTCAGCACTTGGGGGAACAAATAAGTACTTAAGAAAAACAGCGACTGCATGGATCATTTACTCTCATAAAGTGGAATTGGGATTTTCCAACCCTATTATTATAGGCAAAATGTTTCATACCAAATTTTCAGAATGAATCCATGTAGAATTGCTTGGCTGAGAAGACCTAGTACTAGGAATCAGGATGGAGCCGAGTCTGACTAATGTCAAAATTGATTGCCTTGGGCATGGATCCCAAATGACACAGACTGTCCCCTGAAAATCTGGGTTAAAAATGCAATGTAGCAATCTAAAAAATACACACAAGCATTGTATAATTCCACAGAATCTATGAAACAAGAAGGAAGGGAAGGGAAGGGAAGGAAGAAGAAGAAAGAAGAAGGTTTGGATTTGATATCCCGCCTTTCACTCCCTTTAAGGAGTCTCAAAGCGGCTAACATTCTCCTTTCCCTTCCTCCCCCACAACAAACACTCTGTGAGGTGAGTTGGGCTGAGAGACTTCAGAGAAGTGTGACTAGCCCAAGGTCACCCAGCAGCTGCACGTGGAGGAGCGGAGACTCGAACCCGGTTCCCCAGATTACAAGACTACCGCTCTTAACCACTACACCACACTGGCTCTCAAGGGAAGGGAAGGGAAGGGAAGGGCAGGGAAGGGAAGGGAAGGGCAAGATTGCAGCACTCATGTGAATTTTCTTTCCCTAGAAGCTTCAAGGGAAATGAATTTTAATCAATACCAAGCATTTGTTTATTGTGAGAAGAGTTTCCATATATATTCATTTCCTACTAAAATCGTAACTAGCTATAAAAAGAGTGTCCTTTGGACCCAGATTGTTTGAGTGTATGTGTGTGAGGAAAAACAGCCCGTAAAAAGGCTGGAACAAAAAGTCTCAGAACAACATATGGTCAAGGTAGCATCAGTTGATCAGCACTTCTATTGACTCACAGGACTAGATGTGCTCTTTGAAGATGTGCAAAGTGCTTCAGACCACAGGCTCAGCTGCCTCCTTTGTGAGGAAGAGTTTCTGGGGGAAGGAAAAAGCGCTACCTACAGAATTGAATGAACCCTGCCTGGCATTTTTTGTTTGACTTTCTAGAGCATTTGTAGGCTGAGGTAATTTTAAAAATAATTGTACATTCTCCCTGGTGGACCAAAATGCCTGAATCATTGTGCTTGATCTTTTAAATGTTTGTAGCTGCCTTTATTTCATCATTTTTACCTGCTTTTATCCATTAGTTTTCCGCCACTGTTTCTTTTGCTTGATGATAATTTTTGCATTTTTAAATTTTCTTATTGCATTCAACATTACCTTATGACGTTACCTTGGATTTTTCAACAGAAGGTGGGATACAAATGTTTTCAATAAATAAAATCAAATAATACAAAATGACATTTCATGCGCATGCTCAGGGTTCACACACACTGCATCCATTATTCTCACATTCCATAACCTACACCCCAAGTGTGTGAACAAAACTGAGTTAAGACAGAATAGCTCTGACCTTTCCATGCATTGACTCCATGTAACACTTTCCCACTAGGTCCTGAGGCCTCTGCTGCTGATGTCTCTCTGTGACAATGTTGTTGTTGTTGATGGTGATGGTGGTGGCGTTATCACTGTACTGGTGCGAACCCAATGGAAACTGAGATATCAACACAGCTTCAACACTGTTCTCTTCCGACTGATCTGCGTCACTTTTCACTCGAGCTACCTGATGGATCTGCACAGCAGCTTCCGGAGGGTGGGTGATATGTACGTTCACAAGGGAAGGGTTTCTGGAAGCTGGAAGGAAAGTTTGTCAACGGAAACATGACTTTGCTTCTTGCTCTGCAGCAACCTACAAATTTCTAGAGGGGTTAGTGGATATACTCTGACATTTGCTCCATCTGCAGGACCACAGTGGTTCTCAGTACAACCATGAGATTGAAAAGCAGCCATTGCTGTTCATTTATGGCCCAAAATGTACAAACAAGGGAAATAACTTTTGACTTGCCATGAAGCCCAGGGAAAACCACGAAACCTGTGAGTATCAGAATACAGTGGTACCTCTAGTTACGAACTTAATTCGTTCTGGAGGTCCGTTCTTAACCAGAAACTGTTCTTAACTAGAGGCATGCTTTCGCTAATGGGGCCTCTTGCTGCCGCTGCGCCGCCAGCACACAATTTCCGTTCTCATCCTGGGGCAAAGTTCTCAGCTCGAGGTAACTCTTCCAGGTTAGCGGAGTTTGTAACCTGAGGCGTTTGTAAATCAAGGTACCACTATATGGACAAGAATATTAGCATCATCCATTAGCTACTTTCTAGGCTATGCATAGATTATAGCCTACATGAGTGACTTATTATGAATTCTAGACCAGGGGTTTTACCTATGTGAAGGGAGTGCTGCTATTTCTTTATGGGGATTTTAATTAAGAAATTCAGAAACCTCTACTTAGGTCCTCATTTTGTGTGTGTGTGTGTGTGTGTGTGTGTGTGTGTGTGTGTGTGTGTGTGTATCTATATATCTCAACCATATCTAATAATAAATTAAAATACAAAGCAGATACCTGCATGGCAGTAAAAGGTAGTGCTCTCACAAAAGGAGTCCTAAGCACAGGTGCACATCTAATCCAACATCCTGTATATGTATTTATCTTGAAGCACACACAATTGAGCAGTACTAAGATTGTGAACAGTTAAGCAGAGTTAGGGATGTTTTTGTAGAGAACCATCCCTTCTTCTATAAGGCACTTATCATCTGATAATTATTTTCCCACTTCATGGCAAGAGGCGGGGGGGGGGGGGAGGCAAAGGTATGCTCAATAGAAGCTCCACACACCAGCAGCCTATAAGAAACAACAAGACTAGTGCTGCTTACCAAGTTGGTTGGATAAAGGAAGTGTGTACATTGAATGTTTCATGGAGTTGCTTGCCAAGCTGTTTGGCACGTCTTTTTTCCTTTCCACTTTCAAAGCTGGTAGGTGACAGAACTTCCCTGTAGAGTTAGATGGGCACCAGCATTCGTCTCTGCCCACACAGCGTCCCCCATTTAGACAGGGAATCTGGCAGAAATCTGTAAAGAAAGGAAATCTGTAAGTGAAAGCCAGAGATGGAACGCAGATGAATGTCCAGAAGCTCACCCTAGCCAGCAAATAGGCCAGTACCTGTCCTATCAAGAAGTCTCAGTCACAGAAAGATGTCAAGCTGTCCCAGTTATGAAGGACGCCAAGCGTGTAAGCTAACTCTACTTCCAAAGATGACTAAGCAACTTTCTGCCTGTGGTGCTTGAAGGCACTTCTATCCTCAGCCCTACTATTTGTGCCATGGAAGAATGTTACTAACATGGGCTGGATGAGTGTGCAATATGCCCAAGGCAGGTTTCATTTTCCAATTCAACATGTTAAGCCAAAACGGATTGAAACCTTGAATGGGAAGACACCCTAAAATTCAACCACAGGGAGGAAGCATTTGCATTCTTCTTCTGTGAGAGCCTATGCAGGGCCATCCCACAGAACTACTAGATAGGGTCAAACTCTAGGGTCAGCCCTTCCCCAACCTGTTGTTGTTGTGTCGTTTAGTCATGTCCGACTCTTTGTGACCCCATGGACCAGAGCACGCCAGGCACTCCTGTCTTCCACTGCCTCCCGCAGTTTGGTCAGACTCATGTTTGTAGCTTCGAGAACACTGTTCAACCATCTCATCCTCTGTTGTCCCCTTCTCCTTGTGCCCTCCATCTTTCCCAACATCAGGGTCTTTTCCAGGGAGTCTTCTCTTCTTATGAGGTGGCCAAAAGTATTGGAGCCTCAGCTTCACGATCTGTCCTTCCAGTGAGCACGCAGGACTGATTTCCTTCAGAATGGAGAGGTTTGATCTTCTTGCAGTCCATGGGACTCTCAAGAGTCTCCTCCAGCACCATAATTCAAAAGCATCAATTCAAATCAGCCTTCTTTATGGTCCAGATCTCACTTCCATATATCACTACTGGGAAAACCATGGCTTTCCCCAACCTAGAGCCCTCTAATGTTTTGTAGCTCTAGTCATCTGGAGCTGGTAGGAGTTGCACTCCAAAACATCTGGAGGGCACCAGCTGGGGAAAATTGCTCCGGAGCAATGGTTAGAGGGCTGACCTGTCCAGCTCACTGAAATTTCCTGTGCAATTATAGTTTCAGCAAGATCAGAAGAAAGGCTTCAGCTGCCATAATAATTAGGAACGGCATAAAAGCTTCAGCCAACTCTCCTGGTTTCCACACAAGCGAAAGGAGAGAACAGGAAGAAATTAGGTGTTGGGAGTCAGACCCAAAAGCTAATGCCAATGAAAGCAGAAAATTGGCCCTGACATGAAGAATTGCAGCAATGCCTGTCTGAGACTCTGACTGAACTGCTGTATTGAGAGGAGGACAAAAGGTAACTGTATTCGACCTCTTGTCTCAAAGAGGGCAGGACCAGTCTCAGGGAAGACTCATTTTCAGGCCAATTGAGCTGTCATCCTCTTCCTGCTCTGAACTCTGCTCCTGCAGTGAATTGCTAGTCTTGTGGATGAAAGCAACAGAGGAAGATAGATAAACCTTGTGAAAGGGGTCAGACATATGAGAAGACTCACAGATACGGAAGCCAGATTTAGGGTCATGGTCATGCCCGCCCTGGCTGTAAAGGGTGGTGGTGTCTCCTTTCTCACAGCTGTTGTAGCAGCGGCCATGTCGACAAGTCTGTTTACAGATTGTGGGGGTGAAGATAATCTTTATCTTCCTGATTTTTTCTGTCAGGTTGACACCTGCAAAGAAAAGACAAATGACCATTACAGAGCAGAAAGATGTCTCTGAGCACCTTAGTTTAGCACAGGAGTGAGGGACTTGTGGTCCTCCAGATGCTGGATTCTCACTCCCATCAGCCCAGCCAGCATGGCCAATGGTTCCAGGGATGATGGGACTTGTAGTGGCTTAGGGCATGGATGGAAGAACATAAGAAGAGTCTGCTGTACCAGGCCAATGGCCCATATAATGTAGCATCCTGTTCTCTCAGTGGGCAACAATAAGGCCTATATTACAAGCCCTGATATTACAAACTCTATAAAAGCAATAAGTACAGACTACTAAAGGGTGACCAGGAGGATTTAGTAGATTACGCAGCGAACCCACAGAATACATTTCAAGGATTTACTTAAATAAAACTAGGGGAAAGGGATAAAATGCATTAACTGAAGGAAGCACGAGGCATTTCTGTATCAGAATGACAATAAATTCTTTCCTCCTTTATTTCTCGGCCCTGTTTTAAGGAAGGAAAGGAGACTGGGAAAGCTACCCTGAAGGGAAATGCTTGGATGTAATAATAATAATAATCTATAATATTAATGCCTCCCACCAGAACAGAGCACATGGCTGCGTTCCAGTCTACTCCGGTCCTACGCCAGCTGAGACTTGGGGAGGGAGGGAGAGACAGCCAGGCCAATTAGTTGAAGTGAAGGTAGAGGAATGTTGGGTAGATCAGTTAGGGTAGAGATGTCAAAGCTGAGGGGGAAAAGCTTGATGCCCCACCTCAAAAAGGATATTGGGGAGCTGGAAAGGGTTCCGATAAGGGCAACCTAAAGGATGGAGGCAATGGAGCAACGATGAGGAATGAGTACAACATTTGTTTTATTGTATTTTTAAAATTAAGGATGTGTTAATGCCCAAGTGGATTTGTTGTTATGTATTTTTATTATGCATTGGTTTTATAGTTGTAAGCCGCTTAGAAGCCATTCTGGCATATAAGCAGTATACAAATTAATAAACAACAACATTTGGGGCTTTTTAGTTTGGAGAAAAGGCAAGTAAGAGGAGACGATAATGGATGTGTAAAAAATTAGGCATGGTGTGAAGGAAGTGGTGAGAGAAAAGTTTTTCTCCCTCTCTTATAACACGAGAACTCGGGGAACATCCAACAAAGCTGAATGTTGAAAGACTCAGGGCAGACAAAAGACGGTACTTCTTCACTCAGCACATAGTTCCCCCACAAGAAGCAGTGATGGCCCCAAACTTGGATGGATTTAAAAGACAATGAGACAAATTCATGAAAGACAATGCTAGCAATGGCTAGTATGCATGATAGGTTTCATCTCCACCAGGAGACCAGTTCAGGTAGGAAATGGGGGGCGGGGTTGACAACGTACATGACATAGTGATGTTGCGTCCAGGCATCGTGCATGATGTCATAACATTGTGCATGACGCCGTGATGTAAGATGTTTAATTTACATACTCCCTTTATATATTCATTTTTGTACATTTTCTTTGATTGGGTGTAGAACTGAACTGCAAAATTTGGAGAAGTGTGAATTTTGATGGATAACAGTGTTTCAGCTTGCATATTAGTTTGAAAAGTGTAAATTAGGTAGTTTCTTATGAAAATACAAATTAAATCATCATCACCATCACCATCATTCTCACCCCCACCTGTAGCTAGCTAAATTCTGTGCTGGTACTTTGGATTATACACCTAATCAGGCCCACGGAAATGAGTGTTTATGTAAACCTTACTCACTGTATTGCTACAGATTGCTGGCACATGTACATGGCTATGGCATTCTCAACTATACCCTACCTTAATGGTGACGGGGACATGGGTGGCGCTGTGGTCTAAACCACAGAGCCTAGGGCTTGCCGATCAGAAGGTCGGAGGTTCGAAACCCTGCAACAGGGTGAGTTCCCATTGCTTGGTCCCAGCTCCTGCCCACCTAGCAGTTCGAAAGCACATCAAAGTGCAAGTAGATAAATAGGTACCGCTCCGGAGGAAAGGTAAACAGTGTTTCCATGTGCTGCTCTGGTTCACCAGAAGCAGCTTAGTCATGCTGGCCACATGACCCGGAAGCTGTCTCCGGACAAACGCCAGCTCCCTCAGCCTATAGAGCGAGATGGGCGTGCAACCCCAGAATGGTCTGCGACTGGACCTAACGGTCAGGGGTACCTTTACCTTACCATAATGGTAAAGGTAAAGGACCCCTGGAAGGTTAAGTCCAGTCAAAGGCGACTATGGGGAGCGGCGCTCATCTCGCTTTCAGGCTGAGGGAGCTTGCGTTTGGCCACAGACAGCTTTCCAAATCATGTGACCAGCATGACTAAACCACTTCTGGCGCAACAGAACACCATAACAGAAACCAGAGCGCACAGAAATGCTGTTTACCATCCCGCTGCAGTGGTACCTATTTATCTACTTGCACTGGCATGCTTTCGAACTGCTAGGTTGGTAGGAGCTGGGACAGAGCGACAGGAGCTCACCCCGTTGCAGGGTGATTTGAACTGCTGACATTCTGATCAGCAAGCCAAAGAGGCTCAGTGGTTTAGGCCACAGCACCACCCTCATCCCACTACCTTGATGGACTCCCCACCACCAACAACACTGCATGAAGCCTTTGCTTAGAAACATTTGTCAAAGAAACCTGGCTCATTCTTTAGACCTTACCCCCGTGAGGTGAAGATGGTTCTTGAAATGCTGTACGTGGCCCAGAACTGCTCTGTTCAAATCCATTCCCATTTGGCAAGGCATTGGATGTGAGCTGATCATTATTGGTGGCTGGATAGCGTCGGACTGTACGAGAGGGCCCTGTGTGCAGCTGAGGGGTAGCAACAGAACGACTTTGACTCTGAGACCTGTTGAAAAGAAAACAGAGCTAACATCTGTGCTGGATAAAATGATACAAATCTTTCTTTCTCTTTTATTGATTTTCATACCAAATTCGACAAAGAAAGAAGAAAGAGATACAAAGACAAAGAAAAGGAAGGAAGAAAAACAAAGAAAAAAGGAGGAAGAAGCCCCAATCAGTTCCCATTAAAAATACAATATCCACTGATACATCCATCTTAGGTTAAACATATAAATTGATGTCCAAATGTTGAAACAGCTATCCGCATGTAGTTGATAAGAAACACACTCAAATGTAGCTAGGGTGGTACAGTCCTCACACCACTGCATAATAGACAGTGGATGTTAATCCTTCCAGGCTTATAATACAAGGCGGTGTACACATTACCAGCTTAAAATGCAGCTAAATCAGGCATAGGCAAACTCGGCCCTCCAGATGTTTTGGGACTACAACTCCAATAATCCTTAGCTAACAGAACCAGTGGTCAGGGATGATGGGAACTGTAGTCTGAAAACATCTGGAGGGCCGAGTTTGCCTATGCCTGAGCTAAATTGTTCTTATTCTCAATTGGGATTGAAGCTGGTTTTGGGGAAAATGTATCAATAGGTAATGACAGGATAGATATGGATTTGGGCTAACATTGTGTGCATGCCACTTCCCAAACCAGCCATGGGAATGCACTGGATGTAGAGTTAACAGGAGTGCGTACACAGTCTCAGTCTCTTGGCAACCATAAAGGTTCACGAAATCCCCTCTGCTGTGCTTTCATTAATCCCCAAATTACAGGAATATAATTTGAAAGTAAATGGACACCTGCAAATATCAAGGGTTTCACTAATACAAAACTGATACAGACAACAACTTCAGTCCAAAAAAGGAAGTATCATTGGCCATGCCCACATCATATGTCACAGCATTTCCAGCAATACACCTCCAGCTTCTATCTGTGTTTGACATGGCCAGGCATTCTTTCTGACTGCATCAGAGGGAGAGATGAACCTGGAGGCTCCTCTTCATCAGCTCCATTTGGACCAGCTGCTATTTGATTCTCTCAGAACCATCTCCTCCACTGCCATTACGCAACTTTATTATGTAACATTATGAAAGGGTTGGGATCTGGACATGCATATTTCCCTCTTTTCTTCATATCCACCCCTACCATTATTTTGAATTGTATCTTTTGGTTTTAAGCCATCATTCAAAATTGTAAGCTGCCTAACCTCTCACCATTGCTGAGACACATGGAAGCAACCAGCTTGAATGGCTTCAAGGATCATTCCAGACTACTTTTTTACAGCTGCCTCCAGAGAATTCAGCCCCTTGTGAATGAATTTAGCCAGTGCTATTTCTCTAGAAACAGAGATGCCGGAACTCACCATGTACACATCCCTCGTTCTCTTAGAATGACAATAGTGCCCATCTGAGAGGTGCTAGAACTAAGTTCCGGCTGAAAAACAGCCCTGAATCTAGCCACCATTCACAAGAATACAAAAAGCTTGTGGGGTAGCAATAATATATATCTGTTAGGTCCTCTTGAGCTGTGCATAACCATTTTGGCACATCCCCAGTTCAAAACCACTTCAAGAAGTTTTCCCATAGCTCAAATTTATCTGGGCTCAGAAAACAACAACACCCCAGAAGTCATGCACGCAGTGTGTTAAATGAATTGGCCCTGAGCAAAGGGCCATCACTGCTGTGACTGGGCAAGATGGTAATGTATTTATGATGAAAGTGCTGTTGTTGTCCTAAGCCTCTCATCTTCCTCCAGCCGTGAGTGATCCCACAAAAGCCTACTCATCTTCTGCAAGGGCTGAAGCGCATTCCCATTCCTGCCTCTGGCATTGACAAGGAAAGAGATGTAGCCAGAAAAGAAGCCTGGCCAAGAAAATAAACAGAACACGCAACCCATAAAAGTCATGAAAGAAACTTTTACAGGGAATGAACACCCATGAGTGAATTTGCATTCCCCACCCCCACCCCTGGGTAATTTTATTTATGGGGCCTGGCATTTTGCAGCAGTCAAGCAAACAATAGGCATACACTCCCAGTTCCCAAGGCCACTCTTCAGTGCCCACTTAACACATGCTGGTTGTCACCCCAACAGAGCAAAGCTTGTTTTAACTCAGCAGATTCTAAACCTCTTTCTTTCCTAGGCTTTTCAACCCATTCCACCCTGTTGGCTCCCATTTTCCTTTCAGGGGATCAGTGCCAAGCTTTCCAGACAGCTTTGTTTGTAAGTACCCTGACCCACCCTGTATTTTTCAGCATCCTAAATGAGCCAGGGCAGAGTCAGTACTGAGATCTCCAAAGAAGCCTAAAGTGAGTCAGTGAGATTAAATAGGTCTTATGCGAGACACATAAGCCCCACAAGTTGTATCAGATTCCCTGCACGTTCCTACTTCCACAGCATCTATATACAGTGTGCATTTGCACAATACAGACTTGTACGCATGAGATCCCAGTTTCGATGCACAGCTTAAAGAAGCTCCAAGAAGCAAGGCTGGGGGGGGAGGAGTCCTACCTGAAACCCTGAAGATTTGGATTCAAGGGGTTAACTATATCAAACTATTGGTTTGAGCAGCATGAGCCAGCTCTTTCTTATACTTGGGGGTGGGTGTGGAGAGAGAGAGCTCATTCTAAAAGAATTCCCACTATGTTAACTTTGGTGGCTCAGTCATTAACTATTATTTGAAATCTGGTCCTCAGCCTGCTTTATCTTGCAACATGAATCTTGTGTACATATTGAAACAAAGGACAATGAACTCGATCCTGAGAGTTGCTAATTGAAGAAGGTTCACGGAGGGGGACTATCTCATCGTCATATTCCCCCCACCCAAGAAAGATTCTCTGGAGGGTTGAGGTCCTCTTGAACAGTGTGGGTAGTGCACAGGGAGTTCTTGGAGAAGGGAGAGAATTGCCCTAAGTCAGATACAGGCTGGGACACGGGTGGCACTGTGGGTTAGACCACAGAGCCTATGACTTGCCAATCAGAAGGTCGGCGGTTCGAATCCCCACGATGGGGTGAGCTCCCGTTGCTCGGTCCCTGCTCCTGCCCACCTAGCAGTTCGAAAGCATGTCAAAGTGCAAGTAGATAAATAGGTACCACTCCGGCAGGAAGGTAAAAGGCGTTTCCGTGCACTGGTCTGGTTCGCCAGAAGAAGCCTAGTCATGCTGGCCACATGACCCGGAAGCTGTACACCGGCTCCCTCGGCCAATAAAGTGAGATGAGTGCCGCAACCCCAGAGTCAGTCACAACTGGACCTAATGGTCAGGGGTCCCTTTACCTTTACAGATACAGGCACCTGGTGCAAAACAGAGCTCCATTCACACAAGGTGCTTCTGATACGGGGTGATTCTCTCTTCCCACTTCAGCCCTCTTTACTGCAGCCTTCACTGTTCAGGAGGGTTTTTGAGCCTCCACTAGGGAGACACAAAGCTACAATTCTCAGTTTCTCTTATTTTCTCATTTTTCCAATCTTAAGTTCAGTTTGCCAAATTTCCACATCAGCCTGCAATTTTTTTAAAAATTAAGCATCATCATGAAAATTCACTAGCATTTTAGTGAGCATTCTTCCTGTTACGCACACTTTACAAGCAATTCCCTTAACATCACATATTTTTGTAAGTTATTTTCACTAATATCTATATATTCATTCACAATGTCTCCTGATACATGGGCTTGTACATGCAGCTGAAGAACTGCATTGCAAAATATGGAGAAATACAAATTTTGAAGGAAAGCCGTGTTTCTGTTTGCGAATTGTTCAGGGAGTGTGCATTGTTGAAAGGAAGTTAATGGTCTAGACTGCTCTGAGCCCAACAAAGGACAATCTTTTCCACTTTCCAAATGAGCCATGGCACTATGCGTTCTCCAGCATTTCTCAGCTGCCTTTGCTTCATGTGAAAGCTGGTGAAGTCCAAGATGCTTTGGGCTTATCAGCTTCATCATCACATATCTGATCAGCATGAAGATAAGTCTGATAAGGTTACTGAGATGAACATTCTGATACTCAGGCAGGTACAAATGGGAGTTCTCATAAAACTATTATGAGTACAAAAAGTATCTCCATCTCTGAGCACCAGGCGGGAACATTCTAGTGGCTGTTCTATTAGCATTTCATTCAGAATTTTTCAGCTTCTGTTTCATCCACACACTTTCCCATTCAGCTGCACGCAGCCTTCCTTCATCCCTCATTGATGGTTGTTTAACATTCCTGTGGTAACCACAGGAATCACTTTTTTGAAAAACAAAAAATTACACTAGTAAAAAGGCAATAAAAGGGATGCATCACCAGGAACTGAGCTGTCCAGAACGACATGAGTGAGTTGTTATAGTAGAGAAACATGTTCTAAGATTTCATGGAGTTCACCCTAGAGCTCTATAGGCATGTAAGAATGGAATGGCTGAGCTACCAAACATATGAATTTTCTCACTGGCAGCACATTTAGTGGAAGAAGTTACACAAACACACACACACACACACACACACACACACACACACACAATTTGGGTATTCTAAGAAATCACAGTTCTGGCAACACCATGTGCCATCATGATTTTCAGACAACTCCCATCAGCCACACGCAGCACAACAAATGATCAGCGATGGTGAGACCTGGAGTACAAAACATCTGGAGGGCAGAAGGCTGCCCTAGGCCTTACCACTGAGCAAGGTGAATAACCTAGTAAATAAAAGCTCCTTTTAAAAGCATATTCTAAATTGGATAAACAGCGGCAAATGAGGCTCAGTGTAAATAAGTGTAAAGGTAAAGGTAAAGGTACCCCTGCCCGTACGGGCCAGTCTTGACAGACTCTGGGGTTGTGCGCCCATCTCACTTAAGAGGCCAGGGGCCAGCGCTGTCCGGAGACACTTCCGGGTCATGTGGCCAGCGTGACATCGCTGCTCTGGCGAGCCAGAGCCGCACACGGAAATGCCGTTTACCTTCCCGCTGGTAAGCGGTCCCTATTTATCTACTTGCACCCGGAGGTGCTTTCGAACTGCTAGGTTGGCAGGCACTGGGACCGAACAGCGGGAGCGCACCCCGCCGCAGGGATTCGAACCGCCGACCTTTCGATCGGCAAGTCCTAGGCGCTGAAGCTTTAACCCACAGTGCCACCTGCGTCCCGCTAAATAAGTGTAAAGCACTGCAAATTCTGGAGGAAAAAATCCTAGCTCCACCTACACACCAAGGAGACTGAAGAAGTGATAAATCAGGGGAAAGATCTTGAGGTGGTATGTAAACTTATTGTGCAATGGCAATTCTATGCTAGTTACAGATAGGTAGCCGTGTTGGTCTGCCATAGTCAAAACAAAACAAAATTCCTTCCAGTAGCACCTTAAAGACCAACTAAGTTAGTTCTTGGTATGAGCTTTCGTGTGCATGCACACTTGGGTATTCTAAGAAATCACAGTTCTGGCAACACCATGTGCCATCATGATTTTCAGACAACTCCCATCAGCCACACGCAACACAACAAGCTCATACCAAGAACTAACTTAGTTGGTCTTTAAGGTGCTACTGGAAGGATTTTTTTTGTTAATTCTATGCTAGGTACTATTTGGAAAGGGACTGAAAATGAAACAGCTGTTATTTTAACATCACTATACAAATCTATGCTGGAATCCCTTTTGGAAAGCCCTTTGCAGTTCTTGTTGCTCCATCCTCACAAAGATATTAAGGTGCAAAAAGAAACAAGAAACAAAGTAGTCAGAGGATTACAGCACCTTTCCTATGAGAAATTGCTGGAAGCTTTTGTGACAGTTCTTCCTATGCATTCTATAGACCAGGGGCTAAGCTTATTAACCCAGAGTCAGTAAATCCTTTCAGCTGTACTGGATCTTGCTTTTCATGGGATCTCAATAGCCCTGATGGTGTTTATCTCTCCTTTCAGATGCCACACCCCATGGCTTCTCCTGAGTTTAAAAAATGCCAGCGAGAAGTCATGGACGTAGTTCTTGGGACAGCATTCCCACAAGGGATTTCAAATGCACAGGCCCTGGACCTGGAGTTGAATCCAACTGCTTGCTTGTTTGCTCTTCCTTTTTCTAGAGGAAGTCCTTGACCAGCAGCTCACTCTTTAGAATGTTGATTGTTCTGTTCTCTAATGCTGCTCCTGAGTGGCTTCAGCAAATCTCACAAGACCTGGACATTCCATACAGGCACACAGATATAAAGAACTAACTTTGCACAAATATCCTCCAGCATGAGGCTCAATTTCCCCCACCCCATGATAGCCGACTTGCAGCTCAGAATGAGGCCCCCTGGATCCAAGTAAGGTCTTTCCCCACCCCATAATGCTTAGGCGATGGCTGGTGCTGCAATGCAGACCATACATGAGATACACTGGGATACTTTTACTACCCTGCACTTTTGATAAGGTCAATGGTCATTTTACGAAGCATAAAACATCATAGGGATAATGAGAATTACATCCAGAACCTCTCCTAGAATCAAAGCAAGATCAGCACAGCCGAAGAAAGGAAATATTTTCTTTAACTTTATCAGGATCTCAAAAGCTTCCTAGCCAAAGTAACTTTCCTGTGGTTAACATTATCCAGAAGCTCACACACAGGCCAAAGTTATATTGAGAAACGACTGTCCTGGCCTACAAAGCACAAACTGTTCTTGGAATATCTCCTCCAGCTGTTTGTTTTTACTTTATACACTGAACACAAATATCCATTTTACTTATTCTTCTAACCCTTTCATTCTTTCCTAGAGTTCATTGTACCACCCAACACTGCCCTCCGAAAGGAATCAGGATGAACTTGTCTGAAGGACTCAGACATTGTGTAGGCAGCAACAAAATGATGGCATCCCATCTAGTGAACTCATCCTTTCCAAGGTCACCCAACACCTCATCATCATAGTATCTCTGCCACACCCTCCATTCTACTTCCCCATTACTCCACCAGTGCCTTGAAACTAGTTCATATGTTTCTAATAAAACAAGCTGATGTCAAAGGTGGAGGCCACAGAACTGTGAGCAAGACTCTTTGGAAACCTTGCTTACAACAAGTGACTGGAGGTCTTATTACATCTGCTCCCTATCATTAGCCCCTGAAAGTGCTGCTGTGTGCTGTCCACTGTGCACAGGAAATAATACAAAATGTGATGGATTTCATACAGTCCTGCAAAAATCCTTACAAGTAAAATGGCATGCTTTGGTAACAGGTCTGAATAGAGTTTTTAAGTAGACTTATGAGAGGTCATGGGTGGGGTGGGGGGGATGCAACGAAGAGCTGAATTCACCTGCCAGGTTTCAAGAATCAAGGAGCCATAATTTGACACTAAAGAGCATACTCTGTCTGCAAAAGGTTCCAGATCTAATCTTTGGCATCTTCAACTAAAAGGATATCATGGAACAGGACTAAGGAGAAATTTGCTCGAGACCCTGGAGAGCCACTCATAAGTGAACAGTGTTGGGTTATATGGCTGAACAATCTGGTACTTTTTACTTGCATGGTTTTAATTGGTTCTTATGATAACCATGGGACATATTTTGGCAGTCAATACATTCTTATTTCTCAAGGTTACTGCTTCAGCTGCTGCTCATGCATGCACATTTCAGCCCTTTCCATTCTTAGAGGCCATTAAATACTGAAGAAAACAATCAGGATTGTGTTTAAAAGAAGGCTGAAATATGCAAAGTCTGAAAGCAATAGATGACCTGTATTGACAAACATTTCTGCACAACCATCCATTCAGAGTAGACCTAGATGCTGCAAGGAAAACTTGGTTTCTCATGTTTCTGTCCTGAGGCCAGGGGTGTACTTGCAACGATAGATTGGCAGGTGGAAGCGAGAGGGGCTCCCCCAGAAATGCTCCCCCCCCTAGCCATTTTTCATTGCTTCCCCCTAGCTAGGTTCTGAAAGTATTGTGAGTTTTAGGGGGGAGGTAGGCTGAATGCCTGGGCTTCTTTCTAATTCTTGGAATAGCCACGCTAGCTTTCTGGTGAGGCGATAGCCTAGGTGATGGGCCATTAAAGAGAACAAAGGAAGGGGCTCTGTGTGAGATGGTAAACGGGCAGGGGCCTCTTCCTCAATTTGCAGGCAGTTAGAAGAACAAAGGTAGAGTTGCGTAATGTGAGCTAGAAGCAAAAAGAAAAGTGAGAGGCTAAGAAGCCAGAGAGTCTGAGTGATGTTTGATTTCTGTTTGAATCCAAGGCTGTGGCTATGGAGGAAGCAGGGCCCTGTTCAAGTGCAATGCTGGGAACTCCTCCACTCTAGGCTCAGGTTGTATATATGTGCGAATTAACCATATATCATTCCAAACCTTCCATAAGTGCTTGAAACCTCTGGAACAGGGGTAGGCAACTTAAGGCCTGGGGGCAGGATGCAGCCCAAAATCGCCTTCTCAATCTGGCCCACAGATGGTCTGGGACAAAACAAAAAAAAATTCCTTCCAGTAGCACCTTAAAGACCAACTAAGTTAGTTCTTGGTATGAGCTTTCGTGTGCATGCACACCTCTTCAGATGGTCCGGGAATCAGTGTGTTTTTACATGAGTAGAATGTGTGCTTTTATTTAAAAGGAATCTCTGGGTTATTTGTGGGGCATAGGAATTCGTTCATTATATTCTGGCCCCCCACAAGGTCTGAGGGACAAGGTCTGCTGAAAAAGTTTGCTGACCCCTGCTCTGGAATCTTGCACGACTTGGAGACTGGGGTAGCGTGCAACAGTATATTGAAAGTAATCCCAGTAGAGGGACCTGGGGAACATTTGCAATGCAGAATGTTAGTTCCGTTAAAACAAAAGGAGGCTACAGCAGGAACTTATAGATTATTTTACTGAAAAAATATGAATTACTGGGATACCCTTACAGCTGTTTAGGGTTCCTTCCCTTTTCGATAAACATATCTGCTGAAGAAAAGGAGTTTCCAGTGTCTAATTCCCATACGTCTATACCCATGAAGATACCAGTTATTTGAGACTTGACTCAACAGGCCACCATCCTCCAGCTACTGTACTGAGCATTCATTCTAATTTGGTTGCAGGGATGTTAGACAACACCACATCAAGTTAATGCTATCTCACACTTTCCCTTTCCTTATCTCAAAGAGTCCAGTTTTGGGGGGGAAGAGGGTGTGCTGCACAACCTGAATTTGCTGGCATGTAATTGGATCCCACCCAAAAACAGTGACAGTCTTGAAGTGCCCTCTGCCCTAGATAAAACTGAAATGTGGATATACTGGGCACCTCACAAACGGAGCCCTACTGGACAGAATCTGGAAGGGACCTACAATCTTCCATATTTTCTTATTGGTTTCCACTCTTTAAAATGGAGCATTTTAGAGCCAGTTATTTGTCTAAACTCTTGCTTGTTCCATTAAGATCTGCCTTTATTGAGATGCATTTCCAGGCAATGCCCTCAGCCGTGCTGGGTGGCCGTAATAACAAGATTCCATACACAGATCATCTGTATATGTGGACAACTGCAAGAAGACTTTTTATTATTTGTTACATTGCCCATTATACTCAGAATCTAGGAGACACTTTCTAAATCCTGTTTGTTCAAGAAAGCGGTCTCTCCTTGCTTGGGAGGGTTTTGTGGCCGCTGAGTGACTCAAATGCCTCAGTGACTCATAAAGTGACCCTTTTTTGCTGGCAGAAGAAAGACTATGAAAAAGGAATAGCAGTAAACTTTAAAGGAATGTTTGGAGGTATAATTTGAAATATGCTGTATATGGTTGTGGTGGCTCCCCAATTCTCTCATTGCATGGTTCTGTTGGTTTAAGAAGAGAATTTGCTATATATTTTTATTGATTGTCTTTGTATGGTTTTGTCATGGTCTTTGACTAGCACAATAAACTTATTTAACTTGAACAAAGGAGCACATTACTGAGCAACAGGCAAACCCTAACAAATTATTAAAATTAACGGCCGTAAGTTGACCATATCCTATTGATTTCAATGGGTCTATTCTGAGTATAGCTTAATCAGTCATCAGAGACTACACTAGTGGGTGCTGAAATGTTATTAAATTGCCACCTCATGCTTCCCACAAAGTCTTCCACAACTTATTACCTCAGCTTTTCAAGGAACTGTTGACCATCAAAGTCAAGGGCTACAAGGAATTGCTTTTTCACAAATGTACACAATTAAAGTGCTGGCAATTCTATTCAGACATCGTTGGTCTAATGGGTGTGTGAGGAGCTTCCAAACGAAGAACTAAATCATGGTCATCTCCTGATAACCAGCCCATTTTGTTTCATCTTAAAATTCCCTTTTCAGTTTCTGTCCCATCCATCCACCTTCCCTATTGGCCAGCAGCCCTCCTTGTTTAAAGCCATTTAAACCATAAGTCAGTGATTCACTTCCTTCTCTTATGTAATTTTCCACTGAATCACTAGGGAAGAATGGACACCACACAGACAACCAAGCCTACAGGGACAAAAATAAGTAGCCGGGCTTGGAAAGTCCCAAACTAGCCACAACCTAGAAGCTTTCCCTCTTCAATCTATTAAGTGGTCGTGAAATGTCTAGGCAGAATGTGGATGGGTCATTCTTTGTGTCATAGTGCAGGTGCTTTCAATAGCAGCACTGGGGTTTCTCATATCACACAGCTCACAAACAATGTGAAATACAAGGTAGCTGTTAAGATTTAATTTGGAACGTGGGACAATGTAGAAAACGGCTTATCTCTCCACATTGCACAAGGCAACCAAAGAGAATTTGTCTCACTTCGCTACAATCAGAGAGGGCAAGCCAATAACCACAACACACAAGACTACAAGGCTTCCCAACAGAAAAGGCCTCTTAACACATCAACTCCTCTGCTACACAAACCCAGTGTTCCCCCTTCCCTTCTCACTTGCAATAATACTAGCTGGGAACTGTTTCTAGTGCACCAGACACTTCTCTCATCACTCTCCCTCTCAGACAGGAGTGGGATAGCCAAAAATACCTACTTTCCTTGGTAGCTGACCTCTTTTATAAATAATATTTGTTTGACTTTGGAAAGGCATCCAATTGCATGTTGTAACGATGATATCCAGCGCTATAAGTTAATAAATACTTCCATTCAACCATCAAAAGTAGTATAGAAATCAATGGCAATGTCCTGAAATTATTCAGACCTTTTCTCTAGAATTGTCAACTGTGCCGGCCTGAGTATCATACAAATCCCTTAAAAAACTTCCATAGCAGCAAAAAAGAAAAGAAAAAACACAGCTTTTCCGCCTCCCATAGACTCTTTCCTGAGTGTTCCAGCCCATCCTCCTCCTCTGCCTGCCATAGAGCAAAACTAACATTCAACTTACTAGAGTCTCTTAAAGCGATTAACTCCAAAAAGAATTTATTAGGTGAAATGGATGAAGCAACATAATTCAAAGCAGCAGTACTCCATAACTAATTCCCAGCTTTGTTACCTTAAACATATGGATGGGTTTGTCTCTCAGAGTTTTTATATTCCTTCTCAAATTAAACAAAGAGAAGATAGAAGGGGAAAGTGCTTCAAAGAAAACACCACTGCCTGCCCGCAAAGTATCTGCCATCAGATTATATTGTCTTTTTTGTAGATTTGTTTCTCTAAGGCTTTGTTGTGGTTACTGCTATGACCATATGGAGCAGAAAGTAGTTAATACTGGAAGATCCCAAATTAAGCATTCTGCACACAGCACTCTGTTGTGACTGAGCATGGGATAGCATCCAACTTCATTCACATACAGCAGGGACGTCGTCCTCTGAATGCTGTTGGACTCTAATCCCTTCCAGGTAGCATGACCAATGGTCACAGGTGATGGTATTTGCAGTCCAACCACATCTAGAAGGCCACAGGTTCCCCAACTCATGCAGGCTTGGGCATCAAGATCCATGCATTCACAATCAACTAGATCCACCTCAGAATGGAAAAATGTGGAGAGAAAAACACCACTTTGTAGAACAATAGAACAATAGAAAGTGCAACCTCATATCGTAGCAGTATTCTAGAACCATTCTTCACATTACACAGAATAAAATAGCAGAATTCTAATCTCAGCTGCACCACTTAACACTGTGGGAGACCATATTACCACATTAATATTTTCTAGTCTTCACTGATGTAGTAAACTAGCACACCAGGGAGAGGGTTATACTAAACTTTTCATATGATCATCTACAACTTGCAGGGAAACAAAAACAGATCTGCAGTGCTAGAATTCTGGATCGTACCACTGCAATCTACCATCTCATCCTGCATAATGAAGAAAATGGCTCTGACTCAAAATGTCAATGGACACTGTGAAATATAGATGATGGCACTTTCATGGAAGCTGGATTTTCATCCATGGAATTTGCTTCTACAAAAATAGAAATGAGCACAGAATTAAAAGCAGATATCATCTGCATGATTTAGCTTTCTGCCAGTAATTCCCTCCGTGCTTAATACATTCAGCACACTTAATATACAAACATCTAAGCAAAGAAATGTCTAATAAAACTAATTTAGGTTTTGTTGTAGGCTTTAAAAAGGGGATAAGAGATAGGGATGGTTTCCTGTATTTTTATCTACTTGGGAGGTGCCAAATAACTTAGCGTTTAGCAACTAGCTATACAAATTTCATCAGTATCTAGAGCTCTTTCAAATGTACTCCACAGGGAGGATTGGGTCCCCAGCAACAGGACTGCACAAAACTCTCACACACCCAAGAGCCACCAGTTGCCCTGGGTTTTGCTGAGATCCTTAGTCTTTGCACAGATTAGCAGTTTTAAAATCATCAAGGTTGCTTTCCCCCATTGTGTTTCAAGTCCATTTCCACATTGCTGTACACCGCAATAAGGGAGCAAAAATGTCATCACCTGGTGTGCTTTGTGTGTTTGATTTCCCCACACCAGCAACCCTCCTGAACGCTTCTTCACAAAGCTGTCATCTGCACATGTGCAATGGCTGTCTCAAATGTACACACCTCAGCTTAACTCTGTAGTGAATGTGGCTTATGTTTTCAGATTGGATGGAAGCTGGTTTGAGGGAAAACCCATCAAACAACAGTATTTCTCAAGAAGATGGATATGAACTGTGGCTCAGCTTCAAACATCAGCGCTGGGAGCACATTGAAGCCAGAGTAAACGGGAATCATACCATGCCTATATGATTTTTGTTGTTATGCTAACTGGATGGCTGTGGAACTAATGGACCAAAGTGTTGACCCCTCAGATGGCAGGCAGACAGCTGCCAAAGTATGTAAGGAACACCTGTAAGTATGGATGAAAGAGAAATGCCATTCAGTACAGACTAAAAGTCAAATCTATCAAACCTGCACTTTCCCAAACAATATGTAAACCATATCTGAAATTTGTGATGCAGTTCTCCAATCAATGTTTGGTTGCCCTTCTCTTCCAGCTGTTTAAAAGAGTCAGATTTTCTTTAGTTGTAAAAAAAAGATGGACGAGATACTGGGAAAACATTGGAAGGTCACGAATGGATGATGATGTCAGTTGGACGCACACACCCCACATGTGTGTGAATGAGGCAGTATGAAAGCAGTGTTCTGAGCCAGTACCTGAACAACTGGAGTATGTTCAGTGAAAGATATTAATTTGTCTTTGGCCTGTAGGCTCTGGATACAGAAAATATGTTTTTAATATGCATGCATAATGCAGCCAAAGATGGTGCAAAACCATATATACTGTCTACAGATTACATGCTGATCTTTCAGAGAATTCACCCAATAAAGAGGCTGGCAAACGATATCTCAAGTCAGTGCTGGCTATTTGTATGCCTAAGAAGCTTAGATTGGCAAAGTATTTTCAGCTAGGCTACAGATGTTGAGATTTTGAATAGCACAACACCAGGGGCTCAGCTACATTAGTAAAGAAAACCCGGTTTATATGCGTTATAACATTGTGACACCATATGGCACTATGGAGTCCCACCTTTCACCAACGTGATTTCCCATAATAAAGTTTACAGCACGTTTTCTTGAAATGCTGTTTGGATTTGTCTAGATCCAGCCTAGGTCCCTGTAGTTGCATTTTCAACATAGCAGCAAACTACAGTTTGATTTCATTCAGGTCCAACCTTCATATATTAGGCCCAAAGCTTATGTAGGGGTTATGTTCTGGTGGTCTGTGCACAAAGGCAAAATCGTGTAAAGTCAGGAAGGCACATACACCCCAGAACCGCCCACACCCACATGACAATCCCTACCTGAGAGCCAGTGTGGTGTAGGAGAGCCAGTGTGGTGTAGTGGTTAAGAGTGGTGGACTCGTAATCTGGTGAACCAGGTTCGCTTCCCCGCTCCTCCACATGCAGCTGCTGGGTGACCTTGGGCCAATCACACTTCTTTGAAGTCTCTCCGCCCCACTCACCTCACAGAGTGTTTGTTGTGGGGGAGGAAGGGAAGGGAGATTGTTAGCCGCTTTGAGACTCCTTTGGGTAGTGATAAAGCGGGATATCAAATCCAAACTCTTCTTCTTCTTCTCTTCTACCTGTCCAAAGCTGCACATCAAACAAGGAAAACCTTGGGAGTCTCCATAGGGCCTTCCAGAGCCCTCATGCAACCTTCCTACAAGCTGGTAAACAAGGTGGAGAGCTTTAAAAGCTCTTTCTGTTCTAGGTTTTCCTGCAACTGAAATAGATTTTACCGTATTTTTCGCCCCATAGGATGCACCGCCCCATAGGAAGCATCTAGGGGTTTTTTTGGGGGGGGGATAAAGAAAAAAAATATTTCCCCCCCAGGCGCGGGGCTGGCGTGGGGGAAGTCCGAGCTTCCCCTGACCCCAGCCCCCAGAACAGCCTGCTATCCACAAGCCTAGGGAGCCCGGCGGGAAGTCGCGCCGGTCTCCCCAGGCTTGCAAAAAGCTGTGTGAAGCCCAGGCACGCTCTTCAGTGCACCCCAGGGTTCGGAATGCAGGCAGAGCTGCGTGAAGCCCGGGACTGCAGGCAGCTCTGCGCAGCCCTCGGGAGACCGGTGCGACTTCGCGCCAGGCTCCCAGGGGCTGCGCAGAGCTTCCTGAAGCCTGGAGAGCCAGAGGGGTCAGTGCGCACCGACTCCTCTCGCTCTCCAGGCTTCCCCGAAAGCCTGCCTTCGCCCCATAGGACACACACACATTTCCCCTTCATTTTTAGAGGGGGAAAAGTGCGTCCTATAGGGCGAAAAACACGGTAAGTCCTCTGCATTGCTTACCATGTTCTGGGAAAGTCATGTGAGGGCCCTGGGACGCTCCCACAACCTTCCCAGAGCCCCATAACCAAGGCAGAGGGCTTTAAAACTATTTCCATGGCAGAAAAGAGTTATGTGACCACCAAACACATATCTTTACGTGCCAGGCGAAAACATTCCTTTCAGGCTTTTGACTAATTAAACAATATCTGGCCTTTTAAACAGGGGTGGGGGTATTGTTTGTTACGATGTTATGTATTTTCATGTTTTTATATTGCAAACCACACTGTGATCCTCAGATGAAGGATGGTATGGAAATACTACTACTACTACTACTACTAATAATAATACAAAACCCAGCACAAAGTCCTCTACCTTGCTTTGTGGGCTCTGGAGAGTCTTGTGAAATCTCACATGGCCCTTTCTTATTGTTTCCCCCACTCTCTTACCCTATTTCTATTTATTTATTTATTTGTTTATTTATTTATCGACAAAGTACGCAAGTTGCAATCATGTAAGTACATATGTTTTGGACCTACTGCAGTGTGCCAAAAGTGAAGCGCAACTATTTTTATGCATTCATACATACGTATATACTTAGTCAGAAAAGTAACACGCTTTCCTCTTTTAACAATAGAAACAGCACAAGGGAGGCTTCCCTGCATAACAAAATAACAAAACAAAACAGAAAACAGATTTTGATCCTTGGCATAACCGGGAAGGAACTTTTTTGCATGTGAAAGACAAGAACACTGGAAATTCTCCAGAGAATCTGAAACATTCTATGGAGTTAGAGCAACTGCAAGCATGCTAATTTAAAATGACAATCACCAGGGGAGAATTTCTTAAAGTGGGGGTGGCCTTTGGATATGTTCTACTCTAATTAGGTTTCCCCTTATTTCCTCTAATGTGCTATTGACCCCTTCCCTGCTTTGTGAACCCATTAGGGCTGTTCTGCTAAGTTACATTGTGTTCTCTCCACAAACCTTTGGCATTGCAAGAATACAGGGAATAAGCCTCCTGGTGCTTCTGCCCAACTACATCCTCCCAGTTGCTCATTAGCCAAGGGATTAGAGACAATGTCTGAGCCAGTATCTCATCTCTGTCCTTGTTCACTTTATAGGCCATTTTTACAGGGGAGTCTGAAAGCATTTTTGAGCCCCTTGCTGTATTCACATAGCATGGTCACTCCGGAGAATGCATAAGATTAATACCAGGAACCAAATTCAGCAGGCAATCCTCTGAAGAAGAAGATGTGTTTGGATTTGATATCCTGCTTTAACACTACCCAAAAGGAGCCTCAAAACGGCTAACATTCTCCTTTCCCTTCCTCCCCCACAACAAACACTCTGGGAGGTGAGTGGGGCGGAGAGACTTCAAAGAAGTGTGACTGGCCCAAGGTCACCCAGCAGCTGCATGTGGAGGAGCGGGGAAGCGAACCTGGTTCACCAGATTACGAGTCCACCACTCTTAACCACTACACCACACTGGCTCTCTGGTGCCCTTTTTAATTTTGAAGGAGGAGGTGAAGTAGTGTTGATCTCTTTCTCAGGGCTTAAAGGCCATGGCTGGGTCAGGAACATTTGGAAAAAAGCAGACCTGGTCCCACTCCATGCTCTGCCCATGGCAGTGGCCTCAGTGACAGACGGAGAAGGATGGAAAAAGAACTCTCTCCACTCTCATCACTTCAGCCTCCATCTTCAGTGCTTAGTAGGAGGGTGGGACAAGGTCAGGATCGCTTCTTCACTTGGGAAATTACTTCCATTCTTCATCTCTTCTTTCCCTGCCCTTTGCTTCCAATAAAATAAGACTGATAATGTAGACATGTGCAACAGCAAAATCTATTTCTTTTAAAATGTTATGAATATGGTTTATTATGGATAGCATTTTCTTTTATATATTGTACAATGGAACAGTAGCTGGACAACCAGTCTAACCAGTGCTGTTGACTCTTACCTAAGAAGACTCTTATCATACCATTCACAACAGTTTTCCTTCAGAGGTTGTTGGACTACATTTCCCATAATCCCTGAACGGTGCCCATGTTGGCTAGGGGAACAAGGTCCTAAAACATCAGCATTGGGGAAAGCTGAACAGAATGATTGACAGCAGTCATTCTATTAGAAACAAATGTCGCATATTACATTGAAATATCACTATTGTGTAAGATAACATTTGGCTGCAAACAAAGCTGTGACCTTGAATTTGGTTGCCCCAGAAATCATATAGCTGCTCCAAAATAAGCATTTTCAAGGATGAAACATGGATGTGATATACACTTTCTCATACCATATATAAGCTGTATCTGCATCCTACTAGGCACACACTTTCTAACGTTTGTGTTTAAGGAAAGGTATAAAATATCAGTTTGTCTTACTGACACAAAATTTGTTCCTTCTCCCCCAGGAGATGATTTGAGAAGCGCATACAAATCCCTCCCCCCAGTTAGTAAACTGTTCAAAAAGAATTATGTTTAAGAATAGTATCCAGCACAACTCTTTCAAAATACAGTACTGATGCTGCGTGCACTGTGATTTAGAAATAGTATTTTCATGCAGGAACAAAAGACATTAACACTTTTCTTGGAGAGTTCTTGTATTTTAAGTTTCCAGAAGTGCTCGCCAAAGGTATTTGAAACTTTGTCAAAAGATGGGCTGAGAGTTAGGAGTTTCTCATTGTTCTAAGTAGAACTGCTATTTATATAATTTAACTTTGACTGGCACTAGGATTTTTATTTTTATTTTTTGCTTATTTTAGAAAAAGGAAAGGAAAAAGGAAAAACAACAACAGAGAGTATCATATGATATCCATACTCTGATGGTTGTGAGGACCAAAGAACTTCTTGGCTGCTGTATCAAAATTGTGTTTTGATGAAATAAGAGACTAGAAAGTGAACCTATTCTATATCAGAAAAAACCATGCATGGGCATAATCATGTTGACTGACCAGTTGCTTCTGGGGAAAACATTAGTGTGCACCAATGCAAATTTGGTTTCCATTCATATCGGTATTCCCAGTAAGCTCCAAAACCAAGGAAATCTCTTTTGATTGTCAAGAGTATTAGTTATTTGGTGCGAAATCTTCATGAACATGAAGGGATCATTTTAGTGTTGTTGTTGTTGTTTAAAACCTAAAGTTTAAGATAATGTAATTATGATAAACAACTACAGACATTGCCACTTTCCATTTACAGGGCACCAGGATACATTTACAGAGGCAATGCAAACGTTCATAGCATCAGCAAATCATGTATATATTGAGTTATTAAAACTAGCTAGCAAAGGCTTTTAAAAGCAAGGCACTGTGTGAAAATGAAGTTAATCTATCCGCTGCAGCATATGGTTGGCTCCTAACTTTCTCAAAAATGCCCAACAGAAAGTTGGCTGCCATCTCTCCTTGGCATTTGCAAGGGTTTCTATTCTCCAGCTGGTGCCAGTTATTAACAGAAGCACAGTTAAGGGTTCATCACATCAGACGGAATGATCAGAACAGACAAACCTGGTAGCACCAGTGCAAGATTTTGGGAGTGCCAATTACATGGACTGATGAGTGAAGTTTATCTCTTAAACATGTGAGTTGCTTAAGCTAACAGATGAAGTTTTCCAACAAAGCAGAGAGACAGCAAATGGGCGCTCACTGCTTCTTAGATGCCAGGATGTTTTGTTGAAAACCTCTCTGGAACAGATGGAGAAGATCTTTCCAGAGGCCACAATAGGACCAATAACTCAGCATAAAGATAAAAGCAAAAGCTTCTGGAACATCTTAGAGAGATACACTTGGGAAGCCTCGTCATTTGTTGATATATCACATTTGAAGGAAGAAAAAGTACTTTTCTTTGCAGAGACCTACAGTGAAGGCCACCAATGTAGCACCTTGTTTAAGGTCTCACCTCAATCCTGGCCAGTTAAGGCAGTAAGTGGTTAGGAAAGCAAGCCTAAACTTACTTCACTCTCCCTTGGGAACAGAGGGTATTTCAAAGTTTGGATAGCTTGAGAGGCAGCCTAAGACTATACTGTGTCTCTTTGAAATGTTCTCCAAAACCACAGAAGCCAAATTCATTTCCACCATTATTTAACAGGATAGATGGCTGTGGTAAAGACCACCCGTGTGTGTGTGTGTGTGTGTGTGTGTGTGTGTGTTTGTGTGTGTGTGTGTGTGTGTTAAGCACAAACCAAAGCAAAACAAAGCTGTAAACCTTGAATGAGTCTCCTGATACTAGTAAGCAATTAAAACAATTTAAAAATAGCCCACACATTCATGAAAGGTACTTTCCTGCTTCCAGGGTTCTTTTTGGGGGGGAGGGATGTGCTTTAAATGTATGGTGTGTACAAAGCCTCAGTGTATAGGAGAGCATGAGCACAATCAACACGATCAGCAACACCCAGAACTTGACAAGGCCAACACCCTTGCAGGAGGCCCACTGCCAACACTTGGAGCCTCCCAACCAGTTCGTTCTTCTTGCTCTCGCTGCCTGTTCACCTGCCCTTTCCAAGCAAGTAAGCAGAACCGAGAGAAGCAAGGCTAAAATACAGTTACCTCCTGTGGTGATCACACAGGGCCCCCGGACATTTGACGGTCTATTGACCCTGTGCCACCACTGCGATAGCCTTCTTCGCTGCCACCACCCCGTTTCTCACGGGGACACACGGAGTCCAGACAGTTGTTAACATTAACAAATAATCAAGTTTATTTTTAAATGCAGGAACAAGCGTATGGTTCCAGTTTATTTTTCTCTTGTCAGTTTCTTTATCTTAGTTCCTAACAATTCCAAACTGATTATTCCAACTATTTATCTGATTCAACCTAACAATTCCTCTCACTCTCTCACCACACAACTTGACCAACCCACTGCCTATTCCTCCCTCTTCTTTCTCCAACTCCCAAACCTCAACTCCCAACTCCCAAACCTCAACTGACTTTCAAAACTTCCCACTCTAACTTTTACTCCCTCCTTGCATTCTCACTGGCCAATCACATCACACCCATTTTAACCCTTTCCTTCTGACCCATCCTAGGAGGCAAACACCACACCTCCACACACAGTGTCCTCTCTCTCTCTGTCTGTCTGTCTGTAGGAAGTGGCGCCAACTAGGTTTTTGGCATTCAAAAGCCAAAATGTACAACTACAGAGGCATTCGACAACCGAGGTTCCACTGTAGCTCCAGTTAGAACCAGAAGGTGGGGTAATGGTTATGGTGTTAAATGAGAACTGAGGAGACGCAGGTTCAAATCCCCAGTCATCTATGAAGCTCACTGGACAACTTTGGGCCACTCGCTATTTCAAACCTACCTCACAGGGCTGTTGTAATGAATAAATGGGGTAAAGGGGAGAACCACATATGCCAGCCTAAGCTTCTTGGATGGGCAAGAAATTTTTAAAATTGCGTCTCCATAATCTACGTTACAATAGGCAGCAAACAGTGTCTTCTTACATCCATGCTGAAGTCCCTAAAATAAATTCAGGGCTTCTACAGCCTGGGGAAACACCAGCTACTTCAAATGTATATAAAATCATAAATACAAACAAAAAAGAAAACATAATCAATGTTACGAAATGTAGCAGCAGTACATAGTTTCTATTTTCTACATAGAGAGCAGATAATGCAGAAAAATAAAAGCAGCAAAACACATCACGAAAGCCAAATTTTTTGCAATGGGGTGGAAGGAGAAGCATAGTTGAATACCAGCCTAAATTAAAACCAGTGACTTGATAAAACAGTCAAATTTCACTTTGTATTTCAAATTGTAAGTAGAACCACAACCAACAACATCAACAACAAAAGAACTTTTCTAAATATTTGGGCATGTGTATTTTAATGAAATCAGCTACCCACAAAAAATCACCCACAAAACATTTTAAAATGAAAAGTATAATGCTGTGAGGAATTGATTGCAGCTCTAAGTCGTAAATTGGCCAAAAATATTATTTCGCTTTTTTATGAAAGCTGCATTGAGAAAAAAATAAATTAAGAGAAGTGTCAAATGCTAACATTAAGGTGACAGGGGTGTGCATGGGTAATAGGATATTTTGAGCCTTTCATATTGAAATTTAAAAATAAAAATCCCCTTGTTAGTGGAGTTGTATTTCCTTGGGACAGAGCCAGCAAGTCTTAAGCAGTGAAGAGCAGCTGGGGCAGCCCCAAATCCCAAGGCTCACTACTAATCACTGTGTCTGGCTGCCTGCACAGAGTATTCAATATTTGAATGTATGTTCTTTCTCTCTCTCCATCTAGCTGCCTAAGAATTAATGTCAGTCATATTGAGATATCTGAGTGCCTTTATGCCCAGTCATCCCAGATTTGTGAGGCAAATTCATCACATGGAGAAAGAGCTGGTGTGAAAATGGGATCCCATTTGTTGAAGGGTGGGTTACGTATACTTGTGTGTGTGTGTGTGTGTATGTATATGTATATGTAAAGCCTGAAAGCATTCTTGTTCCACATCAGGAAGGTCACAGACTGTGGTTTCACAAGTTTTACTCAGTGGCTCAGATTCCACCAGCCATTAAAGACTCAGGTTGCAATCCTGCACATAGGCTATTTAAATGCCACTGACTTCTATGTAATGGGATTTAAAGAATCGGACTGGAAAGGATGGCAGCCATTAATTGTGGAGGGAAAAGAAAACCATATAAAGCTGCCAAAGGTTTGGGGCATTGAGGAGGAGTCACTCAACATATTTGTACACTTTTCTCCACAAAGAGCCACAAACCTGTTTCTGCTTCTTTTTTTTCAGAATAACAGCCAACAACAAAAACAATAGCTGTATTTTTGCAATTGTTACTAGCTTCTGCCTTAAGCTGCTGGATTTATGTGTTCCACTATGCCAGGGGTCAGCAACCTAAGGCCCATGGGCCAGAAGCGGCTCACAGAGGTCGTTTGACCAGCCCATGAGCCGCCTCCAAACTGAGTTGCCCACTTGTGCACTGTGCTAAACCGGTGCTGCATGGTGCTGGGACTCACTTCCGCGGCGCTGAAAATTGTGTGCACGACCACGATCCGGCCCATGGCGGGAACTCCGCAGGACCGATCCAGCCCAGGCAAAATAAACCTTGCTAACCCCTGCACTATGCAATCATGGGCCATACAGCAGAACTGCAGGATTGCAAGACCCATGGCCTAGCAGAGTACAGCAAAAGTCATTCATGAATATGACAGTGATGTATAATAAGGTGTCTGATTATATGACTCTAGATTCAGATTATATGACTAAAAGATTCAGGGCACAAACTGTATGCAAATTTAGTTATCTGAACAAATTATGGTGGTTGGTGGCTTGTGGTGCGCCAGCCAGGTGAGTGGGTGGAGGGGCTTACACCCCCTGCTTGAGGCGGAGATCGGCTCCCGCCCACAACCCCTCCCCTCTTTGGAGGAGGAGAGTCTTTATCTGAACAAATTATGGTGGTTGGTGATTGTGGTCTCACCAGTACTGTAATGGGCATGTACAGCAGTGTTTTAAGAAAATTAAATAAAGGAGAAAGGGCCAGTGATCAGGGGCCTAGCACAAAAGACCCTGGGCTCAGGCTGTCTTTCTCTTCCAAGTGATCCTGGGGCAAAGGGGTGAAAGGAAAGATCTGCATAAGTTCAGGAAGAACCCTGGGATATAAATTATTTGGGCCAAGAATGGAAGACAGACAGCTGCCATTCCATGCCCTCCAATGGCTAAATAAGCACATTTGCTCACTGGCAGAAGAAGGGGGGTTCAGGGGGTGTGCTGTGCTCCGGGTGTGATCCTTGAGGGGGGTGACATCACCTCCCTGCCCCCCTGGGACGCTCGCTCCACCCCCATAGGATGCTTGGCCTGCCCCTGGGTGCACAGCTTGTGTGCCACTCCGGGTGCCTGAGCAGCTAGCTCCGCCTCTGCATTTGCTATGGAGAAACCTCTAAGCACAATACCCCTTTTGAGTTTATGTGCATCTTCACTGCTTCTTCTGCCCTTCCACATCTGCTCTCAAATAGAATAAACCAAGGCCATGAAAACAAACCATGGCCTGTCACCATTATGCTTGTGGGATTCAATTGAATACTGGCAAAGTCAGGTTGCACAATTAAAGTGGATTTGAAGCTTTTTGTGCAACAGGCCCGCTCTCCTTCTCACTCCTCCAAATCAAACTTTTAGTGGTAAGAAAAGGGACAGAAATGCGCTGGAAAGTATGGGATAACTACGGCTTGGATTGACACATCTTCCCTGCAAACTTTGTGCAAACAAAATCAGGATGTATGTGAAATAAACAGGTCATCTGAAAGTGACTCACATCTTTAGCCTCTTCCAAACTTCTTACCTTTAATTTACAAGGGGAGGAGTAGCTCTGGTGCATAAAACTTACCCAGTTGGTAGCTTCTGCATGGCAGGTATCTGTCTTCCTCTTAGTAGGCTTTCTCTCTCTCCATTGCCTATTCTTTTGAGAGGGGAGCGTCCTGGGGGCTGGAAGGCAGCCACAGGGCCAGGAGGATGATACTCTTGTTCTGGAACTACCTCTTCACATCGAGAGCCTCTGAAGCCTGAACGGCAAATACAAAGCTGGGGGCGGCTGCAGGATCCTTTGTTCTGGCATGGAGGGTCACATACAGCTGAGGCAACAAAGAAGAGAATGAACAGATGGAGGCAATCCTAGCTTGCAATAAACTATGTGTTCCCCAGAAGAACCTCTTACCCTGTCTCACTGCACCCATGGAGATAGGTAACAGACTTTCTCTTTCAGGATGAACCTGGCTGGTTCCTGCCTTTTCAATATAAAGATAAATATAAACGTAAAGGTAAAGGTACCCCTGACCATTAGGTCCAGTCACGGACGACTCTGGGGTTGCGGCGCTCATCTCACTTTACTGGCCGAGGGAGCCGGTGTTTGTCCGCAGACAGCTTCCGGGTCACGTGGCCAGCATGACTAAGCCACTTCTGGTGAAGCAGAGCAGCGCACGGAAATGCCGTTTACCTTCCCACCAGAGCGGTACCTATTTATCTACTTGCACTTTGATGTGCTTTTGAACTGCTAGGTGGGCAGGAGCTGGGACTGAACAATGGGAGCTCACCCCGTTGCAGGGATTCGAACCACCGACCTTCTGATCAGCAAGCCCTAGGTTCTGTGGTTTAGACCACAGTGCCACCCGTGTATAAATATACATGCTAACAAATCAAATGCTGTTTCAATCTCATCCCTTTCCCCATACTTTTAGGGAGGCTCTCCAACTTATGATTTTTTTTCAAATTGCCAAATATAAGTTTGTCATTTAAATATCATTTGTTGCATTATTATTCTTTTGAAGGATAATCACATCAGTAAAATTGCATCAGGGATGACAGAATTATGAAGGTAGGTTTATAACACCACCAATTGATGTGATAACATCAACCAATTGGTACTGTGCACAACTAACTAATGCTGCAAATCCACAAAGCTATTTTTTTCTAAGTTTAACCCTGTAAAGAAAATTGTTTGAACCAAATGTGATGAGTGACCCGAGATATAAGGTTACCAGATTTATTTCAATGAATCCAGGGACACTTTTCAACTTCAATGGATTTTGTATGGGGACTGATTTGTAAATCCGGGGACTGTCCCCGGGAAATGGGGACGTCTGGTAACCTTACCCCAGAATGGAATGAGTGGCTCAAATAATATATATGTAGACACAGTCACCAAATGCTTCATAATGTTAGCAAAGCTCTGCTTGACTTTTAGTGACTCTCAAGTAAGAGCTTATATTGCTTCTTGGTTAAATTGTTTCCACAAATGTAGCATCTGAATCAGCAACACTTTGCAGCACCTTAACTGTGTCCACAATCACTTTGTTAGTCTTTAAAGGTGCCACAAGTTGTTAAAACTACTTCCTTATTCAGGAGGCAATGAATATCCCTGTTGACAAGCAAGGGAGTAGTAGTGGATCGCAAGACTTGCAAACCTGCAAAGGCAAAGCTTAAGAAATAACCAGGTCCTAGGGCAGGGCCCTCCAGATGCTGTTGGAGCCCAATTCCCATCATTCCTAGTAGTCCAACAACATCTGGATGGCAAAAGGTTCCACACCAGTGTCCTGTGGCTCCTAGCCACATTCTGCAACCCCCAAGGCACTGCTGCAGACCAACAAGCTACAAGTCCACCTGACACTCCTCCACTGATCCAGGACACCTGCGAGGCTGCTTTTGAGCAGAGAACAATTAGCTGGGCTCCCCTCTTTTTAAAAAGCTGACTTTTGTGCTGTTTCCTGACTGGATTATAAAACAAATTTGGCTCCTGATAGTTTAAGAAGCAGTGTGTAATAATTAGCGGTGCACTGCTTTTCCTCCTCAGAATTTACTGCTGAAGTTGATGTACTGTAATTAGTAGCACACATAGACCGTGGGTGGATTTGGGTGCAAAGTTAATGAACTGTGGCTTCCAATAATTGCTGAAGAATTTGAGTGTGGTGACTTCCGAATTAGCTGGTGGAAGGAGCACAAGAATCCCCCTCATTGGATAGGACAGCTTAGAAACCTCACCCCTGAAGTATTTGGGAAGAAACAAAATATTTGATCATATATACACAGGCAACACCTGTGTTTGTTTGATTTTTACCTATCAGATTTTCCACAGAAAGGGAAAACTGGATTAAATTGGGAGAAATACAAGCTGGCGTTTTGATGCCAATGACACTGTGTGGGCACTGAGATTAACTTGCATGCATGAGGATCCCACAATAAACACACATGCAGAAACTGGAAGCTGCAATCAGGTTTCCCTGTCCACAGGTGGATAAAGAAGGTATGAAAAAGTGTTGAGGGAACAATTAAAACACCACTGCAGACAAGAAAGGGGAGCTTCCATGCATAATGATTTTATAGAGACACAGTTCCTGGTTTTTAATTCTTCTTTGGTGATCACTCATAGCCAAATAAAATCTTCTGTTATGTACTGAGTTGAATAGGATCCAGAATGCAGCAGTCTGATTGGTCCACAGGAGCCACCCAATCGAGCTCCAGGTGGAAGTGAATCCGCAACCTGATTGGCCTACAGGAGAATCCCAGAATTAGCCAATCACGTGGGGCCCATTGTGTAAATAATGTATATAAAGCAGACATTTTGGGGGAACTGGCATTCCTCACTACAATGAGCTGAATAAAGAGCATGAAATCCACACTCGACTCCGAGTATATTTCATCTTCCATGAATGCGGTCTTAACAGTGTGTTTGTAAGTGGCTGTGGAGGTCAGTTCTGGTTTTTCAATACGTAAATGGGGGACAGAAAACCTCCAGCCACCAGCAAACATCCTGGAAGGACATACTAAAATTGGTGGTTGTGATAGGAGCATCCAGCCATATCCTGAGGTAACTTTTATTATGTGAAGCAGGAACTTTCCTGTTTATTGTTTGTTTGTTTTAATTTCTTTGTTACTGTTGGCTCATGTCATTTTCTAGATAGGAATGCATCTCAAAAAAATCAATAAAATATTCTTTTTAATAAAATAAATATCTACCTGAAATATACTTTGGTGTATTTAATGTGTGTTAGTGTCATGGAATGAGCTTAGCGGAAGTTAGGGCACATACCATGTATCTTTTAAAGCTAGAGCCCATAACTTTGACTAACACTCAGATGTTGCTATATGTATATGCATGTTAACCCTCAGGAAACAGGTTAATAGTTCTTGGTCACTGTATTTCAGTTCCCACATTACAAATAATTCATAAAAAGACCAAAGAATTCTACCTCTGATGTGGTATTCATACACACACACAAACATGAGGACAGAAATGAGAGATCCAGCGAGCACTGAAAACCCCGGCAGTGTGAGAGAAAGAAATGTAGAGCAGAACGCAGAAATTAAATTAGAACATGGAATGCAGTTTTTGAGGCACATATTCAATTTTGGGGCTAAACTCTTTCCCCTGTCTTAATGCCAAGTCCTTCAAAACCTGAGCTATTGTTTTGGGCCTGAAATACAAAATTTGCTTGGGTTGCGGCTTCATTCAAAGACTCTCAAGTTGTCCCTAGATCCAAGCAACAACTTTAGCTAAACTAAAGTGAGCCTTCTGTGACTGGGATTCACAAAGCCATTTGAAGCGGTTGGATATTCAGCTCATATTGAAAGGAATCAGATTTAGACATCCTTCTCCCTTGTGTAGCTGCAGAGATTCCAGTCACTGTGCTGCCTTCAACCTAAATGGCCTAAGAAGAAAAGTGGGAGGGGTGTGCTGCTAGGGGAACGAAAGAGTATTTACACTCATAAATTATTAGCCTCTTGCTTGAAAGAGAGAGAGAATATCTTGACCTTAAGGCCCAGCTGAAATTTACCATCCCCTGTCAGGAAAGGGTTTTTAAAAAATAAAAAAGGTCTTTTGACACGACCCTTTTAATTAATCCACACAAACAACAGCCTACCACTTGAAAAGACACCAGGAGTCCCTATGGCCAAGAGCCCAGGTCTGAAAAAAGCATTTCTTTCGTTCCCAGAAAAACCTTTAATGAGAGAAAGATGCTGCCATTCCTGGCCTGGCGGGATGTTTTCAGACACTGTCTGGCAGCTCAGCCTGCTCTCTACTGTTCAGCTTCTGAGACAGTGAGTCAATCCTTGGCCCCGTATTCCAGAGCACAGAGTTAGTCAGCTTCTCAGGAGTAATCGCATTAACAACTGTAGAACCTGGCCTACAGTAAACATGCTGAGGCAGCCTGATCACCACTGAACATATTGGAAGTTCCTGATTTTCCAGCATACCGCCATCAATATACTTAGGGTTGCATTCAACATAGCGCTGAGTAAGTAGTTCCACCAGTGAAAGGATTTCTGTTTGCACTACCAAACTTATCCCTCTTTCCTCCTCCTGTACACCCCTAAATTTGTTTTAGGGCTTTCCCCCAACCCTCTGGAACATTAGGTCCAGTCACGGACGACTCTGGGGTTGCGACGCTCATCTGGTGTTTGTCCACAGACAGCTTCCGGGTCACGTGGCCAGCATGACTAAGCCGCTTCTGGCGAAGCAGAGCAGAGTGGTACCTATTTATCTACTTGCACTTTGACGCGCTTCCGAACTGCTAGGTTGGCAGGAGCAGGGACCGAGCAACGGGAGCTCACCCCGTCATAGGGATTTGAACCACCAACCTTCTGATTGGCAAGTCCTAGGCTCTGTGGTTTAACCCACAGCGCCACCCGCGTCCCTCATGGAGGGGAGTACTATATGTAAATAAAGCAATTATATATTGAGATACTCTAAGTCTTCAGTGCTCTCACCCAAAGAAAACTAAACCTGGTAGCACTGCCCCTAAACCTTCTAACCATTTGAGGGTATGCAATAGTTGTGGCTATTTTTCATGCCTCAAAATAACCAAAGATAGAAGTACTGCTGAGGAACAATCACATGTTCTGGAACATCCTAGGCCAGTTATCACCCAGTCGCAAACCTTCCATTCTCGAGCAAGGTGATTGAGTGGGTGGTTGCTGAACAACTCCAGGCATGTCTGGATGATGCAAACTATTTGGACCCCTTCCAGTTGGGATTCAGGCCCCATCATGGGACTGAAATGGCCTTTGTCGTGCTGGTAAATGATCTCTAGTGGGCTAGGGACAGAGGTGAAAGCTGTTTCTTTGTTGGTTCCCTCACTGCGAGAAGTGAAATTACAGGGAACCAGGCAGAGGGCCTTTTCAGTAGTCGCACCCACTCTATAGAATACCCTCCCAGCAGGTGTCAAAGAGTTAAGACATCTGAAGGCAGCCCTGTTTCGGGAAGCTTTTAATGTTTGGTGTCCCTCTGTATTTTTGCTGGAAGCCATCCAGAGTGGCTGGGGTATTATTATTATTCAAGGGCAATTGTCCTTCTTAACTGAACACATGATGATCACCACCTGGTGAGGGGAAAACACTGTGTAGTGATTCTGATACCATTTCTCATTTCTAGTTAGCTTTCAGAGAAAATATCACACCTTATGAGAGTCCCAGATATGAGGGACTATGGTTCAAAGTTTGCACAGTGCAATTCTAGCCATGTTTACTCACAAGTAAGTCCTATTTAATTCATTGGAGCTTACTCCCAGATAAGTAGTATTAGGATTGCAATCTAAGTCTTGCTCCTGAGTTCCACTTTCTATCACTGGCTGACATTAAATACCAAAGTTGGTTCTAATAATGTATTAGATGCCCAGTGATTTTTAAACATACATCTAGCTGAGGAATATACTGTTTTAACATTTTCCTTCCCTTGAACAGTGGGACTTTCTGAGCAGTCTTTGTCAAGGCCAGTTCATTTTCATAATAACTTCTTTATTTACAAGCATGCAGATTAACTAAGCAGCGCTAGATTCACAAAAATCCAGCCCTCTCTCCACAAAACCATCTCCCTTCCATCCCATACCTCTTAGGACAGGGGGTAGCCAATGTGGCGCCCTCTAGATCTTGCTAAATCTGAACAATAATCCTTGACTGTTGCCAATGCTGGCTGGGACTGATGGGAGTTGTAATCTCAACTTCATCTAGAGGGCACATTGGCTATCCCTGTTTTAGCGACTCTGTCAGAACCAAACCACCGCTTCTTGCTCTTCTTCTTGCCCCTGTTCCTCACACTCAGTCCAGACAACTCAGCACCACCATGTTCAGACTTCTCTACAGCAAGAACCTACAAGACAGTTCAGTGGTTGGCTACAGCACCTTGGAAAGCTCCAAATGTGCAACTAACTGCAACAAAGGGCTCATCCAGACTTGCTTTTGTGCTGTGCTTTCCAGACACAGGTCTGCACTTTAAAGCTCCGTGCCTGGGGGTTGTTTTTTGTCCCAGCACTTTCTCCACATTTTACCACTGAATCAAAGCAAATGGCAATCTGCAGAAAACCCAGTTGCTATTTGCTCTAGTTCAGCAGTAAAGCGTCAGGACAAAAAACAACGATCGGTCACAGAGGTTTAAAGCTTTGTCCTGTGCCTAGAAACACGGCACAAAAGAAGTCTGGATGAGCTCAAAGGTCACATTCACACTGTAAGACATCCTGCCTAGTTTCTGGCTCTTAATCAGTCAGAAGGCAGGACAAGGAATAAGGATCCAGCCTGTGTTGGATGGAGTAACACTCCCCCTGAAGACACATGTTCACGGTTTGGGAATGCTCCTGGACTCAGCCCTAAGCATGGATGCTCAGCATTCAAGATGATCTTAACAGGTTGGAAAATTGAATTTCTATAGGGACAAATATAAGGTTCTACACTTAGGCCAAAGGAAGTATAGTGTCCAGATCAAGAAAAGTCATAGTACCGCTCTATTCTGCCTTGGTCAGACCTCACCTGGAATATTGTGTCCAATTCTGGGCACCACAATTTAAGTAGGATGTTGACAAGCTAGAATGTGTGTAGAGGAGGGTGACCAAGATGATCAAAGGTCTGGAAAACAAGTCTTATGAGGAATGGTTCAAGGAATTGTGTATGTTTAGCCTGGTAAAGAGGAGACTGAGAGGAGATATGATAGCCACCTTCAAATATCTCAAGGGCTGTCACAGGGAAGGTGGAGCAAGCTTGTTTTCTCCTGCTCTGGAGGGTAGGATTCAAACCAATGGATTCAAGTTGCAAGAAAGGAGATTTTGACTAAACATCAGGAAGAACTTTCTGGCAGTAAGAGCTGTTTAACAGTGGAATGGACTCTCTTAGGTGGTTGTGGACTCTTCTTCCTTGGAGGTTTTGAAGTAGAGGTTGGATGGCCATCCATCAGGGATACTTCACCTGAAATCCGTGCATTGCAGGAGAGTTAGACTAGATGACCCTTAGAGCTCTTTCCAAGTCTACAGTACTATGATTCTATACTGGTTCTGCAAGGCTTTGGCAAACCTTTGGCTTTACACAAAGTTTTGCTAAAGGGCTGCTGGGGACAGAGAGGCAATTGGTCTCTTTGCTACTTGCATACAGTGGTACTTCGGGTTAAGAACTTAATTTGTTCTGGAGATCCGTTCTTAACCTGAAACTGTTCTTAACCGCCCACTCTGGAAGAATGGCAGATGAAGGTGATGGACTATATGGGATTGGCTGAAATGACTGGCAGAATCCGAGACCAGGGAGAAGAGTCGGCGGAAGAAGATTGGAAGAAATTCAAAGACTATTTACAGAAATATTGCAAAATCAATGAATGTTAGAATGATGTCGGATAGAAATTAAGTGGTTTCCAGCTGTAATGTATTAAGAGAATATGGGAAAAAAGGTTTAGAATTTGGTTTAAAGTTTATTGATAAGGATTTGCTGAACCTACAATCTGAATTGGAATACAAAGAAGGGAGGTATGAGGAGGTCTGGGAAGTAAGTTAAAGGAAAATAAGTTATGGAAAATTTGTGTGTTTTTAATTATTTTTATTTTTCTATTTTTGTTTTTTTTTTCGTTTTTGTTTTTTATTTTTATTGTATTAACATTGAAAATTCTAATAAATATCTTTTTTTAAAAAACTGTTCTTAACCTGAGGTACCACTTTAGCTAATAGGGCCTCCTGCTGCCGCCGCTGCGTGATTTCTGTTCTCATCCTGAAGCAAAGTTCTTAACCCGAGGTACTATTTCTGGTTTAGCGGAGTCTGTAACCTGAAGCGTCTCTAACCTGAAGCGTCTGTAACCCGAGGTACCACTGTACTTGCAATTTCCCCTATTAGTCGCTGTCCTTATGGAGAACCTTAAGCCAAAACTGGTACATAAGAATAACCAAACAGTAAAGTTTCCTCCTCTCCCTGCAGTTTCTGTGCTAACTTTAACTTGCTTCTAATCCTTCCACTTTCAGAGCAATGTTGCTGCTTGGTAGGGCATTCTCTCTCTCTCTCTCCCTGGGCATGCTGATGAATCCTGCACTTCCACATCATGCAAATGGATTTCGACAAAGCAGAAGCAGCCTCCATCTCCACTTCAGCACAAGCCTTGGCACGTTCAGACTAACAGCAGGAGCACTTGAGTGAGTGGAAGGCTTTAATCAGCCAGCAGCTTTGAAAACTAAGAGCTCGGAAGTGACACAGCCCAAAAGATAAGGTTATAAAAAGGCAGGCGGAGAAAGTATGACACTACCCTAAGAAGAAAGGGAAGAGATTTAAGTGGAAGGAGACTCCCGGCTGTGTAAGTAGGCGCTGAATCCAGTCCTGGGCATGGTGTCAGATCCAGGAGCTCCATTTTGTTCAGACAAATCTAAGCAGTTCACATGCTCGTGCCACTTCGCACTTTTAGCCTACTTATGGAATACTGTTATAACGTTTTCAGGCCACATGTCCCTGAAAACAGAGGATGGAATTGAACATAGTGCTATATGGGGCATCCACATGGGGAATGAAGTCTGCTTGCATAACAGGACTTTTCCTCCCTGTCCTCCCCTTGCGCACGTGCGCGCGCACACACACACACACACACACACACCCAAACCTATTATGGGAGTTCCTGCCAGGGGCGAAACTAGGCTTTGTTTCACCCAGGTCAAAGACCCAGTTTGGCACCCCTCATGTGTATCTGCATACACACCCATGCTGGGAGACTCAATGATGCCCCTCTGGTGCCCCTGTAGCTATGGCTCTGGTCCCCCCCAACCACATTTTGGGGCAGCAGGGAGTACACAGGGAGTAAAGAGGAAGGGAAAATCCTGTTGTATGACTGGACCTCATTCTGCATAAACACAAACTTAGTTGAATCCCACCCATAACATAACTGGATGAAATTCAACATACTGTAGCACTAAGGAGATCGCTCCATCTGTAAGTGCAAGTATTTCTCCTCTCCTCTCCCTGTGTGCTGTTCTGGATTGTGGAGGTTTGCAGGGGAGGAAAGGGGAGAAGTTTGCACAAGCTTCTGCTATATTTCCATATTATGTTCACTTTTATATGCCACTTTGAATGTATTCCTACAGAAGGCTGATGGCAACAACGACAACACCAATGTAGTTTATTAATTATTCTTGGTCCACTGCTTATGACAAAAACTACCAACTTCCACAATACACTAGAAGGCTAGTACTGAATACTCTGCAGTTCTGGAAAGCAAGCTCATTTCACAGGGAATAAGTCTTCCTTCTGTGGGTGCATTTGTGGACCCACACAGAGTGTGACAGTGTGCTGATCTCCCTCACCGCACTCAGTGTGTGCACATGAGCATTCAGATCCTTCCAGATATGTGTGGTGTGTGACCATGTGGCAAAGGTTCATGACCCAACATTCTGATGGACAGCATGTGCTCATGTAACACTGTAGCCCTTGGAGTCATCCAATTAGTCATATTTGTAACAGTTCCACAGCATTGTCTTCTGCCTGGAAATTCTCTATGAATTTCTCATTGTGTAATATACAAAGCTGTCATATACCAAGTCACATTTTTCATGTGTCTGATCTGGTGCCATCTACTCAAACCTGCAGTATCTCTCCAAAATTTCAGCCCAAAACCATTTTTTCTAGCCTGCTACCTTTTAGTTAGAGTTACAGTGGTGAGGGTGTTTAATTTGGGACCTTCTGCACACAAAATGCATGCTGCACTGGAATGGAAAGTAGATGACAGAAATGCAGCACTTTTGGGGAGAGGCACTGCAGTCTGACAACCCATGAAAGTGGAATCAAACCACAAAACAGAAGAAGCTAGGAGATAAGTGCTGGTATCTTTGGGGGCAGGAAGAGAGATCGGAAAAGGGTTTAATTTTCTTGGCTGAGCATGAGCAACCTCAATCCACTCTCTTGCATTTTGTCAAAACAAATTGCCCAACACGCAGTTAATGAGCAGTCCAGCACATAATCAGAGTGTACCTGAATTAATTGCTTAGAAACACAGGACATATGAAGATCCATGTGAACCACTTGGTAAATTATCATTTCAGCACTTGCAGGCTTTTGGGAGAAGGCAGACTTCATCCCTAGCTCACCATACTTAAGTCCTGGCAGCAGAGATTTGGGAATCTGTAACACCTTCTTCAAGTCTTGTTCCCCTTCTGTCTTATCATCCATTTCACACACAAAGGATTACTAGCAAGGCAAGGAGTTGATGCGACATCCCAGCATGGACAAGTAATAGTGTGGCAGTGTCTGACTTCAAGGAATGCAGAGAAGCTCAATGGAAACGTGTCTAAATTTCATGCAAACAGAATGCAGCCAGAGTGATAATATATAATGAGAAAGGTCGCCACATGATGGCAGCTACCCATTTAGGCTTCTTAAAATCTGGGCAACAGCAGTAAAGGCACAAGGCAAGAGGACTACAGCAGAAATATCAAAGGATGGATGATGACAGCGTTAAGTACAGCAAGAATTTGAGGGTGGTAATTCAGTTCATATTATTGGATCTGTCCTGCCAGGTTCTCATTCAAACGCAATGCAATCTCAATGCTCATTTTATTCAAAACTTCAGAAATATGTTTTCAATATCCTTGTGTCATTAGCACAATGGCAGAGTCATCAAGAGAAAATCCAATTAGTAAACATCATGGTTGCAATGTGTGAGAGGCTCCAGCAGGAACAAGGCAATGGCATGTGTGCAACACTGCTGTGGTTTACTTAGTCAACCACCATGCATTTCGTATAGCAGCCAGGATAATTTCTCTTTCTCTTTTTGTTTCACCCACCCATCTCACACACATCCAAATTAAACACTTAAGTTTTCTGCAAGAAACAATATGGGATCATCTAGGCAACAAGGGAACTTTCTAGGAAAGCATTCAGGAAAAGAAAGCTGAAGCAAAGAGCCTTCCTTTCTCAAGTTATTTTAACCCAGAGATGGCTAACCTGTGGCCCTCCAGATTTTGTTGGATTGTAATTCTCACCATCCCTTGCCATGCTAGAGTTGGAATTCAACATCTGGAAAGTCTCAGATTAGCTATTCCACTTTTAGCCATTATATCTGGCCATTCTCAGTTAAATGTGATTGTTATGAATTCTGCCTGTATAGCATTATGTAATAATGTTATGCTAACTTTTTAAACATGGCTCCCAATCACGCCTACTCAATACGCAATGGTTCAAAGAAGTATTATTGAAGTCATATTGGGACTCAGCTGAATCTTTTTAATATGGTTTTTTTAAATGTTTAACACAATTAACACTGGTAGCCAAAACACAATTTTACAGATCATGTGGTCAATAATAAAATTTAAGAATAAGTAATCAGGCTGCAGCTAATAAAGGGTTCTGCTATTACAGAAGAAACAACTATAAAAACAAGTACCATTTAATCTCTCTCTGTTGGTACAGCCTTTTCACTTTTACTTGCCTCTCCCTCCAAATCTTTATCATCCAAGAGTCTTCTCATATTGATGTGTATGAGGGAAGTTGTTCAAACTGATAGCATGCTAAGGGATGTAATGTAATGACAAGTCCTACAGTGGTACCTTGGGTTATAGATACTTCAGGTTACAGACTCTGCTAACCCAGGAATAGTACCTCGGGTTAAGAACTTTGCTTCAGGATGAGAACAGAAATCGTGCTTCAGCGGCATGGTGGCAGCTGGAGGCCCCATTAGCTAAAGTGGTGCTTCAGGTTAAGAACAGTTCCAGGTTAAGAACGGACCTCCGGAACGAATTAAGTACAGTGGTAAAGGTAAAGGTAAAGGTAAAGGTGCCCCTGCCCGTACGGGCCAGTCTTGACAGACTCTGGGGTTGTGCGCCCATCTCACTCAAGAGGCAGGGGCCAGCGCTGTCCGGAGACACTTCCGGGTCACGTGGCCAGCGTGACAAAGCTGCATCTGGCGAGCCAGAGCCACACACGGAAACGCCGTTTACCTTCCCGCTGGTAAGCGGTCCCTATTTATCTACTTGCACCCGGAGGTGCTTTCGAACTGCTAGGTTGGCAGGCGCTGGGACCAAGCAGCGGGAGCGCACCCCGCCGCAGGGATTCGAACCGCCGACCTTTCGATCGGCAAGTCCTAGGCGCTGAGGCTTTAACCCACAGTGCCACCTGCGTCCCCCAAGTACAGTGGTACCTCAGGTTAAGTACTTAATTCGTTCCGGAGGTCTGTACTTAACCTGAAACTGTTCTTAACCTGAAGCACCACTTTAGCTAATGGGGCCTCCTGCTGCTGTCGCGCCGCCGGAGCCCAATTTTTGTTCTTATCCTGAAGCAAAGTTCTTAACCTGAAGCACTATTTCTGGGTTAGCAGAGTGTGAGACCTGAAGCGTATGTAACCTGAAGTGTATGTAACCCGAGGTACCACTGTACTTAACCCGAGGTACCACTGTATTTTCATTATGCAATGACAAGTCCTATTCAGCACATTGGCAGATAGACAACTCCAACCCCACCGGCCAGGCATCTAATAGCTGCCAGATCTTTCAGATTTCACACCTTTGCTATACGTGCTTAGTGCCAAATTTTAAAGGCTGAAAGCACCTGTTTCTTTACTTTAAATCAAAGGAAGGAGATGGCCTTGAAAACGACTCTACATCTGAATACAGGCCATTATTTTTGTGACTGATCATCATCTACTTTGCTGCCATTAGCTACTGGTTTGTTCACAGTCCATGCCACAAATTATAGCCATGATTATTCAATTCAGTTTAGTCACACTTTCCCCTTGCTCTGCAGAAAATAAAGAGTGCCTTTTTCCTGCTTCTCCCCTTGCTCTTAACATTGCTGTCTGTACTGCTGATCCACTTTCTTCTGCATTAAGAAAAACTTGTTCATGCAACTTCAGTCCTGTGTTCTACTTACATGAACAAATTCAAAAAGGATTAGGCTATCAAGGGCAGCTACTCCAGTTGACTATATGCTGCCCTCAAGGTTCAGAGGCACTATGCCTCTGAACACTAGTTGCTGGGAATCATGATCAGGGAAGTGCTATTGTGTTCCTGTCCTGCTTCTGGGCTTCCCATAGACTGACCACCATGGGAAGCAGGATGCTAGACTAAATAGGCCTTTGGTCTGATCCAGCTGTGTTTTGATGCTTTCTGACTGTTAAAATTGGAAGCACACACTCCTTATTTTTCTCCATTTGCCATGCTTTTGTGTTTCGTGAAACTATTCTGGTATAAGACAAGGCCACACAAATTGGCATTTTGAATATTCAGAGTAACCTGGACCTAATGCAAGGTCCTGGAGCTTTGAACCCAGCTAATGCTACTTCCATTTTGCAAAAATGTAGAATGTGTTGCATGCTTTCCTATACCTTAGCCAAAGAGCACCACCCTTCACAGAATATAAGGAATGCCCACTCCAAGTTTAGAAAAGCAAAATGCAAATAGATGCTACAAAGCTAGCCCAGAGCCATGACATGCTTCTCAAGGAGACATTAATTTCTTTTTCACTATTGCCTTTATTATTTCCCATGAGTCTTCATTATTTCTAATGAAAGAAGATTGATTTACAGCAGCAATGGGAAACTTGTGGTTCTTCAGATATCTGGGGGCACAATTCCCACTATTTCTGACCATTAGCCATGCTGGCTGGAGCTGATGGGAGTTGGTGTCCCAAAACATATCGTGGAACAAAAGTTCCTCACCACCAAATTACAGAATTAAACAGAAGAGTAGTTCGGTCCTGGTCTATGATTATTTTCCCAACAGTGAAAATGTCACATGAAAAAAGGTATTCCTGGGCATTCTCTGGTGAATAGTCAGTCTTAGAGCCCAGACCTCCATAGTAAGCTGGGCACAGAAAGTAAAGAATGAAGTGATGATTTCAAAATTGGCATGGGGAAGAACTCCATTTGGTCTGCATTTTAAAAGTGAACCAACTTAATTCACAACTCCCAGATTAATGCATGGATTTGAATGAAATTTAAATCCGGATTTTGCATTTCTCCAAATGCTTTGTGATAATGTTCTCAGCTCAAAAATTGTAGAAACATGCATTAAAATAAACATCTTAGGATAAAATATGCTTAGACATGGATACATTGAAATAAAAATAGGCTTAGACATGCATACACTGAGAAGTCCTGTTGTTACTTTAACATATATAATTCTTTTTATATGTGCAGTTGTTTTAACTATTTTCCTGTATGGTCTTATTATATTGTAAATTGGTTCAGGATGCCTCATGGGAAGCGATTTATAAATGAAGTAAATAGTAATCAAAAAACACACGAATTTAAATACAGTATGGATATCCATATTAAAAAAACCTTCACAGATTAATGTGGAAGTAGGACAGAACAGAGACAGAAATAGATTGATCCATCCCTATTTCAAACAAAACTCTGAAGTATTGTTCTGGGCAGCATGTTGAAGTTGTTCAGACAGGTGGTTGTGTGGAGAACTGTGATATCGGAAGCAGTGAGTGCTAAATATGAATGTGGATGAGATTAAGTACTTCTTTATCATTCTTCTGGGGTTTTAGGGGATTGCCATGTTTGGAAGTTTAAAAGCATGCCTTTATACAAAGGTTAGCATAACGGACCAGTAACCTATGGGCTGCCCTGATTTACAATGTAATGAACTGCATCCCCAAGTTTCCAGCTCATATGGTTAATGATGTCATCATGGCCTCCCCATGAGCCCTTGTAAATCACTCCACTCTGTCCCTGTACCTATGAATATACTGAAAGTAAAACAGCCCTGCGGAAGGCCTCAGCTTACAAGATCCCATGTTTAAAATTAGAGAGGAATTGTTGAAGCAATAGCCTAAGCTGGTGGGGCGGGGGGTGAGGATTCCCACTAGGATAGTCTCCGGGAAGCTATAAAGTGGAGCAGAGATTTTCAGAGTCACCCAGTTTCAGATTAAACCTTTCTGCTCGGACCTCTTTAATAGATCAGCTCTCAGGAAAGTAACTGATTGGCAACCAAACAAAGACCTATGATCTCTCCCTATTATCTCCCTTGAGTGCAGTCATGCCCCATGAAAGACAGATTATCACATCCCTGCCTCTCCCAGTGCAGCCTTTTAACGAATTTTAATGAGCAAGTGGTTAAACTTCCTCATGTTCTGGAACCAATCAGAACCATCACTTCTTGCAAAGGTTGTCCTTGTAATCATGTAACTTCATCCAGAAACTTGTCTGTGAGCCTTTCTTCACTCCCTTATGGCTTCCAGTTCCTGTTATTGTGGTTCAACATTGAGGAGCAAAACCATAAACGCAGGAGCAAGTGCCCACATACAGAAAAGGTACTGCCTTATGTGTGGGTTTGTGTATCTCTCTCCTTCTATGTGGACTGCACCATCTGAACTATCCCCATGATTCCCCCAGTCAGCTACTTTTGACTACTTCTGTATGTTGTCTGTAGCCAGGAAAAGAGACCAATCAACCCAATATGATTGGTATTCATTCATTTTGTTGTTGTTCTTTAAGATTGCAAGCGATACGTAATTAAAGTTTTCTTTTTACATTGTTTTGGCATTCCCTTTACATTGAAATGAATGTAAGTTACGTAAGCCTTGTAGTTTCAAAACTTGTGTTAAATAGAGGACAGCAAGACAAGTAACATAGCATTAGGCAGAAATGGAACTGCATCCCTGATTATGACAAATACAGGTTGAAGCAAAAATGGCTACCCTCTTAAATCACTATCAGTAACTGAGGTAGGTCTAGGTAGAAATCCCTCCCACAACCCCTTATGTGGTGACACACCTCTCTCATCCTACAAATCCATCCTTTTGCATTAAACCTGTGTTTTAATACACCACAAGAAAACTTTAGTCGACACACATGTTCATTTGAATGCCTGAACACATCTCTTTGTGTGTGGGCTCCCTTCAGGCCCAGTTTTGTGGTCATTTTCCATTCAGCTGGTTCATTCCAGAAGTGAATGGGAGAGATACAGTATGTTTCTATTACCATCATCCCCACCCCAAAGCTTGTTGACCACTCTTCTTAAATGGTGCACCTGTGCCCCTTACTATGGGAACTGAGACTGTATAATAGAAGCACTTCCTAATATAATAATCACTGAGAAGATTTTATTCTTTATACTCACGTTTAATACACCGGTTGGTCCCAGGAGCTGTTGTCCACCCTGAGCAGCACTGACCCCCACAGACATTTGGCCTAGAAAGTTGAAAAAAATAATAATTTAGGAATGGTACATTGGGTGCACCTTGAACCCCCCTCCTTTATTTAGCTATTGTTATCTCCCTCCTAAAGTGCCTGAACTTCCATTAAGAAACCTCAGCTGGCATCTGCATGGTTGAAATTTTAAAACGAGAGATTCCCTCATCTACAGGTACCAGTGACGAGAATGACATTTGTGATACATATGGTTTTAGAGCAGGGATAGGGAACCTGGGGCATTCCAGATCTTGTTGGACTTCAACACACCTCAGCCTCATCCAGCTTGGTCTATGATCAGGAATTAAAGGACTTGTAGTCTCAGGTCCCCTACTGCTGTTCTAGAGCAGGGTAGTAAATGTGGTGCCCTCAAGATATTGTGGACTACAAAACCTATAATTACTCACCACTGGTAATGCTGGATGGGGCTGCTGGGAGTTGTAGTCCGAAGCATATGGAGGGTATGGGATGGTTATGCTAAACTACTCCAAGACATTATGTAGCATTGCTGTGTAGTCTTGAGCATATAGCAGAATCTAATGGGTGTTTCCATTAAAAATTGAGAAGACTGGCCTTTTTTGTGCAATTTGTTGAAGTTTTTTCTAAGCTAATCTGACAACCTCAGATTATGTTTTCCCAAGGCCAACTGTGTTACGGCAAAGAAGGCAGTAGCGTAGCTTCCTTTGTAAACTGGGATCTTGCAAAACTGATGGAGAGGAGTGCAAAGTAGGAAAACATTTCCGGTACTTTCCTCAACTTATTGGCACAACCTGGCAGCGATTCCTGTAGGCAGGACGACTCACCATGCTACGGGAAAAGCTCTGGCTGTAAACCAAACCAGCAATTCCTGATGGAATAAGCTCCAGAACCTTGGCATACAGTAAGTCCCATTGGAATCTAGTACACATGTGCAGCTTGTTCACGTTAAAAACAAGTTATATTGCCCACACCTGGCTACCTTCCTTAGGATAAAAAAAAGCTGCTTAAACACACACATACTCCTTACAGCAGCATGTCACAAACTTCCAATAACCATGTAACACTTTAACACAATTAAAGCCGGAAGCATACTTCTTTCTTACATCCAAAACAGTTTCCTTCTACCAATGTATAAGGAAGAAGTGCCTTCCCACTGATGACTCTGTTCCCTGTCATTCTTCTGACTATGCTTCATGTTTGGAAACCTTGGCCAGTGATTCATGCAGAGAAACAACAGCCTCCTATGAGGAACAGTAGTTCTGCTGCATCTCTGCACTGGGAACAGCTGAATGATCACATCACAGCTGATGTAGACACACAGCAGAATTACTACCTGATAATGCAGTAGCCACTGACTAGTAAATGGGCAAAGGGAAGAAGCCCTGTGTCCATCCAGGTGGTCAAAGGAAGGGGGAGACTGTACACTTTACAGCTGAGCATTGTACACCAGCAGTGCTGCAGACGAAGGGCTGCAAGGTTAGCACCATGCAGGGAAACAGCTGTTCTGTGAAAGGTCATACAATTCTCAGCAGCCCTAACAAACTACACTTCCTAGGTTTCGTTGGGGGAAGCCCTGACTGTTAAAGGGGCTAAGGAGTGCTTTAAATGTATGGCATGGGTGTTTGTTCATTCTCTCTCTCCCTCCCTCCTTCTCTCTCCCCCTATTTAAAGGCTAACTGATGCAAAGGAAAGCAAGGAGGGGAGGTTGTGGGCCCCTGCATTAAAGCGATGCATTGTTTACACAGTGGATTTTTCAGCAAGGGTAAGGAAGGTGTTCATTATAAGTAGGCAAAAGCTTCAGAACCTTAAAATAACTGTTCCTCTTCTTTTATGATGCTAACAATTCATAAACACTGAAGTACAGATGGACACTTGTTGGGTTTGGCACCAGGGTTATAGAGGTTATGAGGAAAACGCTGGTTCTTTCCATTCATTTCTTTGAAGGCCCATCTGGAAATGTGGCAGCCCTTCTTCAGAGGAAGAATAGAAAGGTTTCAGGTCCTAGTGCCTGTTCTGTTAGGATACAGCCACCTTTCGCCACAAACCTGGTGCGCTCTAGATCTGGATGCCCCTCACATGCTGATGAACATGGTGGAACACCAGGATCACATCTATCAGCTACACCCTCCACCATCCAGACGTTTGGCTTCAGTGCAAAGGGGCCAAGTTAACATGCAGATGTACTCATCTAGAGCTTCTCCATACACGTGGGGGACCCTGAGTCAATCAGGGTTCACTCTCACATGGAGAAGCCCTGTGGACAAACCTCCGTCTGCATGTAGCCTCTTCACACTGATGTCAAACCTACACAGATCATAGCAGGCAGGCATGATCCTGTTCTCATCTTGTATGTTTTAAAATTTATGAAGGAGCATTATCATGTGAGCCCCTCCCGGCAGCTATCCACTTGTCAAAGTTGACCCACAAAGTGGGGGGGGGGGCTCTGCAGGGAGCACACTGGCAAAGCAGCACAGAGCAGGATGGAACTATCTGTTCATCTTACAGAGGTCTGAGCAAGATTTAAACCATGCCCCATCAGCTTATGAGTGAAAGTTAAACCCAGCTTCTTTGGCTACACACACCAACACGCAACACAGAGTTGAACCTCGTCTTCCACCCATTAGCTGACATGACCTGCCTATTGGAGTGACACCAGGTAATTAACAGTTTGGTGTGGTTTTGGGGAAAACGGCCTCATGGACTCCCTGCTGGGCCAAGACTGACTTGTGGCCTGGAGGTTCCCCAGCCCTGCTATAAAGGGTAAGGGCACTGTGGGTTAAACCACAGAACCTAGGGCTTGCTGATCAGAAGTTCAGCAGTTTGAATCCCCGTGACAGGGTGAGCCCCCGTTGCTCAGTCCCAGCTCCTGCCAACCTAACAGTTTGAAAGCACGAAGTGCAAGTAGATAAATAGGTACCGCTCCGGCAGGAAGGTAAATGGCATTTCCGTGTGCTGCTCTGGTTCGCCAGAAGTGGCTTAGTCATGCTGGCCACATGACCCGGAAAAACTGTCTGCAGACAAACGCCTGCTCCTTCGGCCGATAGAGCGAGATGGGCGCGCAACCCCAAAGTCATCCATGATTGGACCTAACAGTCAGGGGTCCCTTTACCTTTACTAGAACCACAGATTATGAAAGAAATTTGTTCTTCACACCCCCAAGCAAATGTGATGCAACAGGGCAATCCCATACATTATATGGCAGCACTCCTGGCTGTTGTGACCAAGAATGCACTTGATGGAGAGTTGCAATTGATCCTGGCTCTTCAGTCAATGGACATGTGTGGTACATGACTGTCCAAATACGCATACATGTTAAGAATCTTAAGTGTGCAACCAAAAAACATTATATGGGGTGCGGCTCCAAAACTATCCCCAGAATTAGAAAAATGCATGTGAACAGCCATCATTGGCGGCGGCAGCAGCAGCAGCAGCAGCGAAAGGACGTTGCACTGAGGATGGAGAAAGCTTTCTCCAGAGTTTTGAACTACATTTCCCATCAGTCCCAGCCAGTATGGCCAATGGTCAGGGGTGATGCATCTGGAGGGTGCCACATTAGGAAAGGCTGGAGCAAGGAAAAGGACATAGTCTTCTCCACTTCCTATTAAAGAGCATTTTAATGGGTAACTGTATGCTTTGTGGGTTCTGGCAGTGGCTTTGGGCTACGGAGATGACTAAAGGGGCTGTTACTTTCCCCTTACACAATAAGCAACCGCCCGCCCCCGCCCCCAAGCATCTGGTTATATTTAAACAATTTGCTCAACATTTGAGTGGCTTGAATGTGGTGTGGTTTTCCTTGCCTCATAAAGAATTCAAAATAAATGCCTGCAGCTTTGAGGACCACAGCATGTTTATAGGAGGGAGAAGGGTGATGCGCCAAGGAGAAGCCAGCATCCTACAAGTGAGCATGGAAGCAGACTCCCCACCCACTCGTGCCGTGCTGGCTTTGTGGCATGCTCAACTAGCAATGCCCAGTCAGCCTGTGGATTCCCTACAAAGCAGGGGCTGAAGCAGGGGAAACTATGCCCCAGCTGTGGTTTTCCAGTTGAAACTGCCTCTATCTCTCTTTCTCTCTTTCCAGAAAGGGATATTTCCAATCACAGACCCTTGGTTTCAGGGGAAATAGGCAGACGAAGAGCTCTGCTCTTCTCCCACCCCCCTGCCCCATTGTTAAGGATGGGTGGATATGTTAATTTCAATATCTCTCACTTTCTCATTTTTTTCCAACCATACGTTCAGTTGTCCACATTTCCACACCAGTTTGGATTTTTCATTTATTTTTAAGTCCTCGTGCAAGTTGATCAGCATTTTGGTGCAAAATTTTCCTAATATGCACATTGTGTGCGCACAATTTTACCTAATGTACGCATTTTTGCAAAGCAACTTTTCCTAATAGAATGCATTTTTCCATGTTATGTTCCCTAATATATGCATTTATAGGCACACACTGAGTAGTATATGCATTTTTGCACACAATCTGTAGCTGGAGAGCTGCATTCCAAAATTCAGAGAAGTGCAAATTCCGAAGTGTGTGTGTGTGTTTCAGTTTGCATCTTGTTGCCATAAATTGCAAACTGAACTGAATTTCTCCCTCATCTCAACCCACAGTGCACATTAAATTGCCCATAGCTCAGTGGTAGAGCATCTGCTTTCCAGAAGAAGACCCCAGGCTCAATCCCTAATATTCCCAGGTAAGGCTGGGATAGACTCCCTATCTTAAATCCTGGAGATACTCTGCCAGCCAGTGGAAGCCATCCTAATCAGTTTCTGATGTTCCTACACTCCTGAGAGCTGCTTTATAGTGATTCAACAGCAGATCCAATTCTGCATGCAGGTCCATGTCCAGCATGCATCAGCAAAGTAGTTTGCTGACTGCACTCCTTTTGAAGCCTTATTTACATGGGAATATAGGTAGAAGCAAGAGTAAAGGTAAAGGGTAAAGGGACCCCTGACCATTAGGTCCAGTCGTGACCGACTCTGGGCTTGCGGCGCTCATCTCACTTTATTGGCTTTCGAACTGCTAGGTTGGCAGGAGCAGGGACTGAGCAACAGGAGCTCACCCCATTGCGGGGATTCGAACCGCTGACCTTCTGATCGGCAAGTCCTAGGCTCTGTGGTTTAACCCACGGATTGCCAAATACTCAGGGTTTTTTTAAAATGAAGCATATATTTGAAATCTGTGAAGCTGACATTCTCTAGGCCAGTGGCCATGCGAGAGAGCTTTGCTGGGATGAATTTATCTGGCCTGACTCTTAAGCAGTGTAGTACAAGCTAACAACTTCCTGAGGTCTGCTTTTCTTGCAGCCAGGGGAGCAAGACGCCATTAAAGAGCCCAAACATGTGAGGAGGAAGGAGCTAACCCTCTCTCCCTACACTAGAGTCCTTTTCCAGAGTGTCACTATTTTTGGGTGGGATTCAATCACATATTGCTGGCAAATTCAGGTTGCACTGTTATACAGTGGTACCTCGGGTTACAGACGCTTCAGGTTACAGACTCTGCTAACCCAGAAATAGTACCTCAGGTTCAGAACTTTGCTTCAGGATGAGAACAGAAATCGTGCGGCAGCAACGCAGTGGCAGCGGGAGGCCCTATTAGCTAAAGTGGTGCTTCAGGTTAAGAACAGTTTCAGGTTAAGAACGGACGTCCGGAACGCATTAAGTACTTAACCCAAGGTACCACTGTAGTTGCTTGGGAGGTCTTGCACAACAAATTCACTTCCCCCAAAAGTCATACTTTTTGTGATAAGGAAAGTGAAGGGAAGTGCACTGGAAAATATGGAATAAGACTTGGGAATCAGTGTACACATGGCATTAGCCACGATCCATATCTGCCCTGTCATTTCTACACAGGAAATACTGGAAAGGGCACATGTGGGACATCAGCACCTCACAAAATGCTGGAGACAAGTTCAAGTGCTGGGGTGATAGAAGCACAGTGAATCACCAGAGTCTCTTAAAAGCAGCAGAGGTACCCAGCCTAACTCAGACACAGAGCGCTCCCTAGGAGCAGATTTTAAAATAGCAACACAGCTTGAGGGATGTTCATAAAAGCCTCCCTGTTCATTACTATAGCAGTTCTCAAACTTTGTGTGTGGGGGCAACTTGAACATTGCTGGGGGTCTTGGTGGACCATTTAATTATCTGTTCTCTACTGGCATCATCATTTAAAAAACAGTGCCATGTTATTTATTTGTTTCTATTAAAAAATATTTATATGCCACTCTATCACAAAAATATATCTAAGTGGTTTATAACATTGAAAAGATTTTTGAAAAATATAATAAAAGTGTAAAAATAAAACAAAAATCTCATGAACATCACAGGCCCTAGACCAATGCCTTGTTAGCCTTTTTGATAAATTTGATTCTGTTTAAAGCAGTCTCAGGCTCTGTTCTCAGAGAAAAAGCACCAAGTACATATATTCTCACCTGTTCTGCACCATTTCCATGAACCACCTGAAAGGAGCTTGCAGACCATCAGTGATCCACAGGCCACAGTCTGAGAACATCTGCACTATACAAGCTCCTTGGATGAAGAACATAATGCAGACAGCTGAAATAATATTCCCACTACCACCAATGAAAAAAATGCAACCCCAGTAGTCCTGTTTAATATATTACAAGTACCGGTACATTCTAAATGCTCTGATATATTCCATGGGGCTGTAAGATCAACACAGTTAAGCAAGCAATAATACTAATAATGTAGACATCACAGAACCAAGATTTTTATGCAAGAAAAAGATGTGTGGGAACTATACTTTGTTTAGATTCGTTTTACATAGGTGGTCAGGTTACTTAACACCCTCTTCTTAAAAAAATCAACAGATCCATAGCATTAACGAAAGGGCAGTAACACAGGCGCATCATAATGCACAGAAAACAGTCCATCTGCACACCAAAACCTTGACATGTGCAGCAAACCCCACAGCCTGGAAATCAAAGTGGATTTTTTTTTTTTGTACACACGAATGGCACATGAACACTTTGTGAACATCTTGAGGAAAAGCACATCCACCACAATGACAGTGGGTGGGTGTGTTAAATGCACTCAGTGTCTCAATGTGTATGCATATTGCACAGGCAGTGAATAGGCCTTGGGCATGTATACGGTATATATATATATACTACACTGAAACTATCAGTTGTGACATTTCTAATCACCTTTAGGTACATCTCCCTCAGGTACAGATGACAGAACAGCTTAAGCAGACCACAGTTCATATTGTTGCTATGCATGGGACAGTGCTGTGCATTGTTGCTGTACACTGCACAGTCTTAATATTCTTTTGTGATACAAGATCTGGCTAGTTCGCTCTTTCTTTGAAAAAGGTGGGCATTTTCTGGGACAACATCATTGCAACTAGATTCTGGGTTAGCTAAACTGCCAACATAACTCTGCTCTGACTGTGAGGAAGCAGCTGTCAAATCTTGCAAGTACCTTGCTTGACGGTTTGAAAGCGGTTTCTGCACTTACCCTACCATTCGGCTTCGGGAGTTTTGCATCCTCGGCTGTGTCGCTGTCTGTGGCCTCGGCCCATTCCTTGGCCACTGGTGTGAGGTGTCCACTCTCTGCCTCTGTGGAATCCAGCTGGGGCTTCTGCCGGGAGCATCAGCTCTTGTCCCAGGATTGATGGGTTGGGATCTGACATTGGTGGGAGCAGGGAGCTTGCGGTCTGTGGGAGCAGAGTGCGGCTTTCTGTTTTCCCTCCCTGCCAAGTTTCTCACCCAGGCGTTAGAGGCTACATCCGTCTTAGGGGTGACAGGAACATGATCCAAGGGAGAAGGGGAACTGTGTACCTGGAACAAACTGAATACTTTGTTTGCGGGTCCTGAACTCCCTTGGCTCCGGAATCTCAGCTGAGTTGTCTCTCTGCTTCCGGAGTCAGCTCTGAAGGAAGGACTTGGGTCAAATTGCCCAGCAAAGTCTCTCTGACATTCGCCAACCCCTACAAAAAGAGCTACAGTAAATGGGAGAAGGCTCCTCCAGGATCCCTTCATGGTTTCTGTCCAAGAGGGAAAGCACTCAGTTGTTGAACTGGAAGTTTCATATAACTCACGAGTGCAACTGGAGTTTAGAAAAAAGAAGAGGAGGAGGAGGAGGAGGAAGAAAGGGCAGCTGGGCTAAATTCCTCAGGCACGTTTGGAAGCCATTCACATCTTCAGGTACATGTATGCAAAAGGCTTAATCAGTACCTGCTGTCTGGAGGGGAAGGAATGCTCAGAGGGGCAGGAGCACAGAGAAAGCCCAACGGTGCAGGTTTCCCAAAGCTGCAGCTGCGGTCCTCATACCTTAGAAAGAATGAGAACGCCCCGTCTTTCCTCTCCCCGTCCCCTCTCTCCCTCTGGCTGTCAGAGCGTGTGTTCCTTGAAGACAGCTCCAAGCACCTTCTCACTTGCCTCTGGCACTGGCTGGCTCTGGAGAGGATGGACAGTTTTATTTTTGGAAACCTCCCCCTTTTGTGCCTTTTTGATGCTGACATCGCCCCTCTCCAGAGGACACAGCTCAGCCCCCCTCCTTACAAGAGACATTCCAGCAACACCCACTTTGGCAAAGGGAAACAATTTACAAGACAGAACTATTAACCCATGAGCAACCGGAGAGGCCCATTCAAAGCTTATGCAAAAAAAAAGTTTGCTCTTAAAGTGAGTGTCCGCGTGTGTGTAACACACATACACGCTGTCTCTCTCTCTCTCTCTCTCTCACACACACACACACACCCATCATACTGAACAAATCTGCAAGTCAGCTTCCTGAATTTGCAGCACAAGCTAAAATTTCTGTGCAGTTGTAATTGTTTACTGAAGGTGGAGCAAAGGTGGGTATGAATGGATGCAAGACACAAGTGATCACAGGGTCTCTCTGCTCTCCGGAATAGCACTGTTTAATGAAGGCCAAACTATACACTATGTTTTGTGTGGTTTCACTTGCTTCCTTTCTTTCTGAATAGGAGCAGCTGGTGTGTGCGTGCGTGCAGGGAAAGTATCCTCTGTGCCACGGTCCCAATCAAAATACCCCAAGGTTATTTGCACTGGGAGGTACGCTGTTCTTCCCTTTGTGCAAGTAGTGAGGAGTCTCATCGGGACTGTGGCACAGGAGGAAGTGCTTAAATCCCACAACGGCCGTCACTCCAGTCTGAATCAAACCTCAATCCCACAGCTCCTTAAAAAAGAAAGTTGCCAGAACAAACCACACATTTAACATAACATGTTGTTGGGCCCAGAGATCCTTTAACTGTGGATACCAATGAATGGACCTGGCTGGCCCATGTGTAAAGCACTGAGCTACATAGCCTATAGGTCCATTTCAGTGTAGAGCTCAAAGCACAAGTACCACCGGCATGCATCCGTGTGTGTGCTTTCTTTATACTATTTGCAATTTTCATGTCTCCATCAAATAGATTCGAGGTTGAATTGTTTTCTTTTTCTCAGACTAGCACATACAATGTACATACAATGGCTGTGAGTGACAAAAAGGGTTAAGAAGGTGGCAATTAGTATGTGGAAGCTACAGGGACCTTTTTATTTACTTTTCATCAGTGCTGCTTTGGGTTTACCTAGCTCCTAATTATTACTTTGATTTCTTTTTTGCTCAAGGTTCTAATATTGGCTTTAAGGAGTGTTTGACAGAGGGGAATTAGCCTCTGGCTATGTTTGCACATGCAATTGAACTGTAGTTAATGCTAAACTGTGGTTTAACATGAATGAGCAGCATGCTAGTGCATGCTGCTCTGAAGTTCCTGCTTCAGGCTTCATCTGCTCCTGGCCATGTCTTGCTGGAAGCAACAAACCACATCTGGTTTGTTTCTTCCAAATAAGCCATGAGCTATAAGCAGAGGAGCAAACCGTGAGCCAGGTTTGGATGATAGGAGAAGTCAAGGCTTGTGGTTGGTTGCTGCCAGCACAGAGAGGACAGGAGCAGAGGAGGAGTACAGTGGCGACTTCTGGGCAGCATGCACTAGCATGCTGCTCGCTTATGTTAAAACATAGTGAAGAACTGTGGCTTAGCATGACACGCAAACCAGGCTCACTGAATGCTTGGGCTCCCTTAGGTTAAAGAACCCCACACTTTTCTGACTAATAACAAATAGGCTGAGCTTAGGGCATTAGTCATGTCTTTAGCTCTTGTGTGGTTGGAATATGGCATGTATTTATTTATTTTAAATCATGCAAAGGCAAAATATGTAAATAATGTCACGTGTGGTACAGTGGTACCTCGGGTTACATACGCTTCAGGTACATTCCGCTAACCCAGAAATATTACCTCAGGTTAAGAACTTTGCTTCAGGATGAGAACAGAAATCGTGCTCCGGTGGCAAGGCAGCAGCAGGAGGCCCCATTAGCTAAAGTGGTGCTTCAGGTTAAGAACAGTTTCAGGTTAAGAACGGACCTCCGGAACAAAGTACTCTGGAATTAAGTACTTAACCCAAGGTACCACTGTAGAGTTCATTTGGCACCATCTGGGGGAGAAACAGATCACCTCAGGCTTTGGCCCCATGGTCCTTATGCTATGGTGTGCCACAAGGCATGATCTTGTCCATTCAACATCTTTATCCATAGAAAGCAGTCACCAGGAGTACTGGGGCAAGGTGTTATCCGTATACTGGTGACACACAGCTCTATTTCTCCATAACATCTGAGCCAGGAGAGGCTATGCATGATTTGGATCATTGTCTGGACAGAGTGGATTATATGTGAGCCAATAAACTGAACCCCGGGAAGATGGAGGCAGTGTGGGTAGGTGGTTCCTGAAATATTGGGCAGTCGTCTGTTCTGAATGGGGTTGCACTCCCTCTGAAAGTAGTTGGGAACTGATTCTGCACCTACTTTTTTGTTACTGAAGTATCAGGTAGGCTCAGTAGCTAGGAATGCCTTTTACCAGTTTCAATTGGTACACCAACTATTGCCATTCTTAGACAGGGATAGCTGGGCCATAGTGATTCATGCATTGGTAACCTCAAGACATCGATATTGCAAAGCCTGGTCTGGAAGCTCCAGCTCTAGCTCATGCAAAATGCTGGTGCTAACCAGGGGTCAGCAAACTTTTTCAGCAGGGGGGCAGTCCTCTGTCCCTCAGACCTTGTGGGGGGCCAGACTATATTTTGTTTTTTTTTAATATATAAATATTTATTAAAGATTTTTATAAGAAAAAGGCATAAATAACAAACAACAATGCTTATGTCATATACAAATTTCCATAACTCATTTGGACTTCCTCACGTCTCCCGCTCCCACTTACATTGTTAAAAAGTTTTTCCAAGCAAATTATCATCTTATTTTCAATCTTATATCCACTCATTTAAAATATGATCTAATAGTTCTCCCAAAGGATTTGTCTTTTCCTTAATCTCACTATATTTTCACTCACGGACTATATTTTGAAGAAGAAAAAACACTGGAAGGTGTGACAAATGGGATGTGGTTAATAGCTGACAGACTAGCTTTATGTTGTAGTGCTTTAAGGTAAAATGATGTGAAGCAAACTTATTTGAAGTACTTGGGCAGGTGCATTTACACTGCAGGTAGCAAATTAGCTTTCCATCCTATTGGGCAGGAAGCATATCTATTATTTGTTTTGTCCAGGACCCTGGACTTTTGGAACTAACTATTTAGTGGCAGGAGTAAGTGGCCGGTCACAGAGATAGAGGAAACAAGGAAATCACATTTTCTAGGAAGTCTCCCATTGCTTGCAATGTTATGAGGTATACTAGGATGGCAGGTCCTATAGAGATGACCTTTTAAAATCCTCTAAACATCAACACTAGGTGATTATTCTCCTGTAGATACATTTTTTAAAACGTGTGCATATACAGATCTGCATTTGTGTCCAAGAAGGAATGGTGTTTTATTTTTTTGTTGCTATTCCAGTGTATCAGACCAGGGGTCAGCAAACTTTTTCAGCAGGGGTCTGGTCCACTGTCCCTCAGACCTTGTGGGGGGGCCAGACTATATTTTGAAAAAATAATAATGAATGAATTCCTATGGCCCACAAATAACCCAGAGATGCATTTTAAATAAAAGCACACATTCTACTCATGTAAAAACACACTGATTCCCAAACTGTCCTTGGGCAGGATTTAGAAGGCGACTGGACCGGATCCAGCCTCCAGGCCTTAGTATACCTACCCATGCACTAGACTGTTGAGATACCTTCAGGACCACTTGATAGGTCTGATCACGAAAGCCTTCAAGGGAAGACCTATTACTGTTCCCTCATGGCTCAGATACACAGCTCACACCTACCAGGAACTGTGTGTTCAGTATTGTGGGTCCAATGCTGTGGAACCTCCTCCCAGCTGTGATCAGACTAGAATCATAGAATCATGGAGCTGTAGAGTTGGAAGGGACTATGAGGGTCATCTAGTGCAATCCCCTGCAATGCAGGAGGAATCTTTTTGCCTAGTGTCCCTGTTGAGCTTCAGATGCATGGTGAAGACATTTTTTTATAAGCAGACCATTTTAGTAAGCTTTTCTAATTAATTTTGACTGGTTTTATATTTTGCATCTCTTCTACAACCTCATTGTACTCTGCTTAGAAACTACAATATTAAGCAGTATCTAAATAGTTGAAATAAATAAAGATTTTAATACAAATAAGTTATTGACCTAATGCCATCTTGGCACATTCTTCCACATGGCTTCCTGCTGAACGCACTGGAAGTTTTACAGTATGAGCTAGGCCTGTACTAAATCCAAACTTCCACCCATGGAATCTTCATGAAGGGACAAACAATACAAATGTGAAGCCCAAGATTAGTCTGTTTCATTGGGCTCAAGTGAAATCCAAGTAGTAGCCAAGCTTTGGAAATTTCATCTTAATTTCTTAAAGGTTTTTAACAATTATAAACTACCAGAGGTGAACCATGGAATGTAATGAGGGTCATGGGAGACGTTTGTGTAGTTTTTTTATCCGTAAAACTTTGCCATTTTTTAGGTCATACGGAATAGCAAAGTTTGATGGATGCATATAAGCAGTAGTGGGAACCTTGGGAGCTCATAGATTTCTGACCCATAGCCAATACATCTGTTTCTGCAAAGAGTAATTCAAAGTCATGCAACACAAGCCATTCAAATGCAGCTGTGGATATAGTAAGGCGAAGGGGGTGGTACAACCTTAACAGCAATTGGTTGTGTAAACGGCAATTGGTTGTGGGAAGGGGAACAGGTGCCAATTGGAACATCTCCTCTTGGGTTCTTGTAAGACAGGATTGAGCGTGGAACATCACGTTGTGCATTTGGGACCAGATGAGGTGGGGGTGGGGTGACAGAATGGGACATGCTAAGTTCTGAAGAAATTAACATTATTATAGTGAGGCACCCTCAAACTGAAAAGTAGCATACAAACATTTTTTATACAAGCAAGCAAACAAACACCTGTAACTAACCATTTGTAATGAATAAGCCTTGAAAGATCTGGCCAAACTGGTGTTTTGTGCTTTATCTGGCCTGCTGCTGATTTGCCATTGAAGGGTTTTTGCTTGGCACTCCTAAGTGGGTGCATTAGGATTCTAAGTTTGCGTGCAAAACTCTTCATTCTCTTTGCGGTCCTCATCTTCTTCTAGAGATCAGTTTGTGATAGCATGTGCATAGCGATTGAATCCAGAGAGTGCAGCTGAGTAAAAGTCATCACTGATTTTTGTTTTTGTTTTGTTCTAAAGCAAAATGTCCTCCCAGTCTCCTCTTAATTACTTTCTTATGTAGCCCTGGAACAAAAAATTATTTGGTATCTAAACCCAACACTCAAGAGGCCTAGACTTTGCTGACCACCCCCCTGAAATTATTTTAGGCATTTTTCTGTATTACTCAATATTTACTTACGTCTGTGGAAGATTTCCCTCACAGGAGGTACTGTTTCACTTATTTGCAACAAATATGAAATTGGCTGTCTACACAGCCAATTAAACCTCTTTGGATAACCACACACAGCGAGAACCAATTAGCTCTTGGAGCAATAATTGAGACTGCAAGAGCCTGAGAAAGAGGAAGGATATAATTTTCCTTTAGAACATAGGGAAAGAATGCAAAGAATCCACAATGTAAGGGATTAATGAAATGCCCTCCCCAAACCCTAAACTTGCCAGTGGCACCTGCAGCTCACTCAGATCAACAGAGGGGGAGACCCAGGAAGTTTTAAATCATTGACTCTTCACAAGTTCAACACCATAGTTTTCTGTCCTCATTGCATGCAGTCACATGAAAATCTGCACAACCATTCCATTTTTATTGGAGGAACTTGGCTACAGTATTTGTGTGATGGCAAATGAAAGCTATGGATTTTCTGGGGTATGGGCTCACAACAAAAATAATATTTCACTGCCAAGCTTCAACAGAATTGTACATAACAAATATGAGAAATTAAACAAAGAAGATTTTGTAAAATAGAAAGCAGGTAAAGGTAAAGGTAAAGGGACCCCTGACCATTAAGTCCAGTCGTGGCCAACTCTGGGGTTGCGGCACTCATCTCGCTTTATTGGCTGAGGGAGCCGGAGTACATCTTCCGGGTCATGTGGCCAGCATGACTAAGTTGCTTCTGGAGAACCAGAGCAGCGCACGGAAACGGCATTTACCTTTCTGCTGGAGTACCTATTTATCTACTTGCACTTTGACGTGCTTTCAAACTGCTAGGTTGGCAGGAGCAGGGACCGAGCAACGGGAGCTCACCCCGTCGCGGGGATTCGAACTGCCAACCTTCTGATCGGCAAGTTCTAGGCTCTGTGGTTTAACCCACAGCGCCACCCGCATCCCAGAAAGCAGGTCCTGCCATTTAAATTCTACTCAGAGTAGGTCCATTAAAAGTTCAATATGTTCAATGATTTCAATACATCTAACATTGGATAAAACAAGATGTCACAAATCACAATTTGCAAGACAAAAGGAGCTATTCTCTCAGTGTGGAGTACTAATTTATTAGTACTAATTTATTATTATTATTATTATTATTATTATTATTATTATTATTAATTAAACGTATTAGTTGCTCCTTTACAAAAAGTAACTCAAAGAGACTTAAAACAAAAAAGAAACAACACATACATTAAAAACTAAAACTAAAATTAAAAACTAAAACAGTGTAAAATCTAAAAATATAGCAGAAGGATGGGATTTGCCAGAGTTGGAGAAAAGGCTATTTCTCCTTTGTTAACTCCTGAAACCTCTCTAGCATTTTTAACCTTGTCGTCTGCATCCCTTTGTGGCTAAACATTTTGGGGATAAAGGGCTGCATGTCAAAGTGAGTGTGGCCAAAGTGTAAACATAGTTGCGGCCAAAGTGAAAGCGTTGGTGTGCTGAGAACCATGATACAGTGGTACCTCGGGTTACATACGCTTCAGGTTACAGACTCAGCTAACCCAAAACTAGTACCTCAGGTTAAGAACTTTGCTTCAGGATGAGAACAGAAATTGTGCTTCGGCGGTGGTGCAGCGGCAGCAGGAGGCCCCATTAGCTAAGGTGGTGCTTCAGGTTAAGAACAGACCTCCAGAACAAATTAAGTTCTTAACCCAAGGTACCACTGAGCTCCAGACTGCCTCCCAAAAAGCTTTCCCATCAACTATTCTATTTTAAATCACTTTTATCAACCATTATTCTTTATTAATTTTTGTTTTAAAAAAATTAAAGGGGCAAATTTGGGGGTCTTGTGGGGTGTCACAAAACCTTTTGGCATCATAAAGTACCCATAAGACCAGTTGGCAATTTAGTTTTACATTAAAAAATGGTTTTAAACTAACTTATTTTTCAAATGGACAAATGTTGGGGCAGGGGTCTTGAGAGGCAACCAAAAGCCTTTGGCATCACTCTATAAAAGTGGGGAACACCCAGTCATATATTTTTTTAAAAAAATTAAAATTGGACCTTGAGGGCCCCCAAGACAGGGGAACAATGGGAACCCTCAATTTAAAAAAAAAAGCGAAAAACAATATCTTTTTTAAAATGACAAATTTGGGAGGACTGAGGGGGGGGCACACAAAAATCTTTGGGGAGGGGGAAACAGGCCAGAAGTTAACAAACTTTGTTTTACAGTTTAAAGCTGTCTTTTCTGGTCTTGTCAATATTCTTGATAAAGTTGTTCTTCTAGTTTTTGAAAAGAGACTCTGGGCAGTTATAGAGTTCCAAGAATATGGGCTCTTTTCATCTCAGTTAATCCTGTCACATTATGAAGATTGCCTCCACAAAGAACATTACCACAATCACAACTCCAGCTAACTGCTCTAATAATTTAAACTCATATTGAAAGTCCCTAATAATATTATTAACACTATCCTGTTCCAAATGTTCTAGTCTGAGTTTACACTGAGTTTAAAAACGGAATACATTTTCGTCGTATTAATCATCAGTGTGCATTATACAATAAAGAGTCCTGTGGCACCTTAGCAATGAACAAATGTGGCAAAAAACTTTCATAAGCCTAATAATAATAATAATAATAATAATAATAATAATAATAATAATTTATTTGTACCCCACCCATCTGGCTGGGTTTCCCCAGGCACTCTGGGCGGCTCCATGAAGAATATTAAAAATGCAATAAAACATCAAACATTAAAAACTTCCCTAAACAGGGCTGCTTTCAGATGTCTTCTAAAAGTCAGATAGTTGTTTATTTCCTTGACATTTGATGGGAGGGCGTTCCACAGGGCGGGCGCCACTACTGAGAAGGCCCCCTGCCTGGTTCCCTGTAACCTCAATTCTCACAGTGAGGAAACCGCCAGAAGGCCCTCGGCGCTGGACCTCAGTGTCTGGGCTGAACAATGGGAGTGTAGACACTCCTTCAGGTATACTGGGCTGAATCCAGCTCATCAGATCCATGACATCCTGTCAATTTGATAAGTCAACAACTCTTCCCAAAAAAAGCTGAACAGACTTTGGGCTTTCAAATTTCAATGGTGTGCAACAGCAAAATTCAGTGTGTGTGTGTGTGTGTGTTCCCCCCCCCGCCCCGCAGCTCCCTTTCAGCTCAGCACCCAGTGCAGGTGAGAGCATTGCATTCCCCATCATCGTCCTCTGTGGGCAGAGCTGACGGTCCACCCAGAGAATGGAGGCATCTGTACTGCAGCAGTGGAAAGTTCCTGACCTTTGAACCTTGGCATGAGCCCCTTCCTGCCCCTAAAACAAATCCTTCCTGGCACCAGATATTTAAATGGCACTGCCAGGACAAGCTAATTTTCAGCAGGGGGGGTCTATGTGTTGTATCGAGATGCCTAAAGTTAATCAAGATCCAGGATCTCATTCCATATTTATCAGTCTTTGAAAATAAATCTGTCAAAAATAAGGAAGTGCAATGTTTGTGGGAGGCTGCAATACAAGTTGGATTTCAACAAACTGCTCAGCAGAGGTCCTATAAATAAGCACAGAATATCTCATTTCTCTGGAACTCACACATAAAGCAGAGGTTGAACAATCATACTATAAAATCAAGACTTCATCCAAAAGAGATTAACTACAGAGGGTTGAAAGAAAGAAGCCAACGTCACTAGATTAAAATAAATTATCTGTGATGAGAGTGTTATACAGCCCGACAATTTATATGCTTGGAAATTGGACAATCTTGCTTGGCATCAGCTGAGATGTCTGTGGCAAGATCTGCAGCTTTTAAGGAACCTTCAAAGAAAAAAAGCTAGCTCAAAAAACTTCTAAAAATGGCCAAACATGATTTCCAAATACCTTATGTTACGGGTAAGCTAACAAGAAGCGGCTAAATTTAAAGACACTGGTTTATTGGTCTAATGCAAAACAAAAGGCAAAACAAAAAAGCCCAAATTATCTATGCTAGCATGCTCTGTTATTATTTTGTCACTATGGGAGAAAATTATTACAAATTTTGATTGAAAAATGTTGCTTGGGCCATTTGAAGGTATTTGTATGAACTCAAGCACCGTCACTGTGTCCCCATTTCAGTGACAAGAGCTTCTGCTATCCAAGATAAAAAGGTAAAGGTACCCCTGACTGTTAGGTCCAGTCGCGGACAACTCTGGAGTTGCGGCGCTCATCTCGCTCTATAGGCTGAGGGAGCCGGCGTTTGTCCGCAGACAGCTTCCAGGTCATGTGGCCAGCATGACTAAACTGCTTCTGGTGAAACCAGAACAGCGCACGGAAATGCCATTTACCTTCCCACCGGAGCGGTACCTATTTATCTACTTGCACTTTGATGTGCTTTTGAACTGCTAGGTTGGCAGGAGCTGGGACCGAACAATGGGAGCTCACCCTGTCACGGAGATTCGAACTGCCGACCTTCTGATCAGCAAGCCCTAGGCTCAGTGGTTTAGACCACAGTGCCACCCCCGTCCCTGCCATCCAAGATACTCAGCCACAATAAGTTTGGAAATTTTAATCTCTCTAACCTGAGGAAAGAAGCTCTGCAGGCAGAGCTGGTTCAAGTTTTTTGACATGAGAACTAGTCATAAATCGCTACCCATTACTTCCTCACTTTGGTGACAGCATAAACTGTGTAATATCAAGCATGCTAAAACTATAGTACTCCATGTGTGCATGGCAGTTGGTTCCCAGATGTGGCTCCTGGCGCCATGTTCCTTCGGCTAATTAGCCCTTTTTTTTTTTTTGCCTCTTTAAAAAAGGTTCAGAATCCACATATGCTTTTCTCTGTCACTGAGCACATTCCCTAATACACTGCAGATGGGATGCATTCCATGGCCTTGGGAACTGATTGCTGCAAGGGAGACTCTGACCAAGAGGGGGCATTTCTCTGTATTCAGGAGTGAGGCAATGAATTTAAAGCTCATGGAACAAAGGCTGTACTTGATCCCCTTCAGCAGTTGTGGGGAACCTTTTTGGCTCTGAGCTAGATCTTTATCAGATCCCAGCCTTGTGGGCCAAATTTGACAGGTGGGTGAGGCCAATCATAATGAGATCAGGTGATTGTGCGCTTTGAAGTCCCAAAGTTGGGGCTTCAAAGCTCCACACAAGACTTGCAAAGAGGTGCTTTAAAGTGCTTGAAGAAGAGGAGCCTGCTTTCCCTTGCACACAACTGGCAACACACTTTAAGACACCTCATTGTGCATTTGTAGCCACATCTCTATCTGCAGCACAGGTGACATCAGGTGTGGGACAGGTGGGTGTGGTTAGGGGGAAAATGCTATTGCAGGCCAAATTTAAACCCATGGCAGGCTAAGTCTGCCCCATGGGTTGGAAGTTCTGCACCCTTGCTCTTCAGTTGTTAATGGTATTGACTAAGGGGTGTCTAAGTGGTTCTTTGTTGTTTTAGCATCACATTTTAACATAAATCAAACAAACACAACAATACTGTTAATAATATCATTTAATGCCAAAAAATGGGCTTCTAAGCTGCTTACAAGTAAAAAAACAAAAAACCCAATGACATAAGCATTTACACAACATGGAGTCACCAACAGCCATGAACAAAAGGGCTAAAACCTTTTTGCATGGGCAAGTGATCTCTTTTTGTTCATAGCACTCTTTTTCTAGCAATCTCATCACCCAGGATCTCACCTATGTGCTCTAAGGTGAACAGAGTGATATATTCCCAGCAATACCTACCCTGTTATTTGAGATACACATTTCCTAGCCATTGCTGAAGTGCTGGTTGCTGCATGGTTCAGCTCTGTACAAAAAGGCCCCCGTGCATTCACTGAACACATGGACAGGAGAGCAGAGCTGTCAGGTCTTCATTCATTTCCAAACATTCACCAGGGGTCTGAATTGAGAGCCAATGCATGTACATTCAGATGTAGGCTCTCTGTTCAGTTCTATTGCCAAATGTGTAGAGCTTGTGGGGAAGAAGAAGAAGAAGAAGAAGAAGAAGAAGAAGAAGAAGAATTTGGATTTGATATCCCGCTTTATCACTACCCGAAGGAGTCTCAAAGCAGCTAACACTCTCCTTTCCCTTCCTCCCCCACAACAAAGGTGAGTGGGGCTGAGAGACTTCAGAGAAGTGTGACTAGCCCAAGGTCACCCAGCAGCTGCATGTGGAGGAGCAGAGATGCGAACCCAGTTCACCAGATTACGAGACTACTGCTCTTAACCACTACACCACACTGGCTCTCACTGGGGTGGGCAGAGTTGGCAGGAATGTTATATGGAGTTGGGTCAGCAGCATAGTGTGCTAGTTGGAAATCTACCCAATGTTGGAGCTGTAGAGATGGGACAGAAAGAGGTGGGGCAGGTATTTTGCGCTCTTCAGGAATATGCATATTAACTTATTTTGACAGTTATTATTATTATCATTAGGGCAATATTTCACTGTTAATTTTTGTGAATTTGTAAAAATAAAATAAAATAGTACAAATCTATCTTACCCATCTTATGGCAATGGATTCCATCAGTTTATTGTGCATTGTGTGAAGACGTACTTCGTTTGTTTGTTCTGAATCTACTTGCAACCAAATTTAGTGGCTGAATCCTGGAAAGGGTAGCTCAACATTTTTCATGATCATCTGTCTCAAGTCCCTCCTTTTAAAACAACAAAAAACATCTAAAACTTCAGCCTTTCTATGAAGTTCTTCAGTCATTTGATCATTTGTCATTTTCTATTTTCCCTCCAGCCCTGTAATATTTTAGAGATGGGAGGAACAGAACTGGCCACAGACTTTCAAGTAGGACGACAAACTAGGAAAAGATGAACAACCAAATGGAAAGATAAAAGACCCCGGGAACCAGTATATTAGTAGAAGCAGAGTCAAGAGGACAGCAAGAAAACATCCTGGAGATGACGCGTACCTTGAGCTTTGTCGTTAAATACATGGCTGGAAGCACTTGTAGTTATTTGAGACTATTCTGCTGAAAACAAAAGGCGTATTCACAGAAGAGTCTCAGGATAGCATTCAACAGACGTTTCCACAGACACTCCATTCATGTCGGGCCACCTTCATCAGCGCTGTGAGATCCAGCACAAATCCTCTGAGGCAACAACCCCAGCCTTGGAAGTAGCTCGGCCAGAAAACCAGACGTGTGTCAGTGATGGTCTGCTGTCAAAACAAGGAGTGTAGAAAGCTGTCCAGCAACTCCCAGTTTACAAGTTGGTGTTTGTTTACTTTAATATTTCTTCTGCTTTCACTTAAACAGAACACCTCTGAGACAGGGGGAGGGACAGAGGCAAAGGCCAGCCCTGTGGGTGTCTCAAGGCCAGACGCTATGGGGGTGATGGTGTCTAAACATGTACATTCATATTAACAATGGCCCAGACCACACACTGTGAAGGTTGGCACACAGCTCTACATGTAAACAGGTGCATACAAATTAGAGAGAAATCCAGGGTGCATAAAAAGTGGAAACCTTTTTTTGAAGACATTTGTGACTGAGAATGCACAAGCTGTATGAAACGTTGGGACTGAAGGGAGCTCAGTGTTTCTGAACAGCATTTTCAAGCTGTTCTTTGTTCATTGATCACATTGATTCGGTGCCCTCTTAGCAACCATTAGTGTGCCAAGCTACATTTTTTGCAAATATATACAGAGGCATTTTTGTGGCTGTCCCACAACTACGCTTAGGGATTCTCCAAAGTATTACACAAGGCATTTTTCTGAAGAGATTTTCACTTTCCATTTTTGTTTATATGTGTGTGTGTGTGCGCACACACACACACTCACACACACTTGCCCTTTTGTGAAGGGTGCATGGGTGTAAACTTTAGCATGTATCCCTTTAAACAATGTGAAAGCAAGGGTGCAGTCCTTTCCTGTTCACCCTTTCCAAGAATTTCAAGGTGGCATGTGTCCAGGTTTTATATGAACCCACCCTTCAGATTCAATAAATTGTGTGTACTGTATATTTTGTTTTCAGGTACATGTGCCCAAATTGTAATATGAATCCCTTTCAGACCTTATAGAATTAACTTGATGCTTCAGATTTATGATGGGTGGGCTGGGATTTTAACACTTAAAAAACACCATATTTTATTATTTTGCTATTTGTTTTTAATATAGGATTATATGCTTAGAACATCTTGGCTAAAGCACACTGGAAATAAACACAATACAGTAATAATAATTTTGCTTTCCTGTGTTGCTTTTGGAAATCAGGAGCAAACATTAGAAAACCAAGGGGCAGGGGCACTTAGATCCCAACAAGGTATTTCAGTTCTAGGCCACTTCCACCCCATACAGTGCTACCTCAGGTTAAGTACTTAATTTATTCCGGAGGTCCGTTCTTAACCTGAAACTGTTCTTAACCTGAAGCACTACTTTAGCTAATGGGGCCTCCTGCTGCCGCCGCGCCGCCAGAACTCGATTTCTGTTCTTATCCTGAAGCAAAGTTCTTAACCTGAAGCACTATTTCTGGGTTAGCAGAGTCTGTAACCTGAAGCATCTGTAACCTGAAGCATATGTAACCCGAGGTACCACTGTATGTTTAAAGCACTATTATACCACTTTAACAGTCATGACTGCTCTAAAAGGATATTGTGAAGTGCAATATGTTAAGGGTGCTAAGAATTGTTAAGAGACCCCTTTCTCTCTCACAGAGCTACAACATCTAGTTTCCTGGGAAAAGGGATTGATTGCTAAACTGCTCTGAGAATTGTAGCTCTGTGAGGGAAATAGGGGTCTCCTAACAACTCTTAGCACCCTTATTTATCAAGTCATCATTCCCACGACACTCTGGAGGAAGCCATGACTTAATCATCATTTAAATGCATAGTGCCCATGTGGCCTAACTAAAAACAGGGTTGCCATATTTCAAGAAGTAAAAACCAGGACACCCCACAGAAATTGTTGAACTTTTTAAAGGGGGGGGGAGCCAAAACAGGTGATTTTTTGATTCACTTGTCTAAGATCCAGGACAAAGCGCCACCTTTTGAAACTTCCCCCCGGACCTCAATTCTTTGAAATTCCAGTAATGTCCAGGGAAATTCAGTCATATGGCAGCACTACTAAAAGCAACAACTCACACGTTATAACAGAGGGCTAAATTGAACTTTCTCTTATCACTTTGCCTCAAGGTACATAGTCTTTATATTAATAACTGACACAAAAGCACCTCTCAAGCATTTCCAGCCACTCCCATTTTCAGTTCTGATCAGTCTGCAGCAAGCACAGATGCTACAAGTGGCAAAAACATACTGGGCATGTGGCACACATCAACAAGAGGAGCCACAGGCAAGAGTTTTTGGAAAGGATGGATACAAGTCCTAATGCAATGAACTTAATAACGAAGCTGAGCACCGGGGCCACATAATGTTGTTTTATAAAAACAAAACAGCCCAACCGCAGTGATGTGAAATAGCAATACTAACACAAGGTTATCCTTTGCTTCTATACTTATCAGTCCAGCAGATTAAATGTATTTACAGATAATTTGGTGAAGTGGGCCAGGGAGAAACTCAGTTTGCTTATAGACTCCACTTTCTCTGTTCCATTAGGTTTATATGAGGAAAAAAGGCTTACTTGTCAATAAATAAATCCCATGCAAGTTAGATGTTGATTTATGATTCCCCATTTCAGAATTAATGGTCCTTAGAGCTCGAGGTAAAATATTGCAACAGACTGTATAATCTGAAGCACTCCAATTTGGTGTAGGCTACAGCATCAGGAGTCAAGAAGAGGGAGTTTATTTTCCACCCCCAGCCATTACTATTGACACCTGACTGCCCTTGTCAAACACACATTATGAAGCTGGAACCCGCTGGGAATAATTTAGCTGTGTCTACCACTTGATTCTGTCCTTTTCTGTTACTCACTTTTTCAGCATCTTAGACCATCTGCAGAACCTTAGCAAGGACAGCAGTTCCTGCGCAGAGAGCTGCAGGGAAGTGGTGCCAGCAGTTACTCTAACTCTTTTTACACCTCTGTCCATCTGGCGTCAAAGTCAAAGGACAGGGTAGCCCCTGCAGTTGTGGCTGAAAAGGCCATTCTTCTCAATTGTATTGTCCCTTCCAAGTTCTGGTGTCAGAGGGCAAACTACATCAGACAGCGCGAAAAGCAATATCTGCTTATATCAAAAAAAGGGGGGGAAATAACCAGGAGGGAAATTTCTCCAGATCCTAAAGCTTCCACACTTTTGCCCCCAATAATGAAAGTGGGGGAGGGGAGAGAAAAGAATTGATGCTGAAATATACCAAAACTCATTCTGTTTCCAGGACACCTGAAGTGAGAAGGGAACCTGAGCTCATCATTGCTTCCACTGCCAATTACAGTGGTACCTCAGGTTACATACGCTTCAGGTTACATACTCCGCTAACCCAGAAATAGTGAAAACAAAAAAAATTCCTTCCAGTAGCACCTTAAAGACCAACTAAGTCAGTTCTTGGTATGAGCTTTCGTGTGCATGCACACTTCTTCAGATACACTCATCTGAAGTGTATCTGAAGAAGTGTGCATGCACACGAAAGCTCATACCAAGAACTGACTTAGTTGGTCTTTAAGGTGCTACTGGAAGGAATTTTTTTTGTTTTGACTATGGCAGACCAACACGGCTACCTATCTGTAACCAGAAATAGTGCTTCAGGTTAAGAACTTTGCTTCAGGTTGAGAACAGAAATCGTACTCTGGCGGCGCGGCAGCAACAAGAGACCCCATTAGCTAAAGTGGTGCTTCAGGTTAAGAACAGTTTCAGGTTAAGTACAGACCTCCGGAACGAATTAAGTACTTAACCCGAGGTACCACTGTACTTCTTACAGCTCCAAGATCTCAGGTGGGAAAAAGAGAAGCAGGATTTGACATGCTCCTGCAACCTATTCTTACTATTAAATAAGAATAATAATTTATTACTCATCCTTCATCCCAAGGTCACAAGAATTTAAAATACAATCACGAAAATAGGGAGGGTCCTAAAAATATGCATACAAATGTCAAAGGATAGGCTATCTCGTCACTGAGGATTTGTCCACATTTGAGCAGCATTTAGCACTTTTCACTCCAGTCAAATTAGACCTGGAGCAGTCCACACAGGGGGAGAAAGCAAGGAGTACCTAGCACAGGTTCGGTGGCCGTTCTCCATGCATCTAGGCATCACCTAGAACAAGGCAGGATTTGTGCTGGTGCCAGCCCACAAGGCATAGTTTATCCACCTCTGATCTAGCAAGTTGTCAGCATCCTTTCAATCAGTAACACAGTTCCCACACAACCTTTTCAAAGAAAATGGATTATCTAAAATCTCTCTGCAATTTTCGGAAGGAAGAATTCTCTCCTTTTATACAATTCCCATGAATGGTGGAACAAAGCACAGGTTTTTGACTAGTTCGTTTTCTTTGTAATTACATGCACCTTGAGTGTTGTGTTCCTGCTGAAGCCTTTGACAAGGAGATCTGATGGAAGTATGAAATAACTGGTCAATGAATGACTGAAATACACTGAGCAACTTTAGCCTTCATACTACAAACTGAGTCAAAAGCAGTTGTGACTAATTGCTTGTGCCATTAAGAACAATAGAATCACAGAATTGTAAGGAACTATGAGGGTCACCTAGTCCAATCCCCTGCAATGCATGAAACCTTTTGCCCAACACAGGGCTCGAACACATAACACTGAGATTAAGAGTCTCGTGCTTTACCAGCTGAGCTATCTTAAAGGCCACAAGCGACACAGAAGATCCTTTGTAGAGACATTATGCGTAAAAGGGCCTCAGACTGAAAATCATAACATGCCAATACCTGAATAGCATAGGGAATTTATTTTCTTCATTTGTGAATAAGAAAGCCGTGAGGAATATAGGATGGCAGTTGATGTCATCATGACTGCTGGGAGGAGCGCAGAAAAAAAGAAACATTGTGGTACACCTGCATCAGCACAACCAGATGCCTTCATCTGCCCCAGCAGCAACAAAACATGTCTCTCCTGTATCAGTCTCTACAGCCCGGGGGCGGAGCTTCATGTTCCGGCACCAGGGGCGGAGAGCAGGCGGGGGCATGGTGTGCATCCTGGGGGTGTGGTGCGCCGCCCCGCAGGGGCGTGGCGCCCAGCACAGTGGGGACAGCCACGATGACACCCCACTGGTATCGTGGTGCCAGGGGTGCTGCACTCCCCCCCTGCCCCCCTCTTCCTCTGCCAGTGCTACAGCCACAGGAGACACTCTTACTTTCCAATGGTATGACTACATCTCCAAAGGCACACTTAATCAATTGTCTACCAAAAGAGATGGATGGCAACCAATGGTGTCATGTTAAATTGGAAAACAAAACGTTAAATGTATCATAGGGAGATAAGAAAACATATAGTTGCAGATGAGGCACTCACCAACTTTTCTAAGCAGTTTACACACACACACACACACACAACTAAAATTAATCATTTGTGTACCATTTGTTCTTCCAGTAGGGATTGCTTGCTTATTTACATACTGCCTCAACCAAAATTCTAAATCCAATTAACAACCATACTTAGAGTATTATAACTTTAATACCTATGATACATTTAAATGAAGTTTTAGTGCGTTCAGGATTAACAAGGTTCCAGAATCATATATAAACTCTGCTGTGTCACGTACACTATGTAGCCTCAAGGCAGCCTACCGTACCTAAAATTAAAAACAAAAATAATAAAAGCAGTAATAATGAAAACTATAAAAACTGCAGAAAAACTGCAGAAACAATAAAAAGCAAATGGCAAAGCAAAAACTAGTAAAAGGGGCCCCAAATATTAAAAAGCATAATGAGGCTTCCAGTTATAGCTTTACTCAACTTTTAGCAGGAAAAAACAGTGAGACGTCTACTGCTGAGGTGTGCGAGGATGCAATGGAAATACAGTGGTGCCCCGCAAGACGAACACCTCGCAAGACGAAAAACCCGCTAGACAAAAGGGTTTTCCGTTTTGGAGGCGCTTCGCAAAACGAATTTCCCTATGGGCTTGCTTCGCAAGAAGAAAGCCCATAGGGAAATCTCCGGGGACCTCTTTTAAATGCTAGCGGTGGGGAGCAAAGCCTTTCCCCCCCCCTCCGGCCTTCAGAAGAGGTCCAGGAAGGCCGGCGGGGGCCAAAAGGCTTTGCTCCCCACCGCCAGCATTTTAAAAGCAGTCCGGGATAGCAGGGAAGCGCTTCCCGCTATCCCGGATGGCTTTTGAAGGCAGGCGGGGGGGAGCAAAGACTTTTGCCCCCCGCCGGCCTTCAGAAGAGGTCCAGGACCTCTTCCGAAGGCGGGCGGGCAAAAGTCTTTGTCCCCCCTGCCTGCCTTCCCGGGAGAGCGGAGAAACGCAGCGCTGCGTTTCTCTGCTCTCCCGGGGAGGCAGGCGGGGGGGAAGCAAAGACTTCCGCCCCCCGCCGGCCTTCAGAAGAGGTCGGGGGACAGACTGTCCCCAGACCTGGTCTGAAGGTGGTTTCCATAGGAACGCATTAATTGATTTTTAATGCATTCCTATGGGAAACCGTGCTTCGCAAGACGAAAAACTCGCAAGACGAAAAGACTTGCGGAACGAATTAATTTCGTCTTGCGAGGCACCACTGTACAGTGGTACCTCGGGTTACAGACACTTCAGGTTACAGACTCTGCTAACCCAGAAATAGTACCTTGGTTTAAGAACTTTGCTTAGAGGATGAGAACAGAAATCGTGCAGCGGCAGCGGGAGGCCCCATTAGCTAAAGTGGTGCTTCAGGTTAAGGACAGTGTCAGGTTAAGAACGGACCTCTGGAACGAATTAAGTTCTTAACCAGAGGTACCACTGTACTGAAATTCCAATAATGAAAACAAAGAGTCCTGTGGCCCCAGTAATGAAGAAGGCATTAGATAATTGCAAGAAAGAGGAGTACCACAGAACTCCAACCGACAGATCTAGCTTGGGAACTTTTTAATGACATATATCTCTTAAAAAATCTGGAAATGTAGAGCTAAACAAGATGAAACTGTGCCACCTTCTTTAAGAATACAGGAATTCAGTGAATGTAAAAGCTTACCAGTTTGGGTATTCCCTTAAAATAATGTATTAAGCAGAAGAACATTAGGTAAGGTAGGCCCCAGAGTATTTAAAATAATGATTCAGACTGCATAATATCACCTAGGTCCATTATAAATTTTGTGGAGAAAAAGGGATACACTACAAGTTTCCCTACACAGAGCAGTAAAATATGTCTGTCTACTAATGAGACATGAAAAACACTCCAGCATATTGGGAAGGGAGAGCTAAATTCTGCTGCTAGTTCAGGATGGAAGAGGAGGAACATGGAAAGCAGGGGTTTTTAACTTCAGCTCAGTTGTACTGTCAAGGTTTGGGTTAGGGAATACTGTAGATAGTTTTCACTCTCGTCCACTTATGCAAATAAGGAATTGAAAATGACGTTCAGTGATTGGATAGTTACACAAAAATGTTACTGTTGCGTTACAGTGGAGCTCTATATAAGCAGGCTGGCTGAACCCTTCAGTTCTGTTCTGTTCTGGCCTGTGAATAAACAAGAGCTGTTTGAAAAATCGCTGTGTCGTCTGATATGTTCACCCACAACTTAACACCCAGAATGCAACAAAAGGACATATACAACACTGAAGACACATCTGATATAGCAAACATCTTGCCAAGAGAGAACACAACTACTGGGGTGCACCACTGCAGGACTGACAAATGGCTAATGGATCCCAGATTAAATAATCTGGCAAAATGGTTTAATAGCAATTTAATAACAGCAAGGCCTGTATTAGTTTAGTTTTCCAGAACAAAAGTAGGGCATTGCAACGACACCTTCTCTCTTGCATCCCCCAGAATACTGATCAAACTCTTTAGCAGTGTCACACTGTGTTTGCTTACTTGGAAGTAAGTCTTACAGTGTCCAATGTGTTCAACAAGACTGAAAAGTATCACAAAGAGGAGGCCACACAGAGACAGAGCAACAACTTCAATGCAAAACAGCTAGCAGAGGGAGCACACCACACAGCAGATCCCTGCTTCTGATACACAACTGAAACTATACAACACATTGCCGGAGAGCTAATTCAGCACTTCCTGGTATGGCAAGCCAGGAGGGCCAATACCCTACTGAGAGTTATTTCCTCTTTGGTTGACCTAATACATCTTTCTGCCTGAGATGAAATGTAAGATGGCATCTCTATATTCCACATACAGAAGTTAAAGAGAAGACTGGCAGTTGAAGCTTAGTTTGACACTGGTGACGGGGTAGTATCCTCCACCACACCAGCAGGCAGTAGGCTAGCACAGGGAGCACAAGGTGGGCCACATAATTCACACACCTCTGGCCTCCAACACTTTGCCACCACCCCGCAACATCTGATGCCTGAGGCAGCTGCCACATTCTGCCTAATGGTTGGGCCGGCCCTGAACTGGCATGCTGAGGATTCCAACCTCCGTGTGTTCCTATCAGGAAATAATAAGTCCGCTTCTGGGTATTTCAAGCTAGTTTTTATACTTTCGCATGTAAAGATCTGCATAAGGAGTATTCATACAGAGTGGATTCAAATGTTAATAACCATGCAGGTGCTTTGTACACTTTAGAAGCACAAGAAAGCAGTAAGGAATGGATCTGGGCATTTGTAACAACTTCTAAATATTACTTAATGACAGCCTTCCTCAAAGGACCTATTAGGGTGTGGTTTGGTGTCAGTAACTAGCCTTTGGTTCTATGGCTACAAAGATTAAACAGTACACACACTATATATCACAGTTAAAGGAAACCCTGAATTATCTCTTTGTTTCCAGACCTGTAATTGAGAATCAAAGCACTTACCAGAAATCACTCTTGAAGATTACTTGCGTTCTTTAGGGTTCATTCGTAGTTTTGTGGAGACAGGAATTGATCAATATTACAGAGCGATGTCTGCGTCTTGACCCAAGAACACAGTGAGCTTTAAAACTAGGGCTATTAGGGCCCTTGTAGCAAGGCAGGTGGATGGGAAGAGCCTTAAAATTAATAAAAAATGTGGGCCTTTCTTTTTGCCAGCTGTTTTGGTGTTGAACTTACAAGGCTGATCTGTGAGGAAGGTCTGGCAAATGGTGGGTAGCAAAATCTGCCCCCAAAACACCACCACCATATCAGATCACCTTCTTTTTCATCCCCACAGCCTGTTTTGTGGAGGCCTCCTTTTTTCTGCTGGAATTTCCCCTCAGAAGTATGTTACACAGGCCCCATTTGCACCATACATTTAAAGCTGCCGTGGCTTCTCCCAAAGAATCCTGGAAGTGCAGCCTTTTAAGAGTACTGAGTGTTGTTAGAAGACCCCTATTCCCCTCACAGAGCTGCCATTTTGGGAGTGTTTTAACAATATCTCTTTGCAGGAAACTCTGGGAAATGTAGCTTTGTGACGGGAAGTTATTCGATAACAACAAAGCAAATGTGAGGGGAGAACAACTCTGGGGCAAAAAAGCTTAGAAATGTTTAAGGAGCCATGTGGAAGGAAATTACTAAAATATAAGGGGAAAGGTTGGGGAGGGAGGGAATAGCCAAAACCAGTCCTGCGGATTTGGAGTTAGTTGCCCTAGGTGTTCTGAGCATCACCTCATTGTTGATGCAAACTTTAAGAAACAGAGGAAGTGTTTTACAGTGGTACCTCGCATTAAGAACTTAATTAGTTCTGGAGGTCCGTTCTTAACCTGAAACTGTTCTCAACCTGAGGTACCACTTTAGCTAATGGGGCCTCTCCCTGCTGCCGTGCGATTCCTGTTCTCATCCTGAAGCAAAGTTCTTAACCCAAGGTACTATTTCTGGGTTAGCAGAGTCTGTAACCTGAAGCGTCTGTAACCTGAGGTACCACTGTATACTGAAACTCTTAATTTAAATTCAGTGGGCCAGAGTGGACTGCAATTGCCAAGACAGTTCAAGGGAGCAAATTTGACCCTCACTGAGATCCCTAAGTATTATACTTGAGTGTCCTCCTTAGCTCCCCCCCCCCCATATAAATCATTGGCTGCCACTTAATTCCTTTGGGGTAACTGAAACTAGGGAACATCCCTGCCATCTAGGCAACACCCACACCTCACCCCTTCTGCTAATTGGCCCAGCCACCACTAAGAGGAAACCCTCATGGGTGGCAGCCTGTGTGCAGAGCAGCCAGAGATCTATGGAATCCCATGAGGATCCACTGGTTGGTGTCCCTCCGACACCCTGACGTAATTCTGTTAGTTGATATTAAAGATCCACGTGGCAATGGCTCTATACTACATAAAACAATTCTTGGATCATCAGTGAAGGAGGGTGAAATCTGCAGGCCAGTAGCAGAATATAAACTACACAGACATTTGCTTAAAACACATGAGGTAAATATAGAGTTTCAAGGTGGTCCATCTTTGACACAGTGGACAGTTGTATAACCACTGGTGTAGATATGTAATATTTTCCACACTTCCAGATGCTTTGGGATAAGAAAGAAGCCTACCCAATTATTAGAAAGTGAAGCGGATTTGTTTCTGATAAAGCTTTTTTTAAATAATAATAATGATGATGATGATGATGATGATGATGATGATGATGTGAATCCTGCCTAAGCATCCTGGAAAGAACAGTTAGCAGAGATGTGGTGGGGAAAGAAATAAGGAAAATAATAAAATAATAGTAGTAGTAGTAAGTAGATTATAGATAAACAATATTCCTCCTGCTTTTTTGGAGAGGGGCGGGGAGTGAATTTGATGAGATCTTGTTCCATCTCCAAAGGCGCTGATTTATTTTGAGCTGGCATTTCCACCAACCTATCTCTGTTTAAAATTAGAGAAAATAGCTATTTCCAAAGTTGTGCAAGACTTCCCAGTTCTGTTCCCTGGGACAAAGGGCCTCCGTGTTCTGTGCCTGGGGCATGGAGAAGAATACAAAGAAGGGGGTGGAGTACTGAGCCCCTCGGAGACAATGCAGCAAACCGTAGGGACACGTCTCCTCTTGTGAGGAAAAAGCTGCCTACACTGCTGGAAAGTGTATTGTCCTAGGAAACTGCCTGTCTGCTGGGGGAAACCCTGAAAACAATCCATCCTGAAGAGGTTAGGAGAGGAATGTGGAGCTCCTGAGAGCTTTTGTATGGATTTATTTTCTGTACACATTTTTTTTTTAATCTAGGTGGCCCTGGGAGCAACTCCCCTCCTGGCTTCGAAAGAAGTTCTATCCCACTATGCTGCTGGGAAAGGGGAGACCATATTTAATACAATAGAGTCTCACACAATGCACGATTGTAGTTCCCTTTCATGTGCAGAAAGAGAGGGCTGACCCTAACAACAAGTGGCAACCGAATGATGAAGGCCACTGTAGCCTCAATGGACCACAGAAAACCCATATGTGAACCCACTTTGTCAGGATTCCACAAAGACTGTGGGGAAATGACAGCTGGGCTTGATGGGAAACTGGTCCAGAAGAGTCTCACAAAATTACAACTCAGGGGGGCCCATTATTCAACCTCCGAACTCACATTGAAATAAAATTTAGCACGAGTGAAGACTGATTGTGGTCCACATGAAAAAATTTTATAAACGAATCAATGTGTTTTGCTGACATAAATCTATGAGCTGTGTGCGTCCTAAAATAGTTATTGGATGCTGCTTATGGAATTTAAACAAAAAGAGACTTTGCAATGCTGCATTTGCTTCCCTCTTTGTTCAAATTTCCTGTTAAGTACCTTATAAAAATCTATTTACATGCATTTCTACCTTATCTAATTTTCTTGTAAGGGAGTTTTGCATTTTGTAATTCTTAATTGCGCAGTCAGTTCCCCTAGCAATTAATCAATACATCTAGAAAAGCTTAAAGGACGCCCAGTCTTAGATACTGTTGGCAGAGAGAGTATTATACAAGGATGTGGCAGGCATAGCCGCAGAGCATCATATATCCTCTCTTTCACGAACAATGATATACCCTCCAACATCCCACTGATCAAAATCAGGACATTCATTTTTTTTGGTCCTGAGCTCTAGTGAGAGCCAGCTGATTTGCACAAGACCAAAAAACGGGAAATTCCAGGATCCAATCAGAAGCCAAGGTGGCTTCAGTAATTCTGGGATGTTCTGCTCAAATCTCGACAGTTGAGGAGTATGCAATGACCCAAACATAACCCTGCCTCTTCTTAATACTATCTATGTCAACATACAGGACCCATCCTTCCCATACATTTAAGCCACTCTTAGCATCATAGAGTTGGAAGAGACCCATGGGTCATCTAAGCCAACCCCCTGCAATGCAGGAATCTTAACTAAAACATCCATGAAAGATGGCAATCCAATCTCTGTTTAAAAACCTCCAAGGAAGGAGAGTCCACCACCTCTCATGGGCATCTGTTCCACTGCCAAGCAGTTCTGATACCCGTACACTCTTGTCCCATACAGTTAGGGCACTCTGAGAATTTTAGCTCTGCGAGAGGTCTCCCAACAACTCTCGGCACCTTTAACAAACCACAATTCTCAGAATTATTTGGGGGAAGTCATGACTGTTACAATTGGTTTAAGAGTGCCTTAAATATATGGTGTGGGTGTGACCACATGCGACCAAAGGACTTAAGGGTGAGCCTTCTCACTCAGGGATTGCTTGGTCATCATGTCTATTGCTCTACGAAGCAGCAGACACTGTGCAAATGTGTGGTGGGAAGTATAATGATAATCTGGCTGCATGGACTTTCATTCTTTCCTGATCAAACCAATGCAAGAATCAATGTGATCAGATCCTTGACATATTAATTCACTTCCAGAGGTATCTTGCAGTTGCAAAACCAGAGTTGTCTTTTGCATTTCAGAGATTCAGTGCAATCCAAATATTCATCTCCATCCCTCACAGCAACAATGTCAATTAAGATAGATAGATAATACTTTATTCGGCTATAAGCCCACAAGGTAAAACAAATCAATAGATAAAATAGCATTTTACAATCTAAAATATCAACTAAAATATTTCAGCGCATAATCTCCTTCACATTACTTACAATCTCTAGATGTACCGTGTTATGGCCTTGAAGATAAAGATGGTGCATAGAGTTTACTGGATTTTTAATAGTCATGCAGCATTCCATGAAGTCTTTTATATGAAAGAACTGAAATCAGGAATCTAGCAACCTGTAATGTTCTATAAGAGTCAATGTCCTGGAGTAGATAAGCTAGATGTAATTCAGGTGGCTTAGCAGCAATTTCCAGAATGATTGAACTCAGGATCCTTGATCGGGGAACAATGTATAAGGGGCAATTAAACAAGATATGATAAAGGGATTCTATTGATTTGTTGTCACATGCGCATAAAACAGAGGTTTTACCGTTAGAAAATCTATTGCTCAGCACATTTGAGGGGAACACATTAAATCTGGCTCTAACAAATGCGAATCTATGCGACGCAGCCGATAAAGTAGACAGATATCGAGGTATCTGGGACATAGATGTAATGCCCTTGTCAATTAAGAGCCATTATCATAACGGCAAGTAAGAGAAACACCCACCACATGAGTCAGTGCTGGTTAGTTTGGTACTTTTTCCTTCTTCCCAAGAGCAGAATAGAATGTCCAAGAATTGTAACAAGAATCTGTAACAAGAATTTGTTGTAGCTGATACCCTTGTTTCCTCTTCTAGCTGAAGATCCCATCAAAAGAGAGAACATCTGTGCCTGGCACTGTCGCTAAAATAAATATTCAGGGTACTGGCTAGGTTTGTCACCCATTCAGCTTTGTTCATATTTTGGGAGCTTTGTTCATTAGAAGTAAACATGAGATTATAGATGGAACGTGTCCAGATTTTTGTGAAACCAGAAAGAATTATATGTCCAAACAAACTTCAGACAGTCTTGCCTTCACTTGCAAAAACATTGATATGATCCCATCTATGGCATACTTGTATCACTGGGTCTGTGCAGGGCTCCTGCTTGCACAACTTCCCCTCACACAAAAGAGAAACCAATGAGGAAAGGGGGTTTGTGCGAAAGAATCTGGTGTGAGGGTACCATCCCTGTTAAATCCAGTGAACTTTTCCAAACCTGTTTCCCTGTACATGGGAAGATCACTTGACTTTAAAATAATACTACAGTGGTACCTCGGGTTAAGTACTTAATTTGTTCCGGAGGTCCGTTCTTAACCTGAAACTGTTCGTAGCCTGAAGCACCATTTTAGCTAATGGGGCCTCCTGCTGTCGCTGCGGCGCTGGAGCATGATTTCTGTTCTCATCCTGAAGCAAAGTTCTTAACCCGAGGTACTATTTCTGGGTTAGCAGAGTCTGTAACCTGAAGCGTATGTAACCTGAAGCGTATGTAACCCGAGGTACCACTGTAATAAGAAATATCCACATCATTATCAGTTGCCTCTATTCTCCCTTCCGTTGTCCAGGGATTCGCCTCCAGCACCCCAAAAGGCCTTGGTCTCAATCTGTGCTACATGCAGTACAAGGAAATAAGATAGATACCTGGGGAGCCCGACTTAAGACTACATGAGGAATCAGTGCATGCCTGACCACATTTTACAAGTTGTAACATAGTAGTTAAGCCCTTAATTGCACAGTATTCAGCCTGCACAGGGGGTGGGGGAAATAGCCATGCAACAAAAGGACAATCCACACACTTTAAAGCAAGCTGTAGGGCTGTGTTCCATTGACAGAGAACCGGGGTGCATAAGCCATGGGAAATTGTGCACTGGATGAAGCACAGAACACTACTGACCATGACAGCTTGTGCAAGCCATGACATATGTTTGCATGTGGCCTCTACAGCTGTAACTCTCCAATGGTTTGACTTTACCCCTGAAGGCACACTTGTCCATTGTCTCCCGAGACAAAACAGATGCCAACAAATGGGCTTGTATGCAGAGAAGGAGTGGTCCCCCAGCAAATCACTTTTGAAGGACAGAAAATAGCATGGGCAGCAGCGTAAATGTTGCTAATAATCATTTACACTAGAAGCACACAGGGTTTAAGCCACATGCTTACTCTTAAAGTACAAGCCCCCTCAACCCAGATCAAAATATCATTGAAACCACTGCCACAACTACCCTTGATTAATAGATGCATCGTGGAAAGGAAGAACTTAAGAACTTGCATGTATGCATCAGTATTAACTTTGATAATGGTTGTGGGCCCCTTATACTGCTTTCCTGCAACTTTAGATACTACTGCTGCCTTAAATTGTTGGTTTCAAAACTGTTTGGACACTGCAGTTCTTTGAAAGTTTATCAACCTCAACAAGATCAGTAGAAGTAGACAAGCCTTCCTGAAATATTTATTTCCTATACCTATCAATTTTCCAGCAGTGCATAGATACCGCAAGATGTTGTGTGTGTTTCTGGATACATTCCCAGTTTATACACAGCAATGGTGAGGCCAGTGATCTACATGGGGGGGAAAGCACCCTAGAACATACTCCAGTCTTCTGAAGCACACATAGGTTCAACAGCAGGTGTTAAAGAGATTCTTGAAGGTAAAGGTAAAGGGACCCCTGACCATTAGGTCCAGTCGTGACCGACTCTGGGGTTGCGGAGCTCATCTCGCTTTATTGGCCCAGGGAGCCAGCGTACAGCTCTGGGTCATGTGGTCAGCATGACTAAGCCGCTTCTGGCTTAGCAGCACCCGGAAACACCATTTACCTTCCCACCGGAGCGGTACCTATTTATCTACTTGCACTTTGACGTGCTTTCGAACTGCTAGGTTGGCAGGAGCAGGGACCGAACAACAGGAGCTCACCCCGTCGCGGGGATTCTAACCGCCAACCTTCCGATCAGCAAGCCCAAGGCTCAGTGGTTTAGACCACAGCACTACCCACGTCCCCTATTCTTGAAGGTAGGAAATATTAAAAACTAGCTGGATTCTTTACAGTAGGATTGAAGAACTTATGGCTCTCCTCATGCTATTAGACTCCAACTCCTGTCAGCCCCATGGTTAATGATCAGGGATGATAGGAACTGTAGTCTAGTAATAGCCGGAGGACCAAAAGCTCCCCTCTCTACTCTACAGGCTTGTGGATTGTCTGTTTCTGGAAATGAGATTGTCATGTCCCATAGTTTGTCTACTCTGCAAACCACCAATGTGAAAGAGAACCAAATGCATGTACAGATGTTGCATAGGTAGTTAATGGATGAGGTACCATGGAAGAGGAAGCAAGAGTAAAGGGGGGGGAGTGCACCTAATTTTTGAAAGCTGAAGTAATATTGTACAGTAACATTCTAGCACATGGATGTTTAGGCTTGCTGTAAGCTCAACCAAGCGACAGCCAACACAAACATACAAGTCTTGTCAATGCTACAGTCCAGCAAAATATGACAACACTTTGTAGTATTCATGACCTCTCCAGACTCTCCTAAAACTGTTTGTTTTGTCTGAAACTTGAATTTTCCAAAAGGGAACTGTCTCTTTATGGCCTTTGCTACAGCATACCCATTGCCAGTTCTGGGGATCATATTGAGTGAAGTCTCCCAAGAGCCGTTTCCTCTGTATAATCGTCATAATGAATCATCCTGACCACAAAATATGCGGGTAGGAATGTGCTACCCAGGTTGCAGCTAATTGGGCACAATGTCCACAGCGGCTGCTCAACCACTGGACTCTACATTGACTAAGAGAAAAATCCAGTTTTGCATGGGCTGCTGGGCATGACCTTAGTAATGAATGGTGCCCTTGTTTCTCTCTCCCCGTGTTCTTTTTTGCTGTTGACAGAAATGTAAGCTTTTTTTCTTTTTTTGCTCATGAAATTGTACATTTACATGGCCATGGCCAATAAAGCACAATGGACCCTGGTAATAAATTGCAATTGTATTTTAATACCCAAATATTCAAGCCACAATGGACCCTGGTAATAAATTGCAATTGTATTTTAATACCCAAATATTCAAGCAGAATCCTGGTTTTGTTTTTGTTTTACCTTCCAACACAAACCCCCAATTTCATGGCATGTTTCCTGCAGGCCCTACGTCACCGTTAGGCATTGGTACAGACTAGGCAGGTAAGGAAGAGCCAGGTTGCTTCCCAAGGGCAAAGAGCCGCAGCGTGTTTCTGATAAACGATGACAAAACTGAGATGGGAGAAGGAACAGAAATGTTTAAGAAAGCAGCTTTCTGCCTAACTGAAAATCCATTCCATTCTGCGAACCTGGGGGCTGTGGCTTTGCTGGGCAGGAGGAGGGGCCCCTTTCAAGCCTGTTTGTGCCATTCCTCCTAATGGGGTGTTGTGTAACGGCAAGGGAAGTGACTGCATCAAGGACCCCAGCTGAGAACAGAGACTTTAAGCCTGCAGCCCAGAGAGAACTTGGAAAAAATACCTACATGTGTAATATTGAATTAGGCTTATGGCTCCGAGGCTGACAGCTGACCCTGGCTGTTAGCGATGCTGAGGTCCAGCCTGTGCCAAAATGGTGCCAGGGCAAATTACCCTGACTGACTGGAAAGGTGAGCGCTATCCAGGGAGAATGAGGAGGAATGAACACACACTGCTCAGATCATCAGAGAACAGAACAGGGCAAGTAGCCTTAGAATTGCGAGGATTTTTTTCCTTTTTCAGGCTGAACCATGCCAAAGTTGGCTCTCGCCAGTGAGCGCAAGCTCTAATGTCTCTAATTGCAGAAGGAAGGTCAACTTAATACAGTGGAAGAGGAAAAGGGAACAGCTTCAGCCTTTAAAAGTGAGGTAACCGAAAAGAGTAAAAACGGAAGCAACACAGGGAGATATTAGCAGGGCCTGAACACTTATGCACTCAACTGTGCAAGCATGCAGGCATCCAGGCATTAAGTGCAACCTCTAGCTTGACCCACATAGGGATTTAAAACAGGACCAAAAGAACCAGAGGAGGATAAAGTGGGCAAGTCAAACAGAGTGAAACTCAGTATTCCTTCTAAATGCAGAATACACCAAAGCTATTCAATAGAGAACCACCACTCCTAACAGATTCACAGCCAGTCAATTATACATGTATAACTGTTGTTTACAATCAAGTTCTTTCTTTTAAATGAAATCCTAAAAATATAAGGGGCATATATACGCTGGTCATGCTTTATGAATGCTTGCTATGTGAATATTCGTTTATCTGAACACAAGGAATTAGTACCCAAACCTCACTATACACACCATGAAGTCCATTGTTGAGAACGCATTAGAAATTCCCCCATAGGAATCAATAGAAATTGTCAACTTGTTATGCAAACAAAATTAATTCATTATGTAAGAGCTTGCCAAACGAAAAGTTTCCAGGGAACAAATTGTGTTCATAAAATGGGACTGACCACATTTTGTTTTGGTGGAAGTGAAGCACTTTGGCCCAGAAAAACAAGATTCTGTACAAGACAGCACTTTATTCTGGTTTTCAGGTTTATGGGATCTTTCACACAATGTAAAAGTCACTTCTGGAAATTTAGTGGAATCTAGCAAACATTTAGCACTCATTTCCATGTTATTTTTTTCCAGGGGGGAAAAAACCCCATTCGCAGCTACATTATCTTGGAAAGTCACAGAAGTTTGGTGTTGTAATTTTCCTGTGGTTTTCATGATCACACCACTGCCGCACACTTGATGAAAATTGGCCCGTATCCCAGTTGTTAAAAAATTAGCATGACATGCTAGTGTATCTATCAAAAAGCCACAGGGTTTTTTATTGCAACAGGTACTGCCGTACAAAAGGAATGTTCATAATCAGGATAGAAGCACTAGCATTACAACCAATAAAACAAATGCAATAAGCCCTAGATCTGAATGCAGCCTTAATAAAGCTGAATAAAATCAGGCCCGGTCCTGAGTAAATTGACGAATATTTTCCTCCTCCTAGCTCAGCTGGTTAGAGCATGCCAGGGTCATGGATTCAATCCCACCTCAACAACTTTGACCTTTAATTCTGTGAGTAGATCGTAGTCGTAGTCTCTTGGGAGTTGGCCCCCCCTGTAGTAGATGATCCTTGAGGCCCCTGCCAACCCTACAATTCTATGAGTCTATGATTCTATGATCTTGTTTCTTTCTAAAACTCCAAGTTTCAAATGCCTCCATCCACAGAGCTGTCTTGCCCATTGGTGTGGAAAAAACATACCATGTTCACACAGCACTAGGGTAGAAAGTCAACTGCAATTCTGAGCACTGAAAGAACAATGATTCAGTAGCACCAGAAGACAATTGTCTGGAAGTGCCCTGAAGTTGATTGCCTCCTGTTATCTTGTTCAAAAGTGGATTCTTACTAGTTTCTATTTACTATGGAATTGCAAAGTTGATTCATATTTTTTTGCTAGCCATATAAACATTGCAGCCCTGGCAAATTTAAACCAGCTGTATTGTTAAAGTGCCCAGTTGATCGCTGTTCATTTTGATTGCACTTAACTACAGTTTATTAAGCCAGCTCCACTACACTTTGAAGTTGACTTGCTTCAATAAACCAGTTAAGGCTGACCACAGCTTGTCCAGATTCAGACATAACAGTAAGCTCAGATTAGATAAAAATGGAAGCATAAACTTCTGGTCTTCTTGGTGCCATGCATAGCCAGGCTTGTTCCTATGATGCTATACCATGTTTTTGCATTGCATCTGAATGAGACAAGTCCTGGAATCTGTTAGAAGAACCACGCTTAAATCACTTAAAACAGTTAAGTGTCAAAAATGCATGAAAACCACCCGAAGTCTGGGTTGCAGTAGTAATAGGCTATACACTGAGAGCCTGGAAAAGCATGGATGACCACAGCCTTTCAATATGCAATATAACAAAAATAAACACCACCTGCTTCCAGATTCACAAAGGAGATAGATCAGAGTCCCTATTATCATCTATAAATGTGAAATGAAACCAGAGGGAGAAATCCACCCCCATTCTTCTTGATTTCCCCTGGATGCAAGAACCACCTTCTTATAGTGAGCTGCCAGGCCCAATTGAAGGCATTAGTACAAGCATGCAAAGCCCATAACAGCTTGAGACCTAAGTTCTTAAAGAAGAGCCTATCCCCAATTATCTTGCACCCTACAATCAGAAGAGGAGGTTCCATTGTGGGTGCTGCCCAGTTGGCGCTGACCTGTGACATTTTTCTTTTAAAGTAATGGTCCCCCATTTATGGAATGCCCATGCTGGTGAGGTACACCTGTCCATCATTAACAAAATTAAAGAGAAATTTTTAAACATCCCTGTTCACCCAGGGAATTGGTGGCTGAAGTATACTGTTCCTCCCCACCTTGAAACTTATAACTGCGAGGATATGCAACTGTTTTAAGATGTGTATTTTAAGTATCATCCTGCTGTTTTGTAGTTTTGACATCCTGGGCTCCTTCATGGGAAAGAACAGGATAGAAATTTAAAAATAAGTTTTGTTGTGTAAAGCCATCTTATGGATGTACATTTCAGATGTATGATCATGATGGGTATGGAGACACTGGCAGTTTTAAGTGTAGGCTTCCCTCTAGTGGCCAAGAAGCAGCAATGTGCTTGTTTCCTTTAAATCCTGGGAAATCAGGTAGTCTGCTTTGCCCTAATCAACTTCTTGATCACTATGTGCAAAAGGAAATGATGATTGCTGGAAACCAAATGCCTTACGGAATGAAAACCAAAGCCACAAATAGGTATTGAATCTTCTCTGCAGACGTTCAGGAAAGATGAAGCACCATTTCACAAAATTATAATCCCCTTTCTTCCTCTAAATCCACATTAAGGCTGCAGAGAAACATACTATACTATAGATACATAGGAGTGGACTACTTATGGCCCTCCCAATGTTGCTGGACTACAACTCCCATCATCCACTACAGGCAATGCTGGCTGGCAGATGGGAGCTGCACACAACATCTGGAGGCCTACAAGTAGGTTCTCCATCCCTGCTGTAAAGTATAGTATATTAATCTATCCAGGTAGTGTTTAGGACCTTTATTACCTATAAATCTCAAAATGACTTGAGTCGTGTACCTAAGTAAGTACCTTCCCATATATTCTTCCCATTCTCAGACTGGGAGACATTTGCTCCGTCAGAGTTGAAATTAGTGGGGACCAGGGCTTTCTCCCTAGCTGCCACATCTATTTGGAAATCCCCAACCAGAGAGCCTCGTGTATTTCTCTTCGCCTTTACCATTTAATTAAAATTTTGCTGTTTGGAGAAAGCTGTTTCAAAGGTTCACTCTGGCTCGAGTTTGTTTGCTACTCAAGTATGTATTTCTTGTGCATTTGGGTTATTGGATTTTATTTTAGTAGTCATTGACTGGAATGTAAGACAGTTGTTTTGAAAAGTGTGTTTCTATACTCTCTTATTTTAATAATATGTTGTCATTTCATCAAACACAAGCATCTAAAGTATTTTTTTAAAATGTTATGTTAATAGCATTGTCCAAGGCATAGAGGGAAGTGATCTGTGGAGTTAGGATCACAAAAATCACTCCTTTTTAGTTTGAAATACATGTCCAATAATAGCATGTAAATTGCTGTGTCCAGGCAATTGCTAGGATAATCCCAATTTATTTTGTGAAGCCAGCTTTTCACTTCAATCCTACCCAAGTTCTGGCAAGTGCCTCAGCAAAATTATTTTGGGAGTGGGCTTCAAACATGCAAGCACCACTGTTGCTTACATTCATTTTGAAACTTTGTAATTTGAAGCCATAGTCTGCACTACAACAGAGTTGGTGCCAAAATGTCAGTAATAAAATTGTCTTAAGAAATGGGATGGAAACTATTCAGAGAAGCCTTGCATGGAAAACAATACAAGAGCAATTTTCATTATATATGACAAGCACACCAAATTTTAAATATTTTATTTATTGTACAAACTATTTACAGAATAATCTATTAGAGGATTACATAATCTTGCTTAATTCCTTTTGGAGCTGGCTATCTGGAAACAGGCCTTGGCCAAACTAAAGTAATAGGTCTTGGTTTCTAAAACATGCAAGATAAGTTCTCAGATGCAGGCCAAGTCCTCTGGTATCCACAGCAGCTCCAGGTGAAAGAGATCTACTTGAGATTGTACCATGAGCATAACTGCTATCCTAGAAACCAATGCACTTAACATTAGATGGAACAAATTAGGGCCAATGAAAAGGAACAAACCTCCGCAGAAGACACGCATACACACAGTATAGATGGCTAGAGCACAGCCCGTACCATGTCTTCGCACGGGAATCAGGGCAACACACAAGGTTAGGAAAGAACAAGTAAGATTTAGGAAAATCAGAACCTGTGCATTGAAATTATAAAGCGTTGGGAAGAATGGACCTGCTGATGATGGGGGCAAGAGTAGGAGAAAACACACAAGTGCATTATTAAGCGAAGAACTAGCAGCATCCACCACTGCTCTGACTGTGCTTGTGTAAAAAGAAAATCCTTCGCATCTGCAAAGAGGCAAGAAGTGCCAAATACATTTTATTAGGTGAGTGGTTTCAAGCAGAGGATGTCTGCTGAATATCCAGCCACTCAGTCCTCAGTATAAAAACAGCTGAGCTCTAAAGAAGAAAGGAGGGGATTCCTGAGGAAGATGTAGCAGAACCAACCTCGAGCCATGGCTGGAAAAGCCTCCAGTAGACCAGGGAACAAGACAAAGGACTGGAACAGCACCAAGCAGCACCCTACAACCATCAACTGGCTGAGCTGCACAGCATAACCTCCTTTTGGTCCCTGGGGAGAGGAGTGGGTAGCATCAAAAGGCATTCAGGAGCCCTAACTGCACTGATTACAGAAGCCGCCCTTAGTGCAATAAGATGGCATGTACATGCTTTTAAAAAGAGCAACTGCTTAAAGGAGGGGAAATATGCCTGCCATGAAGGAAAATACAGTGGTGGTCTCTAAAAATGCCCCAAAAGGAAGGGATTCCTGAGTTGTCCCAATACTCAGAGTTCTAACATTTTTGGCAAAATAATGGCTTGAACTTCTACTTAAGCAAGTTTGCAAATTGTCTTTTCCCCTCTGATCTGCAAATGATTCTGTTTATGTTGGGCGGGGGGAGTACAACTATATAAAAATAATAATAGCAAAATGTGTCATCTGAACAATGCTATAGCCCCAATCTATGGCAGAATGATTGAACTAAAAATGCTGGCACAACTATAAATTGTATTTTTCCTAAGTTTGTTCTTATGAGACATCCAATTAAGAGTCTAGTCTGGGGGGGGGGACTCCCTCAATCCAAGCAGTCATATTGTAGGCTCTTCCCATTTAGTAACAGCCACCAACATCTCTCTCCTGACCAGGAGAAATGCACTTCCGGTGCCAACAAAATATTCAGTTCACAATCCAATCAGATTTTGGCTTTGCTGACAAAAAAATGGCTAGACTGCCAGCTGAGATCCCTGAATTCCCACTCCTTCATTGCCAAGGAAACGGGAGCAGTGGAAAGGACGTGTTCAGAATTAAGAGGTCAGTTGTACATGAAAGCTCATCTTGGCTTCCTCATGTAGTCTGAAGTGTGAGTAGTGCAATGTGTTGCCTTGCAGACCCACTTCATGACTGCCTGGATAAGCACCCGCAGTTTAACCACACCCCACTCCAAATGTCATGGAATGCTCAGAACACAAAAAAGGAGGTTATCAGGGGCTGGGGGAAGGACACAGGTAGTAATACCTTATTTAACAATTCTCTGCCCAAAGCATGCTAGAGAATACTCTGGCTGTCATGTGGGAGAGGTAGACGCCTGTCTGTGTAGAATAGGAGAGAGAATGAGCTACTGGGCCCAATCCAATACTGATCACCTCACTCTACCTGCATACAAATGTATGTTTGATGCATACAATCATAGCTGCCTCTTGGCCTACCACCACTGCATTCAAAGTACCCCAAAAGGTCAGTGCTAGCATATGCATCAGACCTCAGGTAGATACATTCATCTATCCTATGAGGAAGGGAAATTAGTTGGATGGTAGGGAAAACGAGCTCCTGCCAAAGTTCATGACCATGGTCAGAAATAGGGATGGGAGGAGAAACAAGTTTCTTCCAGTTCCGTGGCAAAGGCAACAGAAGCTGCTGCCACTGCAGAAATAATATCCTGTTGCCAGCTCTTGGTAGAGGTAGAACGAGGTCACTGTCAATATCAGCACTAGTAATCCAGTGACATAAATGCTGCCTTCCCTCTTCTGCAAGAATAAGTGCTGACAGCATCCAGGGGAAAGTGGCTAAGAAAATTAAAAAGCAAGGTGAGGGTGATTTTATGCCTTCCAGTAACATCCAAGTGGAAAGGGGATTAACTTGTGTGAAAACTTGGGCAAAGGCATGGAAAAGTATTAAGGCTTCCCATAATCTGGGGATTTAGAGCTCCATAGTGGTCCATTCATCCCCAAAGCAACTGGAATATTGTAAGTTACAAATCTCTTCCTGTAACAAATTGGAACTCTTTGCTTACGAGCTTTCTTCCTTCAGAAAACCAGACAAGTAACGTCCTGTGAAATGCAAGTACCATGTCACCTCGAGAGAAGAACTCCACTCCATTTCATGTACCATACTGGGAAGGGGAAGGGGCAATATGTGCTCCCAATAATGTACTTCAGACATGGGGAGGCCTCCATGTGACATTGCAGATTGACATTTCTGTTTGCGTGGTGCCTCTGCTCCGTTCTCCATTGCCCTTAGGTTGGGCATGAGTCTGGAGTAGTGAAGTGGGGCTGGGCAATGCCCTGAAGAATTAAGGAAGCGAGATGGACTCCTCCTGTGGGAGTCAGAGCATGCCAAAACCCTCACAGCCCTCGCTGATGGCCAGCTGCAGCATCTTGTGCACCTCTTCATAGGAATCGTAAGTGGGGAGGCACAGCTGGTTAAAACTGAAAGAAAGAACAAAACTAGTACATAGCATGAGACATGTACACATAATGCTTTCAGCATTTCATAGGCAAGGGTTACCCACCTGAGCAGTTATACGGCATTAAAAATTATCTCAAAAAACACATGGGCAAGATCAGTGGAAGGCTGTTCATGATCAGCTTGCTGCAGATAACAGAAGACTCAGTGACAGGTACTCACCAAGTATGGGCTGTTGGCAGTGTACTGTGCGTCGGAGCTGCAATGATCTGGAAAGATGGGCAAAGTGCAGCAAATCCTCCAGGAGGCAGCTGAGAAGAACCAGTGGTGAACTGCAACAGCCTGGCCAATTCCTCTTGTGTGAAACTGGAGACCACTGTCCAAAACCACCGCATAACCTGGAAGACACAGCAAGAGGTATGGGAAGCAAGAACAGTGGACAGGGGAAAAAGCTACCAAATTTATTGCAAACCACCCAGTTTTGAGGACAGGCCAGAAAATGAATTAATGTATGCTACCATAATCACACCTCCCAAAGCGATATTTCACTTTAAGCTCCACTGCTACTTTTGATGTTACTTTGGGACCTTTTTACAACAACAGCAAAAAGGCTATGTAATAAAATTACAGGCGTGCACAAATGTTTGCTGTTGCTAAGTAACTTAAAGGTCTGGCCCAAAAGAAGCATTGCCCTTAACTGAGAAAGCGTAAAAGACACACGTATAAAGAGCTTTCATGAGATGCTAAAAGCCAGCCAAAGGAAAACGAAGTAGTATTTCCTCATGAAGACATACATAATCACTGTCTCAGTCATGACCAACACAAAGTATAACCAATCCAGTCTGGTAGAGAGCAGGCAATTAATCTTTCCTACCTTCTCTCGGAAATGCCAAGAACCTCCCACTACTACAGCATGTGCTTTGAAATCACAGACACTGATGTCTCCAGTACCACACATCAGCAACTGGAAGAAAATAAAGTTTCAGTCAGAGTACAGTTGTCTTTTTTCCTTTAAACTAGGTACCATTCAATTAACACAGTCAGCTTTGTATTTTTGATGCTAAGGATTAAAAGCTAGAGCTATGACTCCTTCTAGGTTTTAAAACTTTCTGCTCTAATGCAGCTTTGGGGACTTGGTAACTCAAACATGTGTCCAAATTACCCTTGTTAACTATGACAGTACTGTATGCAAACTTCTGGAAAAAAAGAAGTCTAATGACATTATATCTCGGATGTGGCATATACTGTAGGGAACAGTAGGTAAGGTACAGAGAAGTAATCAATCTGAACTAGAGCACCAGAGTGTTGTTTACGCTGCAGGGTTGGATAGGAGACTTTTTAGTGCTGGGGTCATAGAATCAGGCAATTGATTCTTTATTATTACAAGGCAGAGGAAGGGAAGAGCAGAGATTCAACTGGATTGGAAAGGCACTTGAAATTGCCTAGCAAACCAGTAGAAACTAAGAGTTTTGAGTGAACATATATTTTGTGCTGAGTAAAAGTTTATCTAGTTTATATGGAAAGCCTCATAAAAATTGGTATGGTTAAAATTATTTTTGTTACTATATCCGTACAGGGAATGCTTGTGAATGGGGGTTCCCCACTCTTCCTTACCCCCAGCTATCTCACATTCATCTGAGGAAGGTGCAACAGGATCAAAGACAGCAAATATCTTAGTTTACCTCAAGTTCATTTTCATCAAAAATAGCAAGGAGGTTTTCAGGGACCAGTTCATTGAGACCTAGAAGATGAGAGCAGAATAGATAAAAATCATGCCAGCCAGGCAAGGGCATCAACAAAGCACAATTTTGAACAACATTAATAAAAAAAAGTGCAGACCATACACATTACCTTTCAAGAAATGTTCCACTTCCTCTCTAACCTGATTCGCCAGTCTGTACTGTGCAAGCAGATTCAGGTAGAAAATTTTATTCTCATTTGTAACTGGCATTTGAGCACCACCTGTTACCAGCTCAACCTCCTGAAAACAAGGCATGAGAGAATTTATGAGTGGAGTCCCATCTACTCTATAAATCCACACAATGATGAACCCTTCACATCTTTCCCCTCCTATTGAGACATTGCTCCTTTCCCCATTGCGGATAAAGGGATTTCAAATTGCACCATCCTAACCAATGGCTCTTACCTTCTCAAGTTGTCCTGATCTGCTGTATTTTTCCTCAGCAAAGACTAGCTCCATCTCACTGACATCATTATTCAGGATGAAGCAAACTTTAGATTTATAGAACTCTGGGTCATCTGTCTCAAAATACTAAGAGGAAAAGGAGATAGAGAAGGGGAAGGAAAGAAAACAAATTTAGTTTGTGCTGTGGAATCGTGCTTGGTCTCTGCTTTATACTCGAAAGCAGAACAAAACCCACAGGCAATTTTACCTTATAATGCATCCGCAATCCTATGATTTGAGCCAAAAAAGACCGGGTGAAACGAGCTCTCACCAGCTGCTTGTAAGCCCCTCCCAAAGATGACTCATAGAGGCACTTTCCAACCAAGCGCCCTGCGAATTCATACACTTTCAGCCGCAGAAAAGGTGACCGGTTGGGGTTGGGATGTACCTACAAACAAGGCAGCTCACAGTTACTACAGCTTAGAATTAGCTCTAACTTAGAATTAGATTTAACACCTGAAAAAGCCCCATGTACTCTTCTTGTTGTACCCTGTGGTCAAAGATCTTCACATCCTTTAAAGACTTTTTCTGAGTGTATTCTCAACAGCACTGAAACAGGCATGCACCGGTACATGAGCATGGCATATATAGTTTGCAAAGAAACAGTGTTACTTTCTATATTTTAGAAAATATGACTTAGGAAATCAAATTACAGATTGCACTTCTCATACCTGCCATAGAATTTATCTGTACTACTCATGAGAATTCATCTTCCTGTTTAAGTTTGCCTTTTAGTACCCCCATGAAAGAGGCAAACCAATTCTCTTTCTGCTTACAGGAGAAACTAGAAAAAGTCTGAAAAAGAATGTGAATTCTCTACAGAAAACATGAACAGCTGCAATGTTTCCTGTTTCCACCAATGAATGACGGGAAAATACCAACCAGAGCTTGGTTGTTGTCACTGAAGCGGGTAAAAAGTTGATTGGTAGTGTCAAATAAAGCTTTACATATCAATTCAAACCACTCTCTGCGAGGACCTCCCCAGTCCAAGGCTACAAGACAGAACAAATCAGAGACCAGTTAGATCTTGAGGTAATCCTATGCCTTCTAAAACACACCTGTCAAGAAAAAACTCTTCACTTTAGAGGGAGTATCATACTACATGGTCCTCTACACAAAGTGGGATAAATGTAACACCCATATACTTCTTCCTCCCATTAGTTCTTTCTAGCACACCAGGCACCTTATACTCAGACAAGATAATAAAAGGATGTAATGTAAATTAACTGGATTGGGATTCACAAAACCTGACCAGGCTAAAGACCCATCTAGCTCAGAATCCTGTTCTTACAGTGGCCATGGCAGCCTGCAAGCAGAACTTAAGTGCAATAGCATTTTCACTTAGCCAGTATGAAGGTGATTGGGGAATAAATCTATAGATGCTTGTGAGATATTATGGAAACTTCAGAAAAAATTGGTTGCTAGTAGTAGAAAACCAAACTCTCTTTTTCTGGCAGCAATAATGCAATTACAAGTGAACTCACCTTCTTCATCCTGGAAAATCACTTCAAAGTTTTTGCTCCAGTCAGAAACAGAAAAATTCCTTGTTGCCCTCAGTGACTAGGAACATAAGGAAAATGCAGTATAAACTGATGTTTGCAACCAAGAGGGCTAACATGAGATCTCATTTTCAGGAACAGGCAATTCTCCAATACTTCTTTCTACTGCCTCTCTCATCTGTATAGAAAAGGCAGCCCAAGGATTCTACCTCTTGGCCACATTGGGTTTATGCTTCGCCCCCTATGTATATGCATACAGAATGAATGAATGAACCAGAGGCGTAGCATGGGGGGGGCCGGGCGCACCGGGCGCAACACCTGGAGGTTAGGGTTAGGGTGCGCAAATCCACGGGTTAGGGGGCGCAAATCCACGGGTTAGGGGGCACAAATTACTTGCCTTGCCCTGGGTGCTGACAACCCACGCTACGCCACTGGAATGAATGAATACTTATTTGTACCCCGCCCATCTGACTGGGTTGCCCCAGCCACTCTGAGTGGCTTACAGCACGTAAAAAAACATAATAAAACATTAAACCTCAAAAAGCTTCCCTATACAGGGCTGCCTTCAGATGTTTCCTAAATGTTATATAACATCTAATGGGAGGGCATTTCACAAGGTGTCACTACTGAGAAGGCCCTCTGCCTGGTTCCCTGTAGCTTCAGTTCTCGCAGTGTGGGAACCTCCAGAAGGCTCTTGGTGCTGGATTGTAGTGTTTGGGTTGAACAATGGGGATGGAGATGCTCCTTCTGGTATACAGGGCTGAGGCCTAGTGTGGGGATTGCCTCCACCCTCTTGTAGGATGACAAGCAGAACACTGCTATCATCTCATTGTAAAGGTGGAGCTTAAAGTGAGAGAAGGATGACCTTATGGGAGCTGTAGGAAACCACTAGTTTCAGGCACCAATCCATATTCCTTTCCATTTGCAAACTTTTAGTCTGTTACATTTTTATACTGGAGAGGGAGAGAGAAAAGCTTCTTTCCATTACCAGAGAGCTGCTAGCAGAAGAACAGAGCAGTTTGTTCATCCCACAACAGACTGCAGCATTTCCATGCTAACTAATCCTGATTGCCTTTCATATGCAGTATTTTGTGCAAGGACAGTGCAAGCAGTTGTTTGCAGAAAAGAGGAGAATAAGGAGAAGAGGAGAGTGAGAGAAAAACTGATTGGAGGGAATGACACAAAGAAAAGGTTTTGCCTACTTTGGGTGTTGACCCCACCTGCTGTGATCTAAGAGATTATTGGATCTATAAAGCACAATTTAAGAGTTATAAGTAATACTCCCCACTGAGGTAATGTGGCTCTTGACATGAAAAAGATCCACACTACTGAGCTATAGGGACTGAAAGTTCTGGGGTTTTTTTTATTATAAATCTTTGAAGAGCTCTCGTCCTCATTTCCTAAGTGCTCACAAATAAAAGTGTTTCATGACTTGCCCTCATGACACATACTATCACTTTAATGCACTGCTCCCTCAAGACTAAGCTTGCTTTGAACAAAATATTTAAAACGACTAGAAATGTCAAGCCATAGAATCTCTGTTCCATTTATAGCTACAGCAAAACCAGAAAAGTAAAAAAAAAAACCCTATGGCAACTCTTGGCTCTGATATAGTAGACAGTCAAATGATTTAAAGCCATTTGCTGCTTACCAGTGACAGCACATCCTCTGGTTCACACTCACGATAATCTTCATCTTCCACTTAAAATGTTTTAGTTTCCCCCACCCTTGGAAGTTGAATTCCCTTGATTTTATCTGTCTGCCGCACTAAAACTAATTATGTTGTAAGAGTTTGCATAACCAGGAGACTAGGATTCACGTCCTCCTACCCCTTCCCCAAACTTATTATTTATGTGTTCCTTGGATTTATGTACCGCCTTTCTGCCAAGGCACCCAAGCTAATTTACAATTTTAAAACTAATACAGTATATAAAATGCAGGAGCAAGAAAAAAAGAGGCGCAAGAAAAAAAGAGGGCAGAATTAGAACTAGACAAACAACTTTAGCCTTAGCCTCACAGGCACGTAGATCTTCCGTTCCTACTCTACCGGTGGCAGGAGAAGAAGAACCTGAGCAATCACAGTTGGAAGATATGGCTGCAGGAGCATTGGGTTCGACTTTAGAGAAAATTTTGGAAAAACTGGAGACTTTGGATAAGAAAGTAGATGAGCAAACGGCCAAGATTGACCAAAATGCAGCCTGTCTAAATAAGATAACTGGACAAGTGGCCCAGAACGAACAGACAGTTATCTGAAGCCACTGCTGAAAATCGTAAATTGGCTGAGGCAACTAGCCAAAAAGTTGAAAACTTAGAACAAGAGGTAAAGCCACTGCACAAACAAGTAGGTGAGCAACAGATGTATTTGTCTATGATAGAACTTCGGAACCGGGAAAATAACTTAAGATTGAGGTCGATACCAGAACTTGAACAAGGAAACTTAATTGAGTTCCTGACTAAAGAACTTTCTAAATTTTGGTCTTTAGAAGAGGAAAAGGATTTTAAAATTGTGTCGGCCTTCAGACTTGGAAAGTTTGCAAGGAAAGACAAGCCCAGAGATTGCTTGATAACCCTGAGATCGAAGGAGGAAAGAGACAAAATACTAGGCCTTCATTACGAAAAGTCACTGGACATCTCGGACAGAAGAGCTGAAATTTACAAGGATATCCCGAAACAACTTTTGGACCTTAGATCCACCTATCTTGAATTGGTTAAATTGTTGAGGAGCAATTCAATCATCTTTAGGTGGGAATTTCCTCAGGGTCTATCCTTTACCTTCAGAGGGAAGAAGGTTAAAATTAAAACAGCAGAAGATAGAGATAAATTTTTGATTGCTTACGGAGAGGACCTTCAGAAAGGGATTGAAACACCCTTGGGGCCTGGACCATTAGTTGTACCCCCACCTTTGGAACCTGAAGATCCAGAGAAAAAGATACCACCACCAGAGCAATAACAGATCTATTCAGGATGTCTCTGCAACTTTTGAGCTGGAATATTAATGGATGCAACTCCCCGGAAAAAAGGAGGAAGATTTTTCACATATTGAAAAAAGAACAATTGGACATTATCTGTTTGCAAGAAACACATGTGACTAGGCTCCATAAAAAAGTTTTAATAAATAAAAGATTAGGCCAAGAATTTATTTCTTCGGACAAAGTGAAGAAAAGAGGAGTGGTGATCTATGCAAAGGAGAGCCTGTCACCAAAATTTATTTTTAAAGATGAGCAAGGAAGAATTTTGGCAATTGAGGTACAATATCAAGGAAAGAAGATTTTAATATTAGGAATTTATGCACCGAATGAGGGGAAATCGGAATTTTACAAGACGTTGCATGAGAGTATGCTGGATTATCTGGACTATGACAACATCATAATGATGGGCAATATGAATGGGGTGGCATCAACTAACATGGATAAGTCACAAAGCCAAAGTGTAACAAAGGATGGCAGACTACCTAAGACTTTTTTCGAACTGACTGACAATATGGACTTGATTGATATTTGGAGGATAAAGAAACCCTTGGGAAGAGAGGGAACATTCTTTTCTGAAGCCCAACTGACATGGACAAGAATTGACCAAATATGGATATCTAGAGGGTTGGCACCTAAGATCAGAAAGGTGGAAATCTGCCCAAAGACCTGCTCCGACCATAATGCACTAAAGATGGATATGAGACTACAACCAGCTGGCTCTTTCAGATGGAAGATGAATGACAACTTGTTTCGAGATCAGGAAATTACCAAGAAGGCCCAAAAAACTCTGAAAGATTATTTCGAGATAAATTTGAAAACGACGGTGGAAAAAAGAACTATCTGGGATGCAAGTAAGGCTGTGATGAGGGGGTTCTTGATACAACAGAATGCTGTTAAGAAAAGGGTACAAAATGAGAAAAAAGACATTATTTTGGAGAAAATTAAAGAATGTGAGAAGAAATTAAGATCAAAACCGAAGTCACAGCCGATTCTGAGAGAAATTAAACTTTATCAGGCACAATATTCCAGATTGATAAACCAGGAAATCGAGTGGAAAGTTAAACTAATGAAACAAAAAACATTTGAATCGGCAAATAAATGTGGGAAACTGCTAGCTTGGCAGTTGAAGAAGAGACAAAAAATGAACACAGTTACAAATTTAGAGATTGAAGGAAAAAATGTACAGAACCCTATGGAGATTAGGAAGTGTTTCCAGAGGTATTTTAAACAACTGTACACTCAAGGGCCACAAGATGAGGCTGAGATAGAACAATTTTTGACAAAGAATGGGCTACCAAAATTGTCACAAGAGAATAGATCAATCCTGAACTGCAGAATTACACGACAAGAGATGGAACAAGCCATTCAGAACATGCAACTGGGCAAATCTCCAGGGCCAGATGGGCTTACCTCCAAGTATTATAAGACATTGAAAGACTATTTGATACAACCACTGATGGAGGTAGGCAATGAAATTTTGGAGGGGAAGAAGGCGCCGGAATCGTGGAAAGAGGCCTTTATCACATTGATACCCAAATCGGTAACGAAAAAAACACAACTTAAGAACTACCGTCCCATCTCCCTCTTAAATGTGGATTACAAAATATTTGCAGACATTTTAGCAAGTAGACTTAAAAAAGTTTTAAATGAAGTAATTCACAAGGACCAGGCAGGCTTCCTCCCAGGCAGACAGTTGTTTGCTAACACAAGGAATATTATAGACATCTTGGAACTCTTGCAAACAAACATTAATACAAGAGCCGTGCTAATTTTTATAGATGCGGAGAAGCCTTTGACAATATTTCCTGGAAATTCATGAAGAAAAATTTGGAAGGGATGGGAGTGGGTCGGGGGTTCGAAAATGGGATAGATGCAATCTATTCAGAACAAAAGGCTAAATTGATAGTTAACAATGTGGTTACAGAAGAGTTTAAAATTGAGAAAGGGACACGACAAGGCTGCCCTATTTCCCCATTGTTATTTATTTCAGTCCTGGAGGTGCTCTTGAATATGATTAGAGGAGACCAGTTGGTTAAAGGAATTCAGGTCGGAGCGAAACAGTACAAACTTAAAGCTTTTGCAGATGACCTGGTTTTGACTTTACAGGAGCCAGAACCCAGTACGAAAAGAGTATTACAATTAATCCAAGAGTTTGGTCGGGTGGCGGGATTTAAATTGAACAAGCAGAAAACTAAGGTATTGGGGAAAAACTTGACAGCTACAGAGTCAGAAAGGTTTCAGAAAGAGACAGAGTTAAACGTGGTTAAAAAAGTAAAGTACCTAGGGGTAAACATAACAGCAAAAAACCTGAGTCTTTTTATGGACAACTGTGAGAAATGCTGGTCAGAAATTAAGAGAGACTTAGAAAGTTGGTCAAGATTGAAACTTTCCTTGTTAGGCCGAATCGCTGCTATAAAGATGAATGTATTGCCAAAAATGCTGTTTTTGTTTCAAACTTTGCAGATTGTGGACAAAATGGAGTGCTTTCGGAAGTGGCAGAGAGATATTTCCAAATTTGTCTGGCAGGGCAAAAAGCCCAGAATTAAGTTTAAGATATTAACCGACGCGAAGGAAAGAGGGGGCTTTGCCCTGCCAGACTTAAGGTTGTACTATGAATCAGCAGCTTTCTGCTGGTTGAAAGATTGGCTGCTTCTTGAAAACACTGATGTTCTAGATTTGGAAGGATTTAACAACGCTTTTGGATGGCATGCATATTTGTGGTATGACAAGGTTAAAATTCATAAGACTTTCAAGAACCATATTGTCAGAAAAGCAGTGTTTAATGTCTGGACAAAATATAAAGACTTATTGGAAAGTAAAACTCCAAGGTGGCTTTCACCATTGGAAGCTAAGGCCCGGAAAAGACTCAATATGGAGGCCAAATGGCCGAAGTATTGGGAAATTTTAGAAAAAGATGGAGATAATTGGAAGTTGCAGAGTCAGGAGAAAATGAAAGATAAAGTGCGAGACTGGTTGCATTACGCTCAGATCAAAGAAGTTTTTAAACTTGACAAAAAGTTAGGATTCCAGGTGGAAAAATCGAAGTTAGAAACTGAACTACTAGAGCCCAAGACTAAGGTACTTTCTAGAATGTATAACTTGCTGTTAAAATGGAATACACAAGATGAAACGGTCAAATCGGCTATGATAAAGTGGGCACAGGACATTGGTTATAACATCATGTTTGAGGACTGGGAGAGGTTGTGGACTACTGGGCTGAATTTCACTGCATGTAATGCTTTGAGAGAAAATGTTATGAAAATGATATATAGATGGTATATGACCCCAGTCAAACTTGCAAAAATATACCACTTGTCTGACAACAAATGTTGGAAGTGTAAGGAAAATGAAGGAACATTCTTTCACCTCTGGTGGACCTGCCCTAGAGTGAAGGTTTTCTGGGAAATGATATATAATGAGCTGAAAAAGGTATTTAAGTATACCTTCCCTAAGAAACCAGAGGCCTTCCTTTTGGGTATTGTCGGCCAGAAGGTGTTAAAGAAGGACCGAACATTTTTTATGTACGCAACAACAGCAGCAAGGATACTCATCGCTAAGCATTGGAAAACCCAAGATCTACCCACGCTGGAAGAATGGCAGATGCAACTGACAGACTATATGGAATTGGCTGAAATGACTGGCAGAATCCGAGACCTGGGAGAAGAGACGTTGGAAGAAGACTGGAAGAAATTTAAGATTTATCTACAAAAATATTGTAAATTATATGAATGTTAAGGAGGATGCTAGAATATAAACAACTGGGCACCATTGAGATAGAGGAAGTGATATATGAAGATAAGTTAAATTTAAGAAAAGACAAATTTTTTGGAAAAATTTTAAGTTATATTTAATTCTTTAAGATTTGAATAAAGGATATCAAAAATTAGAGATATAATATTGGAAAATTAGATAATAAGAATCGAAATAAGGGGATAAATTTGCTGGAAAAATTTTCTTGGCTAGGAACGCAGGAGCGGGAGATGTGAGGGAGTCCAAAGAAGTTAAGAAGACTATGTCAAAAGATATGTTATATTGTATTGTTTATTGGAACTGTAACTAAATTAAAAAACTGCTAATAAATATATTATTAAAAAAAAAAAATGCAGGAGGGCAAGTATCATTCAGCAAACTGGGAGTTGGTGGTATGCATGCTCCCTGGCCTGGGTTCCCTCATAATACGGGTCTTTAGCAGCTCCAGCAGAGGTGGGGGAGCAGCTGCCCAAGCATCTCTCTCAGGCTGCTGATGGTTCTGTCAGGAGCTGGTGGTTTCTGTGCTTCCTGCCCTGGGCTGCCTCGCTTCTCATTGAGGCTTTGCCACATTAAAAATGACTAATAGTTGGTTTGATGCAGGCTTCTCTGGTCATAGGCAATTAAATATTTTAGAAGAAGGTGTAAAATCAGAGTATGTGTGAATACACTATCACCCTGAATTCATATCACTCTAGTCCATTCTGCAGCTTAAGGTGAAAGAACATGGAACAGGAAGGAAATGATCTACAGAACTTCTCTAAAACTATGTACACTCCAAGCTTTCTGTATCACAGACACACTCACCGATTCCAGAAGGTTGTGGCGGCTGACTTTTAGAGTAACTTTTGAATGGGGCCTCTTCATGTGCACCTGGCGCAGCTCCCTCTGGAAGAAGTTTACTTTGTCCTGAAAAGTCTCTGAGCCTCCTGAAACCAACAAGCCCATTGTCATATCTGTTTCCTTCAAAACACCTTACAAGGTCATATCTGTTTCAGAAATGTCATAAAATACGACAGATTATCATCCCAAAAGGAGTAAAAAAAAATCAGTACAAAGGATTTGAGGAAACAAAGGGACACATATCATAGTTTTAAAAAATTGTAAAGACTATTTTGTGGAGACAGACCATAAACATTGCATTCATTATCATTTCCTTGTCTCTAGTATTTCCTCATATTTGTATTTGCGCACACACACTGGCTCTATCACATACACATGGGCTCAGGGTTTAAACCTCCCTATTCTGAGACCAAGCTGGAGAGGTTAAATAAATATATTTGTTTAGAAGCACTAAAGAAGATAGGAGGGGGAGGGAGAGAATGCATAACCTCAACACATACGTAGATAGTTATGTGAACTCCTCTAAAGAGATATCAGGAAGAGAGCAACAGACTGAAACTTATCAAGAACAGGGGAAGCATGTGTGATTGCTCTATAATAATTACAATATCCTAAATCAAACTGAACTACTCAACATTTATAAACAAACACTGAGCTAAGCAGCACACCACAACATAAAAAGGATGCAATCCATTCTGAAAATACTTGCAGTCTACACCATAGAATGGCAGCCGTCCTCCGTAGTATGTGTTATGCAAGCTGTGATGCATTAGATACCATGCAACAGAATTTTATGCCCCAGACTCTTTTTACCTATATTTTTATGCAGCGAGCGAATGAAAGTTGCCGCCAAGATGTTCCTCTCCTTGCAGCTCAGCTCTACAGGAGGCTGGATCCCATCATCCACCACTAACGTCAGCAGTTTGTGCACAGGGTCAGGCCCGTGGTAAGAAAACTAGCAGCAAAGAAATGCAGGAAAGGGCAGGGAATCATTTACCAGAAAGCACAGCACATTGATCAGATGTGGCAAGGTTACCCTCTGGGCACATTTCCTTGCCCCTCTATCTGCTCAGAACCAGTTAATAGCAAAGCTGCTGGCAAGCCTACAGCTGAGACGAAGGTTTTATAAATTTCAATTCTTGTAGAATGAGCCTCAGTACATGCTTCATTAGGGGAGGAGGAAAATTACAAGAAAAAAAGAACCTGAAAGCTACCGTAATTTTTGCTCCAAAACACACACTTTTTTTGCTCCTAGAAAATAAGGGGAAATGCCTGTGCGTGTTACGGAGCTAATGCACTCGACCGGAGCCATGGCTGCCGTCAGTCAAGCAAAGCGGGAGCCGCTTGCAGGGCTTTGCACGGCTCTAGCTTTGCTTGCTTTACAGCCAGGAGGAGGGGGAGGAGCCGAGGAGGAGGGAGGGAAGGAGAGCCATGGCAGCAAAGCGGGCGGCAGCCGCTTACACGCGAGGAGGGACAGACAGGAGCCATAGCGAGCCGGAAAAAGCGCTGCATAGCCAGCAACAGCTGCTGCAGCCTCAGCTAGCAAAGGTCCGTGCACTCTCTAAACGGAGCAATGAAGCTGCAGAGGGACGGCAGGGCACAGGAGGGCTCTGAGCCACGAGCGCAGTGAAAACCAGTAAAAAAGTTTTTTAAAAGGCTGCTGGGGACAGGAGGGCACGGGATGAGGGAGAGGGGGAAATTACGATTCTCCCAGCGTCTCAGTTGATACGCTGAGCAGGACTTGGGTTGCAGGGGATTCGCCATTAGCTGCGTAAAGCAGCAAAGAGGGAGAGAAGGAGCAAAGCGGGAGAGGAAAGGAGCTGCTTACACTGCTGTAAGTGGCTGCTGTCCGGTTGGCTGCTTTAAAGCAACAGTGCTCTTTCCCTCCCCCCTCAGCTCATCGAAAAGCTCCTTCTCCACCCACCCCACGCGAGCTCCTTCTCCCCTTAAACCCCTCTCCTGCATCATTAGCAGCATCCTTCTCCACCCACCCCACGCAAGCTCCTTCTCCCCTTAAACCCCACTCCTGCATCATTAGCAGCATCCTTCCCCACCCACCCCACGCGAGCTCCTTCTCCCCTTAAACCCCTCTCCTGCATCATTAGCAGCATCCTTCTCCACCCACCCCACGCGAGCTCCTTCTCCCCTTAAACCCCACTCCTGCATCATTAGCAGCATCCTTCTCCACCCACCCCACGGAAGCGCCTTCTCCCCTTAAACCCCTCTCCTGTATCATTAGCAGCATCCTTCTCCACCCACCCCACGCAAGCTCCTTCTCCCCTTAAACCCCTCTCCTGCATCATTAGCAGCATCCTTCTCCACCCACCCCACGCAAGCTCCTTCTCCCCTTAAACCCCTCTCCTGTATCATTAGCAGCATCCTTCTCCACCCACCCCACGCGAGCTCCTTCTCCCCTTAAACCCCACTCCTGCATCATTAGCAGCATCCTTCTCCACCCACCCCACGCGAGCTCCTTCTCCCCTTAAACCCCTCTCCTGCATCATTAGCAGCATCCTTCTCCACCCACCCCACGCAAGCTCCTTCTCCCCTTAAACCCCTCTCCTGCATCATTAGCAGCATCCTTCTCCACCCACCCCACGCGAGCTCCTTCTCCCCTTAAACCCCACTCCTGCATCATTAGCAGCATCCTTCTCCACCCACCCCACGCGAGCTCCTTCTCCCCTTAAACCCCTCTCCTGCATCATTAGCAGCATCCTTCTCCACACACCCCATGTGTGTTCCTTCTCCCCTTAAACCCCTCTCCTGCATTATTAGCAGCATCCTTCTCCACACACCCCACGCGTGTTTCTTGTCCCTTGAATGCTTTTCCTTCCCTCCCCACTTAAAACGTGGTTACAAAGCATGGATCCACATGGATCCTCAGGATTTTTGCACTGGGTCACCCCAAGTTCACCATCAGATCACATAGCATATCCATGGCTATAGCCTGCACCAAAAAACACACACGCACCCACTGTTTCATGGGGCTGAATGGCGCAAAAACGTGGTTACAAAGCATGGATCCACGTGGATCCTCAGGATTTTTGCATTGGGCTACCCCAAACTCACTGTCAGATCACATCTGTGGCCACAGCATGAACTACAAAAATCATACATCCACTGTTTTGTTTAGAATATTTTTTTCTTGTTTTCCTCCTCTAAAAACTACGTCCGTGTTATAGAGCGAAAAATACGGTATATTGCAGGATGCAGTATAGAAAACCACAGCAGGCTCCCAAGCAAATCTAAAAACCTAACAGTGAAAGTTTTCAATCTTATGTGATTAGGCTGACAAACGGAATATACCTTTCACAAAACAAATCCAATTATTCACTGGGGAATTTTACCAACATACCTTGGTGCCAGGACACACTCTGAAGGTAAAGAGGCGCCAAGGAATGATCTTCAAGTAGAACTCCTTTACTGAGAATTGCTTTGAAGTAAAAGAACAAAAACAATGGAGAGTCACATATTTAAAAAAATGAACCAATCTGAAAGAACTTGAACAATGGTCAACTCCATTTTTGCTGACAACCCAGCAGCCACCATAAAATGTAGCCACAGGTCAGTTCTCTGGTTAGCAGAGCAATAATCCAAGAAGTCCTGAACAATTTTGTCTACAATATATGCTTGGAAACATACACCAGCTGTTTCATAGCACAATACACAGTCTCTCACAACAGCAATAATGGCCAACAACCATAGGGAAATAGTTCCTGGAAGCCGATTGCTAACACAGTCACACATAATAGCAATAAATCATGTGCAACTAGGGAATAGACGAACTAGTCTTACCTTGGGTGAAACATAGCAATACACTTTTTTTGGCTTCTTCACTTTCTCAGGGGTCTGGCTGTCAGAAGGAGAGTCTTCATCCTCATCTTCAGTAGCAGTGGAAGGTCGGCGCTGAGAGGTACCCCAATGCAGGGGTGGAAGTTGCCACTGGGTATTGGCATAGCTACTAGCATTGTAAAGGTAGGCCTCAAAATAGATACTGACCCCTGAGGTAGAAACATTTCGCTCCACGATACTCTTTTCACTCTCTGCAAGATACAAACCTTAGTTGTTATGAGGCTAAAATGTCAGACTGATACTTCTGGACAACAGGCAAGATACAAATGCAATAAATGAAATACATATAAACTTTCAATGGCTGGCAACAGCATCGTGGGAAAGAGTTAACATGGCAGTAAAAATAATGTATTTTTCTAAACTTACCATTTAAAACAATTATATCGAACTCTCCATTGCTAATAGGCTGGCTTTGGTAGGAGATGCAGGCACGGAAACATCCCCTACGAAGTAGGGTGAGTCTCAGGAAAACTTGATAAGTCTGTCGATTAGACACCACAGACTTTTCAAACAAAACATCAGAAGGTTCTTCTTCTTGGGGACCAAGCTAGACAAAATGAATATAAGTTAGACTATATCAGTGTATTCCAGTCTTAGAGAAGATAGAGCAGAGATGAACTCACCTCATGGATTGAGAGGCTGTAGTTGTGCTCATCTATCAGTGATACCGAGTTACTGGTAGGATTATTATACTCATCTCTGGGAACTATCTGCAGTGTGTGAGGCTGCCCACATGTCAGCACCAAAGTGGAGAAATGGCAAACAATTTTGGTTTTTGAAGGAACCACCATTCCTGAAATAAGGAACAACACCCAGCTTAGACTCGCATGTAATATTACAAGGGGCGTATTACAATACATGCTCTCCTTCCTGTGCCTTGGTTTGTTATAGGCCCCAAAAGGCCTTACCAGGCTGAAAGACTTTGTAGTAAGGGCTATATGCCACATTCAAGCCTCCAAGTTTTATGCTGATTTCATAGCGCCCAGCCTTCCGCACAGTAAATGCCACCTTCACCACATTGGAACTGGGCTCCTGAAGTACTTCCTGGGTCACAGGAATATCCATTGCTAGCTCCACATGGCAGATGTGAACTCGCAGGCCCACAGGACGAAGAGCAGGGAAGGGCTGGCCATTCTTATAGAATAACTGCATGGGGATTTAAAAAATAAATGCAAAACAGCATCTTAATATGCTATATCACAATTAGTGCCCAATATTAGGTGATGAACGGTTCTGTAATTATTGAAGAACATAAGAAGAGCCCTTCTGGAATAGACCAGAGGCTTAACTAAACTGGCATCCTGTTTCCCAGAGTGGCTAACCAGATACCTGTGGAACATGAGCACAATAGCCTTCTCTTGTTGTTCCCAGCAACTGTTATTCAGATTTGCTGCCTCTGATCCTAGAGGTATTATACCAGCCAACATGACTAGTAATCACTGATAGCTTATTCCCTCTCCGCTTACAACATCCCTGATATAAATGCTGGCACCATTTGCAAAAAAAACATCATGCCCAATCATGCTTCAAGATATGTGCCCACCAAATTTTAAATATGCATACAAAGCAAATTCAACAAAAACAAACCCAGAAGAGCAATACTAGGTTTGACCTGTCTAAACTTAGCAGTCAGAAACTCACCCAAACTCACTGCAAAAGCAAAACGTAGGAGATAGCCTCAATATACTGCCTAGTCTGTGCTGTTGATAACCACCAGCATTAAGCTGTTCAGCCGAAGTAACAAAACTGGCACAAAACCTCCAAGGAACAGTCCCATAATCTCTAAAGAGGTTTGTCTTGAAATAAAACCTAGATCCACTCCTCAGGTATTCATGGAAATAGAAAATATTCACTTACATGTACTCGGAAGGCCATGCTGTGGCCCACCTCATATGGGTCCTTCCAGTCCCAGAAGACTTTGCAAGAGCGGGGGTCCAAGTAGTTGCCTCGCACGTAGTCATAAATTGTCCGCTCTCCTCTGCGCTCCCGGTCCTCATGCTGGAGGAAGCTGACTACGCGTGCGGCAAGTTCAAAGAGGAACTTAATGGTGAAAAAGAAAGCTACCACAGATACTGTGATCCCACCTATACAAAAGGGGGAAAATACACTGTAGTTATTAATCCAAGAAAATCAATCACCATGGAGGCTCTAGTTGAGAGTTTACAACATTTTACCCTGGAGATCTCAGAAGGGCTAGCTCTACCATTGACAGTTGATTCTGAGACAACAAATTGTAAATTACACATAGTTTATTACCGGTATATTTTACCCCCATGGCATGGAAGTATCATTTTAATGTTCTACCTCAGCCACTAAAATGTCTGCCTCAAAGACTGCTGTCACCACAACAAAAGCTAAGGAAAGAAACTGAGGAAGATTCGGACCAATGATAACGCTAGGAGAAAATGGCATGTAAGTTAACAAACACAGTATTAGCAAAACAGACAATGAAGTCCACATGAATGAATTAAAAGAAGTTACAGGCTTCTTCTGGATTTTGTAAAAATACTTTATTTGCTTACCAATAACGTAAAACATCAGGTCCCTTCAATGAGAGACACAGCCGAGGATCACAGCTGCATCTGGAATACACAAAGCAGATTTAGTTCAATATCCCTTTCACTGCAAATCTCGCAATAAAGTGTTTGGTCCCTAAGAAAATGCACCAAACTTCCCCCAAACTTCCTTTTTTCTCAAATCTGCCCTCCATTTAAAGAAAAACAAATAAAACTAATGTATGGCTGTTTTGCAGCACAGAATTACAAAGCAAGGTAATACAAACGAATTAGAAGCACCACTATATATCAGGTTATTTTGAGTATCAGAAATTGAAGATCACTGAAATTATCCAGTGAAGGTTGAAAAACAAACATAGGTAAGTCCATTTCTTACACATGGCCAGTTTTATTTAGAGAACTTACTTATATCCTACTTTTAAATTTGAACAAGTTTCCAAAGCAGCTCACAATATTAACTAACTTTAGAATAATTTAAACAATAAAAATGAAATGCCAGAACAGCAGAAAGGAATAAATGTATAAAAGCAGAATCAGCAACAACAACAGAAAACCCAGCAAATAGCACCATAAGTACAACTGTCTTAGCAGTGAATCATGTTTTATTAAGAAGCTTTGGGCAAATAAAGAGGTCTTAACCTGTGGCAAGTCTCTCTGAGACAAGTATTCCATAAATGGGTCATCACCACGCATCACTACCAGAAAGGTTGTCTCCTCAGTTGTCACCCACCTCAGCCCTGCAGAAAGGGTACCAGGTAGGTTGGCATATTGAATTTTATGGCACATCAGCTCCTAGGCCATATTGTGCTACATACTAGTGTTATTGTAAATGCAGAATTTTTTCATTAGCAATTTGTTCCCAATAGTCCAGTCTTAAAAAGACAGCAGTCATCTAATAGAGCAACATATTTTATAGTATTGCCAGCTAACAGAAGTAGCAAATAAACTATGCTGAAAGTCTATACTGAGCTTTATTCCTTTCTGATGGGCAGTTCTATCAAGCTGCAGTTCACAGCCCACACAGCTCGGTTCACCACCATTTTCTACTGATTGGCTGGGAAGAGAGGGCATACCTTTACACCAGCTCCCATGCCCTGAAAGACAATAGGGGAGTGTCCATTCATCAGGAACTTTGTTCAGCATACAGAATCCAGGGAAAAAACAGCAGAAGGGAATGTCATCACTGAGACAAATAATCCTGGAACCTGCAATACAGGTTCACAGCTCGGGAGTCAAACACGACGATTAGACAACTATTCCAAGTAGTGGCACTCTGCATTGTCACACTATGCAGCCCTCAAAAAGCTTGCTAGGAGATCACCTAAAGTGAAACATAAATACATAATCAATACATGCATCTTTTTTTTTTTTAAATCTGGACAAGAAAACAGTTCAATAGCACCACTTCAGTCTGAAGCTGAACGAGCCAAAATCCAAGCATGACATCAGCAAATAGACCACATCATATAATTTCAACAGCACTAGAGCTTTATATATATATATGCTCACCAGATTTTATGTTCTGAAACTTAGAGCAGCTTTGCCCAAGATGATGGGCATGTAGAAATGTCTTTTTTATATATAAGATGTACGTGTACCATAATGTTTCACAAGATGCAGCTGAAAATATAATGGATTGGAGAGGGGACAAAGGAAGAGGACAGATGTGTTGTATCCACAGCATTCACAAAATCAGATTGTGGTAGCAAAGCAGCAACAACAAAGTGCAGGGGAGGGGAGGACCTGGGACACTCAGCAGCAATTATATCCATTAGCAATGACAACAGTGTGTCTTCTTACTCAGAATGAAACAAAAGGAGGGCCTCAAAAATAATTGTTTTCAGAAATGCCATGCTCGGTTTCATCCAAAACATTGACCGTCATCCAATTATTCTTTAGTGAGAACTATAAAGGGGATTTTTTTTAAAAAAAACCACCTATAAACAGGAAAGGGGAAAATACACCACTACCAATGCCTGCAAAACATTTAAACTATCAAGCAACTACTACTCTAATCTTACATGGTTAAGTATTGGAGATTTCCCCCAACTTCAAGAGGTCTGTAGCTTTAGTAGTCTTTTGTTTGTTACACATTTCCAAATTTTTGAGATAGGAAATTGTATCGAACACCTTCACTGGTTTTTAACAAATGTCTCAAGTTTCTTCCTTTTAACATATCCGAGGAAAACCCACTTGCCCAAGCATTCCTTCTTTTCCTAGCTGAACAGGGGAGGCCAGATGAGCAAGATGTGGGAACACCTTATTGCTTCCATTCAGTTATCAACTTATTGCCCTGCTCTGACTCCTGAACTGTTACTCCTTACGTTTCATGTTTGCTGCAGAAACTGTATCATTATTTGCCTGAGTAAAGATCCTCCTTACTTACAAGAAACCCCCTCTACTTATATATTTTACAGTGGGGGCCAGGAAATTTAGTTAGCATCTACATTCTAATCCAGGCTGTGAAAAAAGTTTCATTTCAGTATTGAGGAGTACCAGATGAAGCAATTGCCTCTCCTCCAATATCTTTCATCAAGTCTAGGGACTGCCTGCTAAAGATCAAAGTCATGCTTGGGTAACCCTTGTCTAAGTATAAGAGTTTCTTCACATGATATGGATTCTATTATTGTCAATTCATAGTAATGATTCCAAACCTTCCAGAAATTGAGAACTTAAGAATAGCCTAAACAAGTATTTCTATGGCAGGGTTATCCCCCACGGCAAAGAAACTGGTATCTTCTTCAAGTCCATCTTCAAAAACAAGCTCTCTATTGAGCTGCTTGGAAATTCAATCAAAATTCTCCATTAAGGTAAAGGTAAAGGTACCCCTGCCCGTACGGGCCAGTCTTGACAGACTCTGGGGTTGTGCGCCCATCTCACTTAAGAGGCCAGGGGCCAGCGCTGTCCGGAGACACTTCCGGGTCACGTGGCCAGCGTGACATCGCTTCTCTGGCAAGCCAGAGCCGCACACGGAAACACCATTTACCTTCCCGCTGGTAAGCGGTCCCTATTTATCTACTTGCACCCGGAGGTGCTTTCGAACTGCTAGGTTGGCAGGCGCTGAGACCGAGCAGCGGGAGCGCACCCCGCCGCAGGGATTCGAACCGCCGACCTTTTGATTGGCAAGTCCTAGGCGCTGAGGCTTTAACCCACAGCGCCACCTGCGTCCCCAAATTCTCCATTACTGAACCTTATTAAAGGTTATGTGTGCATTTTTCTTTCCAAAGAAATCCCATAACACTAAAATATGGGCTTAGAATTCTCTCCATTGAAGTGATAAACGTAACTACTGCAAGAGACAAAACTGTCATTCTGAGATGCCCTTCCATTAGCATCCTCCATGCAAGATCAAATGACACGATATTTTCTGGATAAATTTTGACCTGAAACTTGGCAATATCCTTTCTAATCTTTGGAGGTGAGGTTAGTGACAACTCAGCACTTTGTCACTGTTCTTAGGTGCACTATTTCAGAATTCTCCTTGCCTGAAAGGCAGTCTCAGTAAATTTAACTCTGATTCATTTGTTTTATATGAAATGACAGGCAAGATGCCAGCTAGACAGACAAAAGAGAGCAAAAACAGCTGACACGTTCTCCTATGCAGCGCATCAACTGGGAGCAGCCATCAAACACACTTAGGGCACAGAGGTGCAAGCTGCTTTACTTATTTAGCCCGTTCCCAGGATACAATGACATTAATTATTAGACTGGTGAGCTAATCTGGATCATCAGACTGCTTAGAACAGGTAGGTAATGACCAGAGGAATGAATAAATCATTCAGAAGGCATTTGTTTTAGATATCCTTTCTTCAAAACAGTGGGCAATTTTACAGATCCTCTATAACCTGATCTTGCCTTGATCCCAAGATAACATGAATGATAAAACCCATTTGTAAATCCAAAAACTTTGAAAGCCCTACTCCATAATACACTCTAGGAAAATCATTTGCATGCAAAGACTGTTGTTTAGAATAGTTAAAGAAGTACTAGGCCATTCAAAGTACAGGGAGGGATAGTATTGCAGTGGTAATGATTGCAGAAGTCACTTTTTAGTTAGTGTTTTTATCGGATAGCTCAACCTAAAGAATACCCATGTCTTTCTGTGCAGTGCTAAGGGTAGCGGGGTGCCATCTTCTCCTCTGGATAAAGGTAAAGGGACCCCTGACCGTTAGGTCCAGTCGTGACCGACTCTGGGGTTGCGGCGCTCATCTTGCTTTATTGGCCAAGGGAGCCGGCGTACAACTTCCGGGTCATGTGGCCAACATGACTAAGCCACTTCTGGCGAACCAGAGCAGCACACGGAAACGCCGTTTACCTTCCTGCCGGAGCGGTACCTATTTGTCTACTTGCACTTTGACGTGCTTTCAAACTGCTAGGTTGGCAGGAGCTGGGAAAGAGCAACGGGAGCTCACCCCGTCACAGGGATTCAAACCGCTGACCTTCCGATCGGCAAGTCCAAGGCTCTGTGGTTTAACCCACAGCACCACTCGCGTCCCTTCTCCTCTGGATACTGCACTGTTAATCAACACACTTGCTTTCAGAGCTAACGGAAAACATCAAAAATTCAGAAAACAATGTCCAAATTATATTCTGCCTCAGCTTGCACAAATAAATATGGATTCTGAAATACTATTAGAGCTGAAGCCCATCATTCTAATATGACTATTTAAACTTATAAAATCATAGAATTGTAGAGTTGGAAGAGGCCATGAGGATCATCTATCTATTCCAACCCACCCCACCCCCATAATGCAGGAAGCTTTCACCCAATGTAGGGCTCAAACCCATGACCCTGGTATTAAGAGTCTCATGCTCTACCAACTGAGCTATCCACTTGGGAAGTTTTTTCCTGTAAACTGCTATCATGATTTCTATATTTAGAATCCTGCAGTGGTACCCACTCCCCTTCCACATCAAACTATAGCAACTTTTTATTCCCCATGTGCAGTGTTACAGAATAATCTGAGGGGAAATGTTCTGTCACATTGAAATAATTTGCACACAGACCACAAGCAAGCAGCAATGTTTGAACTTAGCAGGCTCAGCTAGCACAAACCTGCATTCCCATCACATGTAAATTTATAATCCAGAATGCAATTAACAATGAAATCCTATGCGTATCCATTCAAAAGCAAGCCACAATGGGATTTACTCTCAGGTAAGTGCTGCCTACATCAGTACAAAAAAAAAAAAAAACAGGTCTCTGTAATGTTGCCAGGTTACACTGCCCCACCAAATTCCACCTTTTATAAACCTTACTAGCAATAAAACCTACCCACGTGACGCTGACACAAAAGTCTTACAGCACATATACTATAAAGAATGAAAGTTCACTACCCCTCTTCTCTCCCTCCCCACCTCTTTTCCCCCAACTTTATACTGCCTATAACATTAGTGTCTCACATCAAATATAAATGATCTGTAGAAAGAACTCTATGAACTGAAAGCAGAGAAACTGCATGTACTTTTGTAACCCAAGAAGATCTTTAATAAGAACAATTTTTAAAAATAAACATGACTAGCATTTTTTCTTCTTGCATGCTATAAAAAACTGTTACAGATGCTAAATGTAAATAAGGATTATTTTTAAAATGAACATGAAATATTCCAAACCAATCTTCCATTAACAAGTCATACTGTTTCCACTATCCATGAGTTCATCTTCCTCCCTAAATCCCATTTCAAATCAAATAAGGTAGACAAAGGAGAGCTTTGTTTTGGTTCTTGTAGCACAAAACTCACTTGTAGGCCAGAATAAATAAAAGTGTTACAAGAATCATTAAAGCTAAATACTTCAAAAATAGATAAAGGTGAAACAGCCCATATACCCATAATTACCAAGACACATCATCTACCAGACACAGTACTCCCTTCAATCTTAAAGCTCCTGATAACGCTTAACGTCTTAAAGAGCTGTCCTTTTAAAAATTGCATTCTCAGTTTACACATATGTTTATAGCTAGCAATTATGTAAGCAACTGAGGGAAGTTTTGCTTATATCAATGTTCCCTACACAGAAGTCACTTCCATGTAGAGGTGCAGAAACTCCCTATGCATTTTGTCACATGTAATGCATTTACACACTCCTGTTTCACTGGATGTGTGCTATCTGCAGTGCATGTACATGGTGAAACAGGCATATGTGCATTAGCGACTAAGTGAACAATTATGTATAAGCTTGTATTATAAAAGCAGCCATTCAGATAAGAGTAGCAATTTACCAGTGTGCCTTTATCTCACATCAGGAAAACTGTTTTTCTCTAAATGTATTACCTACCTCTGGCAGACAGATGGGGATCTGACTAGCCCATTACCTCCCCACCTCTATGGGCCCACTTTGAAAGGAGGGCAAGGCAACCCACCTAACATCATTATTATATGAGTTGATAACTTCAAAAGGGCTTGCGCTTAATATGGATCAGATAATCAGTAATTACAGTGCATCACACCTGCAAACAATTTTTTCCTCCGTTGACCAGCAAGTCCCAAACTGTTCTACTACAACAGAAGATACTGAAATAATCAGATTAGAAATTAATCAGCAATTAATTGGAATCCAATGAACCACGTAACTCCAGACTTTCTGTATGCATGTTTCCACAAAATGCTTATTCAAAGATCAGCTGGAAGATCACTATCATTTTTTTAACAACAGCTGTGAAATCAGCTACACTGTATTTACAATGGTTTGAAATTCATCAATAGGATGTGCTTAAAAGGCGTGAAAGTACAGATCTCCTATACAAACTCAGAATTCTACAGGCTATTACTGGATTAATATACAGGGCAATACTGACAGAACTGGAACCAAAATAAAAAACAAACAAAAATCCAAAAGAAAAAGGAGCAAGAAGATAAACACTTTCACGATTCGGATCTTTCAGGAAGAGAAGCATATTCAGGACTGAACACCATCCTCCAGATCAATGAAGAACAAACATTTCAGTGTGGAGGAACAGAAACAAAGCAAAACTAGCTACAACAGGACAGCCAGGAAACCTTTGAAGACAGGATGGTTCCTAGAATCGGAAACTCCCATGTGAGAGCAGTGTAAGAAGCATGGCTCCTTCCTAACTTGCCCTTCAGGATAAAATCAAAGTGGGAAAGGAATAGGAAGGAGAGAAACTCTGCATACAAAAATTTGAGGGCAGTAACTATGTGCCAGGCAGACGCTGACTATACCAAGTGGCCACAAGATCACCCTTTCTCCCCTCTGCCAGACAAGCACCTGAGGTAAACCTGAGTCCCGTCAGGGGGAAAGGCGGGGAACAGAATATTCTGGAAGGTAGGGGGAGAGGAAAAACGAGATGGTGCCGAATTATTTCAGGGCTTTCGGCAACCTGAGTATTTGGCCCGGCGCAATCTGAAGAACGGGGTTTGAGGGCCAAACTTACTTCTTAGCCCCAAATGGAAACTAGGACGAAACCCACCACCGGGCCCGATGCCCTCGCGGGACTCGGACCACCACGCCCGCTTTACATCTTATCCCTCCCCCCCCACACCCCGCTTTTACTTCAAGGAACCGGGACGCTCCCCCTCCTTGCAGGGCAGCGGAAGATTTCCCAAGGGCGCCGCCCCCTTCCCGCCGGCGGCGGCTGCTTCCTTCTGCGCCTCGAAACCCCAACCCACCGCCGAATAATGCCTCCCTTCTCTTGCCTCCTCTCTGAAGGGGAAGCGGCGCTCATGGGAGGCAACTGAGGCGAGTCAGGGACTAGCCGCGCTGGTCATGGGACTAACGGTCAGTGTCGGTTCCGTGCCTGCTCTGCCACAGCGCACTTCAGCTACAACACTCTCTCTCACTCGCTCGCCCTGCCCCCCTGGCCGCCAGTGGCCGGAAGTGACGCTCAAAGCGTTGGGCGAACGAACATGGCGCGCGCCGGAAGTGGGCGAGAAGAACGCTGTGGCTGGGACTACCAAAATGGTGAGCGCTTTACCTCGGGTGCGGGGTTGTGGCGTGGCATGGCAGGGAACTGGCTGCTCTCACCCGCGGTCCTCTCACAGTCCACTTAATTCTCCATTGTCGATTAATTCTCCATTGTCCATTTTGCTGAGCAAAAGCTTCGTTGGGCATAACTTAAACGTCTCGAGTTCGCCAGAGCGGCTCACCATGCTAGATGTTGGACAGAGACGGGGGCAAGGGGGAAACTGAAAAAGTGTTTTAAAATCCCACCAGGCGTGCTTTTAAATTCGCTCCCACTTACGAGCGTATGAAATGACTAGCTTTATCTCTGTTGTTGGGAAGGTGCTTCTCAGGACCCGTGCTGTGAGGGAGTAGAAAGTGTTAGAGGGAGGAACGGGTGCTGGAGGTTGTGGGGGAGAAATAATGGCGAGTCTGCTATCCAAAAATAGTTTCATACTTACATTAAAAAAAAAACCTACGCTCCTGTCTGCCCCTTACATTTATTTATTTTTTAATATGCTCCTGTCTTTGCCCCATTCTAGTCAATATACCAAATATTTCCTATGCTACTATGTTCTTTATAGATATTCACATTTCTGGATAGTTCAGCTGTTGGGGTATGTGAATCCTAGAGTAATATGGAACACTGTTGGTGAGGATAGGTTTGAAGTCAGTAAGCAATATGTATGTGAATTATGTCAATCCAGTGGTTATGATTGGCGGATCCTGCAATTGTATCTCTAAAACCTGGGGAAGCCAACTTTGGAGTGTTTTGATGAGAACCTAATTTGAGTAAAGACGTTATTATGCATGTTAGATAATAAGGAACAGAATGTATGGAGTGCCTTTCCGTTACCAATAAGTTACCATAGCTACCACCTACACAGATCAGGAACTGGGTCTTGTTGGTAAAAGATTTGAGTCTTGGCATCTCCTTTCTTAGATATTAAACACTGGCTGTGACTGTAGTGTGCGTGGAAGAGGATGACAGGTTTTATAGTATTTTAAAAAAATAATGGTCCATTATGAATTTTTCCCTTTTAAGGGGAAACAAAAGAAAGCAAAGAAATATGCTGCCATGAAACGCATGATCAGCCTCCGTGACCAGCGCATGTAAGTCTCTTGATAATATTTATTACAGTGGTGCCCCGCAAGCTGAATGCCTCGCAAGACGGAAAACCCGCTAGACGAAAGGGTTTTCCGTTTTAGAGGTGCTTTACAAAACGAATTTCCTATGGGCTTGCTTCGCAAGACGAAAATGTCTTGCGAGTTCCTGCGGGTTTTTTTTTCCTCCCCCCCCCTTTTTTCTAAGCCGCTAAACCGCTTATCAGCTGATCCGCTAAGCTGTTAAGCCACTTATCAGCTGAGCCGCTTATCAGCTGAGCCGCTAATAGCGCTAATCCGCTAAGCTGCTAATGGGCTTGCTTCACAAGACGAAAAAAACGCAAGATGAAGAGACTCGCGGAACGGATTCTTTTCGTCTTGCAAGGCACCACTGTAGTAGAAACTACTGAAGTGTAAATTCTAAGAGTTTTGCATATTTAACAAGACTGAAACACTTAACAAAGTGATCCTATACTTAAGTAAGTCCCATTGAGTCAAATTCATAATGGTAGGATTGTGTGGTGCTCCAAAATGATCTCCAAACTTTTTTTTAATCTTGTTATCCTATATTGATACAATTCTTCCCAACAATAATATCCCTTGGTTATCTACAGTGGTTTACTGAGTAGATGGTGTGTACAAATGATTAAAAAAAATTTTTTGCCACCCCTAGCAAAGAGGCAGACCGAGCAAAACCTAAAGAGAAAAAGAAGGATGATTCCAGTGCGATAAAAGAGAGAGAGGTGTAAGTATCTAATGATTTCCCATCAATTCTGTTGGCTACCTTAATACAAAATTAGAAATAAATCCCATTGATTATAGTAGATCAGGCATAGGCAAACTCGGCCCTCCAGATGTTTTGGGACTACAACTCCCATCATCCCTAGCTAACAGGACCAGTGGTCAGGGATGATGGGAATTGTAGTCTCCAAACATCTGGAGTGTCGAGTTTGCCTATGCCTGTAGTAGATGTTAACTTTCAGGTGAACATGCTCAGAATTGTGTCTTAACATGAAGACTGTTATGTGGGTGCTTTTAATTTGGCTTGGCAAACACATGTTATTATCTGGGTCATTAGCAAACTAGAGCTGATCAAGCAGGTAGTGGGAGGCACATTGCAAGTCAGTGATAAAGTGGTCAAACTTTCTTTATTTTAAGTGTTTTGCTTCTTACAAGTAGCACATATACAAATAATTGGAATAAATGATTTTTGGTGTTCTGCCAAAATATTTTGAGCAGAAGGGCTTAGCTGCCTTGAAAAGAAAAGACATCTAGTGGGAGAAGGTTCCACAACTTGAGGAACTCTTTTTAAAAGCCCTTCTCTTGCTGTAAAATGTTCTTCCCTGCTGTAAAGATGGTACTGAGAATAACACCATGTGGTGAGACCTCAAGAGATGGTGGTTGAAATGTAAAAGCACCCCCCCCACACACACACACACATACACACACACTAGAATGCTTGAGCACACTTTCAGCAGTAAATGTGATTTATTGAGTGTTTTGTCCTCTGAGCATTTTGACACATTTTTCAATACATTTTCAAGAGTTTGTAAGCTGAGAAAAAGTACTTCTGAAGTTATATGCCATTTGTGGACAGTATGTTTTGTTTTCCCCTTTGTAACTTGATTTGCCCCATGTTTGTCATTTCAGCCCTAAATATCCTTCCTGTTTGTTCTTCCAATATAATACACAACTGGGGCCTCCCTACTACATCCTGGTTGATACCAACTTCATTAATTTTTCCATTAAAGCCAAACTGGATCTGGTGCAGTCAATGATGGATTGCCTCTATGCTAAGTGTAAGTATGTAGATCTGTTACATCTTGTTCCAGGGTAACATCATTGTGATAAGTTGAGACTATAAAAAACTCCATCAATGGTGGCACATTGTTAAGACTAAAGTAGCAGTAATGAATAAGGTTCTGGCTTTCATTATTCTTATTGTTGTTGCCATCATCATCATCATCATCATTTAGTGCTTGCCACTAAATGCTTTCCAGTTAGACTTAACAAGTGTATCCATCATGACTACCAGCTGTTTAAATAATCACTACTTTATTGCTAACTTTATTGTTGCATTAATGAAATAAAAAAAGTTCACTGATTATCAGATTTTACCATAACTGTCAAAGAGGTCTTTATTAATGTTTTACTCAAAATATCAGTTAGATGCACAGAATAATATAAATAGAAATGAAAAGCAGATCAATTAAGAGTGTGCTTTCTGTTCTGATAATTGTCAATGATGTGACTGACTTTCAGAGGGCTGTATGAATATTCATAGTTTTGAAACCTAATATTTTCTGATTTAGGCACCTGCAGGAGTTTGTTGCAATTCAGTTTGGTGATATTAAATATTTATTGTATTCCTGTAGGTATTCCGTGTATCACAGATTGTGTCATGGCTGAAATTGAGAAACTGGGGCAAAAGTATCGTGTTGCCCTAAGGTAGGGACCTATAAGTGGACTCTGTTATTGAGTTTATCTAGTCTAACTTATGAATGTGGAGAACAGGGACTCTTCCTTGGGGTACAAGAGCTAGATTCCAAATCATTAAACTTGGACAGCTTGTCACTGCTTCACTTCTTTTGTTCACCAGGCTGGATGTACCTTTTGAAGAAAGCAAGGCAATTGATCTTCCCAATCTCTTCCAGGCAGAATTCAATTCTGCCCTCCTCCTAAGTTTGTAGCTTGAGTAAATGATCAAGTTCATAGAATAACTTACTGGCTTGTAGATTCACCAGTTAGATCAAGGTTTCAAGAAAGCAGTTTATTGTGCTACACAAAGGAGACTGAGAAAGAATTCAAGGTTTTTGTGTTCCATCAGCAGGCAGAGAACTGAATGGAGTTTGCCTTGCACTTCAGTTTACTCTCCGCCTCTCACATGCCCCCAAATCTGCTTCAGGGGGTCTTGCAATCCTCCAGACTCTGATATTAAGGGTGTGAGTGGGGTTAGCATACCCAGGCAATACATCTGACAGGCAGGATGACAGTCAGAAATAAACGTTAAGCTGAGAATAGCAACCTGCAGATTTGGGGTATACCTAGCAAGGAAAAGACAGAAATTGTTTTTCTTCTAGGAATCTTTTAATTCTTCTAATTATGTCAGTTGGCCCAATGCTATCTTAATTCTCTGTTTGATTATATTACAGGATAGCAAAAGACCCACGATTTGAACGCTTGCCCTGCACTCACAAAGGGACCTATGCTGATGACTGTTTGGTGCAGAGGGTCACTCAGGTACCTCTAACTCTAGAAATGTCTGTTCTGTAGGCATGTAGATGTATGTAGAACTGCTTAATTTGTTGAAATTTATGACCTGAATGAAGCTGACATTCAATTTAAGCTGTCTTGTAGCTGATATTGCCTATTTTGGAAGGAGATTCCACTGCTACAAACAGTTGATAGTAACAAAGGAGATCCTGTCTCCACAGCTGTTCAGGACATGTCCTTGGAGATCCTGTATTTTAAGGGAGGGGGATTTGATGTTTGTCTAAAAACTTGTTCCCTCTGGAAATTTGTATCCTCTGGCACTCTGTGGCCAAAGGAAAGACAGCATTTGATTCGTTTCTCAGTTACGAGATTATCCTCTTTTCTTGCAGCACAAGTGTTACATAGTGGCTACTGTAGATAGAGACCTCAAGAGGAGAATACGAAAGATCCCGGGAGTCCCAATAATGTATATATCAAACCACAGGTAGGTGAGCTCCCACTTGAGAGTAATATTCTGACAAAATTAAATTGCAGTTTACTTTGTTATAGTGTATTTTGAAACTTTGCCTGTCGTTTTATAGATAGTCTACCTATGTAAAGGAAGGGCTTAATAGTAATAAGAAAACCACAACATGAGTGCGAGAATGCTATTGTGTTCATATCCTGCTGCTCAAACTTAAAGAAAGCCTAAGTACAGGCAGTTGTATGTTTTTGTATGTTACTGCACACAGGCACATCGCCAGGAACCCAGAAGTGGCTGGAAGTACGTGGCATCTGAAAAGACCCTTCCCAGAACCTAAGTAGGATGTCCATGGAGGGTCTTCTCATGAGCCAGAGGCGCAGTGGGGCTTTGTTGAGGCTGCTTGGCTCCCCCGCTTAACAGCTGACGTGCGGGAAAGTTGCTGCTGCTGCACTACCCTGTACATCAGCTATTCCGTGTGGAGGCTGAGCAGCCTCAACAAGGAGACTCTTACCAGAGCCCAAACAGGATGTTCTCTTCAAGCTCTGGAGTCTCCTCGCTAGCCACAAGGACATTTCAGGGTGCTCCCCACTTACGTGCATTTCACTTATGTGCGATGAGGCTGGAACGTAACCTCTGTGTATATGTAACTGCATTTATTCATACCCATACATGTTTGGTGTTACCACTCCCTTCTGCCCCTAACTCTGTTATCCACTGTAGTTCATTGGTAGAGCACATACTTTGTATGCAAAGGGTCCCATGTTCAATTCCTGGTGTCTTAATGTAGGGCTAGGAAAAACTTGCCCAAAACTCTGGTGAGCTGCTGCCAGTCATCATTGATGATAATGAGCTAAATGGACCCAATGGTCTGATTTAGTTTGAGACAGCTTCCTATGTTCCTATTAAGTCAAGATTTGCAAGCTCCATTGAACAGAGCCTGTCTTCTTGCTTTTTATTACTCTTTAAAGAACTACTCATTGGTGATGCTATATAAGTAATAACAAGGGCTATGTCAAGTAAAAGTTGATACATCACTATTTATATAGTTCTTTATAGACTAATAAAAAACAAGAAGACTGGTCCCTGGCTCCAAAAGCTTGCCGTTCTCATGTCCTTGTTTATTGTTTGCTCTCTTCCCATCAAAGTGGAAGGTGGCATACAAGAGATTTCCAGGTGGTGACCAGACCCTTGCCTGCTTACCTTCAGAAAGATGGTTGCCTTGTGGGCCTTCAGGTCACTATAGCAAAGGGTTTTATGGATTCGAGCTCACTTAATCAAATGCAATCAAATAATGCCAGCAAATACAGTGGCACCCTTATTGTGTTTTCACTGCATTTCATGGTGGGTTTCTGATAGACTACTTACCAAAATGCTTCATTCATTCTAGATATAACATTGAGCGGATGCCTGATGACTATGGAGCCCCCCGATTTTAACCACCTGTTGAAAAGCATCCAAGATATGTCTGCTGGGACCAACTGCCAGTTTTTAAAACACTGGGCCTGTTGCAAGGTTCCTGTTTCTAATTTATTTCCTGCAGTGTTTGAAGCTGAACTGATTTCTTCAAACTTGTCTCTTCGAGAAAAATCATGTGAACTGTACCCTTGCTCTGTGTTCCAGAATAAATATTCATTATTGTTTAGAAATTGGCTTTTGAGAATTTCTCTTTTTTTATCTGAGTCTTTTCTCAAGTTGCAAATGTTTCAGTTGGGGTTTCTCATGATAAAAAGTTGGGAAGGTTACTTTTGGTGGGGTTATGCAGAAATATGGTAATTTGCCAAACACTCCTGAGTAAGTTTAGCAGTCAGTCATAAGACTATCCTCTTGTGGATCAGGAATTAGTTGAGTCACAGGAAGCAAAAAGTCAAAATAAATGGACAGTTCTCTGGATAGAGAGAGGTAGAAAGTGGATTTCCCCTGAGATCGGTATTGGGACCAGTGTTTTTTAACTTGTTCATTTAGAACTGAACAGTGAGGAGGCCAAATTTGCTGATGATACTAAATAGTTCAAGGTCATTAAAACAAGAAGAGATTGAAAAGAGCTCCAAAATGACCTCTCCTTACCGAGCGAATGGGCGTTAGAAGGGCAAGCACCTTTCAATGTAAATAAGGGTAAAGTGATGCATATTAGGGGTGACAGACCAGATAGCTTGATGAACTGGAGGTGACAGACCAGATAGCTTGATGAAGTTGTTGACCTAGTGTGTGGTGGCCATCAAAAGGGTACATTCCATTCTAGGGATCATTAGGAAAGGAATTGAAGATAAAACTGTGATTATAGAAATCTTTGGTGTAACCACATTTGGAATATTGTGTAAAGTTCTGGTCACCTCATCTCAAAAAGGATATTGCAGTTGAAAAAAGGGCAACCAAGACGATCAATGGTCTGGAAACCAAGCCTTATGAGGATCAGTTGAAAGGAGATGGGTGAGCAGACTGAGAGGGAGCTATGATAGCCATCTTCAAATATCTAAAGGGTCACAGGGAAGAGTGAACAAGTTTGTTTTCTCCTGTTCTGGAGGGTAGAACTCGAACCAATGGCTTCAAGTTACAAGAAAGGAAATTCCAACTAAACATCAGGAAGAATTGTCTGACATTGAGAGCTGTTTGACAGTGGAACGATCTCCCTCGTGAGGTTGTGGGCTCTCCTTCCCTGGAGGTTTTTAAGCAGAGGTAGGATGGCCATCTGTCATGGATGCTTTAGCTGCAATTCCTGCACTGCAGGGGGTTGAACTGGAGAACCCTTGGGGGTCCCTTCCTGTAGGAAAGTTTTGTTTCTGTAGGAAAGTTTTACTTCTGCACAAACCGTTCTAAGTTGCGACATCTTCTCATCACCCTAAAATGTTCAAGTTCACACTGAGTTCATGAAAACATGGTATTCTGACCTGTTCTTAATGCATAGTTTATCACATCTATGGAACGTGATTGTTATGTCCTTTTAAGGTTTGCATTATCAATCACTGAGTAAATGTTTAAGTCTTGCCATATTAATCACTAGTTATAATTTAATAAGGAAGCTTTCACGCCTGTCCAATTCTGTGTTCCCTTTCCTGTGTTCCCTTTCCCACCCTTTAATGGCTATAGGTAACCTTTGCTTTGTACTTATGTTAACCAATCAGCAATAAGCACATATGTGGCAATGCTGTAATATTCAATAAAAGGGACTCCCCGAGACATGCTCGTGAGATGCCTCCCAGATGACACCAACCACTCATCTGTCGTTTATTTCAATCCAACACCTTCCAACTCTACAATTCTATGGTTTTAGGAAAATGCCAACCTCAGCACTCCCTCAGCATCTGAAATGTGCCCACTAATCCCAAAAGGTTGGTGGCCCATGTGAGTTGGAAGGATGGTAATGTTTTTGTTTCTTTCAGTTGCCAAACTAATGCAGGATCCATCTTGCTCTGGTCCTACTTGTGGGCTTCTCAGAAGCATCTAGTTGCCCACTTCCAGAACAACATGCTGAACAAGTTCCACAAGGTTGGCATCACTTATATTTCCAAATAATGAAATCATACCAATAAAAAAACGGTATGGAAGGGGAGGGGCATATTTGATGGACGTTATTATAAAAGCTGAAGTGCTGCGACATGGCTACAGGCTCCCCCTTGTTCCGGGCGACATTAGTCCTGCCTTGGCCAAGGCGTTCTCGCAGGGAGCTCTCCGAGTTTGTTGCTCCGTGGAGTCAGTTGCCTGGGGCCGGACCGGAAATACTCTAGCTTGAGGAAGTCGCTCTCTATGACTCCGGTTATCCACGCAGGCGCAGTGGACCGCACGCGCCCCCGTCGCCACCCGCCGCTTTCGCGGCCTGTGTTTAGGCGCCGCCGCCGCCGCTGCCGCCTGCTGAGAACCGCTTCCCGGCTCCATGTTCCCGGCGTGGGGTTTGTACGGGGCGGCCCCTGGGGCTTACCCTCCCCCGCCCACCATGATGCCTCCGCCGCCAATGGCCGGGCCTCCTCCGGCGGTGCTGCCCAACGCCATGCCGCCGCCGGCTCTGGGCAGCTACGCGGCTTCGTCGGCGGCTCCTGGCGCCGCGACGGCCGCCGCCGGCACGTCCGGCTTCCTGAGCCTGCAGGAGCAGCACCTGGTCCAGCTGCAGCAGCTCCAGCAAATGCACCAGAAGCAGCTGCAGTCGGTGTTGTTAGGCGGGCCTCCCCCGCCACCCGGCGGGCCTCCCCCGAGCCTGCCGCCGCCGCCGCTGCCCAGCGCCGCTCCTCCTCCCCCCGCCGCTTCCTGGCAGCCGCCGCTGCCCCAAGGGCCGCCCTCGGCGCGCAGCTACCCGAAGCCGTTCAAGCACCGCGAACCCTCGCCGCCGCCGCCGCCTCTCCCGCGGGACGCGCTGCTCCACAATGCCCAGAGGCCTCCCCTGCCTCTCGGAGAGGATGTCAAGGAGCCGCCTCGGGATGAGTGGAAGCCCCATGGCCCCGCGGCCAGCCCTCGCATGGATATGGACATGGACCTGTCCTCTCCGCCACAGTCATCGGCCCAGCCGTACATGCCCTCGGGACCCTCCCTTGAGACGGACCCTTACATGTCTCAGGCTCTGCCGCCACAGAACTCCTCGTCGCAGCCCTACCAACCCCATTCGAAGTTGCCTAAGGCAGCTCCACGCACCTTTTCGGACCACCCTCCTCCAGCCGTTTCTCAGCCTTACCAGTCCCAGGCTTACCCACCCACGCCCCAGACCTCAGCTTGCCAACCGGGCCAGCCCGTTACTCCATCCGACTCGCGCTTTGCCCCATCCCAGATTCCTCAGCCTGCTCTTGAACCTCAGGAGTTAAGACAGGGCAGTGGTCCAGACATAGATATTAGGTGTGAGCGACAGCAAGCCGCCCTGCACGCAGACCCCTCCACAATGACCGCCCAGGTAAGAATGATGTGTCCGCTGTAGTTTGAATAGCTCCATAGGACCCAGGGTTGAGGTGTGCATAGGTGGGAGTTGGAGTAAGATAAAATTGACGAGATGGAATAGCAGGTTCTCATTTAAATAGCAGGCATCTTGGTTAAAATTAGGCCATAGGGTCTAAAGCAAAGATGACTGACCTTCCACCCAGGAGCCTAGTCTTGACTAGACCCATGAGAGAGACCTCACCAGTTTTGATGGTGGTAAAAAGTGCACACAATCCTGGGTGATAAGAGAGGAGGGATTTAAAACTACCCAATCCAATGCCCTGATGATGCAAATTATCTCCTCCCTGGTTATCAGAATGGCCATCTGATGAGTGGGGAGGAGCTGCTGGCATTCCTACTTTCATTTATTTGCAGAGTTATTTCTTTTCTACTGTCATATTGGGGCTGCTTGATAAATTATGCTTTTCCTAAACTAAAAAAGGACTTCTTTGTGTAAGAAATGTGAAAACTCACAGGTTAGTGCCATGTGGGCGCTAAGTCTGCCTGGACAAGCATGCATAAGTTCATATCTTTTCTTTGAAGGAAGTGCTTTCATTTTAGAAAACAGTAACAAATAAATTGGCTTTAAAGGTAAAGGTACCCCTGCCCGTATGGGCCAGTCTTGACAGACCCTGGGGTTGTGCGCCCATCTCACTCAAGAGGCCAGGGGCCAGCGCTGTCCCGAGACACTTCCGGGTCACGTGGCCAGCGTGACAAAGCTGCATCTGGCGAGCCAGAGCTGCACACGGAAACGCCGTTTACCTTCCCGCTGGTAAGCGGTCCCTATTTATCTACTTGCACCCGGAGGTGCTTTCGAACTGCTAGGTTGGCAGGCGCTGGGACCGAGCAGCGGGAGCGCACCCCGCCGCAGGGATTCGAACCGCCGACCTTTCAATCGGCAAGTCCTAGGCGCTGAGGCTTTAACCCACAGCGCCACCTGTGTCTTTAACGCACCTTTATTTTTTTATTGGCTTTAACGCACCTTTATTTTTTTGTTTCAAAACAGGAGTGGATTGGAGGGGGGCTTAATAGAAGCTATGAAGTCTCAGGCCTAGAACATTGGGTTTTTGTTTTTATTTTTAAGAAACTGAGTGCCTCAGAGTTAAGCAGAATGCTTTTCAACTCTGAAAATCACAGGCAGTCCTATGTGTTGGGGACTACAAGAGCACTTCTGAGAAGGGTTGTGCTGTTGTTCCTTTCCTTTTTTGATTTGAAATAAGATTCATTTCCTCCTTTAGGAGCAGAGTGGGTATGATTTAAACATGTTGCTCATTCACAGCAAGCCATAATTTGTTTCTAACTATGTTTTTCGTGGCATTTGAAAGGGGCTGGTATGGAATTACCTTGGATTGTGATGTAAGCATTTCACTCCCTGGGGCCCCATGTCCATTTCAGTCGCTCACAATTGATGAGGGAATAACAGCAGTGATTTTATTTTCCTTTTTAGTTACCTTCAAAAAGGTAACTCAACCTGATAAATAGTCATATGATTGCTGTCAGTGGTATACCATGCAACTGCAGTCCATAGTTTACCATAAGGGAGAATGCTGGAGGGGAAAATAACACATATGCTATTTGCCTGTGTGTTTTCTACTATTCTCTGAACTCTGTGGTATTCTTGTTAGTAGCATATATAGCTACTATTAATAATTATTGTGGTGCTTTGTTTATAACTGTACAAAAGGGAATTAGCACTTAGGCACACATATCCAGGCAGACTTCACCCCATGATGATCTAACATTAATTTTACAATTCCTGTGAAAATACATGAGAGTATATAAGAAGTGGAAAAGAAAGGGGTGCCTTTCTTTGAAGCCTTTTGCAGAGCAGATCTGTAATTTCTTCATGTAACAGTTGAAAATTTCTAAGATGGAAAGAATGAAAAATGTATACTTCATTGATGCTAGTATCCTGTGTGAGGTTGGAGCAGGGATTCAGAATGGTGCATGCTCAGATTCTTCTTTCTCCTTCTATGCAATTTGTTTAAGCTCAGTTATGTGTAAGGCAGGGAGAAAAGGGGATATGCCTAAATTTTGTTACATTGTACAGTACATTTTCATTTGTATTTGTTTAAGATTTTGATTGCTGAGAGTAATTTTGTGAGCCAGTTCTCAAGCCAGTTTTCAGATCTTTAATTGTAAGATTTCTATACCAAGTGATAGGGGTAGATTACTGACCTGTTAGTTGAGTCATCATAATAATTTATTATTATTTATTTTTTATACCGGGCCCATCTGGCTGGGTTTCCCCAGCCACTCATAACATTTTATCATATTGATAAAATCATTTCTTAAGCTATTAGGAGGTCAAATCTTACTAATAATTAGTCAGCAGATCAGCTGTATTCTTACTGCTTCTGGTAGAAGGAGGGGTAGCAGTCTAAACCTGCATTTTCTGCCCTTCCATTGTCTCCTGGGGTGAATTTAGTTATTATACCTGCATGTTGGGTGATGTAAATTATGTCAGGTTCTGTGGGTGGGAGTGGAACCAATGGTTAGACAGTGTTAGGATGCAGTGCAATTTTGTTATCTCTCTCCATGCCTTCAACATACCCATTCACCACCCCCCTTGACAGAACCCTTCTTTTGTCTTTTACACTGACATTGTTTCTACTGGTTTAATTTGGGGAGATATACCACTTCCTAACTACTGTATCTGGGGGTAAGGATTGCATTGTATGTCCCATTGATCTCAGTGAGACTTTCTCAATAAACAACACAGGGGATTGGGGCTGTTCTGGTCGCTCAGACAGAAAACAGGAATTTTGAGGAAAAGGGAAATTAGATATATGCAGTATTGGCTGTACTGGCACATCTTTAATTTTTCTGCAATCAGTAGTTGCCCAGATGTTTACAGTGTAAACTTTATATAGTGTAAGTAATCCTGATAGGGAGACCATATATCTATGTGACCCAATCATATTCTATGTGTTCTGTAGTCTACTATGAAAAATGAATAAAGAGGGGTTTTTCATGTTAATCAGTTTCACAGATAAATAAATGTTATTAGAAATGAGTGCCTGTGGACATGTGCACACATCACAGCAATCACAGTTTTAAATAATTAACCAGAAAACAGAAATGGCCAATCTATAATAACTGATGAGTTCAGAGGTATCAGCAGAGGATTCTCTCTATATAATTTTGCTTTCAAAACTTAAGAAAGCAAAATTTCTGCAGGCTTTTTTTTTTTTAAAGACCTGAATCCTCCCTACAAGAGAATGAGAATAGCTCCAAAGAAAGGGAGAAATGTTTTATTGACCTCTTTGAAACACTTATCATAAATACAATTTTTAAATATTTGTAGAATTTATTTAAACATCACCTTCCTTTAAGCAAAGAATCGGGAAATGGTGAAAAATTAGTATTACAGCAGAGATGGGTCTTTGTAGCTACAGAGTACATTAATTGGAATGAAGCTACAAAGCAACTACAGATGAAGACAAAGCCAATCATGGTTGTATGCATTTCTCCATATTTTAGCACTCATCTACGTAGCATTTCGACATCCAACATGTTATAAGATTCTCCCTGTGTTTATACATATTTTGATAGAAAACAAATATAGTTGGTGCCTTTAGCACCAACAGATGCTGAAGAAAAATTGGGCTACAACAGACCCAGGGCAGACAAAAGGCTTAATCTGAAGCAGAATAAAAATATAACCTGCACAATGGTGTTTTTTACTGTAGAATCTGGGGGGGAAACATGTTCCTTGCTTAAGCAAGCATATAAGCACAAGTCTGATATCATTGGTTTGTACAGGTCATTGTAATGCTTTAAAATTTGGTGCTGGGTTCTTCCTGAGCTTCTTGCATGTATGGGACGACAGGGGTGTAAGTATTAATGTCCCCACTTGTGCAAGTCGTCCTTAGAAGGGTCACCATGGGCCAGACCAGCCCGCTTCTGAGAATGTTAGAAATTAGCCAAGCGCATTTTGCGACTGTTACAGGTCCATTTGCAACCACATGCAGATTGCTGGATACTAGATTGGTGACTGGGGAAATCAAAATGTCGCTTGAAGGATCTGGAATGTTTTCTTTAAATCTTGAATTTGTTTTATTCTGAATTGCTTTATCTGATGTTCCACCTTGAGATTTATTCTGAAACAATGTACATAAAACAGTATAAATCACAGTACTAAAGTAATTTTAAAACTATAAACCCCATTTTCCTGTTATTTATATATGAATTTATTTGAAACTTTCTTACCCTGCCCTTCTGACAATACTGTACCCTAGGCCAGATTGAAAAACAGAATCAGTCATAATGAAAGGAAGTAAAATAAAGGAAACATGGACACTCGATGTTTAAGCAAAAATGATAAAAATGTTATGATTATTGACAGATTAAAGGCCACCAATTACAAAACCATTCCATAATTAAAATCCTATTAAAGGCTTACATTTTCATTGTGCCTTTTGATCCTTACTCCAAAGGAATAGCTGTAGCAACCTGGGGTCGTATCCAGTGCTGTGCCAGAAAATTTCCTCTTGTGGAATGGGACCTCCCCTTCCTTCTGTGTAACCCCAAAATTTGTTTCAGAGGGTTCTCCAATTCTCTCAAGCAGATTTTGAGGGCACACAGGGGCTTGCTGGTGTGGCAGAAGAAGGAGGATAACTTACATTGTTCATTCAGAAGTCTGCTGAACAAACGAGACTGCAGTGTTGGATGCTACTCTTGTTTTTTTCGAAAGTAGGTCCAAGTGTCCTTTGAAAATGAGGCACATTTGCCATTTTTCAGTGGTTAATGTAGCTTTCTTTCTAGGATATGACCTTGTCTCTTAAGCCGAGATACTACTGTACTTCTCATCTTTTTTGTTATAGGAACAGCAGCAATTTTGGTATCAACAGCATCTGCTTACTCTGCAGCAAAAGGCAAAAGCACATGCACTGGGACAGCAGCTGCCATCAGGTCTAGGAGTGGTAAATGATGCTCCTGAGCAGAGGCAAGAAGAAAGGGAAATACCCATTTCTGATGTGCTTTCTGACCCCCCTTTGCTTTCTGAGCCCAAATTACCGCAGCCCAAAGGTGATGACCTTCCTTTGTCATCTGTTGAGCCCAAGGTATGCTGTGCACAGAGGTGTCATTATGTGTTGTGTTCATTCTTTTGTCATTTCAGATTGTCTGGAAGGACTGATTGAAAAAAATAGGGCCCCGGTGCAGTAGGCTTAGAACACAGGGATGATTTATGAGACCTTTTGCTGATCAGTTGTGGTTTACATAATAATAATAATAATAATAATAATAATAATAATAATAATAATATCTTTATTGTCATTGCCCCCTCTCAGGGACAACGAAATTACTTGGCTGCTCCATCCACCCAGATAGGGCACTCCACTTAAAATCAGAACAACTATGGCCCTGATGCAAGCCTTAAAGACAACAGTCATTGGGTTTATGTGCTTTTCTTAACAAAGTATTGAAGTTTTTTAAAAATACATTTCATAGCAAGTGTATAAATCTTCCTTGCATCTTCAGCATAGGTTGAGGAGATAAATGTAAATGAATCAGAAATGAACTGCAAGTCCCTATCAAGATCTCTGTGGGATCCATTGTCACTCTGTTCTGTAAATGGTGACCCTGTAGTAGAGCACATGTTTTGCTAGCAAATGGCTGGCCGTATTGATGTCCAGTTCAGAATGTTTAGCATTCTGTCATGTGGAGTTTATAATCATCTTGTGGAAATGCCGTGTGCATTGGGGGATATCTGTATGGGGAGTGGAAAGTCTCAAAGAAGGTAATGCTATTCAAAGCTTCCTTGGGGTATCTTCATTACTTGAAGGTACCAAACGATAACACAGTATAATTATTTGTGCTTCTGTGTTGACTTTGCGTTCAGGAAGAAGTTGCATTACATATTTCCAACACTGTAAAACAGTAACATCTCCATATTAGGATCAAGCTTTAAGACCATAAGGGTTGCCATGCTGGAGCAAACCATAATTCACAGAGATAAGTCTAGTCTTATTTATCCACCGTGGATCAGACAATGCTGGTGATAGGGACCTTATCCACCCTGCCTGGCAGCATCTCATACAGAGAGAGAGAGACTGACTGACTCTGTATCATGGATACTGTTTACTTGTCAAGATACTACACTTTCATAAGTTTGTTCTCCATGAATTAGTCTTCTCCTTTTATAAAGTCATCTCAACCAGTGACTGTCTTTATTTCCTGAGTAGTTGCAGCCAGATTGGGTGCCACTAGTATGCATATAATAAGGTTATAGTTTTTTGAAATCATACGCATCACATTTTGCTTACATGGAATCTTAGGTACTTGAATTTTAATCCTTATTTTCCATTTTGGATAAATTCTTTTTAAAACTTTTCACAACTGCCTGGGATTTTACCATCCTAACTAATTAGGTGTCATCTACAGACGTAACTGCCACATTGTTCAATCCTATTGCAGATGAATTATTAATAATATAACCCAGCAAGCCCCTATAAAGATCTCTGTGGGATCCATTGTCCCTCTGTTGTGTAAATGGTGACTCCGTAGTAGAGCACATGTTTTGCTAGCAAGTGGTTGCATTTTCAGTCTTTAGATAGGACTGAGAAACACTCCTGCTTGGAGGGGTTACTGTCATTCAGTGTAGACAGTACTAAGGTAGATAGACCAGTGTTCTGACTTGGTATAAAGCAACTTCCTATGTCCCTTCCTGCCCATTTTATCACAACGTCCTCATCTTCCTTATTTTTTATCCTAATCTGTAAGAGTCTCTCCACTTATACATTGACCAAATGACTTAGCCAAAAACCTTTTGGTCATCTGTAATATGTATCCTCAAAAGAAATGCAGAAAGTTAATATTTCCCTTTGTTGAAGCAATACTTATCCTCTTTTAGTAAGACTTCTTGTTCTTATGTTTGACAATTCTTAATGCTTTCTTTCATTTTATATGGAACTGAAATTGGGCTGGCAAGGTCTGTAACTACCTGGATGCCCTCTTTATATCAAAATGCATTTTAGATAAGAACGTTGACTTTAATACTATTACATATTTAATTAACTGACCAACAATTTTGACCAATAGAAATAAAATTTTTTGCAGTTTTGCTATAGTCCTTCAGTATTCTTTTTACACCTTTATCATCTTAAATGTTTCTGCTACCTTCACTAGTTGGTTTTCTCTGTAGAGTGTGTTCTGATCATATCACAATCTCAGTTGGTGAGTGTTGAGAGGATTGTAATCAAAATGGGACAGCTGAGTGCTCGCTTCGGCTGCACATATACTAAAATTGGAACGATACAGAGAAGATTAGCATGACCCCTGCGCAAAATGGGACAGCTGCAAACTAAGATGGAGGTATTTTCATGTTCAAAGGTATCCAAAGATTGTAGAGGTAGAAAAAAAAAACTTTAGGAAAAAGAGCATAAATTTAGTGGGAACTTTCCCAAAAACAGCCCAGTGAAGACTGAGCATGTTCAGTGATTGCAGAATGTTGAGGGGCATCTGTTAGGTTTAAACAAATATCTGAAAAGGGGAAGAATGGAGTGTCCCTGAAGGGGGAGGGAACAGTTTAGAGACTGAGCACTCCACATTGTAACATTCTGTTGTGTGTTAGTTTTGTTTAATATTTATTTTAATAACTTCAGTGTGTCTCTCAGGTTGTTGATTTTTGCTTGTTTTATTGTTGATTTGCATTCAGTTTGCCAGAGTTTGTTCTGTCTTCAGTTTAATAGGAATCCTCTTTGTTTTTGCAGATCTTTTTGTTTTAAATTAAGTATGACTGTGTTGAGTTTGTTGGCAGTTTTCTGATCTTTTGAATGTTGAGTTTGACAGAGATTTGATCAGTGTTGCCAGTCCCAGGCAATTAGGATCCAAACTCTTTCTATCAAATTTGGACTCTGCCATGACCCAGCCAGTTTAGGGGTGGTTGAAGTAACCCACTATTATTTCATCTTCTGTTTCAATTGCCTACCTAAGTACCTTTTGCATTTAAAAATCACCATCAAAGTTTGGGATAGGGGAGTGATATTAGCCCAGTTTGCATGTAATGTTAAAAATAAATTCTGTTGCATGCTACTCAGAAGTCCTCACTATGCTGATCCCCCACTTTTGACCGGTGTGCCAAGGGGGAAACAAAGCAGAGACTGGCATGTGAACCAGCACTCATAATTTGTCTGGAGATAAACAAACCATGAGAGTAGGTTTATACATAATGCAAAGCCAGCTTCTGGTTTGTTTCCTCCCTGGTGCAATAAAGCTGTGAGCTGGGGAGCTGTGGTGTGGACTTTTAAACAGCATACACATTGTGCTAAACCATAGTTCATTTTAAACTATGGTTTAATGTTAAGTGTGTTCCTTATATTTTACTTACTCTTTTGGTGTGCTGTTCTCTACCCATAAGTTTGTTTTTCTATTTCTCAATTTTGGATTCTGTATCCAACTGACACACAAAGCACCAACACCTCCTTTACATTCTATTCTGACCATTCTATGGATTTCATATGTTGTGATAGGCCAGTTATATTTCTGTATTTTTATTTTAAAATAGGAAGGAAGTATACAACATAATGTGCAAATACAACAAAGCATAAAATAGCATAAAATAATACGAAGATACAATACATCTCTTCTCTTGGTTTGAAGCATCCAGTGTATGTAGGATTTCTCCTACAGTTTCTGACAAGAGTGACTTGTTATTTCTGGTGATTGGATTTAATTGCTAAGACTTAAAATGATGTACTACTTACAAGGGCAAGTGTTAGGCAAATAAATTCCTGGGCACATCACCAATTAATTAGTTCATCAGCCATCATTAAAAGTAGTATGGTTCTAAAGTGATAATTTGACTACTCTGGAAGAATTAAATATCCCCAGTAATCCTAAAGTCTTGGTCCAGCATCTGTTTGTTCTTTTTTTGGAACACTTTTATCTCATTTTATAGCCCCAAGGCAGGACGCGGGTGGCGCTGTGGTCTAAACCACTGAGCCTCTTGGGCTTGCCGATCAGAAGGTCAGTGGTTCAAATCCCCGCGACGGGGTGAGCTCCCGTTGCTCAGTCCCAGCTCCTGTCAACCTAGCAGTTCAAAAGCATGCCAAAAAGTTCAAGTAGATAAATAGGTACCACTACAGCGGGAAGGCAAACTGCGTTTCCGCTGCTCTGGTTTCGGTGTTTCATTGCACCAGAAGCGGCTTAGTCATGCTGGCCACATGACCCAGAAAAACTGTCTGCGGACAAACGCCAGCTTCCTTGGCCTGTAAAGCGAGATGAGCGCCACAACCCCAGAGTCGTCTGTGACTGGACTTAATAGTCAGGGGTCCAGACTAATTTAGCTGTACTTAGACAATACTTTGATTACACGAAAATCAATGGGACTGTACTTCAACTAAAGTTCAACAAACTTAACAGCATAAAGCTAAACAGATCTACTTATTAGCTAGTTCCATTAGCTAGTTTTCAGTGGGTCTTATTTCTAGGCAAATGTGTATATGATTACAACCTTAGTTTGGGGCCAACTGTTGGTGTCCATACAGTGTTAAGATTATTCAGTCAGGATTTTTGCCATCTTCCTTGGAATCAGAATTTGCCTGCCACCTATTAGTTTAACTGAGGATGTCTGAGTTAAGTGAGTCCTTGCAGTGCATGAGATTCTTATGCTAACTGGTATAGGTTTGTGTTGGAGTAGCTGGGCATAGGAAGGAAGGAATTTCCTTCATGGGCATAAATCACCTGATGTGTGAGGTGTAAGGTCAAATGAGCCAGTTGCTGTGGTAATGGCCTTGGAACTCTAGCTATATTGATGTGATTAACGTATGCTAGCTAGTTTTGTGTTGATGTTACTGTTGCAGTTGAAGCCTTGGAATTAGAGCAACAGGGACACTCTGTATCTGTATATGAAAAGCCTGCAAACTGGAAGTTATTTTTCTTTTTGCTCAGTCTGCAACAGTAAAAGATCTGGACCTTACTGGCTCTGCTTCTGTGTAGTAACTTTTACTGTGAGCACAACCTAGATAATAATAATTTTTTTTTTTTTATGTGTAACCCACCCTTCCGACTAGGTTGCCCCCAGCCACTTTGGGTGGTTTCCAACAAATATAAAAGCATTGTGGATGTGTCTTAATATCTCAGATTACCAACAGCTTGTACTTACCTAAGTTTGTATCTGGCAATAAGTCCTTATTTAAGCTAAACAATTAAAGTTTTGTCAATATGCTATGCATAGATTTATTGGACAGAGTTATGTTTCAGCTATTTACCATTGTAATCTAATTGCAATTATTCTGGGTTATATGTGATGCCCTGGTGTCTTGTGGAGGCCACTCCCCTGTGAGTGAGGATTTATGGTTTGCAATCAGTAGACTTAAGTAACTAATTTACTTACCATATTTTTCGCCCTATAAATGAAGGGGAAATGTGTGTGCATCCTATGGGGCAAATGTAGGCTTTCACTGAAGCCTGGAGAGCAAGAGGGGTCGGTGCGTACGGACCCCTCTCACTCTCCAGGCTTCAGGAAGCTATCTGCAAGCCTGGGGAGCCCCGCAGGCTCTCCAGGATTGCGGATAGCAGCCTACATCCCAATTGGTGCAGATATCGGGCAGCCCCACAAGCTCGGGGGACAGCGGGGAGGCGAAGCGCCGCCATCCCGCTATTCCCCAACCTGGTTTGGAGGCTGGGAGTGGGGAGAAGCAAGCTTGCTTCTCCCCATTGCCAGCCCCACAAGCTTGGGGGACAGCGGGGAGGAGGAGCGCCGCCACCCTGCTATTCCCCCGACCTAGTTTGTGTTACGATATAGAAGCAATGCAGCTGCAAACTGCTAGCTTGAAAACATCACATGATGGAATGTTGGGACTGTTCCGTGGGAAACAGAGGGACAGTCAGTTCACAGGGCAATGCACCGGAATTAGCTCAGAGTGTAATTTGAGCTCTTCCTCTTGCTCTTGTACAGGAAGTACAGGAAGTTTTTGTCACCTGACTGCTGGAGTTTGGAGAGAGCAGTCATGTTTTCTGTAATGCTGCAAAGACAGAAATAAGAGCATGTAAATACGTTTCTGTCTATCTCCTTTTCCCTGCCGGGGGAGCAGGAGGGAGGGGGGGTGTTCTTCCCACGTTTGGCGGAGTTTTGCCTATCGTGACCTAGCCTGGATCCTGCTGGGGAATGCAGCCAGGGAGGTCAACAGGAGACCAAGCCGGGTGCCTGGGAGAGTTGCCAGTTTCTCCCGATAAAGGCTTGATTTCCGACAGTTTGGAGGCTGGGGGTGGAGCCCCACAAGCTCGGGGGAGAGCGGGGAGGCGGAGCGCCGCCATCCCGCTATTCCCCGACCTGGTTATGAGGGTGGAGAGAGGCAAGCTTGCCCCACGGAGGCTAGAGAGGCTGTCCCTGAAGGCAGAAGAGGGAGACGGAGCGCTCCATCTCCCTCTTCTAGCTTGGGGATGGCTGTGCAAACCTGGGGGTGGAAATAAAAAAAATTTCCTTGATTTCCCCCCAAAAAAACTAGGTGCGTCCTATGGGCCGGTGCGTCCTATAGGGCGAAAAATGCAGTATTTCAGTGGGTCTATTCTGAATATGACTTAGGTAGAATCTATACACATATAAAAACTGTTCTGAAAATGCCTTTTTTAAAAAAGTGTTTTAAAAAATACATTGAATTTTCCATAAGGCTCACCATCGCCATATAGTGCCACATTGTATATTGCACTTGAAACACACTTAAAACGTTTTATTTGTAACTGTATAGCTGAGTCCTTAGTTGTATATCATCCAGTATCTTGCACAACAGATCATTGAATAGGGCAACTATCAGAATTTATTTCACTAGCATATCTAGAGATATGATAGTGCAATAAATTCTGATAGTTGTAAAATACCTGTTTAGTTTTTATGTGTTCTGGCAACCAAAAGTAGTGCTCTTGGGAAGTAGTGTTGTGTGTTTTTTTGTTTTGTTTTGTTTGTTTTTTTGTTTTGTTTTTTGGTCGGAGATTCTCACTAAAAATAAAAATAAAAATAAAAATAAAAATCTGTATTTGAAAAGGAGGAACTGGGATAATCCTGCTCTGACTTGTGGTCAGATATACTTTCTACCATAGGCATGCACTTACATTATGCTGTGCCTGGACTATTTAACTTGTTGAAGAAGGGGAGGATGGGACAAAACCCTCTGTATTTGCTTGCTTTCGGGCATGTACAACTACTTTCCCCAGTACTGACAATGATTAGAGCTGTATAACTGATGTGCTGTATGATTGAACAAGTTTTCTATTATTTGATATTTGCTTATTCCTCCAGTTGAGCATTGAACCACCAGAGGATCCTGAGGAAAGTTTGAGATTACAGCAGCTACAGGCGGCAGCCACACAATGGCAACAGCATCCCCAGCAGCGAGTGGGTTTCCAGTATCAGAGAATAATGCAGCAGCATGCACAGTTGCAACAAATTCTACAGCGCTACCAACAGATCATACAGTTGTCGCACTTGCCAGTGAGTCATTAAAGTAATATGATTTGATCCATATTTTTCCCACTTGAGTGAGATACTTAATACAATTTAATGGTGCTAACAGAGTTTCATGACTCTTCATGGTGGTCCACAGGTCAGCTTTGGCCTGTTAGAGGTCCCAGTTTGGCCCAGCAAGCTGTTCTTGGTAAAGCGCAGCCTTCCGTCCCACCACATTGTATGACACCTCAGGTGTGGAGCAGTTACCAAGGTGGCTCCAAATGAACAACTGGAGGAGTAAAGTGAGCTCCCGATTATTCTTTTGCTTTGAGCAAGGCATGCTTCAATCACCCATCAGCCGATCCTGATCTACCAGTGAGTGGTTAGATTGTGCCCTGCTCTAGGACTTGCACTGAAGCCCCTGCTGAAGTGGAGGGAGGGATCTCCATTTAAGCAGGGCTTTCAATGCAAACTCATTTGTGATGCTGGAGCAAGCCTCTTTGGAGCTGCTCTGGGGGTGCGCCTTCAAAGAGCATCATCACCTTGACATCATTATGACTGATGGGCAAACTGCGAAATTTTGACCCGTGAGGCAGATACAGATCTGAACCATCAGAGAAGAAAGTTCCCCAACTCTGATGTGGACCTTTGCTCATTGACTACATGTTAACTTCTGAAAAAGCAGACAAGAAGCTAACATTACAGTCTTGTTTTATGTTGTAACCTGCCCTGTAATAGTGAATCAATGAAGAGTAGGCAAGAAATTGAACCAAGAAGAAGAAAAGTAATACTGTATATTGAAGCATCTTCCTTGTGAGAAGAAAACTAAAAAATATGTTCACTAATCTAAATAGACTATGTAGAAAGAATTTCCATTTTTTCAGTAGGTTTAATCATGCAATATATTTAGAGTCAGAGTGTAGAATCATTTTAGTTTGGTAGGGGGTGAATCTGTGATATTAAAGAAAAATAAAGTTCAAAGGCCCAAATCTATGACTTCACCTTTAAAGCACAACAATTTCATGGAAGATGTTGGAAAGCATGAACAGTGTTCAGTGTACAGGCCTGTGCTTTGCTATGCGACAATTAAGATATGTTTGTGTCTAAAGCATTGTGAGTACATTGAACTAACGTAAAGGGTGTTCCTTACTACTTTTTCTTTCTGGCAGACAATGTCAGTGGATACGCAGCTACAGCATTATGAAACACAGAACAAACAGTTCCAGCCACTTTACAAGGAGTGGGAACGTGAATTTCAGCAGTGGCAGGATCAAATTCAGGCCTACCCTCACAAAGACCAACTTCATGAGTGTGAGAAACAGTGGAAAATGTGGCAGGGACAGATGAAAGTCACTTACACCCACCTTCAGGAGAAAGTGAAGTCTCTTCGGAACATGAGCAGTCAGTATACTGGGAGTGTAACTTTGCCGCCTGCATTTTCTGCATATTCTCAAACAGTACAAAGTGGTATGTCCGTTGGGCAGCCTCCTTTGCCCTCAGCTGTGCTGCCTCCACCTTCCACTGGATTCTCTTCTGGCCCACAAAAGTCTGATATGCCTATTTCAAAAGAATCTGGTCCTCAGAACACCCAGAGCACTGAAACACCGAGGCCAAATTTGTACCCTACTCCTGGTTCTTTTAAAGTTACTGAGTCACTTCCCACTACCCAAAGTACAGAAATGCCCAGGCCAGGTCTACTTTCTACTCCTTCCGCAGCTTCTTTTTCATTTAAAGTAACTGAGTCTTCTGCCACCTCACAGGCCTCAGAGACAACCAGGCCACCTCCATTTCCTTCTCCTGCCTCTTACTCATTTAAAGAGTCACTTCCCACTCCCCAGACTACGGAGATGGCCAAGCAAGGTCTGCTTCCTACCCCTACCGCTGCTTCTTTTTCATTTAAAGTAACTGAGTCTCCTGCCACTTCCCAGAACATGGAGGCAACCAGGCCACCTCTGCTTCCTACCCCTGCTTTTCCTTTTAAAGGTAATGATACACCCGTGGATATTGTCAGGCCAGGCCTGCTTCCCACCCCTTCTGCTTCTTCCTTTTCGTTTAAGGCTACGGCTTCTCCTGCCATGACCCACGCTACAATGGATGCAACCAGGCAACCTCTTCTTCCCACCCCTGCTTCCTTTTCTTTTAAAACTACTGATACATCTGCCACCCAGAATTACCACTCAAATGTGACATCATCTGCTAGCACTTCAGACCAAGGCAGTTCTTATGCGCCTCCGGGCAAACAGGCAATGCCATTTGGTTCTGTTTCATCAGAACTAACTTCTGCTGAAGTAAAACCTCACTCTACAGTGTCCTTCTCATCTGCATCCACCGCCAGCACCACTACTACCTATCAGAGCAGACCAGGGAGGCCAGCCGGGTTTCCTGATTCTGCCAGGGGACAGCACCATGAAGGTCCAAGGGTGTCAAGGTAGGTTTTCTTTCTGTCTCATTTTTGTATAGCAATGCTGTTTTGGATGATAGTACAGTAGAAACACTCTTAAATATTGTTATGTAATCCTGTGTGCTTTGCCAGTAGGACATGGTATTTCATGTGACTGTGCTCATTTAGTGGTTGTTGCCCGCCCAATGGTATCCCTGGCCTATTTTAATCTTATGCTTTACCATATTTTAACCTCATACGTTCTTCCAGAGTATTTCTTGAAATACCCAAAGCCAGGTCTTTTTTTTTTTTCATTTTGTGTGTTGTTAGTAGCTTTTTAATTGAATGTTCCAAAGGGAAAGGGGGAGCAACTGGTGGTCCAGAACAAACCCAGTGACCAGATATTCAAGTAAATAGACCTTTAGTTGGAGGCTTCCCCATCTTCCTTATGTTTACAGAAGGTCACCTTCTCATATGCTGCCTGTTGTCATGTCCTCTGTCCATGATTATGGTGCACAGGGGTGGCAGGTGGACTCTTCCTTCCAATATTGAAGCATTAGGAATTTAGCCACCATGAGTGTCCTTAGAAACCAATAGAATTGTCTGTTCTTTACTTGATAATTCTCTTGGTGAGGGGCAATGCTTGAACCAAATCTGTGGGAGCCTGTAGTACCAGTCCTCATAATGCTAATGAGGTTAAGTGCCAGAAGCTTTGTAGTCAAAACAGCTTCACTCACAAACAAGATGGAGGCATCCATATACTCAGGGGAAATGGAGAATTAAAAATAAAACTTACATGCAGAGTGTACTCAGGTGTGGGCTGCAGGGTGAAGGAAGGAGTAAATCCATGCACATCCCAGTATGGCAATTACTTTCCTCCATGATGCCTCAAATGCATCTTGGGGGAAAGCACGAGGGAGGTTGTCAGTGAAAAGGGAATTGGGGCCAGAGTTAAGCCCCCTCTCCCAGTCACTCAACTGCTGCTGTTCACAGGGCACTCAGGTCTGCTGCCAAATGTATAATTCTGGTCTCACAAAAAACAAACCAAAAGCAGAGTTTGTGCTTTTGTTCCTGCTGCTCTATTTAATAATATCCCACTTTACACAAAATTAGCAACAGTTTATATATAGTTTTTTAAAAAACAAAAAAACCAACAACTAGAAGCTACCTAACAAAGCAAAAGTCTGCCTAAGTAAAATCATCTTCAGTGCCCACCTGTAAGCAGCAAAAGTGATTGTTCTGCAGGTGTCTTGTTTGCACACACAAAACAGAGATAAGAGGGAGATATTGTATTGCAAATTGTTATTGTTTGTAACACTAGTGTAATCTCAGTTGTCATCTTCAGTTTATAATTTAATAAATGCTTTTAAATTATGTTTTCTGAAGTGTGAGACTTCTAGGCTCTCTGAAGCCCAGAACTTGGTCGGACACTACTTCTTACACCTAAAAGGACAGGAAGTAAATCCCAGGCTCACACCTACCTGTGCCTCAACCTCTATCTGCTTTTCCCAAAGGATGAAGACACCTGACTCAGTAGAATACTGCATGTGTCTACATCTTTCACCCCATGAACCAAATAAGGTGGTTCTTGAGTCTAACCCTTGAGTCAGACATTCCTTTCTATCTGAGGAAGAGATGGAGAAGATGAGCATAGATATGGGTGAATCCAATACTTGTTCCTGTCATGCTCCATTTGCATGCAGCAAATCTAATATTTTGGTGAATTTTGTGTATCGTTATTACTTAATGAGATTTTAATTTGGCAGCTGTTTCCAAGAGGATTTATGGAGTTGTTTTATATATAGAAGTCTCACAAAATCTATTACTTGAATAAAATGTCTCGTTTCTAAATACACAGATTTGATGCACCTCGAGGAAGAGATTTCGATAAATTTGAACCTGCAAGACAGCAAGGACCTCATTTTCAAGGGCAACGTTTCGATGGTCCAAGGCCAAGATTTCAAAATCAGCTTGTCGATGGATCTTCAGGCAAACAGGGGAAAATCCCCCGGGGCCCAGCAGCAGCATTTTATACTCCCTCAGGCACTTCACAAATGCAGGCTTCCCAAGCAAGTGGACCACGGTGGCGGGGGCCTAGGCCTCCTTTGGGACAACAGAACCATCAGACAGAACATAAGGAATCTTTTACTGATATGAGCAATAATCAGACAGTGGCAAATAAATCTAAACCTAGACCAGATACAAAGGTTATTGGTTCTGTTCAGCCAGGTACAGTCATGTCTAAAGCACAGCAAAATTCATCCAGAAAAGAGGGCAAAGAAACATTGTCAGAAACAAAGAAACCAAGCTCTGCAGAGACTGAACTGCAAACAGAAGAATCAAAAAAACCTCTTACTTCGGGTGTTCTCCATCAGACACCAGGTTCCACTGTTCCAGGGGAGAAGAAAATGTTACTACCAGCGCCGATGGGAAATAAAGAGTTGAATTCTGCAGAAAACAAACTGACTTCTTCTGAAAATAATCAGAGCAAGGAGCCATCTAAACTGGAAAGCCGGGAGAGGGGACAACTCAAGCTGGGAGATAACCAGGCCAAAGGGCCAGCAGGTCGGGGCAGGGGCCAGGGTAGAATGGAAGACAATAGAGGTAGGGGCCGAGGCCGATTTGATGATGCCAGAGGAAGGGGAGTACCAAACAGAGGTAGAGGTCTGACCAGAGATATAGGTGGCAGAGATGTAAACAGTGGGCCAGGACCCCACAACAGGATGCCAGAGGGCCAGTCGGGCAGTTGGGAATCTGGGGTGGGTGGACAGTCAAGCAACCAGGAAGGGGCATTGGAAAGGCAATTGAGAAGCCAAGACAGAGGGTTACCAGCTAGAGACAGGGAACCAGCTCCCCAGATGGGCAGCAGAGAGAGAGGCCATGCAGATAGCCGGGAAAAGGGCTTTGGCAGGCAACCCAGTAGTCAGGAAAGGGGACTGGACCGGCTGGCTAGTAACCGTGAAAGGGGACCAGGACGGCGACCTGGTAGCCGGGAGAGAGACCCAGTCAGAAGGCCTAGTAGCCGGGAGAGGGATATGCACAGGTGTGACACAGGCCTTGGAGGTGGTATGGATAATTTGCCTCCATTTCGTGAAGAACCACCCAGGCCTCCATGGTCTTATGGAGAGGCAGGCATGGAAGAGGAGCGCTCATTTGAATACCAAGATATTCCTCCTCTAGAGCGCAGGCGATTGGAGGATTGGGAAAGAGACAGATACTGGGTTGAGCGCGACCAGCGATACCATGATGATCCTCTTGATCCATATGAGAGAGATGACTTGTCAGCACACCGTCATCCATTGCCACCTCTTTCACCTCTTCCCCCTCTGCCTCCTTTACCTCCAATATCTGCTGATCTTGATAGGCGAGAACCATATTGGGATGACTGGGAAAGGCCATTGGGGAGAGAGAGAGAGATAGACAGAGATCTGGACAGGGTCCGAAGACCCTTGGATATGTATGATCGTGATTCAGAAAGAGACTGGGACAGAGATTACCTTAGACCACTGGGCGACAGAGATACGCTTAGTGATCTGGACATCCCTCCTCTCCCACCTTTGCCACCCCTTCCTCCACTTCCTCCTTTAGACAGGTACCGTGAGGAGCGATGGCTGGAGGAGAGAGAGAGGGATTTCTACGACAGAGATTCCAGAGACCGGGGGGAGCTCAGAATTCGAGAGTATCCAGAGAGACATGACACATGGAGGGAGCCATCTGATTTCCCACCCGACAGGGGTGATTGGGAAAGGGAAAGATTTTCAGATAGGTGGTATTCAGATGAAATTGACAGATTCCCACGTTTAGATGATCGTCTGGATCCACCACCTCTGCCACCACGCTCATCTGAATTGCTGGGAGACGAGCCAAATTTAGCCTCTGAACCCTCGTTGGGAGGTGTAATGGTCCTTAGTCAAAGGCAACATGAAATAATCCTGAAGGCTGCCCAAGAGCTAAAAATGCTACGGTGAGTTGGCTGCTGTTCTTGTTTATTTTGCTTTGCAAAAACGTTGCTTTTTCATCTCCCCTCCGCCTTGCATTCCCTCTTGCAAATTGCAAAAATGCATATAATGAGGTGGTAAATAGCTTTGAACATTTTGGTCAGCTTAGATGATGGAAGGGTATGCAAGTTTAATAAGTCAAGGGTCATTGAGATAACTATGCTTTAAACAGACTTCTTATCAGTCTTAAACTAATAAGTTAAAATAGGTGTGTTTTTAATGTTGAAGAACCTCCCATGGAATCAAGAACAGTTCTGCGCATAGCATACCTTTGCTAGAAAAAAGTCAGATAACATAGCTGGCGGTGATCATAAAGGTAACGGTAAAGGTACCCCTGCCCGTACGGGCCAGTCTTACCAGACTCTAGGGTTTTGCGCTCATCTCACTCTATAGGCCGGGATCCAGCGCTGTCCGGAGACACTTCTGGGTCACGTGGCCAGCGTGACAAGCTGCATCTGGCGAGCCAGCGCAGCACACAGAACGCCGTTTACCTTCCCGCTAGTAAGCGGTCCCTATTTATCTACTTGCACCCAAGGGTGCTTTCGAACTGCTAGGTTGGCAGGCGCTGGGACCGAGCAACGGGAGCGCACCCCACCGCGGGGATTCAAACCGCCAACCTTTCGATCGGCAAGTCCTAGGCGCTGAGGCTTTAACCCACAGCGCCATCCGCGTCCCTGTGATCATGCTTATCCTTAAAACTGAGTAGTAAATATTCAGGCAGGAAAACCTTGTTCATGCAGACCTGCAGTATTTTTAAGAAATTCAGAAAAGGGAGCCAGTGAAAACAAAAGGCCCAGCATTGTCTATCAGTTCACACGAAGCAGTACAAAGTCCACTCACACTAATATTGCCTTAAAGGAGGGCACTTCATATTTTTGTGCTTGGTTTTAAGTTACTCTTGTGTAAAGTTGCCAGGCAGTCCTATTACACTGCACTCCATTGATACATCAAATCTAGATTTTCAAGCAGTGCATGTAATTGTGACATTTATAACTCTGAGACAGGAACAAGTGCTAGAGCATACAGAGGTCCCAGGTTCAATCCCTGGAATCTCTGGGCAGGGCTGGGAAACCCTGGAGAGCTGCTGCCAATCGGTACAATGCAGCTTCCACTGATATGTAGAAAAATCTCTCTTGCTAGTTCCTGTTGTCAACAGTGGTGTGTTTCACCATTTACTGAACTGCAGGAAAGTGGTCTGCAGACGTCCTTTTGGAATATGTGAGAATTCTGATCACAAAGGCTTGAATTCTCTCTCTTAACACCAAAATGATATCCTCAGAAATTGCAATGAGATTTGAGCTGGTGTGAAAAAGAAATGTACCTTGGGAGCTAAATGCTCTCTGTGAAGGATCAAATGTTCATTTTTGGCACTGAGGAAAGTAGCACATTTTGTTGGAAACATTTGTGTTTCCTGCTTGCCAAATGACAGCCTAAAGTGGCTAACGGTACTATATTAAAACAATAGAGTAACAAATCAAAATGTGCTAAAAATAATCAACTGAAGCAGAAAAAAACCTGCCAAAATCCTAAAATTGCAAACTGCCAAGCAAAACGAGATGAAAAATATTTAAGGGCAGATCAGTTCCATAAAATCCAAGTTGTAGTACAATAAAATATTATATAAGAAACAAAAGAAACAATAAGAACCCAATTTAGAAGCATACATAATCTTTCACCGTGCATTACAATTGTGATAATAAGCAGAACAATAATTATGTGGTCCAGCAAGATGCTCAGCAATTTTCAAGTGCTCTAGGTGGATTGGGGTGTAAACTTTTGGAAATACTAGTCTAAATGTTTTACAAAATAGTGAATTTTTAGTTTGTTGCTTAAAATTCACTAGCTTCTCAGCCTGGCAGGCCTCCTTAGAGAGGGCGTTCCACAGTGTTGGTGCCACAGATGAACATAAGTAAACCTGGTGGTTCTTAAAATCTTGTTTAAGACAAATGCGTATACTTTTTGTGGTTTTTAAAAGAACATTTAAGATGAATAATATGATTTTTTGACTGCAGAGAACAGAAAGAACATATGAAGAAGATGAATGAATTTGTTCCTGAACTGCCACCACAGGAAATTCCTAGAGCTAGGAAGGATAACTTTCAGGTAAATTAAGTCTTGTTATGGAAAATATTGTTTTTAAATGGTTTTTAAATGGAAGCTTTTAAGAACTTATGCTTGAGCTTGCTTCCCCACCCCTCCGGACTAGTTACCAGTCATTATGGCTATGCTCTGTATCCCTGGTCGGAGGCAGCAGTGGTTCTGCAGCAGGTCTTTCTTGAGAATGGGGCATCATTATGAAGAAATCAGATCTTCATCCTCGTAACTCTCACTGTGATTCCAGTGCACCTTTCCTGCAAATTTCAGGAGACAAGGGAGAGTCTAGGAGCAGGGTCTCCCAAAGATGTACTGGATTTGGACTATAAAGGACTTTAGGAAATCACCATCATTTTGAATTCGGCTGGACCACTTTGTTTCTACTGGTGGCAAGTTTTCCACTGCATTAAAGGGAGTGGCCCCACATAGAGCATGCTAGAGCAGCTGATCCCTGATATTATCAAAAAATGGATGGGCGTTACTGGGTGCCTGTCAGATGTAGCTAAGAAAAAGCACATTAACTGAGGGCTAGATTGAACATTTGTAAATTTCTCTACTTAGAGAAATCTCAAAGACACAACCATGTGGAGGAAGTAATGACTTACCACTGCTTCATGGCAAGGAAAACAGCACTTTTATAATATTTATAACAAATCACCACCAGGTAGCCGCAACTTTATCTGTAGCTGTGTTTTGTCATATTTTGTTTCCACTACTATGGCTGCTCCACATTTGGGTGATTTACAAAACTTGACCTGGCCACAAAAGAACTTTAGATGAGAAGGCGCATTGGGCAACTGAGATTGATAAGGCAGCAACAGACACAAGTCGTATACAAATTCCTTATGATAAGTTTCAATATTGTAAATTCCATGTAACCACCTTAAAAAAAATAATTAGCCTTTTCTTTGTACCCTTTTATCGATGTTGTACCCCAAAAGGCCTGTTTTAAGTATCAAAGTACACATTTGCTATGACAGTATCTGACAACATTTTTTAAATTGCTATTAATTTCATGTACCTTTTATTTTAAAATATCCTTTTATTTAGGCCTCTTCTGAAATGCACGCTGAGATACCAATAGAGGAGCAATCTATTAAGCCTACGCCAGCTGTAATAGTAAAGCCACCCGTCATGTTTCGGAAAGCTGCCCCAACAGCCAAGCCAGGCGCTGCACTTGCAAAGCCATCTGTCCCAGCGACAAAGGGCCCCCTCCCATCGGTAAAAATGCCTGGTCCACCAACACAGCCAAGTGCTCCAATTCCCATTTCAACTGCAGCAGCCTCCCAAGGTCCAGCTGCTATGGTCAAATCATCACCTGCCATGAGCCAAGAACGTTGGGATGAGGATTCTTTCCAGGGACTTTGGGATAGCAGTGAAGATAAAGGGTTAAAATCCGAGAATGACTTACCTGCACCAGATCTTTCATTACCTTCATCAACAGTCACAACTTCCTTTGGGTCGGGTATAGCACAACTTTCCAAGCCACCAATTATTCATCAGACTGTTGACTACGGGCATGGACACGGCCATGGGCAAGGTGAATACTGTTTATCTTAATAATGCTAATTAACAGAATGATTATGCCTGTAGCATAAAAAAAATAGCCAATATCATTCTCATCAAAGGAGTGTGCTGGTCTGCATTCTGTGCATTAAAAATGGGCCCTTTGGGGCATCTTTACATTGATAATTTAATAGAGAAATTTGATGTTATGTCTGATTCCCTGATCCTTAAATTGTCTAGCCTGTCTATGAACTAGAATGAGAAAGGGCTCTTGTTTTATTCCATCCTATACAGAATATGATCTAGAGTATTTGTGTTATGAGATGGCTAATCAATAGAAATAACAAATAATACTTTGGGCCTTATGCAGATAAATAATAAACTGCCAATTTGCAGCCTCTATAACTGCCATTGTTCAGTCAGAACTTGCCATTTTACTGCAAGAATGTGATGTAAAGGAGAAGATATTGGTAACATGGGTTGTTACCTAGGTATTCATAAACTGATCGCGTGTCTGAAAGGTTCACAAAACCTAATAGCATCTTCTGTGTAAGGAACAGCTAAAACATTTCAGGCTAAAATGTTTAGAGAAAAGATAACATGGTGGAGGTTTATAAAAATATGAACAGCGTGGAAACAGAATAGTGGACTGGTTTGACATTGGAATGATTGAGGGAGGCAGTTCTGCTTTTTTAAAGCTTTTGCTATGTTGAAACATATGCTGTTGTGCCAGGTTGCTGCTATATCAAAACACCCCAGTTCCTCCTTGCAGACAAGATTTGATTAAGTGGGGGACCCACTAATCAAAACCAGTTTTGTGATTTTTTTTTTGTGTGTGTGTGTGTGTTTCTACTTAAGGTTCCTTATTGGCATCTGTTATTTTGTTTTTTTGGAAACAAAACAATTAGCCATCAATAAATTACAGCATTGCTAGTTTTTCTCCCCGTGGTGTTTTTCTCATGAGAGCTTTAGCTGGGGAATGCCTGTTTTTAATTTAATTAAAGCTTTGTAAGTAATGCACAGTACCACATTGTGGCAAATGCTGTTTGATGACTAAGCAGTTTATACAGCTCTTCTTTAAAATAAAAAAGCAGCTGTTTCCTGTTATTGTCCCCTGAGCCAATGTCTTTGTTGAAGAAATGACACTTATTGGTTGGCTAATTTAGTTTGGCTTAATTTATTTTTGGTTGCCTTTCTACACCAAGTTGTGCCCACCCAAACCAAATTATAAGAGGCATCCACTTATTTTCAGAATACAAAACATTAATGGGGCAGGATGGAGAGAAGTGGTATTCAAAACATATTGGTACATTCAAATAGGACAAAAACCAACAATTCAGCAAACAGAATAAATTCAGTACTGCAAAAGAAATAAGCTGGACTTAAATACATTACAGAACAGAACAAAACAAAAGTTAACTGACAATAAAATTCCAGTTTTTGGATCTAGTCTTACTGCACTCCAAGGGCATTCAGTAAATGCAGTTTAGATTGGGAGGGGTCTCCTCACCAGGCTATATGGCTTGCAGCTGACTACCATAATCATTCGTCCTGCAGAGATTGACAAAAGCCAAAGGGAAATGCTGGGGAGGGCAGTGGATGGTAAATCTTCCCCAGCCTCCAAGATTTCCAAGCTGCTGGTGATGGTCTGAATGCATTTATTCAAAGATGGTATCTGGGGCAATATCTCTTAATTTTATTATTGCTAATTTGTATTTGACAGATATAACCAGTAGTAAAGGTGGACAAATTCCTTATGGGGAGCGTATAACTCTGCGTCCAGAAGCTCCTCATGAGAGGCAGCCCTTTTCAAAAGGTGGGTGTACTTTGGTGTCTCTGAGATGTCTCTTTTAAGTAGAAGGCAGGCATCAGTTTGATATTTGGTAGGTTCCTTGTTAAAACATACATGCATTCCACCTCCTTTTTAAAGCAATATGGCTTTCACCACGTCTTGAATTCTTGTAAATAGTCAAAAGAGTTGTTCTAGATACTATGAAGAACAACAGCCATCCCCATTCCCAACCTGATGCGCTCCAGATGTTTTCATCTATAATTCCTATTGGCCATGGTTGTTGGGGCACCAGGTTGAGGATGGCTGATGTAGACTAAGGTGGTAGAATTCAAGACTGAAGGTAGGGTGGAATGCCCCCTCATATAAAAAGCTCCCTGTACGTAGAAAACTAGCACGTTGGGGAAGAGAGGTTTAGAATAGCCTTCTCCTTGTTGTTTGTGTTTTGTCTTGAATGGCGTGTTTAAAATGAAGGAGCATTCAAACATGCAATCGCTTACTGTAGTCAAGTAGTTCAGCCCAAGAAATCTGCTACTTGATGCTTCTACCTCATTCTGTGATCCTGTAGAATAACTCTTAAAATTATTTTGACTTCATTTTCCAGAACACCCAGGCCAACGGGATCGATATCTCAAGGAAAGAGATGCTTATTTTGAGCGGCAAAATAATGTCAATATTGATCACAGAGACTTCAGGCGAGAGAGAGAGCCATACAGGGACCGTATTGCTGGAGAACACGAACGGGAAAGATTTGACAAAGAACGCTATCAACGAGATGACAGGTATGTAATATAGGAGGAATAAGTAGGATTCAGAAGTGTGTCTTCATACAGGTTGCGGTGCTGAGTTTTTGAACTGTCACTTCTCCTTTTTGATTTTTGTACATGTGAGTATCATGTTTTACTTCCACACTCAGAGGGAGTATGCATACCAGTTGCTGGGAATCACAAGTGAAGGGAGCACTGTTGTACTCATGTCCTGCTTGTGAGCTGAAGCCTTGTGAGCATGTGCCATGGCAGGACAGACATTTACAATTTTCTTCCCCTCTTGGTTGAAAGGTGTATATTGGTTGAAAGGTGTATGGCTGAGATTGTAACTGTTTCATACAGGGATATATTACTTGGGGTGTGCTTAATCAAGGATAGTCATTGCATCCAGCAGCAAAGTATAGGATTGGCCAGAAATTGGTTTATCAGAGAATCTCATGTACATTTTTGTTAAATGTGTAATATTCAAAGAAATCATGCAGTTTGTGTTACAATATGCTGTCTTCCTTTAGCAGGCCATCTCCTTCAAGAGCTCAGTCCTATCGGGACAAAGACCATTCAAACTCAAGACGGGGAGGATTTGAAAGACAATCATATGACAGAAAACCTGACCGTCCACCTTATGATCATGGGCCTCCGATGTTTGGAGGTATAAATCTTCAACCTTGAAGAAATATTAGAATATTGAGGTCTCAGAATGAATTTGGGGATATGAACTTGCTTAGTTGTTCCTTAAAATTAAGGATAAAAGTATTATCAGTGATTGAAGTTTCATTTATATATTTGACCCTCCTTGGTTTAAAGAGAGGGGTTTTAAGAATAATCATATTTGCATTCCAATGCAATGGAACTTTTTTATGTGAAGCACCCCAGGAGTTTGATTGAAGGGCAGTATAGCTACATCTATAATAAATAAAGAACTGTGTTCAGTCTGTCTAATTATTAATATCAGTAAGACCCAACTTCTGACTATTGGCCAGGCTAGTGTGGAATCATAGGAGTTTGAGTCCAACAACATCAGAAGGCCGCAGGTTCCCCTTCCCTGCAATAAGTATGAAGTTTGAGACTCAGCATTTTCAATATCTGAAGCCTTTGCATGTGCTCAATAGATACTGGGCTGCATCCAGTACACTGCTTTGCTCATGCAGTAAACTTCCTCTTGTGCAACAGAACTTCCCTCACCTCTTCTCCCCTGCAGTCTTCCCATGCACCCTCAAATTCTGCTATAGGGATTGGGGGACCCTCTGGAGAAGATTTTGGGGGTGCACAATGAAAGGAGAGAAAGGTGAACTCCTGTTACACAAGTAGAACTCTTTTCACCCAACATTAGATACAGTCCATTATAATTATATACATTGCAATCCTATGCATGTTTACTAAAAAGTAAGTCCCACTGAGTTCGTTGTGACTTACTTGTAGCTACATGCATGTAGAATTGCAGCCATTGTCCTATATACAAGGATATGAATAATCTATCTCATTCTTATACAGTGGTACCTCAGGTTACATACGCTTCAGGTTACAGACTCCACTAACCCAGAAATAGTGCTTCAGGTTAAGAACTTTGCTTCAGGATGAGAACAAAAATCATGTTCCGGCAGTGCAGTGGCAGCAGGAGGCCCCATCAGCTAAAGTGGTGCTTCAGGTTAAGAACAGTTTCAGGTTAATTACGGACCTCCGGAACGAATTAAGTACTTAACCCGAGGTAGTAAGACTTTCATGCAGATAGACTCTTAGGTTTCTTCATTCATGAATCACCCAATGTGGTTATCACATGTACAAAGCAGGTGCTGCACATTAAGCATTTCTTGATTTTATTTATCTATCCCCTCCCAAAAAAAAAGGATTATGCAAAGTTGTATTTGGAAATTGTGCTACACATGGTAATAGAAAATTCTTATGCCTTTCAATGTTTTTTTTTTTTTTGGCATTTGCTTTCCTAATTAGACCCTTGCATGTTCTTAGATAAACGTTCCAATTCAAGCAATATATCTGTTATTCAATACATATGAGAACACACCTTAATTTATCCTATTTCTGAGAGATTTATTTTCTCATAATCATTTCTGTTGTTTGTCCTTGTGGCTAAAATCAAAGGAGCACATTTTTTCTCCTGAAACAAAGGTTAATTAACTTTCCTAAACCACTGAAGAAGTCAGTATCAAAGTCTGTAGCTTGAAGGGAAAATATTATTCATTTTTATTGTATTGCACTATGCCATCTTTTGGGGTTCTTCTTTGTTTTTGTTCCAGTTCAGAAACTTCACTTTAAAATAAATGAATGAAATGTACAGACTAATGAGTAAATTGCCCACAAAGCATATTCGAAACAGTAGTGGAAGTCTCTTAGGAACTAATGGTCTCTTAATTCAGTGCATAATTTTAGTTAATTTTTTTTTCCTCTTGTGTGAACTTCGTATTAAGGTGATCGCAGAAATTACCCTGAAGAAAGAATGCCTATTTCTGCTCCATCATTACCCCGACAACCACCACCTGCCCCTCGTGTAGAGAGGAAACCAGAATCTAAAAATGTGGATGATATACTGAAGCCACCTGGAAGGGAGAGTAGACCAGAGAGGGTGAGTAGTGTGAATGTGGCTTTCTAATATTAAGCAACAAAATGCATGAGAAATAGGCACTTCAGCTAATGTTTATGTAATATGTAATCTCCCCTGACAGATTCACATGCCTTCCAAAGTTTGACTGAATTTGGATGCAGTTCTGCTCTCCAAGCACAGCCAGATCTCTCCTCCCCTTACTTGCTATCCTGTGAGGGTGAAAGCAATCCCCACACAGGGGCTGCCACGTTTGAGTAGCAAGCAAGAAAAGGAGTTGACTGGTCTACCATTACCATTCCTCATGCTGCTAAATGTGGTGCCTGGTTGATTCTGTGGTTGCAAAATGTTTCTCTCAGCATCTCCCAGTGAGAGAACAGTGAAGTTGTTACAATAAAGAAGTGTAAACCACCTTGGGTGCCTTGGCAGAAAGGCGGTGTATAAATGCAATGAATATGTAAATAATAACACAATTAATTTATGCTCTCTTTGTTTTAGATTGTCATTATCATGAGAGGATTGCCAGGCAGTGGAAAGACTCATGTTGCTAAGCTTATCAGGGTGAGTGAATAACCAGCAGCTTTCTTTGGCATCTTCAGTCTTCACTGAAGAGTGGAACGCACTTGCATTTTGGTCGCAGCTGTCTGAGTGCACAGTTTCCTTTATTTAATCATTCAGAGCTCTAAAATATATAGTGGCTGGATTGACTTGAAATGAAGAGGGGGAAACAAAATTCCCTCTTACTAACAGTGAGGGGCTGCTGTATGTTCTAAGTTGAAGCACTTGCACCATAAATGCATGCTATTTATTAATTGTGTGTTTCCTTCCCAGGATAAGGAAGTTGAATGTGGAGGAGCTGCACCCAGAGTGCTCAGCCTGGACGACTATTTTATCACTGAAATAGAGAAAGAAGAGAGAGACCCTGATACAAAGAAAAGAGTTAAAAAGAAGGTACTCCGTTTCAGTTGTTGATTAACTCATTGTGTTAGATCCATAGAGTCCCACCTGACTACAGAAAGGATCCTTCTGTTTGTGGAAGGCACTAAGATCCAGCAGATATTCTCCATAGATGAAGGGGAAATGTGATTTTTCAACTCTTTGCCCTTCCTCCCAATCCTCTGGAACATATTTTCTTAGGACATGGGGGACTGTAGGGGGGGGGAGGAATAATTGGTTTTTTAAAAAACACAAAAAGCCATCTTCCTCCAGCACATGTCTGGATCCAACTTTTGCAACATATTTCTTCTCCATTACTTATGGACCACTGCAGTAGTGTTCAATGACAACAGGAGGCACAGATAGGAAAGCTGGGCTGCATAGAGCTTTCAGACAGCACCATGTTGTGCTTTGAAGTCCTGAATGTTCCCATGGCCACCTATTGGCAGTCATGGGAACTGCAGTATGATGACATCCTTACAATTTTATAATGTAGTATTTACCAGTATATGTGATATATTTACCAGCATATGTGATAGCAGTAACTGAATTTCAGACTTTACCAAGAAGGCTTGTTCTTCTTTTAGCTAACCTTCTCTTTTTCTGGAGCAGATTTTGGAGTATGAATATGAAGCTGATATGGAAGAAATCTATCGTGCCAGCTTATTCAAAACTTTCAAAAAGACTTTGGATGATGGGTTTTTCCCCTTTATCATCCTGGATGCCATTAATGACAGAGTACGCCATTTTGAGCAGTTCTGGAGTGCTGCAAAAACAAAAGGTTTTGAGGTAAACGTTATTGGATAATCTCTGTCATTCTTAGCTGCTCTAAAACAGGTTTTCCATGCCCTTGAACCCTGAGCATTAACACCAGGCCACTGGCAGCCAAGGCAAACTCAAACCATGGGTACCTGTAGGATATAAGGACAGTACTGCCAAGAATGTTAAGGGTGTGATTGGAGCCCAGAAAATTTCAGGTTCAGTCCCTGATATCAGCAGGTAGGGCTGGGAATTATTCCTATCTGACACCCTGGCAAACCTCAGCCAGTAGACAGTTCTGAGCTAGATGGACCAATTGTCTGATTTCATGTTAGGTAGCCTCTTAAATCTCTCTTAATTGCCTCAGTTGAAATTGAGGTGTCATTCAAGGGTCTAAGATGCCCTGAAGCAGTCGGTAAGGGGGGCAACAAGCAGGCTGGAAGCAGAGTGCAAGGTTAGTGAAACATAAGGGCAAGGTCTAAACTAGATTTTTGCCCAAGCAGAGATCCTGGCCTGACTTGGAAGCATATCTAACCAGGCCATGATAGAAAAAACTAGCAGGATGATGGCAGGTGGAAGGTAGGAAGCTGTGCGGGAATCCAAAGAAAATAATACAGCCCACTTTCCCCTTTTGCAATTTAGAATGGCAGCCAGTTGTGGAATTCCCTGCCATCAGAGTACCTTTTTTTTTGTCTCCACCTAAAGAAAGGCAATAAAAAGTTCCTGATCCAGGTGCTGTAGTTGACTGGGGAATTGTTGTTTTGAGTTTGCCACGTAGTTTAATGCTGCCTTTACAGTGCTTTGTTTTTATAATATATTTGTTGTTTTGTTGTTAATTACTTTGAAAGCCTCTCTAGAAAAGAGCAATAAAATCCAAGAAATGACTGAGGGGCACGAGCACACAGGCCAGTAGTTTTCCACATATAAGTCCAAATGGATCCTTGGCGCTGATCGTGTTTTCTTTTAGCCTTGCCTTTTCCATTTAAATTTGCACACACTCCTTCTCCTTAGTTCACCAAGCTTACTTTGGAAAATATGTTGGGGATGAATCAAATGTTTCTGAGCACATTCTCTCCCCCCCCCCCCAACACCATGCTTTCTAGGTCTACCTAGCTGAAATTACTGCAGACAACCAAACTTGTTGCAAGAGAAATGTCCATGGACGCAAGCTCAAGGAGATCAGTAAGGTAACTTTATAAAGTTTTGGAGGCACAGAGGTAACTAACATTTTCTTAGAGCTACAAGAATTACTCATCCTGGTGGGGGGGGTAGGGGAGGCAAACTTATCTCTTTTGAAGGTACTACGTTTTATGGTACCACATTGGTCCTAGTAGCCCAAGCATTCTTTATACTGAATATTGTAGAAACTGCTCCAACTCTCATTTCCCAATTCCAGATGGCTGATCATTGGGAAACAGCACCCCGTCATATGATACGTTTAGACATTCGCTCTTTGCTACAAGATGCTGCTATTGAAGAGGTGAGATTTCCAAGAAGCCAACTTATCCATGTATATGATATTCATGGCTGTAGAAAAGATGAATACAGTGGTACCTCGGGTTAAGTACTTAATTCATTCCGTTCTTAACCTGAAGCACCACTTTAGCTAATGGGGCCTCCCGCTGCTGCCGCGCTGTTGGAGCACAATTTCTGTTCTCATCCTGAAGCAAAGTTCTTAACCCAAGGTACTATTTCAGGGTTAGCGGAATCTGTAACCTGAAGCGTATGTAAGTGAGGTACCACTGTAGTTATTAAAGTAGAAAGCAGGTACAGGATTTGACTACAGATTCATTGTTAGTGAAATCTTAAATTGAAAAGTAGTAGACATCTGGAAGAATTGTACACTCCCAAGGCCGCCACAGGGCTCCCATGAGGAAACACACAGCAAAACATAGTGGTTTGACTGATATCATTCCATAAAGTAAAGTCTTTCTCTCTTTCACTCTTGAGTAAATATTTTAGCTTTCTGAAGGAGATTACTGTAATTGCATGGGCCAGTGACTTAGGATCCTATACAGTATACTATGGGTACAAATACTCATTTTCACACTTAATACAGGCAAAACAAGTGTCTAAAGGAAGTCATCTGCTCAAGACTTTTTAAGTTGTCTGCCACTGTAAGAAAGCGTAGGAATTTTGAGGGGGTTTTAAAAGGAACATATTTGCATATATGTGGAGAGAAAGAGAAGTATTGTAATGTAAAGTTATCAGTATTAAAGAAGGTGTGTGGAACAGAAAGGCAAGTTGCAAATTTCTCATCAATTTCTGAGATGAGAAATAGAAGAATAAATAAATACAGTACAGTTCTGTAGAAAAGATAAATCTTACTTGTATAGTATATACATATCTTTGGTTCAAAAAAATGTTTTTGAGTCTCTCTTATTTAAGTACAAAGTTAGTGCTGCAACATCTCTAACAAACAGGTAATGTGTAGTTTTCAAATTGTACCTTGTCCTAGGTGGAGATGGAGGATTTTGATGCAAACATTGAAGATCAGAAAGACGAAAACAAAAAAGATGCAGAGGAAGAAGAGAGTGAACTGGTAGGAAACACATCAGCCCAACCCCATCAACAAATTTATCATATTTCAGTGCCTAACAGGGATTCTGTCTGCACTAAAATCCAAATCCCCTCCCCCCGGCTGATACCATTTCCAACAATATGGGAGTTCTGGGTTTATACTTCATTATTTTAGAATGGAGAAAATTTCTTTGAAATCCTGAATGTAGAAAGAGATGTTCAGATTGTTAGTTTTGTTTTGCTGTTTTCTGAAGAATTGTTCTTAACTAAACTTTTTCTAGCTATAAGAAATAGCTCTTGGATTGAAATCCTGTGCTTGTTTATTCAGAAGCAAGCCCCCACTACAGGATTTCAGCCTTTGAAGATCTTAAGTAAAATATTTCCTTCTCATTCAGCTGATAAGAGAGCAGTCAGCAAAGAGGCAAATTCTCCTCTGGAACTCTGATGCAGAGGCAAGACACATCATTAATGTAGTCACCGATGACTGAGAGGGGGACATTGATCTTCATCTTTCACTCTTTCCTCTTGAAGGGGACTACAAAGTAGAAAACGTTAGGATATGCTGAAACACAGCACTAACGATCCTTTCTTGAATTCTATGCCCCTCTTTCCATCTTCACATCCTGCTAGCACCTTGGTTGAAGGGCAGGAAAGTTCCACAAACATGCTCTTTTTAGCCTAGCATGGAGACTGCTTTGGAGTAGTAGCCATTTTAGGCGAAATGCAGATAGTATATTCCACAGGCACATCAGGGCATGGTCCCAAGTGACCAAAATTTCCAACTGGAAATCAACTGGATTTCAAATGGTAAGAATATCTTCAAAGAGATCTGAGAGATGTTCCTCATGTCATTGCTGTTCAAGTGCATGAGTCTCTCAGATACTTTAAAAGGGCATGAACAGTCCCCTGCAATCTCTGCTGTAGACTGTGCCATAAAAGACTGTGGTAGTACTGAATGTTTCTACCAGAAGCGTATATGTCATCTCTATCACCTGAGGTTAAAAGCTCTTAAAGATGGGAATGAGACAGGAAAAATCTTCACTGAGACTGGTCATAAGCACTTGTGGGAGGACCTGCATAACTTTACTATGGCAGATAAGGATAGTTTTCTTCATGTTCCATGTTGGGCAATGTGTTCTGTAGAAACTTATGGCTAAAACATTTGAACTACTTCTTTGGTGATCACTCGTAGCCAAGTAAGATTGTCTTCCATAAACATGGTTTTAACAGTGAGTAACAGTAAGTGACTGTGGAGGCCAATTCTGGATTCACACATTCATCCACAGTGGGGACATAGGTTTCCAGGTGAGAGTTGATCATGGTGAGGGTTTACCAAGCGCTCCTTCTGCTATGCACCTTTCTCCCTTTCTTCCTGAGTTTGAGAGTCTTCAATGCCGATGACACCTGTGGTAAAAGCTGTTCTCCAATTAGAGCACTCGCAGGCCAGTGTTTCCGAGTTGTTGGTGTTTATACTACATTTTTTTACATTTGCCTTGAGAGAGTTTTTAAACCTCTTTTGTTGACCACCATCATTACGTGTTCCAATGGAATGGAACATTGGAACATAAGGCTCATAGCCAAAGGGAGGTTGTTGTTTCCTTTGCTCTGCATGAGTGGAGATTACATGTTTAATGGATTAAAGAAAGCTAGAAGACCCAAGATTGCTTGGTTAAGAAGCTGACAACCAGATAGGCCCTTCTTTCTAATGCAACACCAAAGTCGGGAAGAAATCGGACAACAGCCCAACACAGAATCCGTTGCCTGTGGGAAGTGGGTTGTTGTTACAGCTCTTCTACAGCATATGGCAATGCACAATCCCCAGCCAAGATGTCCAAGAGAGAGAACAGCTGGATTGTGTGTATTGTGCCAGATTTGTTCTGTCTTTCCTAACCAGGCCAAGCCTCCCCACTAAAAAAGAAGAAATCCAATTAAGCTTTTGGTGCCGTTACTTATTTCTGAGATATGGAATGTAGTCGTTTCGACTGTTGAACAGCACTTACAGGTCTTACATTCCACTGTTGAACAACTCATCAAGGAAGTTCCACTGGTACCTTCCCTCCCCTTCAGTAATAATAGGGCACAATTAACACTTTCTGAACTTCATGATCCTGAACCAGTTCACCTCAAAAAGAATTCTGAATTGAAGTTCCTGAAGAAGACAGAGTGCCATGCATCAGTTGATTTTGACTATTCTTGGGTTCTGCAGCTTACTTATGAGATTTCTGAGATTCATATATAATTGAACCATGAGAAGGTGCTGAATTCAGAGACATGTCAAGAAATAATTGATGCGTCTCTGACAAAGAAATAACCAATATCAAGGTAAAAGAGTTACTCAAGGTACTGGAAAAACCAGCTGGAAACTACGAGCAGCATGCCAGTGGAATGGCCTCTTTGGACTTTGATACATATTCCTGCTTTTTGGTGACAATAATTTGAACAAGCAAAGCTGAGGTGATCATGACTGTTTTATGGAGACCGTGTTTCTTTGATTATTCTCATGTGCGTGCGCGCACACACACACACACATATATGTATATGGAAATCAGCCCTGAGTGCTCACTGGAAGGACAGATCGTGAAGTTAAGGTCCAATACTTTGGCCACCTCATGAGAAGAGAAGACTCCCTGGAAAAGACCCTGATGTTGGGAAAGATGGAGGGCACAAGGAGAAGGGGACGACAGAGGACAAGATGGTTGGACAGAGTTCTCCAAGCTATTAACATGAGTTTGACCAAACTCTGGGAGGCAGTGGAAGACAGGAGTGCCTGGCGTGCTCTGGTCCATGGAGTCACGAAGAGTCGGACACGACTAAACGACTAAACAACAACAACATGTATATGTATATATGCGCCGCAAACAGCCAAATCCCAGCATCTGGAATTCAGTTGGCTTCACTGATCTGCCTGGAAGTTGAACAGCAGTAACTAGAGATGAAAGGAGATGCCCCAGCAATGACTGGTAACATTTTGATATCTCTCAAAGCATCCAGGAACTGGCTCCTGAGATCTTTGGAAGTTCTGCTGATGGCAAGAATAAAAGTCTGGGTAACCTGCAAGACAAAGATACTGGAGGTTAAACGTACAACGAGATATAATTCCATAACTCAAATGAGTGAAACTTTATGATAGTGGATACGTTTAAGTGGTGATATAATCAAAATGCTTGACAGTGCATATATATTCAGAACTCCTAATTCCTCCCTGGTATATTGGGCCAAGAGCCATTTTTAGAAGCTTGTTAGTGACATGTTTCAAGTTGGTAAATTGTTTATTTACTTTTCAAAAAATTTTTTGAAAGGATAGAATGTTTACAGTAATGTATTTGAGTTTTATTTTAAATCATTTTTTGTTTACAGAACCCAAACAGGAATATAACCATTTTAAAGGGTTATGAAATGAGTGTATCAGATATATAGTTGATACATAATTATTATTATGCTTGTGGGGAGGTCCATTTTGAATTATATGAGGACGTTTCCATGCTCTAGAATCAATGATTTCTATTTGTAGTACTTCATCATTGTAAGTATTTTTGCTGTCTTAATTTCAGTTCTAAGGCTTTGTACAAAAGTGGACTGCTGGTTGAGCTTCCTATTAAGCTGGAGCTTGGAACTCTAAATGTATATGCAAGGTGAACTATTTGGATGATATACTCCAACTCAAAGAGCAGTGGTTTTGACTTGATGTTCATAGAGTATTCAGTATTTACCTCAGAAGGTGTAAGAGCTACAGATGCTCAAAGTCTGTTCATCTGGTATAGCCACTGAGTTCTCTTGTTTAAAAGTCTGCAGATCCAGCACCATCAGGTAGATATTTTTTTGTGGGGGGGGACACAGATCTTTTACAGACCATGTAAAAGACCATGAGGATGTTGCCTTCCTCAGGAGGGCAGTCTGTTCCTGACTGTTTCCCAATAATCCCCTTCTGTTAATGAGAAACAACTATTAGGATGAAGGATAGCAGCTATTAAAAATCCACACAAATGTGGTTTATACTGTTAAACTAAAAGTTAGGTTTATTGAGAACAGTTCATAAATATGTAGTCATCGATGCGTCTGGTTTAGTCTTTGGGGCGTTGTTTTCTGCTCAGTGAGGGACTGAGAGGACCGGTTTGGAGGTTGTCATTGTTCCTGAAGATCTTCAAACACCAGATGGATGGACAAATACCAAAGCTTGTTAGCCTAAGACTGGCTTATGACCTTGGCAAAGGAAGGTCACCTGCGTCCTGGACCGTCCCCCAGCAACAGCACTTAAGCAGCTGCTATTCAGAAGCATACTTCCTCTGGCAGTGGACACAACTATCAGGGTCAGTAGCCCTTGATGGCATTTGTCTAAGTCTCTTTTAAAGCCTCTCTTCTAAAGTTGGTGGCCATCACTGCCTCTTATGGATAGAATTCCATAATTTGTGTACTATGTGAAGAAGTACTTTCTTTTATCTTTCCTCAATCTCGAAACATTCAGCTTCGTTGGATGGATGTCCATGAATTCTGTTGCTATGAGAGAGATGAGAATTACCTACTTTCTCCATAACGTACATGGCGTAATGCACTTCTATCATGTTGCCTCTGGCTCAGCTTTTCTCTAAACCAAAGAGCCTGAAATGTTTTTAACCTTTTCTCACAGGGGAGATGCTCCATCCCCTTTAACATTTTGGTTGCCCTTTCCTGAACCTTCTCCAATTCTACAATATCTTTTTTGAGGATAGGCAACCAGAAAGGCAGACGGTATTCCAAATGCGGTCGCACTATAGATTTGTGAAACGGCATTATGATATCGGCAATTTTATTTTCAGTTCCCTTCCTAACGATCCGAAGCATGGAATTTGCCTTTTTCACAGCTGCTGCACACTGGGTCAACATATTCACATATCCATCGAGCTATGCACTACGACCCCAAGGTCTTGTTCCTGGTCAGTCAACACTAGTTCAGACTGCTTGAACATATACGTGAGATTTATATTTTTTGCACCGTCGTGTATCACTTTACTCTTCTTTACATTGAAATGCATTTGCCATTTTAGTCCATTATCACAGTTTGGAAAGGTTCTTTCAGAGCTCTTCACAATCTCTTTTTGTTTTAATGACTGTGAACATCAGCAAACTTGGCCTCCTCACGTCTCTCCCCTAATTCTACATTGTTAAAAAGTGCCTGTCCCAATACCAAATCTCAGGGGACTCTACTTTCTACAGCCCTCCATTGGAATAACAGTCCATTTATTCTTACTGTGCACTTTCTTTTATTTCACCACTTCTTGATCCACATTTTCTGATCCACTATGACAATGGTTTGGACCCAAAGATGCCAAGCAAAAGGTACTTCTCCTTACACAAGGGAAGATACTACATATGTTCAGCACTTCTCCCTTCCCATTGCAGTCTTTCCATGCTTATTTCATGCCCTTCCAGAGGGTCTCCAAACCCTCAGGAACTGCTTTTCATGGTGTGCAGAAAGTTGCAGTGGAGAGGGGAGCCCCATTTTGTGAGAAGAACTCACAGGTAAGGTTCAGCGCCATTGAAAACAGCTTGAAGAAATTTGGCCCAATGGCTAATAGCTGGGAAATATTCTAAATACATAGGGATATTGCGCCATTTGAGAGGTTCTTTGCTTTTCATTCTTGAAATCGGAATTACTCCTTTGGTGTTATGCCATTTCTTTATAGCAGAAGTGAGGGCCAAATTACACACTATACAAAATTTTGTGTACATTTCCCTCAATTTGTTTTGTAAGGAAAAGCAACAACCGGGGCAGTATTTCAAAAGGGTGGGTGGAGAAGGAATGAGAAAAGCAGTTGTGGGGCTATCAGAAGAAGAAAGAGTTCCTCCTCTGCCTTTTTTCACTTCTGTCTTCGGCCTCTGTTGTTTGCTTTTCATGGTTTGAACTAAGGATCAGATTAATAACATCTTCACAGAAGCAGTAAACTCCTGAATTTCTAAAATGAGGAAACTAAATGTACTTATGGAATTCAGACTCATTCATTGGATTTAGATGAACTGAATTACCTATAAGGGTTTACAAGGTTTGTTTATTTAAAATATTTATATCATGCTTTATTATTTAAATAATCCAGACAGGTAGCAACATGGTGAATAGAAAGAGCACAGTAAAAACCAAAGCAAAATTACTCAGTGGCAGAACAAAAATAGACAACATGGTCATTTCAGTGGAAGCACGGGACTATGGAATAACTCATATATGAGAGAACAGAATCACCGGGCTCCAAACGTCTTCCCAAAGAGTCAAGTTTTTGACTAGCACCTGGATGCATACCGTTTTGGGGCTAGGTGATTCTTTCTGGGGAGAGCATTTCATAGAACTAGCAGTACTACTAAAAATTTGGTGGACATTCACCAAACTCGTTACCTATCAAGCGTCAAACTTTGCATTGTGCATGCCCTTGAGGTAGTACTTACCAGAGATACATTGGCCTTTAAGATACATAGGGCCCAAGATGTGTAGAGCTTTAAAGGTAAGAACAAACACCTTGAACTCAATTTGGAAACCAATCAGCAGACAATGCAGATCAACCAGTACTTGGAATAATATGCTCTGACTGGCTCGTTCCTGCTGGCAACCTGGCTGTGGTATTTTGCACTATTTAAAGTCTTGGGACACTTTTCAAGGGCAACCCCATGTAGCGCAGGTTACAAAGTTTTGTGGTGCATAAATGACTACAACCAGATGTGAATTTTCCAGGGAAGGTAGCAGCTGGTATAACAGCCTAAGTAGGTAAATGACACTCCCAAGTCACAACCTTGAAAATCAGCACTGGATCAAGGAGCATTCTTCATGCTACAAACCTGATTCATCAAAAGGAATGCAGAGTACATCCAAAACAGGTTGTACATCTGCTTCTAGATCAGGTTTTCTACCAACTAACCGTACATCTGTCCTATCTGGATGAAGTTAAATGTTTGTTATATTCAGTTGAGACACACCGTTCACATAAAATCTTAACAAAGAATGATTTTTAGGGTTGTACTTTTGTTATTACAGACTTTCACTTTGGTCCACTTAGGGCCCGTGCATGTGTGTCGGTAGCTGAATGGGGCAGTCTTGTTCACAAAACATGTTTTATTTCTCAGTACCGCTTTCCAATCCAGCAGCCCGGGCTGCATAAACATTGTTTTCTTTACAAAGCTGAAATAGTGTCAGCTGCTCAGGAGAAAGAACATGCACCGTATTCAGTCCCATTTGCTACCAAATAGCTGGTTGATGGGATTTCTTCTTATTTTTGAAAAAGCAAGTTACTCATGAAGTACTTCAGACATGCTCCGTTGGATCGGAACCGGACTTGTTTAAGTTCACACATTACACTTGGCATTCCATCTGTGACTAGCACCATATAACATAAACATCATCAAACTCAAGCTGAGCATATGGAGATATCCTCATATATAAAATATAATCTAAAGCTAGCCAAAGGAATAAAACTGGATTCGCATGGCATTTTTATGTTCTCTCATATTAAATATTTGTGCCATTATAAAATTGTTTAATAAAAATACACTATGTAGTCGGAACACAAATTGCAGAATTCTTCTGTACGGTTGAAAAAAGATACCTATTTCAGAATAAACAATTTGATCCTATGTTTGTGGAAAATACTCTGGAAAGAATGCAAATAACAATGGGTAAAACTCTTTACTCAAACCCTAGAACCTCTTAAGCCTCATTCCTGCTCCACCCTCTCCCCCTCCCCAAACTTAGGGCATTATGATGCAGCACACAGAGTTGGGGAAATCTGGAGAGCCATGATGTGCCTGGGTCTCTGTGACTTGTCACAAATATACTTCAGATCATGCCACATTGAGAAGTATGTAATATGTCTTTCTACTGTTGTTGCTGTAAACTGACTCAGGAGCCCTTTATTTACTGAGAGTGGTATCTTGCACTGGATATGATGGAATTATGATTTTGTTTGCAATAGTTTGCATTTTAAAAAACATTCTTCCCATTCACAGTTCTCATTCAGGTAGCCCTAAGGAAATGTTTACAGTATAATGCTTTTGCAAATTAAAATGTATGTTATGTCTCTTATCTCTCTCTAATCCTTCGAGCTTCTCTCTGTATATGATTTAGGGTTACATTCCGAAAAGCAAATGGGAGATGGATACTTCTGAAGCAAAACTAGGTGGGTATTTCATTTCTTTTTTCCAAGTAAAATATATATGACAGTATTTGCACATCTCTTGTTTGCAGCTCTGAACACTTGCCTAAGGCAAAATGATATGAATTGGGTATGCCATTTCTGAAAATGCAAATATCTCTGAGCTGTGTAATATGCACTTACCTTTTATTGTTGGAAAAGGTACAAATACCGTATTTTTCCTTCTATAACACGCAGATTTTTTCTTCTAAAAAGGAAGGGGAAATGTCTGTGCGTGTTATAGAGCGAATGTGTGGTCCCTGGAGCCGAAAAATCATGCAAAAATCAAATCGCGGCGCTGCACGCTGCACAAAGAAACGAAACCTGAAAAGAGGAAGCGGCTGCTTTCCTGCATTCTGCCTCAGGGTCTTACTGCCCACCCTCCTCTGTTTCGTTGCTGTGTTTGCTGAAAAGGAACAAAGAGCAGGGAAAGCCCCTCCCCTCCAGGCAAGCTCCGGTGCTGCTGGGGGAGAGGGAGAGAGAGGGGGGAAGGGAGAGAGAGAGGGGGGAGGGGGAGGGAGAGAGGGGGAGGGAGGGGGGAGGGAGGGAGGGAGAGAGAGAGAGAGAGATGGCTGGCTTGGGTGGGGGGAAACTTTTGCCTTTCTTTCCTCCCTCCCGTTAAATCCCTCTCCTGCATTCTTAGCCAGCTGCTTCTCTGCACACCCCTCTAATGTCCCTTCTTTGTTTTTCCTTCGCTCCCCACTTAAAATGTGGTTACAAAGCATGGATCCTCAGGATCTTTGCATTGGGTCACCCCAAATTCACCATCAGATCACATAGCATGTCCATGGCTACAGCCTGCACCAAAAAAATCACGCACCCACTGTTGCCTGGGGCTGCAATGGTGCAAAAATGTGGTTAAAAAGCATGGATCCACAGGAATTCTCAGGATTTTGGCATTGGGTCACCCCAAATTCACCATCAGAGCACATAGCATGTCCATGGCTACAGCCTGCCCCCCCAAAATCACGCACCCACTGTTGCCTGGGGCTGCAATGGTGCAAAAACGTGGTTACAAACCATGGATGCACAGGGATTCTCAGGATTTTTGCATTGGGTCAGCCCAAATTCACCATCAGATCACATGTCTGTGGCCACAGCATGAAGCACAAAAATGATACATCCACTGTTTCATTCAGAATGTTTTTTCCCTTGTTTTCCTCCTCTAAAAACGATGTGCGTGTTATGGTCAGGTGCGTGTTATAGAGCGAAAAATACGGTAATCGAATCCTTTAACTTGTAGCTTTTTGTGTGGTTTGCGTAATGATGTTACTTTTATTCTAGCATTCAAATAAGTGAGTTGCATTTGCATTTCCTGCTGAGCTGCTGAGGATAATAGAATCAATTTATATTCTTCTTTACACTATAATTTTATTTACGGGGCATTTATATTAATCTGATTAGTTTTCATATGTTGCTCGGCATTATGCTTTGCTTTAGCATCGTTGGGGACAACAAATGACCACGAGCATGTCTAAGTACTGTTACTAGAAAGTTTGGTCAACTTGTGATGACATCAAGTGTCAGTTCATTCTTTACATTTAATTAAGCCTCAATACTTCTGAGTGAAGATATGAAGCCCATACTTCATCTTGTTTCTGTCTTACGTTTATTTTCAACCATTTAATAGCATGCTTCCTTATATACTACTGCCATAATGCAGTAATTTAATTGACCATCCTAAGTAATGCATCAAAAAGCCTTGTAGAAGTGCAGCTTTTGTTTCATAGGATTCATAGGAATAAACCTTATTCAAAAGGAAATTGGCCTGACCATTGAAATCAATTTTATTAGCACATTTGTGAAAGAAATAATCAAAGAAATAATATATACATAATGCCAAAAAATACGATGTATGTTGGCATAAAGGAACTCCCATTACTTTTCAGTTTCTCTGTTAAACATATTGAATTAAACCATTAGTGCTGCTTTCCAGCATCAGTCTTGAAAGCTTTGCTGGGCAAAATACTAATAAAGTACAGTGGTACCTCAGGTTAAGTACTTAAATCGTTCCGGTGGTCCGTACTTAACCTGAAACTGTTCTTAACCTGAAGCACCACTTTAGGTAATGGGGCCTCGCGCTACCGGAGCATGATTTCTGTTCTCATCCTGAAGCCAAGTTCTTAACCTGAAGCACTATTTCTGGGTTAGTGGAGTCTGTAACCTGAAGCGTATGTAACCTGAGGTACCACTGTACCCCATTCCCTTCATTGTAAGGTAGAACCTCGGTTCTCAAACCACTTCATTCCCGAACATTTCGGCTCCCGAACGTCGAAAGCCCGGAAGTAAATGTTCTGGTTTTCAAACATTCCTCGGAATCTGAACGTTCGACTTCTGATCTGCAAAAAGCCTAGCTGTCAGCCAGCTGGAAGCCGCGCCTCTGAATTTGAACATTTCGGAAGTCAAACGTCCTTCCAGAGCAGATTACGTTTGGCTTCCGAGGTTCCATGATACCTTTAACTTCCAGGATTTTAGGTACTGCAGGCATATTCAGCATTTGTCTACGTATTTAAAGCACTGATAACCTGCCTTTTATCACAGCAGTCTCAGTGCTGTAAAAGTCAATGTAATACACAATGGCAATACTAAAGTTAAAAAATCATCTGAAACAGTAAATAAAATCATCTATATTAAACTGCAGAGCAGATATCTATATCAGTCTGGGTTGGTGTCAATCATACAACACAGGAAAGGGGTTTCCATAATCAATTTAGAATTGATTAATTGAACATGCTATCTGAGAAGCTATCGCTCTGCTTTGGATTACACTGAGAGTATGCAGCGTAAGCTGGAAAACAAAGTGTGTATGGTGACCCTTGAGAGTTTGAATTTGAATATTGGTGCATGCTCACAAGACGTACACACATAGTGTATCCGCTCATACTCAGTGTTAGGGTGTAGTATAAAGAGACTATTTCATTGCTTGTACTGTTTGCATAAAATAGCCTTTTCAGTTGTGGCACCTTTTCTGCTGCTACGTTCTGTTGGATGTGCTATTGAAATCTCAAAAGAGCATCATAAATTCCTAATATCAGCCAAAATCTCATGCTGGAGAGCTAAGTAGTTGAAAAGAATCTACCAATAAAGTCTTCACATGCAAGAAATGTATATATTACTTTCTCTAATTCAGTGTCATATTTTGTCATACCTGCGTAGTGTAAAATCTTGATGGATTTAACATGGTTCGTAAATAGTTACATGATTTTTTATGGCAGTGCGTGCATTTTGACCTCATATACTCTTGTATATCTGACTAACTATAGTAACTATAGTAAGTTTTTCCTTTTGCATTCAGCAATTAATTTTATATACAAACGCATAATTGAGAGTTTTTACATATTCAGTCCCTGTTCGAGTTCAGAGAGTGTTCCTTACTATCGTCTCAGTATTATAGTAGTTTCATGAGCTTTCAGTCCATTAGGTTAAATTAGATATTTAGTGACTTGGAACTGGTGGCCAAGGTTTCTGATGGTAATTCTGGAGGTGGAGAAGCAGGAGATAGCAGTACATTGTGATTTTCATAGAATACATTCAGATGTGCATACTACATTCAGTGGGGAGGAAATGGCAGAATTATATAGGAAACATCCCTTTCTTACTCTGTACCTGGGGGTTCCTGTAATTTCTAACCGTTGCTCTGTAACAAATGGTAGGAAACATCTGTCTTACCGTGTTGCCCTTATGGTTGGGTGGACACTGAATGAGGTGTGTGTAGATAAGTTCATGAACTGATATGTTGGGGTCACATACTCACTGTAGAGGCACAATTTGTCTTTATGTGACTGTTGTGAACAAACCAATAGTCTTATAAGAACATTGTATGTAAAACCTCCAGCAGTAACATTTTTTACGTAAGTAACATTTTTTACATAAGGAAGAGTCCTACATTAATTTACTTTTAAAATGTTAGTGCTTCAGCTCTCAGCTTTGATTTGAGGCAGCTTCCAAGGGTATTGAAATTCACGTAAATAAATAATTCAGTCCCTTGTCGAAACATAACTGTCGGCAATTGGGGTGATGGGGGTTAGAAGCAATTTTAACCATCTCTCAAAGCAGTTTTAAGACAGCCATGAAAGCAAAGGTAATAAAGGGTGTGCAAAGAGGCAGTGCCTTTAGCTGGCATCTTGAAAGTGGTCGAAGGAGGGTACTAAGCAAATGGACATTAGAGGGAGCTCTACAGATGGTGCAATGAGCCAGAAGGCACCACCTTTGTTGCCCTCCATGTCAACTCAAAGGTAGGGGCATGCTTAGTAGAATCTGTGAAGACAATAACTGGGCAGGTTTGTTAGGGAATAGGTGGTTTTTCAGCTAACCTGGCCCCAAGCCAATGCTTTAGAGCTCTATAAATTAGAGCCAGCATCATGAATTGTGCCTAGAAACAAATGGGAAGACAGGAAACCTCTTTAAGTGCTGTTGAGAATGTTCCTTCTATCAGTCTTTATCGGTTCTAGGTAAGACTTGCCACTTTGTTCTAAATTATTTGAAGTTTCTGGATGATCTTGAAAGGATATCTCACTTAAAGCAAATAGCACTGATCTAATCTGGAGGTTATCAAGGCATGCATAACATAACTCTGGTCAGAGCTTGTTTTTCAAAAAAATAACCACGGTTTGTGTACCAAGTGAGGTTGCTTAAAAGGTGCTATGAGCCATGAAGGGTACTCAAGTTATCTGCAAGACCAGACCTAACAACACCAGGCTGCAAACCCAATCCTTTAGGGTGAATTCAAGCCCACCAAGAACTGTCCAAATCCTTTATTGCTCAACTACATCACCAGCCAACAGTACTTCAGTCTTACTTGGCAGTAAGCTACCAGTTCCTGGGTACCAGCAACAGGGGTGTGGGGGGGGGGCTTTTGGCCTCATGCCATTCTGGTGGGATTCCCTGAAGTGTCTGGTTGACCACTCTGACAAAAAGAATGTTTAACCTTTCATCTGATTAAATCGAATCAGAAGGTCTATCTTTATTTTTCCAACCTCTTTCCCAATTTCAAACACATGTTCAGAGCTTCTGTAGTCCATTTTGATGTAGATGGAAAGAGAATCGTGTGTCAAATGTTAATACTGATGGCAATTCAGACCAGGTCTGCAGGTGACCTCTCTCAGTCATTTCAGACGCACATTACACAGCAAGGAACTCAAGATGGATATTTTTAGAACCCTGTAGCATAAATTCCATGGAGCAGAGTACCTTTCGGAACTGATTGGTCACATAGGAACAAAAGCACAGTCCCTCCCGTTCCCAACTTAACATACCAGAAGTACCATGGCCAGCGATATTCATAGTTGACATACCCACCTCCCATCCCTCCTGGTGAAAGTTATTTTACGAGGGCAACTTAGAAAGAAAATCATTTAGGTAGTGTAGGAATACTGCTCCCAAGTTGCTCTGAAACAAAATGCTGTTGAATGTTGCGATCTGATCCAAATGTTTGCCCCTGTGAGTGCTCCCTCATAAACCTCAATGAAATGTCACTGTGTTAGATTCCTGATTCATAGATATATGTAAAACGCTAAACCTTTTATTGTAGTAAATGTTGCCTATAACATAAAATGCTGCATTGGCATTCATCTGAATACTATGTACCTGAAATTTTCTTGCATACCTGCTTCCAAATGAATTATTACCTCAGCTAAAAATGTAACTGCTGCTAAGCGATCATGAGTCCATCTAACAACTTCACATCTGCAGTCACTCTTTTGATTCATTTTTTTCCACGTTATTTTGGTACCAAATCAAACTTCATGGAAAACATAGATCTAATGTTCGTCTCCACTGTTTTATAAAAACGATGTGTGAAATGGCTATCACTTTTGGCACCTTATATCTTAAGCTGTTCTTTGTTTATTTTATGTTTATTGAGGTAAGTATTTGTTGAATTTTGCATTTTAAGGTTCACATCACTTTTTTCTTTCCTCGTGGAAATTTATTTTACAAAGAAGTTAAATGCAGGCCACAGAAAGAACACCACACATAACAATGCAACGAGGTCACTAAAGCAGTGAAAAAACCTCAGTGATTGGAATCCTCAGTGTACTATGGATGTGCTTGTGGAATAACTACAGAAAAAAAGCTTAAGCAGACGTTTACTCACTATAGCATATTTGTATAAGACATACGCATCATGGTCAGAAAAAAATACAGCCATATCAATGTGAATGGCATTTGATCAGAAGCTTGAAGGGCTTCCATATTGGAAATAAGCAGGAGAAATTGTGCCGTAATACCTTTTAAAATTACATCACATTTTAAAAATACACCGTGAAACGGAACGAAATATTATGAAACAGGTTGCTGAATGAACAAGGACTTTTTGTTCAGTACCTCTTTCTCGCTTTTCTATTGCATACATCATTCATATCCCACCTGAATGAGGGAATAAACTCTTCTGTGTTGATGATCAGATATGCCAGTTTATGCTTTCATTCAGAACAACTTGATTCCTGGATGAGTGTCCAAGGAGCTGCATGAGCTGCAGCGATTTTCTCCCCTCCTATAGCCCCGCCCCCAATGTTGCTTTGAAGATGGGGTGATGTTCTGGAACATATTTTCATGCAACATTGTAGAATCACATATGGAAAGAAAAATCTGCAACGTATACACAAGCACATTTTGGCTCCTGGCCCTCTTTTGTACAAGTTCCAACATATCTTATATACTTCTAATCTTAAATGAATATGTAAAGATATCTGCTAACATGGCATTTATACATTAATTGTTTCTATTCATGATTCTAAACTCTTTGATAGAAAATGTGTTTTTTCTGAGCAATGTTGTGCATAACACTCAGATTTCAAAACACTTCTATTATTGCAGAATGTTAACAATACTTATATCTGACTACTGGCAGATGGTATCTTTGGAGCTGTAACTGCCATTTTAATTGGATATAGTTAGCGTGTTTAACTTTTAAAAACAGGTTAATGTAAGTGTGGCTGAATAACAGATAAATATTATCCTTCCAAATAATGTAAATTTTATAGCATTTATCATCATTCAGGCTTGAAGTAGTTCCAGCAAGAATAGAAAAATGGCGTTTAGATTATTTGAATGGAATTTATTTAATACTTAACATTTTTGTTCTGATTTACAGAAAATTCTTTTGTAATTTGATGTTAAATTAGATATAGCTGCTACTTTGGTTCACTGGATTAATAAATAAGCTAATTTTTGCAGTTCTTTAAATTGATATTTTCTGCTTTCTGGCAAATAGGCAAGGCAAAGCTTTGTCTACAAACAGATAGTTTGAGGTTTGCTAATTTTTAATAGCAATCTCTGGGAACCATTTAGACAACCTATAGCATTAAACATACTGTTGTACACTTAAAATAGTTTGGTGTAAATAATTTTAAATTGTGTAGTACGTTATTTGAATTGTGTAGTGCATTATGAACCTGGGGGGGAGCAAATTATGCATATAGAAAATATTTGTGAGCTCTGACACAAATTTCACCTATTCATAACAGTTTGCTTCTCGGCAATAGCAACTGCTTCCTAATAATACACATTTTTAAAGATTAATGTTCAGGAAAAATTGACCACACCAAAAGTTTATTAGAACAGTAATACTGAACTTCACATGAGGACAGTCATATCCGTTCAGGCAAAGGAAGAAAGTGAGAAACTGCTTGTGGGTTTATTCCTTTTATGGCTGGTGCTCTGCACCACAAGTCAAATGTCCTTGACTCCAACACAGGCAGTTCAAAAGCCATCTTATAGTCTTTCAAAAATAAATGTAGATATCTGGCAGGTGCACTGGTACGCAAGGTATTAAAAACTTCCTTTAGTATTTAAATTTGTATCGTTTTCAAAAACATGTTCAGGTATCGCTACATGATATGGCCTGTTGTATCATTATCCAGCACAATTTTTTTCTCCCAGATCATCACAGATTGATTCTTCAAAAAAGTGACAATGGGTTTTGCCATTTTGCTCATGAAGACACCCAAGAACTTGCATATATCACTGCTATAAGATAGCAGCTTGCCCTTCTGAAAGCATTCCCATGCATCTTGTTTGTATTGGGCATTACACAAGTGTGCTTTTCCCCTTTAACCCTGAGGCTGTATGTTTGTTCTCAGACAAATTGGATGGCTTGCGAACTGGTGCTAAGAGGAAGCGTGATTGGGAAGCAATTGCCAGCAGAATGGAAGATTATCTTCAGCTTCCAGATGATTATGATACCCGTGCTTCTGAACCTGGAAAGAAGAGGGTAATAAAGTAATTTTGGTTTAATGTCTCAGAGGGTCTCACCCAGAAAGTTTTCCCTAAAGCATGAACTATATGTTTAGTTCAGCTAATCTATGTCTGGAAGCACTGTGGAGCCATTGCTTTCATTTTAATGTCCATTAGATTCAATTTCTCTTCTCGAAATTTTCTTCTGAAAATCCATATCTTGTCATGCTCCTGTAAAAACAGGGAAGATAGCAAAGCTTAGTAGTACACAGTTATAGCTAAAGGCAGCAGAGGCTACTTAGTAAGAAGATGAGGAAACAGTAAATAAGTAGGGAAATGGAAAATATGGAGGTATTTGGTAGATTTGCAGTATGGCTTGAGTACACACATTAGAGCTGAAGTTTGTACAGGTTCCCTGAAGAAGGATTGGTTCCACTTAGTGCTAAGCCAAATTTTAATGATGTTTGATTTTTTGTACCAAACATTGGAAGGGGGTGTGGGGAGAGGACACAGGAAAAACCCTGCACTTCTTTCCACATATTCTTTCACTTTCGCACCTGCATCCGTTGTGGTGGGAAGGGAGCACATCCTGGTTGCCTGGACAACTTGCTACAGTGCGCTGTCAGTTTCCTTGTCCCATGCATCCCCTTGAAAGTAATGCCATGCAGATGGAAGAATCACATCTGGACATCATCTGCACTCCCTTACAGTAGTAAGGCGCACATTTGGATGTGCATCTTTATACATATCCCCTTCCTGCCCAACTACTAAACTAAACGCAAATGGAGCCGAGCGAAGGAATGTCATCTCTCTTGTCTTGGCAACTGGGACAGGTTCACTCTTTTCCCCCAGTGAATTCCTTGTGAACAGTTTCACATCTGCTGAAGAGGGGGCAAAAGTCTTCGTGAAAGGCTCCCTGCTTTGCACATTCAGAGCACCAGTTCCTATGCTCTTCGGAAGAAGATGTGGGATCTAAATTTAATAAATAAATATGACACTAAATAAATTCTACTTGCAAACTTGTGAGGGCCACAAATCTTTGAGCATTCTAGAAGGCTGAACCAGTAAAGTTGCCTTCCCTTTTTCTAAGTTGTCCGAAGCCTTCGCTGAGCGCAAAACCGTATTATTGGCAAAAATGTCTCGCTTCGTTTTCTGGAACTGAGTATCATCCCAATGCTGTGTTATTCGTAGGTAAGGTGGGCAGACCTTGAAGAAAAAAAGGATGCAGACAGAAAGAGGGCCATTGGTTTTGTGGTGGGACAAACGGATTGGGAGAAAATCACCGATGAAAGTGGTCATTTTGCTGAGAGAGCCCTCAATCGCACAAAGTACATCTGACGCAATTTGTCGAGTAGAATTTTTCTGCCTACGAGGTAAGAGCTCCTGTGTCTTGGTGAGTTTTTGAGAATGACCTCAAGAATGAACAATGATAGCATTCTCCGCTCAATAATAATTTGGACATTAGGCCATAGATAGACTTCTCAGTTGTGCATGTCTGTGTCCAATCTCCTCTATATGATGCATGGTAGCTGGAGGGAATTGGAATGCCACAGTTCAAAAAATTGAGGGAAAGCCTGATTACTGAACAGCAGTCTGCTTTTTTTTTCTCACAGTCCCCAAAACTTAACTACTTTTCTGTAACAGTTTCCTTTTCCCTGCAGGCAGTTCGCTTTGATGAGAGCTGAACACAGGGTGACGTGGAACTTGTCATTCGCCCTCTGGAGAGTTGTGCGGTTCTTTTATTTCGAAACTTCATTTTTTTGTGTTCTTCCCTATTGCATTCCTTGGAATTCTACCTGGTGATATCCAGCACCCCCGAGTTATATGGAGCTTGCATCTAAATGTGAAAGGTTTTTGTGTTAAAATTAGTAGTTCTAGCTTTTATGCCTGCAGTAGAGTGGAAAGATGAGGCCATGGACATTTCTTCTTCTGTACTGTCGCAGAATGTCAGCATTACAAGTGCATTGTTGCTTTGTGGCTGTTGTTATTTTTTACTGTACAAACTTTGTAGTTTATTGTACTAGAAAACAGAACAATAAACTTTCACTACGAACCTAGTGAATGACTTAGTCGACCATATATTATATAGGCTGCTCTATTTTGTGTGTGTGTGTGTGTGTGTGTGTTTGTGTGGTTTGCTTAAAAAGATGATCCCTTCAACTCTTTGCGGAATGTCGGAGCCCTTGGTCATTAACATGTTGTGTTCCTTATAAACTTCCTGTTCAAAACAATTTTATTCTTCACACAAAAAATTAAATGTGCACACTAATGCCAGAAAGCATTAGTGTGTGCATGGAGCTTAAAAGCCATTTCAACTGTCTGAAGAAGGCGGCTTTATTTTATGTTGGAGAGAAAATGATTTGCCTCAGGGAGGATGGTCAAGCGATTTTACATACAATGTTCTCTCTGTCTTGTTACATGCTCCGTTTTGCATGCTTGCTAACGAACAAATGCAATGAACTGCTTTTGTCCTTTTCGAGTTCCAATTCAGTGGTTTGTGTTATGAATTATATGGATGGAGAAGGTGCCAAATCGTTTGAATGAGACCATTGCTATCTTAGTTTTCTTTTAGAAAAAGGGTGGTGGTGGTCTTGAAAGATGCTTCATTAACTCTTCTTAGCCAATCAGTTTGTGATTGCTTAGCAAATTATTTTTATTCATGGGTACATTAGTAATGATGAGGGCATTTTTTGCTGTATTGAAGGAGGGCCACTGTTTAGTATTTAATGAATGGTTTATCATTGTAATATATTTGTTTACTTGACATTTTCTAGTCTGATTAATTATGTATAATTTGGAAACTGTTCCCAGAATGAACAATAGAATATTTGGATACAGTGCAGAATGTTAAATGGCTACAAAAGCTTATTCATATGTATACTTTCCTATTTTGTCGCACTGTGACTTTTTATTATTTGGCAAGCTATTTGTGGGCCTGCATTTCACAGTAATTATGAGGAGACATGGGAAATTAGAAGCTCTTGTGACCTTATGAAGTTCAAGAGTTGCACTCTTTGTTTCTAAATGAAACTCACAATTTTTTGAGAAGACAAAGGGAACCTACATTGCTGGAATAATAACTGGATCTTTCAGATAAAGATGCTCAGGAGAATCTCATGTTTGAACTCTGCAGAGGTGACTGAATTGTGAGTTTTTATGTAGTGATGCCTTTCATATATAAACCAACTTACTTCCGCATGGTACTTAGTTAAGGTGGCTGTTGTGGCTTACTGCTCTTTTGCAGAATGAAGGAGGGGAAATGGAAGACTTAAGATTCTCACTGCATCTTGTCTAACTCAGGTCTGAATCTTCCTGTCATACTATATCTGGATATAAGTAATTGTACTGTACTTTAATTGCTGGTTTACCATCATTTTCAGTCACAACTTTGGTGCCTTTTGATACTACCAAGCATCATACTATAGTTCATTACATTACATGGAGTCATTTATATATTTGTGGTTGCAATTCTTCTATTCCTGTTCTACGTGTTCATTCACCTTTCCTTGACTCCTGTGGTTTGATAGCACCACCTATGGACAACTTGCCACACATACGATATGTAGCGATTGTTTGCATCTGTATCTCAAGCGAGAAAGTGGAGTGCGCCCCTGAGGGTGAAGTCAAACTGCTGCATAAGCAGCACCAAAGTGACCTCTCCAGGGCACAAGCGTGGGCAGCATATATGGAGGTCCTGGGCTGCCAAGACAACAAGACTCCCCTCTTGGCCTCATTTATGTGGTCCCAATGGAAAGCAGAGCAATACATTTGACACCAGCTTGGCTGCAGGAGTTGCCGGAAAGAGACATACAAGATGCCATCCTGCTGTCTTAGGGACTCCACTCCAGATTTGTTTAGGGTTTCCTCCTTAGAATTTTCTTCTCCCGAAGATATCCCGCAAGGAAGCTGATGTTTAGGTGTTTTCCTTCTCCCAGATGTGCTGCATTAGACTGACAAGCCCCATCTGCCCCTCACTTCCCTCTACATCACATACAGAAACCACCTTCTTGACCATTGTTCCCTCTTGGTCTTGTCCACTCAATCCACTGGAGCCTGTCTTCACATGCAGGAGAAGTCCCTAACTCACCGAGGGTTTGAGACCCATCAGCTACCCTCACCTGGTTTATCCGGCCAGTCAAAGCCATTTCCAGGTCATGTGCTGACAGCTTCTAGGAGCCACATGTGAGAGCTGAATGCAAGGTGGGGACCAAAGATGGACAAACTACCCCAGACGGAGCATGATGTGTCTTCCCCCCCCCTCCAGGTCCTGCCCCTCCCCTAACACCCCATACACCCCCTTTGGCAAGAAGGGAGAAATGGCAAGAAGGGGAAGAAAGAGACGAACAATTGGAATAGTATTTACTTGGACCAATATGACTGGAAGTATGTAATGGATATTCCAATGGACCAACAAGGGTGACACCTATTTTTTCATAGTTTTCTTTTCTTTTTCCTTTTACTTTCTTTGAGACTTCATGGAATGCCTCTGAAGAACAGTTGTGGACAGACCACATGGGAGACCCATTGCCTTGGCTTTATTTTTCAGCATGTATGTCCTGCATTTCTAACAATGATTTTCAAGACAACTTATAGTCAGAAAAAATGATGAAATAAATGAAACCATGCCAGTCTTGAAAATGGATTAAAAGTGCATTGACAGGATGAAATAATATGAGGGAAATAATCTACAAAAGCTTGTTGCAATAAAACGATCTTCACTGTCTATCTAAAAGCAGAAGAGGGATGAGGCAGCTGTCCCTTGCGAGGCAGTTCAGATCTTGGGCACCACTTCTGAAAAGGCTGTCTTGACCCATGTACTTGGACCCATGTACTTGGGTCATTGATGACTATTTGAATAGTAGCAAAAAAATAATAAACTAATGAATTATAAAAGTAATTTCTGGAGGCTTTCATTCCACATGTTTGACATCCTCAAAGTGATAATTATTCAGCTTCTGAATAATCTGTCACAGCTTTGTAGAATTGTAATTGAAAAACAGGGTAGGTATTAAATAATGTGTGCAATATTCTTTGTGTAAATGGCACATTGGTTGCCCTCACTAAGAGCAATTCGCATCATTTTACTATCAGCTTAGTATTAAAAGTTAGTGGACTCCTTGATCTTTGAGCTTGGAATGAGGTGTTTATGAGAAACGCTGAATACTTCCCATATCTGTCTGGCTTCCTAAAATGAGTAGTGTGGGGAAATGTTGTCAGTACTATAATTCACTGGTATACTACTGAGTAGGAGGGTCGAATGCTTTGATCAATGACTTGGTACATACCACTTGAGTACCATTATTGTTGTTGTTACGGTCCCATCCGGCTGCCCTGCTTGTTAACGTAGCAGTTTCATTCTGCACCCCCTGGAGCCCCCGGACCGTCAAGTACCAGTGCCGACCATTTCTCATGGGAATTCCACTCCTGGCCCTTGTGCATGTCGGCAGAGTGTCTATAAACATGTTCCGCCCTCATTCCGCCTTCTTTTGGGTTCAAAAGAACCTGCGTGTCAACGATCGCGCGTCAGTTGAACACACCTAAAATGGCCGCCACCTATACTCCAAGGAGGTTACTAGAGCATGGACAACAAAGGGCAGACTATCCCAGCCCAGGAACGGCTAAAGCCAGCAAACCAGCCTAAGTTGGGCTTCAGCAGTCCTAGCCACAGAAGCCAATTGAAACTTCAGTGACAAGTTGGGAGCTAGGAGCACTCTCAGGCTGATCTTTCAGGGGGAGTGCAACATCTCCCAGAAAAAGGGTATACACCTAATTCTGATTCATGGAAAACACCCAAGTGTTTCCATCTTTTCAGGATTCAGCCTCAGTTTATTGTTTCGCATCCAGTCCATCACTGCTCCAGACACCTGTCCAGTGTTTTCACAGCCTCTCCGCATTCTGACAAATGGTTTTTGCAATACAGAGATGGATAAACCAGTATCCTTGCACACAAAAATCCAACCTTTTCTCCACATATCACTTGACCAAAGTGTCTTTCACATTCAATTTGCTTTAATCTGGCAGAAAAGTTGATTTTATTTCAGTTTTTAAGCATGAGCGCTCCTATTGATTTGCACTAACACAATCCCAACACCCTTCTCTCTCACGTTACTTTTTCTGGTTTCTTCTTTTTTCTCTCTACTATATTTTCATTAGTTTGGGGGTTGTAGTTTTATAATTGTGGGAGTTGTGGGCCGCCAGAGTGTATGTGATAGGGTAATATACATTGACTGCTGTGTAAATTTACAACTTTACAAATCTCTTTACATTTACTTACCTGGGGCTGGAGAAGGCACACTGCAACGTCTTCCCCTTACATTTTCTCACTTGTCATGCTGGTTCCACCCTTCACCTTCATCCCAACTACTTTTAAGTGTGTATATTCTATATTCGGTTACAGTATGCTTCACTCTTGATTGTGCTGCCTCCTGCAGCATAGGGCCTTATTCCAAAATTGGGTGTGACCATCATCCAGCTACACAAATGCTACCTCCATCGGGACAGTGTGGGCGGTACTCAAATTATTGTGCTAGCACAATGGGATTTCTTTCCCTCCCTCTGTGCATGCCTTGCCCTGCCCTGTCCACAAATCTCCACAAGTGTTACGGAACCTCCAGAACAGATTTAGGAGGTGCACAGAGGGACAGGAGGAACTCCCACTATGCAAGGAGGAATCCTTTAACTGATGGGATGTTCACCTTAGTTCTCTGTTGAATACAATGCTGTATCACTTATTTCCAGACTCTGTGACCAAAAGCAGGAGAAGACAAGGGTGATCCTCATGCTGAGGATGAGGATGATTTCGCCATACATTGACTTCACTGTGTATGATACTTTGATGCATATTGATAGTATCCATGGGAGTCCATGATCAAATGCATCTATAATAACCATGGCAGCTTGCATTCTTTGGGAACTGCTCTTTCAAAAATAGACAATATTATGTTTACAAATCTCATATAACGGAATGAGCAGTCATTAGGATTGCCTTAGGCTGAATTGTGACATTTGATAGCTGCAGTAGTGAACTCTGCCGATGTTGTCTTTTGATTCTTTCAATAAACAAGTGCTCCATTATAGTAGAATGGTTCTTCATTAAATCTAATGGGCAGATGGTTACACCTGTTATATAGCATAGGAGATATATTAATTTCAATTAAAATAAAATATTTAATAGTTCAGATAAATCCTACTGCTGTGTTATGAATGGAGCTACAAAATAAATACTTTATATTGTTTAATGGAAAAAACCCATTTTGTCTGTTTCTTGACCTGCATCATGACTGGCAGGGTGCTGTTCTGACAGTGGGGACCATATGCAAATAAGGTAAGTATATAGGTGTAGTTATGAAGCAGAAGGATGTACAGAACATGGTGTACAGAACATGATGGAGATGTAAACATATTTTTCCATGACATCCTTTTCCAAGTTGAAGTTTAACATTAACTTAAAATCAGTTTCTACAGCATAAGAAATAGAAGTTGAACAGGAGACACAGTAGAGCAGTTCTAGCAAAGTAGCAGGTACTCTCAGTTACCCAGGGTTGTGTGTAGTCTGTACTAAAGAATATTGTGTGTAAAATATTGTGTGTAATTTTTAAAAAATTACTTCTTTATATTGTACATAAACCCTTTGTGGGATAAGCTGATGAATAAAGACAGAAACAATTATGATGATGGCTTCTTATGCATAATATTGCTTTTTTTAACCAGTCCATGAAGAGGATGAGAAATTTTGAGCCCAACAACAACCTCTGAAAATCTTATTTAGCTTCTGGCTTTTGGGATTTCATCCCGAAAACCAGAGATTTGCTTTTTTGAAAAATAACCTGAGACACTCAACCAGATTCTGTATCCACCACCACATTCTGCTCCTAACTGCATTCCTGTGAAATCATGGCATACACAAAGCCTGTACATGTGCCATAGTCCGTGTACCTCATACATACATGGTTTAAGATAACAGAAATTATCCTCTAAATTCCTTCCTTTAAGAAGCATAATGTGAGAACTAATGGCCTCATTCAATAGCATAATTTAGTGTTAATTGAACAAGCTTTGGATTCATCAGCAAAATAATCCTTCAGCACTATTGTGATAGATAAAAAGAGAATTGAAAACATACAAACTACAGTTTAGCTTTATGTCTGAACCCAAATAAACTGTGGTTATGGTTTAAGGAAACAAGCCATGGTTCATGAAGTGGGCTTGTTTCCGTAAACCATACTTAAAATTAACCACAGTTTTAGGTTTGGACAAAACATTCATTTGTTTGTTTGTTTAGCATTTTCTGTTTCACCAAGAAAAATGCATGAGTGGTGAACAATAATATCACATCCATAAAACAAAGATGCATCACAAATCAGTAGGTCAAATTAATACACCAACATAACTAGATTTCAGAGAAAGACTGAATGAACTGGTGAGTTTTAAGCAGGCACCTAAATGTCAATACTTTAGATGCCTTCCTAATGTTCATTGGAAGGACATTTCTAATTCCATGTGCTACCACACTTAAATGAACATAAGATGAACCTTGGAATCATGGCAGTACTAAGAGTGTCTTTCATAGAATTGTAGCGTTCGAAGAGACCACGAGGGGCATCAAGTTCAACCCCTGTAATGCAGGAATCTTTTGCCCAACATGGAGCACGAACCCACAACCCTGAAATTAAGAGTCTTGTGCTCTACCAATTGAGCTATCCCCAGGTTTGAAGTGACCAGGGAGGAGTATACAAGGTAAGGCACTCCTGAACAATAAATTGCCGTTAATTGAAAACAACAGCAAAAGCTTCTCATAACCATATGAGCCTGGGACTTGGGCATGTAATATTAAAATGTAGTTTGTCATTTGAACATAATGAAATCTTAAACTCGTCATTTTTTCCAGAAATCTATTGCTTCTAGATTGCTGAATTTTGGAGGCTGGGGAGTTGGCTGAAAGAGTTTATATACATGCATATATGTCTGTCCAGGATCACGGCATCAGGTGATGGCTTGCATGTGGGAAAGAGCCATGACAGCGCAAGTCCTAGGCAGAAATTTACATCACTACATCAGTTCACATGGTGTTCCTCAGTATAGGCAGTTCCTATACTCAACTTAGTATTTGCATTGTATCTGTGTGCTTAAATCTGCCCTAAAACCCAGTGATGCTTCTTTGCACAAGTCTTGACTTCTTGTTTTGCCCAGTTTTTATTGATCCACTTTACATTTTCTCTCTGAATTGAATACACTCGACTAAACTGGAATGACTTGCTATTCTACTTTTACCTAACAGCAAAGTGAAATCTCAAGTAATTTACTCCTTACTATGTCCATTGTAATGTTTCTTCTATTGCATTATATTGGACACAATACAGTGTAATCTCAGGAAATTGTATGTATCTCCAGAAGGATATTCCAGCTCATTGGTGCAGTTTTCTCCCTCTTACTCAATTATTTATCCTTTATTCTAATACTTCGGTATACTCTGAGAGGCTGTCAAATACTGTGAATTCACTAATATGACATTTTCCAGGACTGTTTGTTTCGTTTGTTGTGCGATTCTTCTCTAGTCCCAGGAAGAAGAAGAAATACTGCTCCTAGATGCTGGCTAAAATTTAAAATCAGGAAATGCTTAGCAAAATATTCATATGTGAATATTTTCTGCAATGCATGCATTCACACATTCTCCTGATCTTCCCAGTCAGTGGCAGAATTAAGATATCTAAAGTATCTTAAATGTAAGCCATGGGGAAAGTCTATATTCTAATAGGAACTGGATTCTAATAAGAATTGTTTTGCTCATTAAATGCTTAAGGAACTAAACTGAACCCTTTACCTTGACACTATATGCATGTGTGCTTCACCTTTGTATCCCACCGTTCCTCAGAGGAGTACAGGGATTATTCCATTTATCTTCAGAACCACCCTGTGCAAGAGATTAAAAACTGTGTGTGGTCCTGAGGTTCTCCAATGACCTTTGCAACTGAAGAGGGGCTGAAACCCTGGTTCAGTCCAATACGCTATTCTCTACTTCCCACTGTCTAGAAGACAGTGGTTTCAGTGGAAATTCAGAAGGTGACTTGCCCACATTGAACCATGCTGTAGCCACTTAGAAGTCAACAGGCACACCAAAGGTAAGAGGCCTTTTCCTCTCCCACATCATTGGTTACTCTAGACCCTTGGTTCATTTTTGCATCAGTAAATTTTTCTTTTTAACTAGTCCTGCTAGCCTTACCTGGCAAAAAAAGTAGGACAAAGCAGCAGTTGTTTTATCCACAATGGTGTCTTATTTCTGTGACTCCCAAAGTATTTCTGCACTACTGTTATGGAACTTGACAAATCAAGGAAGGAAAGAAGGGGAAATAGTGTGGCTTTGCTGTGTGGTGATGCAAGATAAGGCCGCCTTTGGGGGCTGCTATGTGTGGAACTCTCCCCCTCCCTCAGGTGAGAAGGCAGACCTATCACCGTTGATAGATTTTAGAACATTTCTCTTCACAGAGGCATTAGGAAGTTGTTGAGCGGGTACAGCTTTTTTTCATGGTGCTACTGGACTGTTTCTATGGGTTTAGTGCCATTTTAATTACATTTTAAATTTATTGCGTTATTGTGCATCATCTGCCCTGGGATCATCTTACAGGATGGTGAGTAGTTTATAAATGTAAGTAATAAATAAACTTGAGAAACAAAAAAACTTGGAAAAATCAAGTGAAACAGGGGCTCTTGTGCCACCTAATTGTAGGGTGCTGGCAAGATAATACTAAAGAACAACTACTTTTGAGTCGTTTGTAACTGTTGCACACGCCCAAAACAGCACTTTGCATTGCTTTGTTTTGTTTCATACAATAAAGTGAAAATGTGTGTTTCCTTGAAAGCCACTCTCTAAAATTGCAGATTAATTATTCCTGTTAAAGCAGGATTTTTTGCTACAGTGTTGCCCTGTACTTGCTAAGCTTAATTTATAGGAACATTTGCTGATTACGTATGCATTTTATGAGAATAAAGAATTTTTAAAGCAGTTTTGTGGTTTGTTCTGTATACTCCAGCGTGTGTGTTTCGGATCTGTTTTCTTGAATGAGTTGTAATGCCCAACACAGGGAGACAGAAAATGACTTGTAGGAATCAAATCTGATTCATAAATGAGCCATTGAAGTATGGTAATAATGTCACGCCTTAATGTGGGTAAAAAGAAACATGTGATTTCTTCCCATGCCGGCCTTGCCAGGATGTTAGGTAGCTCTGCTTGACTTTCTGCATGGCCAGTGGCAAGGCCTCCAAGACCTTGAGACTTCCACAGCCACCACCCCTGCTTCACACACTCCTTGGGTGTTCTTGCTTGGCTGGTATGTGTCATTTAACTCGAATATTGCCACTTGCTTCCCAGGATGGAGAAGCGTGAGACTGTGCAGAAACTAGCCCCTCCTATACAAAGGTAAAATTTACATTTGTTGCTTTGCCCAGTTTTGCCTCTAGCCCTGCCCATCACTGACATGTGGCTTCTGGAAGATTGCCCCCAAGGGAATGAGGCCCTCAGGATGAAAAATGTTCCTCAACCTGTGTTCGATAGTTGAATGTCAATAGCATATAAAATACATACACCCATGGGCATAGGCAGAGTGGGGCAGCTGCCCCCCATCAATAAAATTTAATAAAAATACATAGCAAACTGAGGTTCTTCCCCCACCTCCAACAAAAGGCCTGCCCCACACCTAACAAAAATCCTGGCTATGCCCATGCATACACCTACAACAGGAGCAGTGCTGGAACGGTTGTAAAAGTTAGTTTACTTAGTATGGAGGTAGCAATACACCTGCAGCCCTTTATTTAAAACATTTTTGCACCACCTTTCATCATATCAGATTTCGGGGTTTTTTTACAATACAGCACAAAACAAATGACACAGAAATATGAAAAAGGGAGTTAGTGCCACAAAACGTGCTGGATTAAATGGGGGGGGGGGGGAGTAGCAATGGTAACTGTCTTGCCACCACTGCCACTCAATGTCCTACCAATTTGTTTTGATTCTGAAGAAAACTGAAACAATGCCACTGTAATATTAAACAGGAAACTACTTCTGTTCCACCACAGAGATAAATATTGGTTCCAGCCTTAAGGTCTAGTTACAGTGATATTGGGACACGGGTGGCGCTGTGGGTTAAACCACAGAGCCTAGGGCTTGCCGATCAGAAGTTTGGTGGTTCGAATCCCCGCGATGGGGTGAGCTCCTGCTGCTCGGTCCCAGGTCCTGCCGACCTAGCAGTTCGAAAGCATGAAGTGCAAACTGATAAATAGGTATCGCTCCAGTGGGAAGATAAACGGTGTTTCCATGTGCTGCTCTGGTTCGCCAGAAGCGGCTTAGTCATGCTGGCCACATGACCCGGAAGCTGTACGCTGGCTCCCTCGGCCAATAAAGCGAGATGAGCGCCGCAACCCTGGAGTTGTCCGCGACTGGACCTAATGGTCAGGGGCACCTTTACCCTTTACCTTTACACATTGATTTTACAAACAACAATAACAAGCAGTGCCAATCTGTCTCTGGAAGAGAGAATTTAGAACATCGGTAACTGGTCTTATATCAGATCTAACAGTAGGTTTGCAGGTACTGTGGCAGAATGTTTTCACAACACCTACCTGTTCCTTTAAAAAAAACACTATATGGAGTGAACCTGGGACTTTCTGCATGCAAAGCATCTACTACCACTGACAAATCCATCCCCACAGAAAGGATAATGGAGGTATGGTAAAACACCCCCCAACTGCCTTTTCCCTGCTCCAATGCTTCCTCCTTTTGTTGTTGGCATCCAAATGAATATAAAGGGGATCTTAAAAGGAGGGTTAGGGCAGACCCAGAAAAAGTGAGGCCTGAGCAATACTGAATTCAAATCACAGATGGCTGTGGGTAAAGTTTAGCACACAATGGTTACACAAGGAACCCAATTGTGTACACATACTTTTAAAGCACATTTTATCCAGCAGAGAATTCTTGGTTTTGGTGTTTTTTTTAAGTTTGACAATAGGTAAGTTTGACAATAGGTAAGTTCCCAGAATCCTTTGAGGGGAAAACACACTTTAAATGTGTATAGTGAATACTCAACCCCTGTGACTCCATCTTCCCCCTTTGAAGGAAAAAGTCATTTTGAAATGCCAACTAGGCTGGCAGCAGACTCTTCTCGACTCCATCCACTGGGCTCAGAGTGGGAAAAGGAAGCCACATAAGACAGCCTGCTGCCATTGCAGGTTTCAGAGGCTTCCTACCCAGGGTGCTGCTGTCATTAAACCAACCAGGCAGTTGCCTAGGCCGGGTGCAGACCTCAAGGGGACTCAGGACTGGCCTTTGAGGGGCGCAGTTTTATACAATTAGTTGTGAACTAAAACATTTTCTATTGCATTTGAGAAAGACAATAATAGACTCTTCCAATTTAAAATAAAATGAGCAGTTTCAAGTTTTGTGTTTTTAATTTTTTTTGCAAGACAATCGCTTTTTAACAACAACAACAACAACAACAGAATATTAAAAACACGATAAAAGATAAAACATTTTAAAAATCCCTAAACAGGGCTGCTTTATAAAACCGAAGTTAGCAATTTCTATTTCGGGGTGCAAGTAATTAGACTTGCCAAGGGCGCAAAATAGTCTGACGCCAGCACTGTTCCCACCGAAGATTCACTCACTCATGCCCCCCCGCACCCGGCCATCCTGCTCTTTCCTTTTAGCACCGCCTACTACACCCTGCCCACCCGCCACCGCTTGCTTTCCCGAACCTCGAACCCTGGGCAGCAGGCGGCGGCGAAGAGAGGCGGAGTTTGCGAGCTGTATGCAGATAGGCGCCGCCGCGGAGCATTGTGGGGAGGTGCGAACCGGGGTGCGAGGCCGGCATGGAGAGGTCGGCGCTCGTCAGGCTGGGCCGATAGATGATGCCCGACTGCGGGCGAGCGAAAGGAAGCGAGGACAGAACTCTCGTGCGGGCCTTGGTATGCTCGCTGTGCTTTGAAGGAGTGCGGGAGGAAGGCGGGCCGGGTCCGGTCTGAAGAGAAAGCATACTTACCTGGCAGGGGAGACACCTTGATCATGAAGGAGGTTTTCCCAGGGTGAGGCTCATCCATTGCACTGCGGGTGTGCTGACCCCTGCGATTTCCCCAAATGCGGGAAACTCGACTGCATAATTTGTGGTAGTGGGGGACTGCGTTCGCGCTTTCCCCTGATATCTGGTGTACAAAAGCAGATTTAGAGTGTGTTGCTCAATAAAATACTTGGGCTTACTAAGATTTTGACTTCTGTTTTGCTCAATGTTTTCAGTTGCCTTTTTGTCATAGTTTGGAGAGCTTTCAGAAAATCGCCTGCGAATAACGAGCTCACGGTCTGCTCCTGGGCTTCCCACAAGAGAGGCTTGTCTGCTGTAAGAGTGTTGTCCCTAGTGGGCCTTGGGTCTCATCCCGAAGGGCTTTTTATCTTACATTCTAATATTAACGTGTATTTTCCGCAGGTCTCCGTAGGAAGTTGTCTTGGCCTTCATATATATGAATGCATAATATATAAAAAATATCTACATGATGCCTTGGGAACAACTTGCACCTTAATATCAGCAAGACAAAGGAGATGGTGTTGGACTTTCGGAGAAAGAGAGGAGAACTAGCCCCCTGTACATTGGGGAGGGCTGTGTGGAGTGAGTCTCTTCCTTTAAATTCCTATGAGTTTATCTCAGTGAAGACCTTACTTGGAAAATAAATACAACCCAGGTGGTTAAGAAACCCCAACAGAGACTCCATCTCCTCAGAATATTGCGGAACGATGTCAATCAACATTTGATGATCTCCTTCTAGGTAAAGGTAAAGGTACCCCTAGAGGCCGGGAGCCAGCGCTGTCCACAGACACTTCCAGGTCACGTGGCCAGCGTGACGAAGCTGCTCTGGTGAGCCAGCGCAGCACACGGAAACGCCATTTACCTTCCCGCTATAAAGCGGTACCTATTTATCTACTTGCACAAGGGTGCTTTTGAACTGCTAGGTGGGCAGAAACTGGGACCGAACGGCGGGAGCTCACCCCGCCGCAGGGATTCGAACCGCCGACCATACGATCGGCAAGTCCTAGGCACTGAGGTTTTACCCACAGCGCCACCCACATCTCCTTCTACCCGTCCACAGTAGAAAGTGTCCTTCCATACTGCATCAGGGTGTGGTACGCTGGTTTGACACCAACTGATAGGAAGTGCCTACAGAGGGTGGTGAATACAGCACAAGATATTATGGGCTGTCCCGTGAATCCGCTGGATGAAATAGCAGAAGAACGTTGCCTCAGGTGAGGAAAATTCTCAGGGATGATTCACACCCTGGCCGGCACTTTCTTGATCTCTTGCCCTCTGGCAGAAGATACAGAAGCATGATTAGTCATACCAACAGGGTAAAGAACAGCTTCTATCCGTGGGCTGTTAGGCTGCTGAATGAAAAATAACAACTGGGCAACTGACTTTCAGGTTTGGTGGGTGTGCGTCAGTAAACGAGGGGAATTAAGACTAAGAGAGCTGAGTGGGGGGTGCTGGTGTAATCTCACTGTATATAAGTTGTACACGTGACAATAAAATATTTCAAATATGTGCTTCTCCGGAGACAACGGCTTTCCAGCAGCGCCATCCTACGGCGTTCATGGAACGAGCAAGAGTGCAGAGGAACTACTGTAGACGTTCAGTATTGTTCAGCTAATAGAGGTTTCTTTTCCATGTTGCTGTCACTTTCAGATTATTTATTCTTAGTGGGTTTTCACCGTTTTCCCACGACCCGGGGGTTTCTTTTTAATCCTGAGGCAACCGGTCATGTGCCTGTGGATTGTCTTCTCTGCAACTCTTCTGCCTGTTTTGTCCAGTAGCTTCTCCTCGTGAGAGTGGCTCTGATTGCTTTCTCTGTGGTATTTTGTTAACTATAATAAATTTTAGGTTTTTAAAGTTTGTCATGAGCAAAACTTAGTAACTGAGGGGAGGGCATGGGAGGAGCAGAGGAAAAGAGGCCGGAAAAATGGGATGGGAATGTGAGCAAATACTGAAATCTATTTCTCCCGCCCTGTCTCCTGGGCTGTGGAGCCAAAGCATCGCCCTTGCAAGCCGGGTGCTCGGCAGCGCGAGGACGACAAGGCGAACTAACGAACGCTGCCTTAAACCAACTTCTCTTCTTCCTCTATCGGCGCCCTGAACAGAGAGGCGGCCGCTGGGACTGAGAGTCAGCAGCTCCGCCCCCTCTTTGGCCGGAACGCGGTTTGGCGGGGAAGAGCGCGAGGAGGCGGAGCGACTCCCGAATGCAGATGAGGCGCCGCCGCGGAGCATTGTGGGGAGGCGAGAACCGGGGCGCGAGGCGAGCATGGAGAGATCGGGGCTCCGTCAGACTTCTCGGTAGATGATGCCCGACTGCGGGAGAGCGAAAGGAAGCGAGGACAGAACTCTCGTGCGGGCCTTGGTATACTCGCTGTGCTTTGAAGGGGTGCGGAAGGACGGCGGGCTGGGTCCGGTCTGAAGAGAAAGCATACTTACCTGGCAGGGGAGACACCTTGATCATGAAGGAGGTTTTCCCAGGGTGAGGCTCATCCATTGCACTGCGGGTGTGCTGACCCCTGCGATTTCCCCAAATGCGGGAAACTCGACTGCATAATTTGTGGTAGTGGGGGACTGCGTTCGCGCTTTCCCCTGACAACTCATGTCCAAAAAAGAGGAAAAAGTTCATTGTCATGGGCTTTCTGTAAACCGCGGGATTATTCCAGGTGTTTTCACTACCTTTGACTAGTTCTAATTATTTTATTACTTTTGCATGGTAATATAATTTTTTTATCCGTTTTAGCGCTGTGCGTTTTTTCAATATATTGGCCAAAATCGGTTTTGCGGGAAAATGATTCTAGCCTTGCAATACACAGCATTCTAACACTCCTCATGGGAGAGAGTAAGGCAGCCAATTGTAATACACATCCTCACGCCTGATCCCCAATTTCAGACATCGTGATATATCGGAATATTTTAATGTTTAACTGCTGTTATATCACGACTTGAAAATCAGGTATCACTCAGCCCTAGTCTGTTTTTTAGTATACCTAAAATCCTTTGTTTATTAGGGGGGACTGGACTTAATGGTCAGGGGTCCCTTTACCTTTACTTTAATCCACATGGTGTTTAAAAAAAATTTGCAGAGGAAACTACCATAGAGTGTAAATTCTTTGCAGAGGTAACTACCATAGAGTTATCAAAATTTTCAAAAGTAGGTCCGTGGCTTGGCTTTTGAAATACAGGGAGTCCTCATTAATTAGCAATTGGGAACACTGCTTTAAGGCTTTTGACAAAATCCCCGGTGATATTATTGTGGGAGAAGCTAGTAAAATGTGGACTGGACTGGACAGATAACTGTTAGATGGCGTTGTATCCGATTGATCAAAACCCAAAGAGAGTGCTTATTAACTGCTCCGTATCAACTTAAGTTACAAGTCAAAAGAGCCCATGACAGCTCTCCGTGGTGCACTAACATACAAATATTTTTCCACTTACTGTACACACTTCCAGCGTTGAAGTAAAAACTAGTAGAAAACAACCCAACCTTAACCTAACAGCAAGCGTTTTCTCTTCTGTTTTTTGCACATGAATTGTCAGGGGAAAGCGCGAACGCAGTCCCCCACTACCACAAATTATGCAGTCGAGTTTCCCGCATTTGGGGAAATCGCAGGGGTCAGCACACCCGCAGTGCAATGGATGAGCCTCACCCTGGGAAAACCTCCTTCATGATCAAGGTGTCTCCCCTGCCAGGTAAGTATGCTTTCTCTTCAGACCGGACCCGGCCCGCCTTCCTCCCGCACCCCTTCAAAGCACAGCGAGCATACCAAGGCCCGCACGAGAGTTCTGTCCTCGCTTCCTTTCGCTCGCCCGCAGTCGGGCATCATCTATCGGCCCAGCCTGACGGAGCCCCGATCTCTCCATGCTCGCCTCGCGCCCCGGTTCTCGCCTCCCCACAATGCTCCGCGGCGGCGCCTATCTGCATACAGCTCGCAAATTCCGCCTCTCTTCGCCGCCGCCTGCTGCCCAGAGTTCGAAGAGGGCTCCGTAGCGCCGCGCCCGCCGCTCATAGCCAAGGAAAGTTCGAGGGAAACAAGCGGTGCTAAAAGTGGAAGGCGGGTGTTGCGCTGTTTCCCTCCACCTGTGCTTACGTTGTGTGTTTGTAAATAAACTCAAATATTAACAAAATGCCCTAAGCCTCCAGTGGTCTCTTTTTCCAAAGGAAACCAATCCTGGGTTATGTGCTGTCCCTCTCAATCGCCTTCTACACAGAGAAGTGGGAAGGAAGTAACAATATGTTGTCTATGCAGAGGGAACAGAGTAGCCATTTTTGCCTTACTGTATAAATTTCCCTCAAAAAGTAGCAGAAAACTTCCCTTTTTACTTTACACGTTTGTAAAGTCTTTCAGACATAGCTAACCAACTGGAGGAAACAGTGAATACAGCTTCGTTGAGCACATCTCAGTCTGTTTCCACTTCACCGAGTTATGCATATATCTGGGGCTAAAGGGAAATAAATTGCTAAAAGTGTCTATATTGATAGCTTTATTATTTATATGCGACCCATTTTACTGGATTGACTCAGCCTCTCTGGACGGAAGCCAGAATAATATATAAACACATGTCTGGCTAGAACATGGGAGAAAGAAGAACTCCAGTGGGCCACAATGTGTTGGCTAAACTTTGCCAACTGTTTTAATGATAGAAGGACCTATCACTAGAATGTGGAATGCTGAAGCATCAGATTTAATAACTGAGTGCAAGGTTAGTGCCTTTCGTGCCTTTTATTTTTTTGTATTCCTTTTTATTTGTCCCTAAATTCACAACATCTCAGACAACCTCTTGCTTCTTCATAATAACATCCTGCTCATCCTGTTTATTTTATGATAAACTGGGCACCAAATCTATACAATTTAGGAATGTCAGCAAAACCTAATGGATCGAACTGGATAATTCTAATGGGCTTAATGTATGCTTACTTCAACTTCCAGAGAAACTGAGGAAGAGTGCTCAAAATTATTCCGTCTGACAACACCAAGGGGCACATTAGAAATACACAGACGAGACTAATAACAAGCTACATTAGAATATAATAAAAGCAGTGCTAAGTTACTTAAGGGTTGCAGTCCTATCTATACTTAATTAGAGCAAAGCTCCATTGAATACAATGGAACTTACATCTGAGTAAACATGCATAAGGCTGTGGGCTGCCCACAGGCAAAATTGAAATTCTTGTGAAGATTTACAAGGGCTTTTACGAAAGTTTATTTACAGGGACACAGTTTTGGGTTTGGAGCTTCAGCAAAATGGGAGATTGAGACTAGTCAAATAGCAAACATTGTGGAAAGTTTAGCTTTTTGTGTAGAGGGCTTGGCAAGGTTTACATCAAGGGGAACTACCTAACCTGTGACATCCAGACATTGCTTGGCTACAGCTCCCAGCATCTCTTCTTACTGACCATGCTGGCTGGAGCCAGCGGACGTTGGGTCCCTTGGCAGAACAATTGTGTATAAATATGATAAATAAAAACCTGGAGGGCTCCAGGTTAGCGAACCCTGGATCAAATTGTAGGTCACCCTTCATCAGCCTAGCGTGGTCCATATGTTTCCATCAGCCCCAGCGAACACAGACATAATGAGAGTAACACAGTATGTAGAACTGACAATGGACATAGTGGCCATTTAGGAATACCAGCAGATGGAAAGGAGGAGGTTCCCTACTCCATAATAGTGCCTTTTGTATACTTTACTCCATAAAGTAATCAGCCAATTGATGGTACTATGCACTCTTTACAAAGTCCAATCTCAATCATTACACTGGTATGTAGTGGAGATTTGATGTTGACATTGGCCAGCCGCTTCCTCAAGCGATAGCTTTGTTTTATAGTCACATGTACCAGTTGCCATGATAACTGTGCATTAACCTTGGTTCAGCTCTTTGGGGCAAGTGGAGGATTTAAATGCATCTGGTATTCCACTATCTAGTTTGGAAATTATTTTGTAAATCGGCTTTTTCCAGGATGGGTCTGAGTCCTTCCCTGCCCTGACAGCACTAAAGAACTCCTGAAGGGTCAGACTAGCAACATCCAGGAAACCATCAGGAACCTACAGACAGAGAAGAAGAAAGTTAGGACTATGAAGCAGCCACTGGTCAATTTGACATCTGCATAGGGTGGACTGATATTCATCAAAGTGAATGTCCTGCAAAAAAAGTTTGTTTGCTTGCTTGCTTGATTATATTAAAACACTAATTGAGGAGAGGGGAATAAAGAACATTGTTGTGCACTAGTTTGAAAAAAAAACCATGTTAATCTGTGTGTACAGACAGATGTACACACTGCCGCTTTAGATGACACGATTGTACGAAGAAGAAGAAGAGTTTGGATTTGATATCCCGCCTTTCACTCCTTTTAAGGAGTCTCAAAGCGGCTAACATTCTCCTTTCCCTTCCTCCCCCACAACAAACACTCTGTGAGTGTTTGTTTCTGTGTTTCCTGCTTGGCAGGGGGTTGGACTCGATGGCCCTTGTGGTCTCTTCCAACTCTATGATTCTAGGTGAGTGGGGCTGAGAGACTTCAAAGAAGTGTGACTGGCCCAAGGTCACCCAGCAGCTGCATGTGGAGGAGCGGAAACGCGAACCCGGTTCCCCAGATTACGAGACTACCGCTCTTAACCACTACACCACAAAGGCGTGTACAACTGGCACCTGCAATGTACAAAAGCATATTGTGAAAAACAACAACCCCAGTGTGCTCCAAAGACTACATTTCTGCACAGCCTAAAGTGTTCTGTTTCACTGTTTAGGTCCTTATGTTGCAGGGAGTTATCTAGTTCCGGTAAAAAGGGCATTTTCTCAGAAAAATGCCACAACAGGCAAAATAAAACTATGTAGCAAGTGTAACCTCACCTCAAAATCATTCCCTTTGTTGTAGTGCACATTGAGGATCCGGAAGAGCTCACAGTCCCTGGTCACAATGAGGTCACTGGGATCTGTGACGTCCTCCAAGACAGCTTGCCTGGCAAACTTCTCCATCTGGATGTAATAAAATTCACGGAAGTTGCTAAACCACTTGATGAGCTGGGAGGTGATGCAGCGGGTGAACTATGGAGAGGGCATGTAACATGGTATTATTGGATATGTACATCCTAACAAGCACCTCCCACCTGTGTGGATGGGAAATATTGAGACACATTTTGGAGGCATAACATTGAAAACACCCATGGGTGAAGGAGCATGAGCAGAAGCAGTGAGTCACGGGCATATGACTCCCCTAATGCAGACAGGTTCCCCCTTGCCCCTTTATTTTGGAGCAGAAGTCACTTTAAATGAAAAGCGCAATGGGAAGAAACTCCCAGATAGATTGTGTGGCTGATGTGATCCTCTAGATTTTGCTACGCTACATCTCCCATCATCCCTGTCATGCTGGCTGAGGTTGGAGTTCAACAATACCTGGAGAGGCCCATGTTAACCTGAACTAAAAGAATAATTGCAGGGAAAAACACGTCCTTTGCTAATCAATACATAGGTAAAGATAAAGGGACCCCTGACCATTAGGTCCAGTCGTGACCGACCCTGGGGTTGCGGCGCTCATCTCGCTTTATTGCCAAGGGAGCTGGTGTACAGCTTCTGGGTCATGTGGCCAGCATGACTAAGCCGCTTCTGGCAAACCAGAGCAGCGCACAGAAATGCTGTTTACCTTCCCATGGGAAGATAAATAGACCTATTTATCTACTTACACTTTTGATGGGCTTTTGAACTGCTAGGTTGGCAGAAGCAGGGACCGAGCAATGGGAGCTCACCCCGTCGTGGGGATTCGAATCGCCGACCTTCTGATCAGCAAGTCCTGGGCTCTGTGGTTTAACCCACAGTGCCACCCGTGTCCCTTCAATACATACTTTCAAGCAAACATATTAGTAGGTCTTGCCCAGAAAGATAAGCACTGCCAGATTTTTACTGGGAATATATGCATTTATATCAAACACCAGGTCAAACCTCTGTTTTAATTCCTCCTTCAACTTCTTGTGGAAAAAAATGCCTCTATAAGTCTATAGCACCAATGGGCCATCCATTCCTCCCCTCCCCCCCATCCATTGTGAATAAGCATAATAATGTTGCTGCTCTGTAAACTGTCACTAGGGATCATCAACGCTTCACCACTGATCTCCAAAGAGACCTTGCGCTTCACTCATGAGAAAAGTCAGGGAAATTCTGAACTGTTTTGTGGTATGCTCTGATTCCAACCTGACACCCACAACCTGACGGAGGATGTACTGATCCAATCCAATGTATTATTTTAATTATTTACATTCCACCTTTCTCCATCAAAGTTGAACCTAATATAGCTCACCAATAAACAAAGAAACCCCAGAATGAAACATTTTATCCAAATGAGAGTCTGGGGACTAGGCAGACAGGCAGGAATGGTACAGTCTAAAATTATTATTTATTTTGTAATTATTATATTTCTATACAGCCCTTCATCCATAGATCTCAGGCTGCTTCACAACATAAAAATACAATATAAAAACAAATACATAATAATAAAACAACAAACAAACAAACAACAACAACCCCTCACCCACCCCTCAATTACAATTATTTTGTACACACCAGTATGCATATTTGCTAGCTGGTACTTCTTTCTTGCAATACCTTTCTTCCTCTTTCAGTTTCTTGGAACAATGCATAACCTGGTATGTAATAAATTAACATCTGCACATATTTTTACATTAACTTTGGAATACAAGAAGCCAAATACTTTTACCTGGACATCTAGGAAGTAGGTTTTCAGCAGAGAGGATGTGGGATAGCGAGAGAAGAAGAACATCAGCTTAGCCTTTTTCAGATGGCCAGGGGTCAAAGCTTCCTGGATGTAAATCGAAGTCAAGGAAAAAGTTGCTTGCTGTTCCCAGTCCCCCTAGCTAACATTAGTTGGGGCTGTGTAACACTCTACCTTGCGGAACAATTGCTGAACAATGTTTAAGGGCTGCCAACTCCTGATGCAGAGTTATTGCTGGCAAATGCTGTTTCTTGTTGTCATTATATAGCAGTGATTCCATGTCTATCAATTGTAGCGTGCAGGAATCAACCTGTCACAGCAAGAGGCAGGGGAGGAAGCTGAGCAGTCAAGTTATTGAGTGCAGGTTCTATCGTCCCTGTTAGTTTTCTCAATGATCAAAGCTATTACAATGCAGGATCTCACCCTAGGTCAGGAATTATTCATCAGGAGTAGGATCTGACCTAGTGTGAGATCCTGCATTGTACCAGTCACTTGTTCAACTTGCATTTATTTTTCTGGAAATCTCTCTTGTTCCATAGGCACATGTAGTGCAGTTAAGCTTCCCAGATCCAGATCCTAAAAGAAACAATCCTAAAAGGAAGGCAGAATTTGTTTAGGTGTGTCTTTACTTGAAATGGTGAGGGAAGCTTCACCTGAGATAATTTTTCCTTCTGCACAGCTCTTAAAGGTGTGATAGCTCTCTAAATGTTTGGGCATGATGAGAGCCCTAAACACAATGTTGAATCTTGAATAGTTCAGATGCTGAGGTCAGGCTTTTATGGGCTAATCTGACAGAGAATGTTTAAGAGAGACAGTGTCTTTACTAAGGAGAACTAGGCAGAGCTAGATGAGCTGCAAAGCCTGTTTTTTAGCCTAGTGTTACATTGCTGTTGCTAAGAGATTAAAAAACCAAGTTGAAATATATGGTACTTACATATAAAGTAAGGACATTAACAAACCAAGATACAATTAAGTTAATAAAACCTCTTTATGGGCCTTTGCAGCAGAAAAGGGAAATCTAACAAGTATTTTTGCTATTATTTTGCTCGCGTCAGCCAATAACTAGGTCCTTCCTGGGTATTTTAGCAGGGTGGGAGTAAATAATCTATTTTGGTCACCTCTATACAAGTTACATACAAAAACCCTCATGTGTTAATGTTTCTGTTGCTCCATTCCTGCAAGGGCAGAGCCATTTGATGAATGAGATAAACTTTTACTTACTTCTTATTAAGTTCTATAAATTTATTCAGAACACAAAGTAGCGGAGTTGTCCTGCTTCTTCATGTAATGAGGGAAACCTGTAAGATTCTGGTTACAGAATGTCAAAAGACGTTATTTCCTGCTGAAATATGCTAGCTCATTGTGATGTGAAATGCTACAGTCCAAGTGTATGAAAAACAAAAATCTCATTGGGGTCATTTGGTTAGAAACTGTTTTTGGAGGATGTATTTTGGAGTGGGGTGATGAGTGCATAACCCGTTTTCCCCTGCTGCAATGCCCCTGATGCTGCTTTCTCTCCTGAAATAAAATACTTTTGACTGGATGTCTGAATCTCAGTAAGGGTGGTGCCAGTATTAGTGGGGGGGGGGGGGACAAAAAAATGCATTACAGTGGTACCTCGGGGTAAGTACTTAATTCGTTTCAGAGGTCCGTACTTAACCTGAAACTGTTCTTAACCTGAAGCACCATTTTAGCTAATGGGGCCTCCTGCTGCTGCTGTGCCACTGCAGCACGATTTCTGTTCTCAACCTGAAGCAAAGTTCTTAACCTGAAGCACTATTTATGGGTTAGCGGAGTCTGTAACCTGAAGCGTATGTAAGCTGAAGCGTATGTAACCTGAGGTACCACTGTATAGTTAGAAGTAATATGCACTGGAAGGCTGGTGAATTTTCCTGAGGATAAAAAAAACAACAACCCAATGGAAACTGAAAAAATAGTTAGAAACTAGGAGAAGCTGCAATGAACAGATTTGCCTACTACTAACAGATGCTGATGATATAGGAAGGATATATGTGTTGAAGGAAAGTACATTCCATCCATCATAGCTTGCATTTCAGCCAACTCTGCATTTGAAGCTGGAAGAGAGGCCAAACTTTCAATTTCAGCAGATTTATAGGGTGTTGGACATCGTTGGTGTCTCATGACAGATGACTTCAGTTTGATTGGTCGCCATGGCCTATCTAAGCATTCTGGAGAAGGGACCATTTTTGGAGACGGGCTGCCCCAAGGGCTATTCTGACCGCATAGCAGCATTTGGCTAAAAATACTGTTTCCTTGAACTTCAGAGGTCATGACCAAGGGATAATTCATGGGTGGTACTTGGCAGGGTTTTCTCTCCATTTTTGAGCGGATGGGATAAGAAGGGAAAGCTGGAGGTTTTTCTGTGGCTACTGACAGGGTGCTTTTATGGGAAGAAATCTTAGGAAGCCATTTGCTGGATGCACTTGCTGCAGCACCTGTAAATTCTCTCCCAGTAGAGGACGCTGTTACTGTGGGACTACTTGGCAGATGGGGCTGAGGGTCTGGGGATTCAGGCAATACTTGCTTCAAAACAGAGTCCACAGCCTGTGTCACCACCTGTATTAACTCACGTTTCAATATCTCTGAAAGAGCTCTGTCTTGTGAAGTCACACTATGCAAATCTGCTGTTCTAGTTCCTTTCTCTGACCATTCAGATCCTCTCGTCTTGGGAATGCTTCTACAAAAACGATCTCTGCGATGGCCACTTGAAACACCTTGACTATCCAAGCTTTGTCCAAACTTCTCCTTCAGTAAACCCAAAGTCTTCTCCATACTTCCTTGGCTTGGACTGCAATCATTCAGCTTATTAGGCTGAACAAACCTTTCTTGTAGTTGCTTCAGCTGCTGCTGCAAAATGTGGAGCTGTTTTTTCAGCTGGAGGCATTCTTCCACTTGAATACCATTTTGGCCAGCTCTTGCCAGAGAAATATCGTGTAGACTTTGCTGCTGAGGAACTCTCTGCTTTCTCTTGTTCTCTCTATAGCTCCCCTTTACTTTCTCTAAATGGTTTTGATCTCCTTCCACTTGGATACTAGGCACTATAGGGTTTGGTGTCAGGCTCATTCCGCGGATAATATTTTCCACCCTGGCCCTCTTAGCTTGCAGGTGTTCATTATGGAACTGACTAGAGTTAATCAAGCCACAGTCAGGACTCGGGGAGGAGGCTTCCCTAGAACATGTGCCGTTCCCAGCACTTTGGAACAGCAGTTCAGTTTTCTGTGAGGAAGGGAGAAGAAAGCTAGGATCTAGCTCACCGTTAGGTTCTGGCTGGCTGAGGAGATGTGATATTATGGATGCATAGTAAGAAGCGGGAGAAAAGAAACAGTCTCTTTCAACACAAGTGTCTCCTTTCTGTCCACCAGCATGTCCAGAAGTAGGTCTGTAATCATAATGATCAGCAATAGGATTCCCATTCATATCTATTTCTCCTTTGAGATGCAGGGTTAGTATCCAACAAAATAGTAGGAGTTATTTGGGTTAAGGAGCTTGTAATACAGGCACAACGTATGAATGCGACACAATAGGTGATGACTTTTCTTTTTAAAAAAACACCTTTGAAGGCCAGAAATCTGGAGCAGTGAAAGAAAGGAAGAGAATATATACTATCTAGTATTTTATAAAAATCACAAGCCTTCCATATGTACGGAAATGATTCTTTCCTTTATTCATCTTGTATCTCTGTTCAAATACTACAGTCTGTCTAGAGAAAACAAACAATAGAGCTGGAAGAGTTGGAAAATTCTACACCCAGCCCAAAGTAGTATATCATATATTCTAAGAAGCATCCCCCAAGAGATCCTACAACATTCCCATTAGCCTATGGCACTGCTAAACTGTTCTTATAATGAGTAAGAATTTCTGAACATTTAACTGAAATCTACCCTCCTATCTAATCACGGCATTCTTTCTGGCACTCTTTTGCACCTTCTGTGCCTATTTTGGCTGCAGTGAATATGCCAACGTTGATTGAATTTCAGGAGTCAGATGTACACCAGGGTAGGTCCTTTATGGATTGAACCCCCACATTTGTGCCAATGCAAGCATGCTCACCAGTCGTGATCATGTTATATCTAAAGTTACTATCTGCATCCTTATAGTCTCCTCCAGAAATCTCTAAAGAAAGAATGTAAAAACACAGCTACAGTACTGTGAGAAACTATTTCCATCAGCTGCCAAAGGTACTTTACCAAACAGCCAAACCTCTCACTACACACTGAAGACATTGAACAGTAAGACATTATCTCAAGATACTGAAATAATCTGATGCCCTTTCCAAAACAACCTTTCTCAAAAAGTTTTCTCAAGAGGAATCCTGACAAATTCATAATTACTCAGTCCTGAATTCAGACCCAAATTTCTCTGAGACACGCACAAAATGTCTGGGTACTTCATCAAACTTTCTTAAAATTCCTGCAAATAGTCAGAGTATTGACACTTCTTAAATCCTTCTCAGCAATCAGACGCTACCCAAATAATCAAAGTTGCTTTTTCATACCCTCAAACTGCAATTGGAAATATTTTTAAAGGAGATTCTAAAAGAAAAAAGCATGATAAAAAGGTATTGTCAGAGATATTTTAAAAACAAGTTGCTTCTACAGTCTTTCTAACTAAAATCTGCAAAGTTAAACCTTATGGGGAGGGAGAATCCCACAACATCTCTCCACACGGAGATTGTGTAGCATTGACCACTTACCTTGACTGGCAAAGGTATATGGAATGCTACTCTGTACTTTTACAGCATCTGCAGACCCGTTTACTGAGAAAGAGGGCACTGAATCACTGGTGCTGTCATTAAAGATCCCTCTAACTGCAGCACCAGTCACAGGGCTGTGAAGAAGGCCAACAGCAGCCAACCAGCTTGAGGAAGCCTATGAATATGTAAAACAGAAATGCAACCATCAGGTGCAGTTCACATGTGGGATTTAACATTTACACTGTGGTTGCTCCCAGACAACCTGTTTCTTCAGTATTCATTTTGATTTGTTTGCAGGGAGATTAGATGGCAGCTATTTATTGAGCATTATTTCTTATTTGTTTGTGTGGAGGTTAGTTATCCTACACTTTATTGTGAAAAGCCAAATTTAGGGGACATGGGTTTGTTGTGGAAGAGCTCCAATAGCACAACCTACATTTGATGGTATGTGAATGAATTCCACCTCAAAGTGTCATTTGAACAATAATTGCTCTTTCAAACAAAAAATGGAAGTTACTCTCAAGTATTGTCAGCCAAATGAGGACTTGACTGACCAATTGATCAGTGCTGAGTCTCAGTAATTTCTGAAACCACCTTCTTAGCTTTAAATATAATAGAAAGATATAAAAAGATTTTTAAAAATCCTTAATTCACAGCAAGGTGGCAGATGAGGCAGAGGATTCACTTCATTGAGTCTCAAACAGCTTTGCTGCCCTCTACCAATGGAGTTCCCTTTTCTGCCCACCAAATGTATGGGTGGGTGTGGAAAATCCCGAAAGGTTTTTGTTTGCCCCCCACTTTCTGCCCTAGGTAGCATGGGTGAGTGATGGAGCTGCGGATACAGCGGTGCCTACACTGCTCTTCTTCAAACCTCACCACTTCCCAACAGGGGTTTGTATTGCTCTACCTTGCAGGGCCCCCCCACTGCTGGCCTGCCATTAGGCAGAAGTGGGGCAACCACTTCAGGTGGCAAGTGTGGGGCGGCAGCACCCGGACATTCCGCCTGAGCTTCCAGAAATGTGGATGCCACAAAGCCTGTCCTGAGCTCCCTGAACAAGCCTCCTGTCTCAGGTGAAATGAAAGGTTCTGTACTGTCCTCAGTGCCATTCCTGTAAAGTTCTGCGTGTGAAGCAAGGCACCAACCTGTCCTTCACCTCAGGCTGTGAAACGTATTAAGCTAACCTTGGCAGAAAGACTATCCTGTCTCGCTTATGAGCTCTCAGGCATTGGGCTGCCCACCGTTGGAAACAGGAGGCTGGACTAGATGAATCCTGGATCTTACCTCCAGCAAAATAACTGTTGCGTTTACAGCGTGCTTGTGCATTAAATCATGCTGCAAAGAAAGAGCAATGACTTAGATCCAAAAATAAGGAAGGTCGTGGCGGGAAAGTTGCCTCCCTTTCCTTCCTTTTTGCAGCCGCCTACGCAAACCGCGAAGCAGATAGGCGTGCGGGGCATAGCTGTCAACTTTTCCCTTTTCTTGCGAGGAATCCTATTCGGAATAAGGGAATTTCCCTTGAAAAAAGGAAAACGTTGACAGCTATGGTCCAGTGTGGTTAACTTAGGGAAGTTCTCAGAAGGAAAGTTTCCTGTCCAGTTCTGGCCCCTGCAGCCGCACTTCCCAGAGCACAGCCCTCGTTGTTCGGGGGCTCGCCTCTGCAAATGCTTTTGAAGGGGTCGCACACGACTGCAGGAATGGAGGATGCAGGGCAAGATCTGGAACCCACAGAGATAGAAAAAAATAGAGTGACAACATATATTCTACAGTTAGAAAGATCGTTTTCGGGTGTGTGTTTTGCTTGAGGGAGGAACAGCATGCTGCACAAGCACAGCCACTACTGCTGCCCATATGCTTCATTTGCGCTCCTGCAGAGGCTAAAAGCAGCCTTTGCAATCGACTCTGAAGCTGGACGCCGCGAGCTCCTCTTCACTCTTGTAGGGTCTACGCCGGCTGCCGCTCTCCTCGCCCTCAGGGCCGTTCTGCTCCCCGACTTCTCCTCGCCCCGCCCTCCCTTTGTGCTTCGGGGAGCCGCGATTGGTACAGCCCGCCGCGCCCTGCCCCTTTCTCGAGCCGCGGTTGGTCGATCCCAGGCTGCATCCGGCCTCCGCCGGGCCTGCTTCCGGTGTGCGCCCTGGGGCTCTTCCTGCCGCCTCCGCCGCCGCCGCCTCTTCCTCCGCGATGCTGCTTCTTTCTCTGGCCCGGGCTCGCTGCCTCAACCGGGCGCTCGGGCGCTCGTTCTGCGCCGCTCGGCAGGTACCGCCTCCGCAGGGGAAGACGGAGGGGCAGGTCGCGGGCTGGGGCTTCCACGAAGGTGCTGACGGGCACCAAGGGCAACGGGGGGACGCGGGGCGGCGAGGCGGGGGAGGCCGCAGTCGTGCCCGGGGGAAGGCTGCCCTGCCTCGCCCCGCTGCCTCTTGCCCGTGGCTAACGGCAGGCCCCGAACGGGCTGCTGGAGGCGAGCGGGGAGCGGCTCTTATCTTGGGGCGCCTCCCGTTGCCTCCGGGCCCTGCCCGTTTTCAGGGCGAGGCGAGGTCAGGCATGGAACTCAACGGCGGCCGTCGGGCACCTCGGAGCCCAAGGCCGGCAGGGGATCCTGCCGGGCGTGAAGGTGGCTCTGAAGGTTGAAGCGCAGCGCGACACGCGTGGCTCTTGTGTCTCTGTATCGGCGGGTGTCGTCCCCCTACAGCAGCCTACGCGGTAACCGCGAAGGTTTGTTGAGCAGGTGTGACCCCGGTTGACCTCGCACCGCGGATGTCTGCAAACGATGCTCCTCTCCGCCCGGCCCGGAAGCAGGGGTCACCTGCTTCAATGCCGCACAGCGCATTTGTCTTGTCTAGTCGGAATGTTTATGCATGACGGGATCCTCGTTAATGATCGTCCGTGGCTTTGGGTGTTGCAAATAATTGCCTCTCTCCCACCCCCACCCCCCAGTTTTTACCTGTGTGGTAATGGGCCGCCAAGATAAAGTGCCACCGTTTCATCACCAGTTGGCATGGTACAATATCTCTGTTTTGCAGCAACTACCTGGCGACATCCTAATTAACTGTAATTAACATTCAGCCATCACAGTTTCCCCTTTTCTTGTTTATTTCTCTGCTTGGGATGGATAGATTTGAGCAATTTTTTGTGTGAGAAAGAATAACAAAAAGTAAAATACCTGTTGGGGCATGGTAAGTAGGAGCAATCCTAACCAGGCAGGCACACTGGCATATTTCCAGTGTAAATTAAGCTGCATCATAATTGCTCTTGGCTGGATCATTGACTTGTATGGGCTGGGTTTTAGGCACACCTGCAATTTTGGTGGTGTAGGTACACTGAACCCTATACAGGATCAGTGATTGGAGGGAATTAGGATGCAATGTTTGCCCCTCTTCCTGACCTTGACATACCCATTTTTGGCCTCAACAGTGGTGTAACTTCTGCCAATTTAACTAATACTTTCAGCTAATGTAAGTAGATATGCCAGAGTAAGTCCTTCATGTCAGCTCATTTGGACAGCAGGGAGGGAGTGTTGGGAAATATGCCACATCGTAACCTCTTCTATCCAGTATATCTGTAAGTTAGGATTGCACAGTCAGTCTGACTGAAAGCATTTGACTTTGAAACACAGTTAACCAAAAGGCCAGTGGGAGAACTTGAGTAAAAGATGGAGATATGGATCAAGGAAGGCTGTTGTAGTTACAGTATGTCAAATAAGGAAGAACAAAGGCACTTGAAAGGTCAGGTGTGAGTGTTGGGGTTGAAGGAAAGAAGAACTGAAGTAATGGACAAATTTGGCATTGTTGTAAAAACAAAAGGCAGGAATATAAGATGAATTCAAAGTTATCGATTTGAATGATGGGAAGTTTGGATTCAGTATTTGTCCTGTTGAAAAGAAATGTATGCAAGATGAGTACTTTTTGCAAGATGAGTGCTTCATTCCAGAGAAGAACCATGAGGGTGCTGAATTAGTCACTACCTCACTATTGAATCTTTGGCGAGAGGAGCAGCAAAAATGTATCAGCGAGCTGCCTACACCTAGAAGGAACAGCTGAAAGGAGTAGCTGAACATGGAAGGTCTTAAAAATTTGTGGACAAAACATCAGAAAGAGAGAGTGTATAAAGCTTTCAAGGTAGCAGAATAAATGGGGAACTTGCTGTGCAGTAAATTGGGGAGGAGGTAGCTGAGAAGGAAAAGACACAAGGTTTTAATTCACAATAATCAGGTTATCATAGCATAAGAACATAACAGTCCTGCTGGATCAAAACAGAGTCCCATCTAGTCCATCATCCTGTTTTCACATTGACCATCCTGATTCCTATGGGAAGTCTGTAAATCAGCCGTAAGTGCAGCAGTACTCACAAAGAATTGTAAAATATGCTGACAACCAATGTCATTGAACTATTTCAGCAGAGTTCAGCTTTCTCCTACTAAGGTTTTTAGGGCATCTCCACTTTCACTGTCACTATCCAGAGAGAAGTGTCCCACACTAGTTCTCTCTATCCCACCATGTTTCCATTGCGTCCACCATATCTATGTTCTCCCTCCCTGGGAACGGGTCCCTTTTAAGGAATAGTGTTTCTCTTTACCAGAGTAATTCTCTTAACTATTCTCTGTGATAGCAGAATAGCTGTGTGTACAACACAGTTACCCTGCCGTTGAAGGCCTTGCCCACCAACATCACTTCCCTCCCTATGTTAGCTACTTTGGCCATGAACAAACATATTCCCTGAGACCCAGGAGCTCATCAAAAGATTTAGTTTAGTTCCTGGGAATGAGGATTTCTGTCAGGAATGGACAGTGTGGAGGTTAAGTGGGGATTGAGGTGAGGATAGGAGTAGATTTTTTAAAAGAACTGAACCAAAAACTCAATATTTAGCTTGGAGTGAAGATGAATAAGGTTAGGGGACAAGCTCAGTGTTTCATTAAAATGCACCTGTTGCCCCCATTTTAAGGACCCCGTAAGATCAGCCAGCTAGAACATGACATTACTTTACTGCCCCTGAACCAGGCATCTTTACTTTTGCAATATCTATAGAAAAAAACACATGTGACATCTGAACAACAAACAGAGCAGTGACCTATATTGTATTTTCCTCTTGTATACCACATTCTAATCTGTCTCCTTGCTAATCATGTATGCAACTTATCCACTGCTTTCTAGACTTTGCTTCATCTAGGGCCAGAAAACTTTTTTTCCTCTTAAACGATTATATTTCAACTGAGAAATAAAAAGAACTGACATATATATGTACACACAAGTATTGCTATAGAATTTGTGTATTCTAGGGGTGGGTGGATGTGTCTGTCATGTTGCATAGGGTAATCATAGCCATTGATTCAGAATGCTATGTGATCTTGGAAGTTTGGTGTTTGGAATAAAGATTACATGGATAACAATGGGGTCTGAGATTGATCAGAACCTCGCTGTTTAGATTTGTGTCACCATATCCACTCCCTCAAACAAACATTTAAGAAGTGTTTTAATGTGTGAATAGCAGTGTAGTCATGTTCATTTTTTTTTCTTCTATGATTTGTTGGGATGATATGATGTGATATTAAATGATCTGTTTGTTACTCCTGGTGTGAGTAGAGTTCTTTGGTAGAATATAATATATCTCACAAGTTTTTGTCACAGCCAAGTGTATTACTTCATGAATGCAGGGGCTGGTTTCTTCCAATCTCATTTTTGTTACATTTTATAAATTTATAACGAGACTGGGAAGCCATATAACATGAAGCTTCAGTTCCATCAAGGAGTTCTGGTGGGTATACTGAGAAGGATAGAGTAGTAGCCACTACTATTCAGTCTTCTTGTGCTGTGCACTGCTTGTTCCATATTTCATGTTGTAAAATATATCTGGGCTGTGACTTTTCTGAACCTAGGAATCTGGGCTGTGCAATCAGGATAATACTGAAAAAAATGAACTCAGTGTAATAGCCAAAAGCTAAAATCATTAGCTGAAATGAGTTTACAGATTATGTAGCTCATCAGAATAGGAATTTCTGCCTCATTACAGTTAATCATGCTACTGTGTTCAGGGAGCTTTATCTAGTCAGTATATGTCCTCTCAGCAATCTTTTGAAGTAAGCTATGATGATTTCCATTTTACTGACATGGGATTGATGCTGTTTGTGGACAAACAAGGAATTGAACTCATGATTTCCACCTCATCACACTCACTGGGTGATACCCAGGTATGTCATGCACAGAGTAGACCCATTTAAATCAATTGACAAGATTTCAGTGGATCTACTTGTATGACTAGCATTGGCTATCATCCATTTTTTTCATTACATCCCATTGTTTGTACTGGCTTACCTGATGAAATCACAAGATGAAATCAAAAGCCAGAGGCAGTGCTCATCTTAATTAAACCATTAAGCTTCATAGTAATTCAAATGGGAAGACTATGCATATTAATTGCCTGTAATCATGAGTTTGATCCTGTTACCCCATTTTGCAATATGTAGCTGTCATACCTCAATATTTAGCCATCATATTATATAAGAGAGAGGCATACAAGGTTTTGAGAACCTTTCCCTCTTGCTTATTAATGTTGCAACCCTGTAAACATTTACATGGGAGTAAGTTCCATTGAACTTGGTGGGGCATATTCTAAGTAGGTGTGTAGGATTTCATTGAAGGCCGTGCATTTTGTGAACATAAAGGGGAACAGCAAACAAGCAAAAAATAAATAAATCTCCTGTATTAAACTTTATGGATGCCTTTTTCCTGTGGATGAAAAATATTTGAAAGCATAAGGCATTTGTTGAGATTCCTGCATTGCAGGGGGTTGGATGAGATGAACCCCATGGTCACTTTCAGCTCCACAGTTCTGTTATTAACTTGGGGCTACTTTCTCTGACAAACTATGGTAGTCACACCTTGCTGATGAGAAGAGGTGTCATAATAGGCTACTGAATCTGAATACAGTATATTTATTCCCTACTTTGGAATGTAGAATAGTGTGGAAAGGTGATTCTGCCTTGAGTTACTCATGACTTACTTTTTTGTATTGGTGATTGTATAATCTTTCTCTTCAGCAGGGGAGCTGTCCACAGGGGAAACATTCGCTCTCTGGTGAGTTGTTTTTTGTTATTATTATAATTCAGTATCTGTCTTTATTGTTATTATTAGGTGTCTTGTCTGTTTCATAATCACCGTGACAAGGGAAACCTAATGAAAACCTGGCTAAAAACTATAGTACATTCATACTGTTTTCTTTAAAGCCACAAGTGGTTTTAAAAGTAGTTAAAGATTAAATAAAGTGAGAAATGAATTCCATGTTTACCTATAATATGTTAAAACAAGCTATGTAGCATAAATGACCAGCTCGCTCAACCAACAGATTTGTGTACAAATTAGAATATTTGAAAATGACCATAATACAGAGTCCACATAACCACCAATGAACTCAATTTTTAACCTTCCTTAGCAGCTCCCACATTAAAGAATAGATAAATGGTTCCTGTTTCCTGCTCAGATACTCAGGATATGTAGGTGGATGAGCACAGTATTTGTTGTTGTTGTTGTTTAGTCGTTTAGTCGTGTCCGACTCTTCGTGACCCCATGGACCACAGCACGCCAGGCACTCCTGTCCTCCACTGCCTCCCGCAGTTTGGTCAGACTCATGTTTGTAGCTTCGAGAACACTGTCCAACCATCTCGTCCTCTGTCGTCCCCTTCTCCTTGTGCCCTCCATCTTTCCCAACATCAGGGTCTTCTCCAGGGAGTCTTCTCTTCTCATGAGGTGGCCAAAGTGTTGGAGCCTCAGCTTCAGGATCTGTCCTTCCAGTCAGCACTCAGGGCTGATTTCCTTAAGAATGGAGAGGTTTGATCTTCTTGCAGTCCATGGGACTCTCAAGAGTCTCCTCCAGCACCATAATTCAAAAGCATCAATTCTTCGACGATCAGTATTTTTAACCTACACCAATTTTATAAGTTTTTAAAAGTAGAGACGCTCTGATGCATTTCACATTCACTTATGTGGGTTTGTGCAGAAGGAGTTATATATGAATTACAGTGGTGCCTCGCAAGACGAAATTAATTCGTTCCGCAAGTTTTTTCTTCTTGCGAGTTTTTCGTCTTGCGAAGCACGGTTTCCCATAGGAATGCATTGAAAATCAATTAATGCGTTCCTATGGAGACCGCTTGCCAGGCTGGCGGTGTGGAGAAGGGCTTTTCTCCCCACCGCAAGCCTTCAGGACAGGTACGGGAACAGAGGGGAAGGTGCGCAGCGCTTCTCCTCTGTTCCCGGGGCTTGCGGTGGGAGGAGGGTTTTTCCTCCCCACGCCAACATTCAGATCAGCATTCTGAAAGTTGGCGGTGGGAAGGAAAACCCTCCTCCCACCGCAAGTCTTCAGGACAGCCATCCCAAGGCTGGCAGCGGGAGGAGGGCTCTCCGCCCCACCGCCAGCCTTCGGAGCAGCCTTCCGAAGGCTGCAGGCGGGAGGAGGTCTCTCCGCCCCACCGCCAGCCTTCGGAGGAAGTCCGAGGACAGTGGGGAAGACGCGCTGCGCTTCCCCGCTGTCCCGGAGATTTCCCTATGGGATGGGCTTTCGTCTTGCGAAGGAAGCCCATAGGGAAATTCGTTTTGCGAAGCGCCTCCAAAACGGAAAACCCTTTCGTCTAGCGGGTTTTCCGTCTTGCGAGGCGTTCGTCTTGCGGGGCACCACTGCATGCTCAAAATACATAATTTAGAACATATTTTAGAGAACTGTAGGTTGCCTTGCAAGAGGTCTTAGAGGTGATTTTGATGTAACTTTTTGGCTCAGATAATAAGATGATCCCAAGCGCCCAAACATGTTGAAACTCACATCAGAATAAGTTAGCCTATATGACTTTACAGGGAGAATTTCTAAGATGGATCCAATAAGTATTTGGAGTCTTGCTCATGAGGATTGTTCTGGAAAAAAGACTCATGGGATCGCCCATTCTGGCATAATTTGACACTGTATAAATTATTTTAGGAACGCTGTGCAATTAATTGGAATTTATTGAGCACTTCCCAAAAATGGCTCCTTTTAGAAATCATATGTTGTAAACATTTTTGTTCTTTATCAAAAAAAGGGAAGGAGCACAGGGTATGCAAATTTTTCTAAACATTTCTCCGCAGATGCAGATGAATTGAATGATTCTGGATGTTGTAGTGGTGGAGGAAATGCTACAAAATAAAGTAAATGAATGCAGAGATCTTGTGTTAGTGCCTTTTCCATTTCTTGATAGATATTACGGTAATCTTGCCCACCTCGCTGGCCAACACTTAGCTTTCGGATACTGGGGCTGCTATTAATCTTTTATAAAAAAACAGATAAAGGACTAGGTTGTTGAGGACAAGGATAATGGTGTGGAGACTTTTACATGCCAATGATAATTGACAGCTGCTATTTTTACCTTTATAACATTTGTTAAACAAATTTGTCTTAGTACACGTTACTGTAATAAGTGATATAATGTAAACAGATTTCTAATTGAAGTGCTTTCTGTTTCCAGGTGTCTCTCGATGCCAGGGGTTAGCTTATGCCAACAGCAGGAAGCATTTGTAAGTATTCAACTGTAAATAGTCAATATGTTGTGACTATTTGCATGGATGGAGGATAGCTGCTACAACCCCAGTTCCTAGTTACAGTATTGTCAGAGAGGGGTAGCTGCATTCTCTGTGTCCACATTAACCCAGACCAGAGTAATCCACATTCTGCACCAAGAGTAGAAGAATTCTTGAACTGTATAAATTACCTGATTTGAATCAATTTATATATTTGCATATTTTGCATAATTTGTTCTGGAGGGGGAGCACAAGCTAGCTAGATATCATGCCAGAAATATGATCTTCCTTGATTGTTGAATGCCTCAAAATAGACTCCCTTAGGTGCTGTGCAGAATGTCATCTGCCCCGATGAGAATGTTAATTGTCAGGACTGCTGATTGACAACCCAGTCAAGTCAGGCCAACAGATGCTGGCCTTTAGTTGATCTCTTGTTTCTTGTTCTCCAGGGTAAATGGCTCCCGTGTGTTCACTGTCCGTTATTTCAGAACCACCACAGTGTGCAGTAAGTACCTGAGATGACTGCAGCTGGGGGGAGGGCTTCTCTGCCTGCACATTCCCTTCCAGCCTTGTTCCCCAACTGATTCTTAGTCTAAGCTAAGGAGTACAAAATGCAAGAATACAAAGTAATAGACTGGAATTGTGTTTTTTCTTTGTTTGTCATACTACAGATGGTTGTGATGTGGTGTAGGTTGGACTCTGGTATATTATGTCCCTTACTGGTCGCTCCCCCCCTCCCTCAAGTGTCTCAGTTTAAGATTGATTATTAACATGTCACCAGAGTATATGATGCTCTGAAAAATAATATAAACTAAAAGAAAGCCTGTTCCCTGTCCTGAGAAGCTTATGATTTGTTTCAACAGTTTGGGAAATAATGGAGAGGCAAGAGTAAGTATATAAATATGTCCTGACTCTACTGCAAAATGACCCCAATGTTCTACTTTTATGGAAGAGGGAGGACATTCTACCTGAAGAGGCAGATTTTAAGGAGAAAAGAGAGATGACACTGTTCTGGTTTCCACATAATGCTAAACCACAGCTTATTAAACTATAACTTGGCCTTAGGTGTGAATCCAGCCCAGCAGCTTCTGTGGTTTACTGCCAACAAACAACAGTCTAAAGCCATTGTTTGTCATTGGCTTACAACCTTGGTTTCTTTCAATTAAGTTTAGTGTGCTGTGTGAACCCAGCTCCCTTCCTTAACCATGGTTTGCTTGACCACCCCGCTCCAAATGCTCATCAAAGACAAAAGGCAAGAGCAGCTGGGAAACAAATAAAACTTCAGAGAAGAAAACCACAGTTTGTTTGATCATCTGTGGGACAACAAACCATGGCTTTCATGTGAATAGGTCAGTGTAGATGTTCTCTAGATATAAGAGGTTTCTAATAATGCTGTTTGTCCATAGACATTCCAGAATCTAAAATGACTGAATGTGAAGGCTTTTACTACATGCAGATATGCATTTCTTCTACAGGGGAAGAAGTTGTTACAGTGAACACACCAGCATTTGCAGAATCAGTCACAGAGGGAGATGTCAGGTGGGAGAAAGGTAAGAGGCAGTTTTTTTGTCTTCTGTGGTTTTCTTGGTCTGTTGTGGGAATGCACTAAAGTCTTAATTGGTGAAAGGAGCTCTGGACACACTTATTCGATAGGTTGAAAATTGACCAAACTAATTAAAGATTGAAAGGTAAATGTAAGTCCTCTATGAGGTATGTAATGTCCAGACCCTTATTATGATCTTGCAAGTCCTCCGGCATACGTGTAAGAATTGAGACTCTCTGCAAGGCATTGATGTGAGCTTTAAGAAAATGAGCTTTAAGAGTTCCCTTACTTAGGGTGGTTCTTTTCATTTTTAGCTGTGGGTGACACAGTAGGAGAAGATGAAGTGGTATGTGAGATTGAAACAGACAAGGTAAATATCCTATTTTTCTTGTATAAACGCCAGATGATGTATTCAGTTATGCGTGGTATGCGGAAAATAGAGAAATGCCTGTTGTGGGAAACAGGATGCCAGACTAGATAGGCCTTTTGGTCTGATTCAGCAATGTTGCTCTTATGGGGTAGTTTCTTGATGCTCTCCAAAGTGGAGGTGGGTAAGCTAAAGACAACAGAAGATCACAAAACCTAGGCAAGGGGCACCCTTCTATCTTTTGACTCGAAAAACTTGCTTGTTTTAAACTATGCCTGTTGGGAGCTTGCATGTCCTCCACCATTCTCAGATTGCGAGTGAATCAGTTTTTATACTGGAGAGGGAGAGACTTATTAGTAAAGGCCATACCACTGGCTTCCTCTGGGGGCTCCGGACTTAACAAGCAGTACAGTTGATACAAGGGATGTGGACGTGGGTGGCGCTGTGGGTTAAACCACAGAGCCTAGGACTTACCTATCAGAAGGTCGGTGGTTCGAATCCCCATGACGGGGTGAGCTCCCGTTGCTTGGTCCCTGCTACTGCCAACCTAGCAGTTCGAAAACATGTCAAAGTGCAAGTAGATAAATAGGTACCGCTCCGGCGGGAAGGTAAATGGCATTTCCGTGCGCTGCTCTGGTTCGCCAGAAGCGGCTTAGTCATGCTGGCCACATGACCCGGAAGCTGTACTCCAGCTCCCTCGGCCAGTAAAGCGAGATGAGCGCTGCAACCCCAGAGTCGGCCGCGACTGGACCTAATGGTGAGGGGTCCCCTTACCTTTACCTTTACAGTTGATACAAATAAATAACTGTACTGGTCCTTCTAGTGATGAAATGCAGAGTTGATTTCCAGTGAAATATGTATACCCCCAAGATGTAATATCTCCATGATGCTATGTTTCTTTGCATGATTTCTGCAGAAAGGCCAATCCTATTCATGTATCATTCATTCCTCTTCAAGGGATAGTACCATTTGCTTAACATATTTCCTTTTGATGATTAGGGGAGAGCTCATTTGTGTTTTATCTGCAGACATCTGTGCAGGTTCCAGCTCCGGTAGCTGGCATAATTGAAGCACTTCTAGTTCCTGATGGGGGGAAAGTGGAAGGAGGTACACCTTTGTTTAAACTCAGGAAAACCGGAGGTAAGTTGGGACCAGCCATGTCTGTTTCTTACACTCTCACAGCTGCGACAATGATGGGCTTTGCTGCAAAAATAAAGAATCCGTATCTGAATGCTGTAACTGGACTGAATTGTCCAAATTCAACTCGACTTGCATAATTTGGCAGGGGAAAAATCACAGTAATTCCCTGCAAAATTTTATGGGCAATGTGTAAAAATACAAGGGTTTGTGATTTATTGAAAGATATATAGAGAGAAGCAGGTTCTTTGAGGAGGGGTGGAAAGTGGGAACAGGTGACTCATATGCAGTTACTAAATTTGTTCCCATGGAAGCACCACAGTGGGTAACCCTGCTTTAGACTCTTGCCAGTCAGACCTTAGTAAATGTTAGACCTAGGAACAGGGCCTCAGTTGCTAATCTCAACGCCTCGAGCAAATTAGTGTGGGTATACACGATGCCAGATACAACCTGGTAGCAAACTATTTTAAGGCTTTAAAGGTCACCACCAGCATTTTCGGTTAGTTTCCAAACTCAGCTTTTAAAAGAACCTAATCTATGGAACTTGCTGCCTCCTGAGCCCGCTGCCTCTGTGCATAGCTATACCATTTCACAAGTTTATTTTCTGGGTGCTAGCAGCCAATGAGAGAAGTGAGCACCGTCTTGTTATATTAATATGGGCTCCTGACTCAAAGGGGTACTTTTCTCAAAGATACTGAATGAGCCTGCTTGGATGGTCTGTGGAGAAAAAGGAACCTCTTGGATTCTGTCTGCCTGTCCAACTGCCTTTCTCAATTCTTCTGTTTAGCTGCACCTGCCAAGGCCAAACCAGCAGCAGCCCCTGCACCAGAACCGGCAGCGCCTCCTCCTCCTCCTCCTGCAGCAGCAGAACCTGCCCCTGCAGCCCAAATTCCCACTACGATGCCTCCAGTGCCCCCTGTGTCATCACTCCCTGTGGATTCTAAACCAGGTGAGACCAAGACCATCTCTAATCCCCCTTAACCAACCTCCTTCCACCTGCATAAGCAGGGAGTTATTCCGAACTGGAGACTGCAGAACTGTCCACAGGAGAGTGTTAAAAAATGTTCGCCTTGCTACCTAGCATGCCTTAGGTATCATCTCCCAAATGAGTATTTCATCTCTACTTCAGATAGCCTTCGTGTTCATCCATTGCTTGCCAGGACATAAACCTTCTTCTCTCAGTCCCTTGACACATTTCTCTCTCTCCCCCCCCCCCCCCCCAATTTTCTTTCAGTTTCTGCAGTAAAGCCAACTGCAGCTGCTCCTGTGGCAGAACCCGGGGTCAGCAAAGGAGCCAGAGTGGAGCAAAGGGTAATTGGAAACTTCTTGCACTTATGGGGCAGTGGATGAGGGTGATTGAGGCTGAGCAGAGACCATTCTTTTGCCTGAAAAACTTCCAGTCTAAGCCTCATGAGATGCAGTGGTCAAGTTGTGTTGTACGATTCTGTGAGCAGTGGCTGAATACAGCCAAGTTTTTAGCTCATGAGCACTGCCTTTCCTACTTGTGTTATTCCTGGTAGTGATAGTCAACAAGGTGAATCCTTGTCAATGTCAGTTTGCAAAACTACCTTTCCCCCATTACAGTGAAACCTCGGTTGTTGAACGTAATCCGTTCCAGAAACCCGTTTGGCTTCCGAAATGTTTGACAACTGAGGCGTGGCTTCTGATTGGTTGCAGGAGCTTCCTGCACTGAAGCGGAAGCCGTGTCGGACATTTGGCTTCCGAAAAACATTCGGAAATCGGAGCATTTACTTCTGGGTTTTTGGCGTTTGGGAGCCGAAACGTTCCAAAACGGAGGCATTCGGGATCTGAGGTTTGACTATATCTCTTTTTGTCCCACTTCAGGTGAAAATGAACAGGATGCGTCAGCGCATTGCTCAGCGCCTGAAAGAGGCTCAAAATACATGTGCCATGCTTACTACCTTCAATGAAATTGATATGAGGTAAGGACCATATCTTCAGTATGTGCAGGTAAGCCGAGATATTTCCATGTTGCACTAAGAACAGGAACTTTGGCTCATTGATCTTGTGTGTTTTGTACTGGGATGAAGCGCTTTTAGCCGGCTCCTTGGTTGTATAGAGTTGAGGCTATTTCTAAGCAAGGACTCAGCTGTGCAACCGGCCGAAAGGCAGGTCCTGGAGCTCTCGCCCAGCCTTAGCATCTCTCCTTGGCAGTTGGAGAACCAACTGTGTTCCATGAAGTGCGTTTGTGGGCTGAGCACTAATGGATTTGGGGAGGGGGAAGCTTATGTTTCAGCACATTAAGGAAAATGGTGCCCAAATCAAATTGCTCTATGAAATCCTATCCTGCTTCTTAAGACAAAACACGTAAATATTTGGTGCTTGGAATAATAAGGTTGGCAAAATAATCGTGATTGGAGAGGAAATGCTGCAACTTACCTCATTTTAGAGGCTAATGGAGGTGTCGCTTTACTCTGGCCTTGGGCTCTTGTTGCAGTCAGTAATCTGCTTTGGATTGATTGTCCCCTGACTTGCAAGGGCTTAGGCCAAGGCCTTTTGCCTCCCCACTGGGTGTCAGTGTCTGCTGTAAAGGCTTCTTATGATGGCTTCCTCCCCTCAAACCCTTGTATCTTGGGAGGCGGTAATGTCTTTGGACGGTAATCCTAGCTCTAAACAAGATTAGGCAAAGGAAAACAAACAGTCTAAACCCAAAGGGGCACTTGTCCTTGCTAAAAACTGCCTCTCCAAAGCCATATTGTCTGGGAGGGGGAAGATGAAGGCTATTACTTCAGTGCCTGCCTAGAATTGTCAAGACAAAGCTATTCTGTTCAATTTGGGTAGCTGGCCTCTGTTCCAGTAAGTGAATGATGGTAACTGCTACTTTCTGTACTCTGATTGAGGGCATTTTAGAGTCATTGCATCAGAAGTCCTCCAACGTACATAGTCCCAAACTCATGTGCTTGTTAAGTGTGGCCAAAGGAACTGGAGACATGGTTTACTTTTTAGATAGTCATAAACAAAATGAGGGTCAAATTCTGTCAGGATGGATGGAGCCTGTTAGAGGCACAAGGTCCCCACTCATTTCCCATTATGCTTATTCTGAAGTTTGCTTTCACTGTGTCAATACTGAACCCAAGAGACCTATAACCTGTCTACTCTGGCTTTGTGGAGCTCTCCAAGGTGTTGGGAAGAGGTCTTCTGTACTCTCGTTGGCGAAACATGTGCCTATTGGAAGCCTTCAGACAAGATATGAGCATTCTGCCCCTTTATGATCACTAGGAACTGGTATTAAGAGGCATACTGCATTCTGTTACTGGAAGCAGTAGATACCTGTCATAGTTAGCTTTATCTCATCCTCCTTTAAAGCCATCAGGGTTAGTGGTCCTCACTGACATCTTGTGAGTGTGAAGTCCATAGTTTTGCTACCTGCACTGTGAAGAAGTTCCTCCTTCTAAATCTCCCAACATTTTAGTTTCATTGTATGACCCTCTAGCTCTAGTGCAGCAGTGAAGAACCTATAACCAGCAGGCAAATCTTGACATGTTATTCCTCCTTTGACCAGGTGTGTGGTGGTAGTCTCCATAATGTAAATATCTATAGGAATTTTAAAGTGCTCAGCTGCCTGAAAGCTCATCGTCACATGGGGATACTTTGAACAGCCATATGCATTTCAGCATAGTATGCAGTAGCTTGCTTTGGTGACACCCTGAGGGTAACATTAGTAATGGTTGTAAAGTAATTGGCTGTTGTAAACTTGGGGGAGGGAGAGAAAATATTAGTAATTTTTCCACTCCTGATACACTTCTCAGAGATCAGCCAGTCTATACTGCAGTGAAACTCTTTGTTGAAACTCTGATAACATTTCTTTTTTAAAAATAAATAAATAAATTGCAAGCCACTTTTGAAATAAGGGTTGAGCCACAAAGTAACTCTAGTTAGGAATGTGCTGCAGATCTGGTGCTTAAGTAGATACTACTATTTTTCCTAGTAGTAAATGTTCTTCTGGTGGCTTTTTCAGTAACATCCAGGAAATGAGAGCTCGGCACAGGGACAACTTCCTGAAGAAGCACAATATGAAACTTGGCTTTATGTCTGCCTTCGTGAAAGCTGCAGCCTTTGCCTTGCAAGAGCAGCCTGTTGTAAATGGAGGTGAGAACAATGGGGCAGTGTTTCTGAGATGCCTGAGTGTCATGAGCAAGCCTCTGTGGAAGGTAGTACTATCAGACCTCATGATGAAGTCACATGCAGCAGCTGAGAGTCTCTGCACTTGTGCAAAGAAAAGCAACTGTGTTGTGACAAACCCTTTCATAGCAAAAGGATATTCACTTGGGCAGAAGTTGGTCTATGGAAAGAAATTGCATGCCCAACTCCTGCTGTTCCTTACCTTTTCCATGCGTCTGTGTAAATGAGACAAGACTGCCTATTCCTCCAAACACAGAGGACTTGAAGGAAAAAGAAAAGGTCAAGGCACTTGCTCCTTGCAAGGTGGTGACTGGCGGAAACCTCGTGTTTCCTTTACACTAGGCAGATCAGCTTCCCTCCATTACTAATTTTTAGTGAATGGAAGGAAGAGATGGACTAAATCAATAAAGCTTGATTTTTGCTCCTGATTAGAGCCTTGACTCGTGATGCTGCCGTATGTAATGGCCTACTTTTCTTTCTCCATCTAGTGATAGACGATACTACCAAAGAGATTGTGTACAGGGAATATGTGGATATCAGTGTTGCAGTGGCGACTCCTAGGGTATGTATTGTGGGAACATGCATCTGGCTGATGCATGGGGCATCATTTGGTTTGGTGTTCAGCTGTAAGAAATGAAAATTCAGAGACAAGCTTCTTGGCCTTGTCTAATCCTACAGCAGGGGAGGGTGCTTGTTCTTGTCCAAACTTCCAGGGTGGCATGGAGGATCAGTCATAGGCCTAGTGAGATACAGAGGGCATCAAATTTGACTGGGGAGGCGGTAGAGGAAGTAAGCCCCCCAATCCTGTTTTAGATACACCCATAGGTGCCAACTCCTAGGGGCCAAGGCAGTTCCACCCCCTCAGTGTTCAGAGGGTGCTCGGCTTCGCCTCCTGGCTCCTTGTGATGTTGGGCTGCCTCAATCAGTTAAAGAAGAAGGTACCTCTGGATACGCACCTCTGTCCAATGATGACTTGCTCTATATTTGGCTCTTGCTGTCATGTTATGTATGTTGTGTTTGACTCAGATCTTTGTTTCTTTTAGGGTCTTGTGGTCCCTGTAATCAGAAATGTAGAAACAATGAACTTTGCTGACATTGAGCGAGCAATCAATGAGTTGGGGGAAAAGGTAATGTTTCGAGTGTAAAGGGTTCTCAAGGGCGAAAACCAGGCACACATCTTTCTTAAGGGGAATCAGAAGGGGGAAAGGGGAGTGTGACTAAGACAGTGGCAGGATGAAGGTTCTGGTTCAGTAATTTGACAAAAAGCTAAAGCCAACTGCAGAGTCTCCACTTCAAGAAGCCTTAAAATTCCAGGCCCAGATATATATCTAGCATTCGGTGCTCTGTGATACATCACCTGAAAACACTTGGCCGTTCTGACTAATAGATGTTGATCGACAAGTTTTCTGGAAGACAAATCTAACTTTAAAAAAAGTGATCTAAACTAGCAGCCATCTCCATATCTGGTTGCAGAAAAAAACATTGTTTATGGTAAATTTGCAAATAACATGAAACAGGCTAGATTCAAGTTTGTCAACAGTAATGGGGAGGGTGTTCTCAAGGAAGCATGATTTATTATTGTGGGGGGAGACGGAAACTCATCCTGCTGTGTCTTAAAACACATAGCAGAGTGAGGATAGTCCCTTCCAATGCATTGGAACCATGTGTACCTGTATTCCTTTTTTGTACACCCATAAATAATATGTTGGACAGTGCTGTGGCAAAATAAGAGCAACTCATGTTAATTTAGTCTTAACTGCCATGTGTTGAAAAAGGCACATTCTGTTACAGTTTTAAGCTACCCCAGCAAAAACCTATCTATTGCTCTTTCTGTCTTGTGCTTTGATCATTCTGAATTTGATAGCACCCTCAACCTTGAAGATATTTATATGAACTTCAAAGGACTCCCCTTGTAACCTCAATATTTTCACTAGTCATTGGGGATTCTCAGATAACTTCTTGCCTTTGCTTAGTGTGGGGAGCTTTCTGAGGTGTTCACATGCTAGTGATACTGAGAGCTGGGGAGCAGCACCCTATTTTCTCCATTACCATCTTAAGCAATTTTTAAAGTTTGTATTTCTCCCCCCCCCCCCCCCCGCCCCTCATTTCAGGCCCGCAAGAATGAGCTTGCCATTGAGGATATGGATGGCGGTACATTCACCATCAGTAACGGCGGTGTATTTGGATCCCTGTTTGGGACGCCCATCATCAACCCCCCTCAGTCTGCTATCTTGGGCATGCATGGCATCTTTGACAGGCCTGTTGCTGTTGGAGGCAAAGTATGTACTGTATGGAAGGTTAAGGGGCTTAATGGGGCTTTTAAACATTACCTTAGCCGCTGGCAAGCCACTTTTCTGTGACTGGCTCCTGCACAGTTGAGATGACTTGTAAATGACCAGGCTAGGTAGATAAGTCAATATTATTATTATTGTTATTGTTATTATTATTATTATTATTATTATTATTATTATTATTCCGCCCACCTGATTGGGTTGTCCCAGCCATTCTGGGGGCTTCCAGAAAAACATAAAAACCCAATAAAACATCAGATATTAAAAACTTCTCTATACAGGCCTGCCTTCAGTGTCATATAGTTGCTTCTGTCCCTTGACATTGATGGCTGGGTGTTCCACAGGGCGGGCCCCACTACCGAGAAGGCCCTCTGCTTGGTTCTGTGTAACTTAAATTCTCGCAATGAGGGAAATGCCAGAAGACCCTCGGAGCTGGACCTCATTGTCTAGGCTGAATGATGGGGTGGAGATGCTGCTTCAGGTATAAAGCCTACCCATGCTGAAGCTGCTCATAGCAAAGCATCTTCCACATGTCTAGAGTAATGTTTAAAGGGGGCCTTCAGTCTAGTAAAATAGAACCATAGAATTGCGGAGTTGGAAGGGATCCTGGGGGACATTTAGTCCACCCCTCTGCATTGCTGCCTCATACAGGGATTGAACCTGCAGCCTTGGCATTATCACCACCACACTCTAACCAACTGTCTAGTCTAATGATGGAGGAGACGGAATTGAATCAGGCTGAACTAGGAGCCCTGACAAGTGCAGTAGAAAAGGACCAACTGGAAGTTTTGACCACTGTAAAATTATTCTGAGAAGATAGGGGAGTATTCTGGGTTTGAATTAGAGGGTGAGTGTGTGGGGAAAAGGTTTGAAGAGTTTGTGTCAAATTATTAAGACGTAAGAAAACTCCAGCTTGGGGTTTTGCTTTCTTGGTTATGCAGGGCAAATGTTACAAAGCTTAAAATGTAACTTGCTTAGGCTTTGAGGTACAGCGCTAAGTTGATTACAAAAGAAAATGTTCAGCTTAACAGTCTCTTTTTTCTTCCTTAGGTTGAGGTGCGCCCAATGATGTATGTGGCCCTGACGTACGACCACCGGTTGATTGATGGCAGAGAGGCGGTGACTTTCCTGCGCAAGATCAAGGCTGTGGTGGAAGATCCTCGTGTGCTGCTGCTTGACCTGTAGAGAACAGCAGCCCCCACCTGCCCCATCCAGTAGAGCAAGGACGCAGCAGCAGCAGCAGCAGCAGCAGCAGATGGAACAGAGGACATTCAGGAATCAGCAGGGCTTCATTCCAGTCATCTCCTCCCCCTAGTGGCAGGAGGTGCTTTGAAAGGACCCCCCCCCCCCCCCGAGGGCAGTGTGCCACCCACCTTTCCTGCCTCTTCCAAAGATGGTTCATTTTCTTCCCAGGGCAGACATGCAGGTGTCGTTACCTGTTCAGATGTAACCTACCATTTCCCCTCTTGCTCCAAACAGACATAGCCTCATCTCTTGATCTTATGGGAACAGAAGCTGCCTGCTGTTTAGCTAGAGCTTCCCTCCCGAGCAGCTCTTGCTCAGAAACTCAGCTTTAATTCAGTATCATCGCGGCAGCTGTCCAAGGGGAAAGGCTGGTCTCTGCTCCACTTGAAGGCTCTAGATCTTTGGAACAGCGAAGCTAGCCTGAGGCTCTCTAGGGCGATTCAATTGCTGTGCCTGATCTTACATGCCTCCAGTAACGGAGAGTAAATCTGCACTCCAGCCACCTTGTGGGTTTTTTGACCTTAACGGGATGAGGCACTCCCAGGGGATACTGCCTCCCCAGCCATTATCTAGATCCTCTCCTAGTAGTGAGGGGCAGTTCTAAGGATTGTTTTCAGGGACCTTCCTCTGCCTCATCCCTTCACAAGCAAGGAAGTGGCAGTAGCAGCTCTCTCCCTCTCCCACTTGGAAGTTGTTTCTTTCGTTCTAAGCCTCTGGTAGGGCAGAATGGGTGTCCCATCTTGCTGTCAGGTCCAGTTCAAGTTGACTGGCTGCTGGGGATTAGGAGGAGATGGCAACCTTCGGTGGCTGTCCTACGTTCCATCTAATCCTCATTGAATGGTTTTATCAACTTCGTGACTGCAATGGTATGGTAATGTAGGTTGGGACTAGGTTGTCTTGTGTGGCATGTATCCTAGCCTATAAGGCTTGCTGGTTCATGGGGACATATCCTTAGTACAATAGCGTGCACATATATTGTTGAGTGAGAGGGTTGCTAGTGCCTGCAGGGTTTATTACTCTTGTTCGCCGCACAGAACTTGTAATTAAAGTATTTAACATGACAGATTTTAAACAAAATAAAACAAGGAAATTATGTGTGTGTATATGAATGGGAGAAATGAAATACAGTGGGATGATACTTAGGGTAAGACGTGTTTATAAGCAATTGAGGAACACCTTCAAAGGAACAGAACCTGAGCTGAGTTTGCCCAAGTTTTTTCTGAGTTTAGTATAGATGGCGTAATTTTGATAACTCACTTCTGGGTAGCAGAACTGTCAGTGTATGTGATCTGCCTCATTCTAGATCAGTTCAGATGTAATGCCAAATCACTGGGGCTATGTGAACAAGCTCTGTCTTGACATGACCCTGCCCCGTCCATTTTATTAAATAAAAAGCCATAGCTTGACGTTACAGCCAAGGCAAGAAAACTATAGTTTGCCCACAACCCTAGTTCAGACTGATTTGTCATCTTGGATGCAAGCAAACTGTAGTTTGCCTGGTTTAGATATGAAAGTGAACTCTGCATCTGTTGGGAAGATTTTGGAGTATGCCTACATTAGATGCTTTAAATGTTGTGCTTTCCCCTTAAGGGATTTTGGTAGCCAAAAACTGGGATCTTTGAAGGCAGCAGTCACAATAGTCTGTCATAGTTATCTTTTATGTAGCAGGGAAAGACTGCTTGTTCCCCACCCCTTCAAGGCAAAATTGCTTCATACAACTCAAAACACAAATACAGTATTATTATTTAGTCAATTCCCCCAACCAAAAACAGTTTTTTTAAAAAAAATATGGGAGAGACAAAGGAAGATGTCTGAGGGTGCTATGGTACCCACAAGTGTCATGTTCCTAAACAAAAAGCAGTGTAGGCGCATCCTTCTCAGCTCCACAGTTTGAGTGCTCTTCAGATTGGCTTGAGATGCTGCAGTTGGCAATATGTTCACGGGGTGCTAATGCAGATTTTTCTATTCTTGAAACATTTGATTGAAGCATAGCTGCAGTGGTATATAGGTACCTAAAAAGCTTGATTTAAACCAAAGCAATATTTAGCTCTGTGACTTGTATTGTGTTGGCTGATGTTTGGTGTACTTTCTGCCGTGCCTCTCAATAATGGGACAGAACTAGAAAAGACTTTATTAGTCAAAAGCATCTCATAGGAGGATGAGAGCAAACTCTGTAGTTTGTAGAGGTACCTGGAGGTCTGGAGAATCCCAAGGAAATTAAATAATTTAGGTTCTCATGTATGTCCTCCTATCAATTTGGGTACCCTTTCTAGCCTTCAACAGGTGAATAGCACTGGTAGCAACAGGGGAAGTAGTCTTACAATCAGCTCTGTACGAAGGCCTGTGAATCAGGCCCACTTTCTTTACCAAAAGTAATCACCATCCATAGCAGACATACTAATCTCAAGCAGTTGTCTTGCGAGAAGTATATACAATGTCAAGTGCTGCTATAAAGCATCAGGATTTAAAAACCTATTTATTATTATTAAGATCATTAGTTCTGGTCTGTTTGTTCTATGTGAGCTATACACTTTATCACTGTACAGCTATGATTGAGTAAGAGGTCTGAAATGTTTTCAGATGAGAAGTCAGCTGCTGAATTTGTCCTGTGTCCATCCTATACAGTGGTAGCTCGGGTTGTAGACGCTTCAGGTTACAGACTCCGCTAACCCAGAAATAGTACCTCAGGTTAAGAACTTTGCTTCAGGATGAGAACAGAAATTGTGACCGCAGCGGGAGGCCCCATTAGCTAAAGTGGTACCTCAGGTTAAGAACAGTTTCAGGTTAAGAACGGACCTCCAGAATGAATTAAGTTCTTAACCCGAGGTACCACTGTATATGCTCATTGGGGATTGATTTGCAATTTCTACTTGGGCTAAAGATGCAAACAGTTTCTCAATTTAAGTTTAGAAATGTGTGTTGGAGGAGTTGGGCTACTGTTGAGAACAGCTACTGCAGCTGCCCAGAAATCTATTTATACATACCATACAAAGAAAAATGGTATTGAACTATGTTGCAGTGTTTAGCCATTGGAACCTAGAATTCGTAGACTAGGACCTAAACAGCTCAGTGTGTATGACTCACATAGGAAGTACAGTGGCTGTTTCCAGGAAAGCTTAGCTGTTCCTGAAAGAAAAATGGGCTACATATTATTGCCATCAAGTATTTTAGAATAAGGCTGAAGGGTGTTAACTCCACTGTTCCAAAGCAATTCTCATGATGTGTGAGAGACTTCCTGGTACCTCTTAAAAAAGGGTAGACAGGTCCACATTTTTTTAGTTGACATACACAGCCTACAACAACAGTATTTCCCATCCTTACACTTACAGCCACACACAGTGCACCCATCACCTTTGAACCAGTTCTGAAGATAGTGTTGTGTGGATATTTTGTGCCAGAAACCAGTCGTATATTACACACCTTGGCTTACATGTTTTTCCAGCATACCTTGCATAGTAAGGTACCTCATCTACCTGTAGTGGTGAGCTGCCTCAGCTGGTGGAAGCCAAGGTACACCTTTGCATGGGCATCACAATGGAACCAGCTAGCGGTGTTGCTAAAGATTGCATGCAAGTGCTTGGTTGTGCTGAGAGTCTTTTATTTTCAAACGTTCATTGGCAAGAACATGGAAGATCCACAGAGAGCAATCACAAGAAGAGCCTTTTGCTCACTTCCCCTCTGCATAAGAGCTCGTCTCCATTCTGCAGAAGAAGCCAAGTGCAACATGCAAGCTGTGAACTATACAGAGTGTAATCCAAGACGTCCGCCTAAGCAGAAAAGCACTGGTAAGCTGGGGTCAAGCAGGTATAGGAAGAAGATGCTTTGAGGTTAAATTGGGGAGGAGACACAGCTGATGCGTGATAGAGTAGATACTGCTGTGGCACGAGGAACATCACTGGAAAGCTCAACTGAATTGACGGTTGGGGAACAAGCAAGTAGAACGTATGGGGGAAGATACCTTTGGCCATGTCTGATTTGGGGAAACTGATCATGTAGAGCAGGCATGTCCAGCTCCCGAGAGACTGTGATCTACTCCCACTAAAAAACCGGCAGTGATCTACCCATTGGATTGAAAAAAGCTGTTGAGCTTTTTTGGGGGGGAGCCTTCACCAATCAACCAGAGATTGACCAGTAGATCGCAGTTGGACATGCCTGATGTAGACAGTTCTGTTGGTAGAGCATGAGGCTCTTAATCTTAGGGTTATAGGTTCCAGTCCCATATTGGGCAAAAGTTTCCTGCTTTGCAGGGGGTTGGAACCCTTGTCCCTTCCACCTCTACAATTCTGTGAATCTATTGCAGGGGTAGCCAACATGATGCCCTCCCAACTGCTCAGAATTGCCATCTGACATCATCCCTGACTTCTGGTCATGCTGACTGAGGATGGTGGGAGCTGGAGTGCAGCAACATGTGGGAAGGGAGGATGCTGGCTACGTCAGCCTTACAAGATGCTCATAATCTTAGTTCATGCTTTGAAGGTTAACTCCAGCAGGCTAAATCTTCGAAAGCTGAATTTGATCCCTTTAGCTGCTATTGGCATATAGCTAGGAAGCAGAATAGGAGCAACTCAAAGCTGAAAAATCTACAGCGAAGCTCTGTGGATTTCCCCCTGAGCAACAGCGCTATTGGCACCACCCAGGTCCACAAGACCCAGGATATGTATGTATTCATTCATTCAGGAGGCAAGTGCTTCTAGAAGGATTTGGGGTTTCCATCTGGCAGGGACACAATCCAGCAGTTAAAACAGCCGGGTGCTGCATTCTGGAAGCACACCATCCCCCAAATCTCTTTGGTTCTTCTTATGCAACTAACTTGTTCCATTGGATGGTGCTGAAGAAAGGGTGTGCCTTGATCCTGTTCACTCCCTCTTCGCCAGAGCCTAAACGTTGCTTGGGATCATATTGCAGCAGCTGGGAAGGGAATGAGAGATGGTAGTTCAGACTCCAAATGCATACTATCACAGCCATCCTCCAGTTCTAATGCTAACTGGCCAGCATTCTCACCTCGGAGACTAGGGATGAAGCAGACTGGCTGAGCTTTTCTGGAAGATGAACCTTGGTGTGAGGATGAATCCCTGAGGGGTGATTCTGGGCTAAAGACTAAGAGATAAACAGAGCTATTAAAACCAGGCTATCCTGCAGCAAAGGCTCCTAATGCTAAGGATAACTGTTCTGAAAATAACCCAGTTTGCCCATGCCAACTAAGTAAGCAGTAGACTCCATGGTGCAGTCGATCCACGTCAACAAAATTTACACTTTGCAGCAAAGAAGGGAGAGATAACAAGGTTCAAATGCAGTTTGTCGTGCTCCTAGTCAACATCACTTTGTGTAGCACCACTATCACCATTAGAACGCTTTCTGTTTTCCTAATACTGGCTTGCCAATCTAGATATGACAGGTTTAGTTACTCACAGTTCCACTCAGTAACTCGTAGAGCAGCGCCCCAAAGCTCCACCAGTCGCAAGCTTCGGTCAGCTTAGAAATTCCACCCACCTCTGCAGAGAAAAGAGCGTGAATTACAGCGGCAGAAAGACCATGCCAGAAGCCCTTGTCTCCTGTAACCACCTGGGCAAGGTTCTTTAAAAGGACTGTAGTCACAAAGAGAGGTGTCTCAGGTCAGGTCAGCTTGCCTTTTTTATTGCATTTAAGAGCATTTATAAACCACTTAATATCTAAACATTTCCAAGTGGGGTATAATATAAAAGCAGTATTATGAAAACAAAAATACAAACCAAAACCAATAAAGCAGCATAAAATGACATAAAAGCATATAAAAGAAATAAATGGGGGGGGGTGATCTATCTTCCTCTTGCCCCCATCTGTCAAGGGAAGAGCAAATGTCTTCATTACCTGGAGCACAGTATAAGTCTTCCAGCGCCTCATTGCAACACTGTGGTTCCACCTCGGTCCACTGGCCAAAGTATGTGAGATGGATGTGACCTACGAACCCACAGAAATGGCAAGAGCAGTTATGCAAGGCCAAGAAAAACAGGAGACATCAGAAGCCCCTAGTCACCTTTCTGAACACTGACAAATCCCCATTTGAGTTGCGGATATCAAAAACTGCCCTCGGGTTTAAGTCTTGGGCACCTGTTTTATAAAATGACAATATGTGCTGTCTATTCACAGCTCCCCTGTAAGCCGAAGGAAATAAACAGGAAATCTAAACAAACAAGGTTCAAGTGATGTTATTTAGCAGAACCAAAATGCTGATTATGGGACTGAACTGAGATATAGACCTGAGGACAGGGAAGCTTTTCTTGCAGTACAGAAAAATGACATGCTCAGTTGGTAAAGCACAAGACTTAATCTCAGGTCATGGGTCTGAGCCCATTGGACAAAGTTTCCTGCATTGCAGGGGTTGGACTAGATGACCCTCGTGGTCCCCTCTAACTCGGATTCTAAGTTCATTCTCTCTTCATCTCTTCCCTCGCAAGTGTATGTGAGAGTGTGTTTTGGTCTCAACCACTTTTCTCTGAGGGAATTTGGCCCTGGGAGTGTGCTCTCCCTGCCCCTCACAATAGTTTGTTTTTCTGTAATCTCACAAAACATAAGGGAGAGGGAGCTGGAAGGTTTTCCCAATGAAACCAAGTGCTCCACAGCTACCAAATACAACAGACTAGAGTTTTCATTCAGCCCCTTCTCGGGAGAAAACGTACCAGTATCATCCAGCAGTAGGTTTCGTGGGTTGAGGTCCTGGCATAGGATCCCCTGCTGGTGGAGACCCTCCAAAGCCAAAACCAGCTCAGCTGCCCAAAGTTGGATCTGGTCCTCACTTACATCCCAGGCCCCAAGGCTGTCCCTGTGCACAGCTTGGTTCGCTGCAGACCCATATTGCCTTGGTGCCAGCTGGTTTATGTGCTGTTTACGCTCAGTAGTCAACTCTTCCTGCAAAAGGCTCCCTTCTTTCATTTGTGTCACATTCCGTTGGTTCTCCTGACCACACGGGTTCTGCTGAAGAATTCCAGGATGCACCTGTCTTTGGCCAGCTGGAGAATGCGCAAGCTGTGCTATTCGGTGACATGGAGCTTCTGTTTTTGACACACATCCTCTTCCTGTCTCTGAGACATGTTGGCTAGATCTCTCGCTTGCATGTGGTTTTGGCTCCTGCTGTGTGGTAGCTCTCTCAGATATGCTGCTGATGCTATCAGTTCTGATAAGTGAGTCACACGACCTGAAAGTCCTCTGGTTGACCAAGCAGCGATGCCCCCAGTGCGCTGGTTTCAAATTAGATTGTGTAGACAAAGTGTGTGTTGCACTTAAATGCTTTCCTCCAATAATGCCCCATGGTCCAACTGCAGGTCCAACATGCCACTTCTCGTTAGTTGATGTTCTCACATGCATATGGTCAAGGGACTTCTTCCGAGGCAACGAGTGGTCACCACTTCTGAACACATTTACAGCAGTAGGGATCTGGCTAGCACTGTTCTCAGGGTAGAAATTGCAGCTCTGCTGGGACACAGAATCGGCTTCTTGAGGGTTTCCTGTGACCCCTTCTTCACTGGTGTGATTCAAGACCAAGCTGAGCTTTGCATTCGATGTATTGGAGGATTTATGATGGGAACAATTCTGTGAGCGAAGATGGGACCAGAGGGTCCCCCCTGTGGGAAAAAGGAAGAAGGGCTTCTCAGAAACATGCCAACTCCAGTTCCCCAACAGCTGTGCCTCCTCTTCCATTATCCCTTCTAGCCTGATACCAGGCCGCAGAGAATAAGAGGGTTGAGAGGACAGAGAGAAGGCAAAATGGTTCAGTTGATCTCTTACTGAACCAGCTCTATTAGGAGGATCAGGCAACAAGCTTTCAAACCGCACAGAGAAGCTTTTCCTCCCCCCGTCAGGATTAACAAAAGCTTAAGTGTTCCCAATTTTATTCCTGCCTGAAGAAAAATGATGTGCAATTCAAAAGGCTGCTAACCTACTATATCTCTGCAGTCAGGCCGGCAGAGGTATTAGCTAAATTCAGAATGCACAGGATAACTATTCTTCAAACAACTCTCAGAGGAAGAAGTTTCTGGCAAGATAATTTCTCAGACGCCACATGCCCAAAAGTTTCCCACCCACCTCACATTAAGAAGGATAGAGTGAATGACCTGCAACCATAAACATGTGTAACAAGCTGCTAATAGGGTGACTACAAACCACAATGCCAGCTGGGATTAAATGGAGAATGGCAGAAAAGAAATCACACAAAAAACCCAAACTGGATGGTTCCAATGTTATATTTCTGTAACTTGCAGAAATGCTGCGGGGGAAACCTAAAAATCCTGTTCCTCAGACTAGTGCCTGATAGCATTGATCTATTAAAAGACTTGCATAATGGGTCACTTTTCATCCAGATCTGTTCTAGCAACAATAAGTTTGGACTACAACAACATAACATCTGACCTGATCTGCAGGAAGTGAAATACCGTATTTTTCCATGTATAAGACTATATTTTTTCCTAAATTTTTGAAGTTTAAAATAAGGGGTTGTCTTATACACGGATAGTGCACAGTTCATTTTCTTAATTTTGAGATAAAAAAATAGAGGGCGTCTTATACATGGGGGAGTCTTATACATGGAAAAATACAGTATTTTGTACAGGATGGCTGGTACTCCAATTCCCTGCTATCATAAAACCAATCTGCTCTACGTGCAAGTGCACACAATTCCCAGTTCCCTGAAGGAGAAATTTGTTTACAGTTGAGTTATCCTCTACAATGAATTTTTCATCTTCCTGTACTGGATGCTACACTCAAGGTATCTCAGAGGGTTATTTGGTTCATGGACAGAAATAATTCCACCCTTTCCCCTTGCTTGAACACTGATAAATCTTAGTCCAACTTAGTCTTAGTAGTTTGCATGATCTCCAATTTGCCCAAAGGTCTTATTTTGTATTAAAAAGCAAATGAAGCCATGTTGGCCCATGATAAGAAAAACAACCCAAAACTCACAGTTGGGCAAGACTTTCATTAGGACCAAGTAAATTTAGCAACAAACGCAAAACTCAAGCACTCAAAAGGTTTACCCCAGGTGAGGCTGGGAAACAGGAGTGGGGAAATGGCCAATCCTTTACCACTCACCTTTCACGTGCTCCAGGTGGAGGAAGACAGAGTCCTCACTTACAGAGTAGCACAGCAATTCAACCATAAAGGGGATTCCATGTGGGATGATTGTCTGCCTTTCACGGGTCTCCACGTGCGATTTGGGGAGGCTCTGGAAGGGAACACAGAACCAAGAGATGTGGGTTGGCTGTCTGAATGCCGTTTGGCCAGAAGAGCCCAGCAGCCTCTTCCAGTGTGGCAAAGGCCCCCTTACCACCCACTGTATTATAGAACACAGTTGGAAACTAATCTGTAAAAGTCCAAAGCGTGCAGAATGTACAGGAGCTTTGCATGTTTTCCATTTAAGGACTCTGGAGCAGCAAATGATTAGCTGACAAAATATGTTGATGTATTTTTCTATAGACTCTATGCCATTTCAACATTGGCCCTGTACACGAGTTAGGCAGTTCATTATTGCTGAAGAATTTCATTGTTGCCCCAAAATACCTCTGGTTTTATTTGCAAGTGATTCCATACTGGAAAACTTTGAATTGAAAGGCGGTGCATGCTTTAAATACATTAAAAGTGCTTGTTATTTCAGGTATTAATAAATTAATGTTCAAAATTCCTAAGTGTGTAGTTTTTTTAAAAAAAACACACAAAAACCACACATATACAAAAATAATAAGAATTAAAACTGATCCTGGAAATAGAAAACTGCCTGCTGAAACAGGAAAGTCATTGTCAAGCACCAAGGTTCAGCATGGGACACCCTTTTACTGCAGCCAAGGTTCCCCCCTTCTTTCTTAGCATTCCTTTGATGCAAGTGCTTCTGCAGCTCAGGAAGAGCAAGGGGACCAGTAGAGAGCCCTGATGCTATAAAGAGGCATTGGCCAAGCAACTTCTCAACAGTAAACAGAAGGGGTGGCAGATACATAAATTCTGTGGAGAAAGGCTCTGCTATCTTGCCCTCCGTTTAGCCTGAGTGAGGCAAGCACATTTTCCAGCTGAGCTGAGTTCACAAGCTCAGAATAGGTTTGGCCTGGCAGGTAGAAGGAGAAATCCCAGTAATTTCCACCAGTGATAACCATCTTCACTTGCTCACATCAGGTGCTTACATCTCAGCTCCCACAAAGGGGTTACACTAGTTACCTGATTGGCTGAAAGAGTGCCAGATGTCACTCAGCCCAACAAGGGAAGGAAGCCCTTAAAAAAGGGACTAGTAAAATAGTCCCTTTGTCCCTCACATTCCATCATGAGTTCCCTCACCTCCTCAGGTTTCACCGTCCATTTGGATAACCCTGTAAATGAGCACCTATGCTTTGTTACTTGCGAGGGGTCCAGAAACCTGCTTGTAAATAACTAGGTCAGCATAGATAGATTTGAGCTAAAGGGTTCCTATTATTTCCCAGTCTGCTTTGTCCTCCTGTCTTCATTTTTATTCCTAGTAAAATTTGGCTGCTGGAGTCTGAAGTGTGTTAACACCAAACCCTAAGATTCTCACCAGTTTGTGATTTTACGCATGAGTCTTTGATTCCTAAATAGGCTGCCAATTCTTTCATTTAGATTTTAATTAAATTTAAAGCAGCACTTTAAAATAGCTTGTATTTGAAGAATAAGCTTTGTTCTTCTAAAAGGAGAAGAGGGCAGGGCTAGTGATGGATTTGTAAAAGGAATTCCTCAATAGAAAAGGACATGAGCAAAGTTTCACAAATTGGACAGTATAGAGAGATCGGGGCTAGCTATCACCTCACAGATACTAAAGAGAACAAGATTGAGCCCAGGAGGGCGTTTTCAAGGCTAGGTTGGTTCTCAGTAACACCATGTCTAGGATTGCCAAAGGGAAGGGAAATAGAGGAAAGGAAGTGAGTGAGAGGAAGGCGGATGCACATACCTTCAGTATAAAGGTTCCCCCAGTAGCGGGGTCCTGCACTATCTGTACCTACAAGCAACAAAAGCACAAGTTAACCACAACAGTGCAATGGTCTGCCTGGTACCCATATGCACCTCAAGGTTTTAGGGTTGGGGAGAATCTCTCTTTATTCTCTCAGGCATTTTAAATCAGTGTTGTTGTTTCTAATTTCCTGCAGCTTTTTAGAGCTTCGTGTGTGTGTGTGTGTGTGTGTGTGTGTGCTGTTGTTTCATAGTACTGCTCCTTTTCATTTTGCTTCTTGTTGTTTTACATGATGAAAACTTGCCTGATGAGATGCATTAAAATTTGATTGGCAAACCAGCAGAATCCTGAAGCAGCTAAAGATTGGATTTCATAGGCTGGAGCCAACTCAGTTTGTTGCATGAAGTCATGAGGGTGGCTCTAAGACAAGGATAAGGAACTTTAGGCCCTCCAGATGCTGTTGGACAACAGCTGCCCTCAGCCCCAGCCAACATGGCCAAGGGTCATGCACTGCAGCAACATTGGGGGCGGGGGAGATTAATATCTAAGGTTCCCGGGCTTCTTTGGGCTTTTGCTACAATTGCCAGACATGGTTAATCTTCTAGAACACCATTTCAGGTGCAACTAGTTACCTTGTCAATTATTCCTACAACCTTACAGTGCCTCAGGTTCTCCACTGGTGCGCTGAGTGTCCTAATTGGCCGAAAGCGAAGGCTGCTGTAACCCTGTCAATCAATGAAAAATTGAGAAACGTCTTAGTTTGAGAAACTAGGTGGAGTAGAACAAAGGAGACAGTAACAGTACTTGGTAGTTTTGTTTTTTAAACTGCTTGGAATCCTGCTGCATGTCCCCTATTCCCCCCCCCCCAAAAAAAATAATTCTCACTGTTTCAGTGGAGCTTCCATTTCCCAGAGTTCGTTGCAGATGGCAATTGAAGATCTCTTCAGCACGTTTCAAGTACTGGGTGATCTTCCTCTTCACAGCTTCACGGCGCTCCTTATTAGGATCCACTGCATGAGACGCATTACTCATTCTTAGCTCTCATTTTATGTAGGTCTTTTTAGATCCTCAGTTGTTCCTCACATCACAACATGCCTGGCCCAATAGCCAAGGCAGTGTGTTCCCCACACTTTTAAAAAGCTAGAATTCTGCACCCACAAGCAATCTGAATTCTGTGCCACAAAAAATGAATTCTGTGACATTTATAAATTCGCTATAAGAAATTACTCAAACATAAGGGTTAAAAAAGAATGGGATTGTTTAAAAAATTATTTGTGTAAACATGGTTCCCAAATCAAAACCTGGATGTGCCTGGAGTAAATTTCACAAACTAAAAGACAATTAGAGGAGATATTCTATATAAATAGAAGGTTGGAAGTATATTAGAACACAGTACAAAAGAAAATGAAATAAAGAGGGATGGTGTTAAGAGGTAGAGGGAAGTCAATTATGTAGAAGATATGAACATGTATAGAAGAATAAATAGACTATGTACGTTTATGTAAAAGAAAAGATGATCTGTAAATTTTAAATTGCTCTCTCTCTATATATATTCACATAATTTGTATAATTTCACATATTTTTTGCAATATTTTTTCCTCATTTATTCACCCTATGAAGAGCATTCGTAAGTTAGCCATGCACCTTTCATGCTTCTATGCTCCACCTACCCCAGGGTCCAATGGTGGACCTTACAGTCTCAAATTCCAGCAGCACTCTGTGTGGTGTCTAATTTTGTCCCACAACCAGCACCTCTGCACTTCCATTCTACATCATACTTGTGGCATCCCATGTAGCCTCCTCGAGGCTCCACACCCAGTAAAAATGAACTGGTCGCACTCCCCTAAATCCGCTTCTGCCAGGATCCCTACATCTTTCACAACCCGCCCACTCCACTTCCCCACCGTACCCTGAACCCCGTTGAGCAGCACATCCACGCCATTCTTGTAATGGTTGAAAGCTTCTTCGTAGTCCTCGCTCACATCCCGTTCCAAAGCCAGGCGGATCTGCTTGGCCGCGTCCACCAGGTAGTCACGCTTCCCAGTTCCATGCGCGTCAACGCCCCCTGGCGCAACCCGGCTTCGGATTTGCTCAAGATATACTCGGGCCTGGGAGAAGGCTCGAGTGCAGGATTCGGAATCCATGCCCAAACCGTTGCTCAGGGGGGTCACTCTGCTTAAAAACTGGCCATTCTCAATGAATCCTCACCAGCCTACTTCCTGTAATGCTTGAGACAAAGGCAGAATTAGAGGTAGAGAAAAAGGAAGGGTGAATTAGCAGGTTAGGGAGAAGATTGGGGGTGGGTGCAAAGGGCCACAAATTGGAGCTAGAAAGTGCCAGCACTCAAAAGAGTGGAAAGAGTTTGCAAGCGATACAGTCTCTGCAGGAGGTCTGTCACCAAGAGTTGCCCAGGTATGAGAGTTTTAAATATTTTGTCAAGGATTAAACCCTTGCTTAATCCGTTTTAAACAGGCCTTTGGTTGACCTGATCAACATTCTATACCCTTTTAAAATGTGGCTCTTTTTTGGGGGGGGGGTATTATTGGGTTACAGTCATACCTTGGGATAAATGTGCTTCAAGTTACTGTACTTTTCGCCCCCCATAGGGCCCACCTAGTTTTTTGGGGGGAAATAAAGGGAAAAAAATTATTTCCCCCCCAGGCGCGGGGCTGGGGCGGGGGAAGCCCGAGCTTCCCCCGACCCCAGCCCTCAGAACAGGCTGCTATCCGCAAGCCTAGGGAGCCCGGCAGGAACTCCCGTGGGCTCCCAAGGCTTGCGGATAGCTTCCTGAAGCCTAGAGAGCGAGAGGGGTTGGTGCGCACCGACCCCTCTCGCTCTCCAGGCTTCAGCGAAAGCCTGCATTTGCCCCATAGGATGCACACACATTTCCCCTTCATTTTTGGAGGGGAAAAAGTACGTCCTATAGGGCGAAAAATACGGTAAGTATTTTTGAGTTGCGCTCTGCGGCGACCCAGAAGTAACAGAGTGCGTTACTTCCAGGTTTTGCCACGTGCAAATGCCCAGATGGTCAAAATGACGTCACGTGCATGCGCGGAAGCGGCAAAACGCTTGCTTCAGGATGCAAACGGGGCTCCGGGGCGAATCCCATTCATATCCCGAGATACCACTGTATTGTTTTTATTTTGATTTAATATATTGTGATCTTTTTTGAGAACGGCCCTGAGACCTCAGGGTATAGGGCAGTATATAAATTCAGTAAATAATAATTGCAAATACAACCATGGTATTGAATAAAAGGCACATGCTCATGTCGCAGTAAGCGCCCTCTTAGAAGAGGCTTTCCCCTCCTCCTCTAACAGGAGAAAGTCTCTTCTGAAATTGTGCCAACCACCTGTTGTTTCCATAAGTAGATAGCACTAAAAATAATTAAAAAAAAAAAGAATCTAAGAGTTTAAATCGATTATTCAGACCACATCAACCAACCCAAGGCTGCAAACCTGCTTTTGCCCAGGCCAGGCCTTGGGAAGCAATAGATTAGGTGTGATTAAGGTTCACAATAGGTTTCTGCCTCCACCGTTTTTCTGCAAGCGAAACCCAAGAGGCTGTTTAAGCTCTTGTTCCTCTCGGAGGCAAGCAGACCGGAAACAAAACGGCGGGTGCTAACGGTATGCCCCTGGCTGCATGGTTAGCCTCGGGGCCTTTGGACGCTTAGGCCTGGCGGAGCCACAGACCCGGGAGGGAGCTGCACAGATTCGGACGCTGGACGAGACACACGGCCAGGACTTGGCTCCCCATTCTCCCTCCGGCGCTAATAAAACTACCAGCCTCAACTTGGAGAGGGGCAGGAGAAGGGTCGGTGCAGGAATCCCAGAAGCCTTGAAGCAAGGAGCTGTGCTGCTAAGAGAGGGCCAGCATCCGCTGCCGGCCTTAGAAAGGGGGGAAAGGCCTCGCTAGGGAGATGGCCGCACTTGCAACCCCCCCCCCCCGCTCCATGGTTGCAGCCAGAATTTTTATTGGGGGGGCAGGACTTTTGTTGGGGCAGAACCGACGTGATTTGAACAGTTAAGTATTTCCATTGTTTTACTCGATCTGGAGGGGGGTTGCAGCTGCCCCCCCCCGGTGACGCTTAAGGAAGCAGGTGGTGCAAAAGATAAGCTGGAGTGGGGGGGGCGAACCTGGCCTAACCCCCCTCGCCCCCCTTCTCGGCGAAGAACGCGCTGCAACAACCTGCCCGCATCTTTCCCCGGGGTGTGTGTGTGTGTGACGTGGGCAGGGCACAGGTGCCTGCGGAAAAGGGGCATCCCGTACCTAAAGGAATCGTGGTGCCTGAGATGCTGGTCGGAGATGAGGGCGAGGCACGGAATCCCCGGCGGCAGCGGCAGCGGCGCCTCCTTCTCCTCCTTCCATCTCGGCTCGGGGATCCGGCTCGCCGGTGGAAGAGCCAGGTGTCGGAGGATGCAACTTGCGGGGGCTGCGTGGGTGGTCCGCGATTGCAGCGATTGGCTGCGGATGAGCTCACTAGCCGGCCTTTAGAATAAAGCACCAATCTCGAGCCAGCTGCCTCTTAAAGAGCCCGCGTCCCTGTCTGCAGAGCCAGGCTGCGGAGTCCAAGTCTGCCTCCGGGGGTGAGGTGGGGAAATGAAATTAAAACTGTTGGAAATGAAATTAGAAATATTCCTTGGGCTGCCATTTCCCCTAAAGAAGTACGTGATTGTATACATGTATTCACTTTCGATCTCACTTCACTTTGTCCTCCTGGTTTTCGATAGGGTCAGAGGACTATGTCAATAAATTCCGTCCCGTTTCCAGAGTCGGTGTTATGGTTTTAGTCCGTGGGAACTGCCTCGATTCTCGTAAGCTTGCCATGCTATCCAAATGACTGCTGGGAGAGGACTAGTGTATTTGTGGGGTGGTGGTCGAAGCCATGTTTCTGCTAAACCTCTCCGTGTGGAACTGAGCTACTGAAAAGGCAATGCACCTAGTGAAAAACGTTTATTCTTTCAACATTATTTCACATCACCCATGCTTTTGTCTGTACCCTGAAGAGCGCAGGATGGTGCCTGCTGGGTCCTGGGCAATGGTCAATACCAGGGGTCAACAACCTTTTTCAGCGGTGGGCCAGTGCACCATCCCTCAGACCATGTGGTTTACTGACTATTTTTTTTGGGGGGGGGGGAGAAGAATGAATTCCTATGCCCCACAAATAACCCAGAGAGGCATTTTAAATAAAAGGACACATTCTACTCATGTAAAAACACACTGATTCCCTGTCTGTCCGTGGGTCGGCTTGAGAGGACTATTGGGCCAGATCTGGCCTTAGGTTGCCCACCCCTGGTCAATACATTCCAGCATTCTGTTCTCATAATGGCCAGCCAAATGTGTGTAGGAAACCCACCAGCACAGGAGCCTCTCCCCACGTTTTTATTAGGATTTTTGGGGTGGGGTATGTGTGTGATGTGGAGAAAGTGGACAGACAGGTGTGTTTCTCCTGCTTTCAAAGTACTAGAGCCCAAAAAAGCTGAAAAATTTAAGATTCAGGGCAGACAAAAGTACATCATACAACACATGGTTAAAATGTGGAATTCACTGCAAGATGTAGCGATAACCACCAAGCTGGATGGCTTTCAAAGGGGTTTAGACAAGCTCATGGAATTGACCTTGCTGATATTATCTGGCTGCACTATTGTGGGGCACTGAAATATTATCCAGAGCTGCAATTGTTAAGCAGAGGAAACTTCAGTATCTCTGAGAAAATGGTTTAAAACGAGAACAACACAGGGAGTACTCATCCAGATGGGGAAAAGATGCCAACTGGATAAAAAAAGAGGACATTGTCATAGATCCTTGGTTGCCATAATCCTAATCATTATATCCTCTATAAAGCCCAGCATAGATGAAGGGGCTGCTTTCAAGCTTGGAGCCATCTAGTGAGCACTTGCAAAAATATGTTTGGGTGTACTGCATTCTAGTTAAATACTTCTTGTGATAACTAGTCTGCAGACTCGGAAGAAAAAGATACTAAAGGAAAGCAGACAAGAACTGTGTTTAAACAGAGTCTTTCAGCTAGCACATCAATATAATTATCTGGTTCCTCTTGCCACAATAGGCCAACATTCCAACAGTTCTGTTGTAATTTTCACGTCTTCTCTGTTGTATAGAAAGCCTAGTAGTCAATTATATCCATTTTGCAGATGAGAAACAATTACTTGCCTCAAAATAAATGTGACAGAGCAAAGCACTTCATTCTTCCAAACTCTCATTTGACAGCCCAGCATGTTGGCTCATGCTTTCCCACCCAATGGTAAGGGATTCAGCAATAATGATGAATTGCAATGGCAGTTAATGCCTCACACATCCTCAGAAGGCAGACAGTGTTTCTTGGGAGAGTGTTTTTCGCCCCAGAAGAGATAATGGAATGAGCTGACAAAAATATTTTCAGAATCTGGAGCTGTGTTTTAACCATAACAGTATTATATTTAGAATTCATTTGGAATGTTGCTTCATTGCACTGAACAGAAAGCAGGAATCTTAAGTCCCACCACACCCCATAAAAAATAGACACTACCACAGGATAAAGATCAAGACCATATTGCAATCAGGTTGTCATATACAAGAAACAGCAAATCCATTGTGTCATATAAATGGTCCTTCTAGTCCTGTATCCAGTAGAAGCCTGTATTGGATATTGTGAGATTTTCCAAATGCTGAGAACGTTGGGGAATATTTCATTTCTTGTTTTCCCTATGAACCTCTAGCAAATGTAGATTCTTGCACAATCGCTGCATGAGGGTGCATGTCCTATCCTGATTAACAGCTACTGGTATTTCACACAGTTTTGTCTAGATTACTTTGAACATCTGTATGTCACGTCCCATGGCATTCTGGAGAACAGATGTGCTGCATGTTGAAATGCATCGTTATCTATATTTGAAACTACAAGTGGTCAATACATCTTCTACTTCTTCTGTAAAAGGATAAATAAGGCACTCTCTCATGTGGTTCTTCAAACTAATTTGTCATGCACCACCTCATTGCTTAGCCATCACTTTTACAATCTAATGCTGATCTGTAACATACTCAGCCGCACTGTAGCATGTAACTGATTTATAGATGGGCAATATTATGCACCCTAAAATGACACGACACCGATATTTCTTCAAACAGTGAGAGCTAATTTAGAATGCCTATTGCTTCACAATTATTCATTCAGAGTTTGGCTATTGTTATGCAGCCAAGCTACAGTTGCTTGCATTTTGCAACCCTTTCCAATAGGACTGACTGCTAATAAACCAGCAACAGCCCCCATTCCCAAAGGTGCCATTGGCATTGAGATGACATAGACAGCTGTTAGATGCGACACAATTTAGCAGAGAGAGGGTGGGAAGCAGTGGCATCATCCACTTCCATACCTTGTTGCTGTCTTTTCCAACCACCACAAAACCAGCTATATCAACAAAACGCTGCATAGTTAGTTATGTTACAATACGGATGCAAATGATACACAGCAGCACAAGACAGATTTGCCAAGCACAGGATTCTGCTACAATTTTGTTGGGAAAAGTGACTATGTGCGCTTTACAGATACATGAACCTTTAGATTTGGGGGATACTCTCTCTATTGTGTATTTTCCAGCACTAGTTTTTCGATAAACCAATTACTTATGCAGTAAAATATGATATTTGCGCACTAAACCCACAGCAGCTTGAGCTCTGCATAGGCTGTCTCTCCAACCTCATGATTCCCTTGGCTCCTCGCCTTTGTAACGCACTGGAGGTTTCTTCAGAATAGGACCTGCTGCCTCAGAACACAATTACTCTTTCCACAGCTTCCAAGATGCTACCTGACAAAGTACTCTTCCAGCTTTAGTTCATCAAGGAAGAAGGTATTTTAGAAGTATTGGGCTGACGAAGCATAGTTTCTTCTGATACACGAGTCCTTGGCAAGATAAAGAGAGCGTTTTCAATGCAACGGAATTGGTGGAAAGCAAAAAGACTTAGCCAAGGGCTGACGACACTGCTCAAACCACTTGTTTCGCTTTGCCACCTCACTGCCCAGCCAGACTGTAGCATCCAGACAATTCAGCTGGAAGCACCGGCTTCTGTTTGTGGCCAGTTTGTTCTAAGTTCATGCTGCATAATACTGCACCTGCCAGTTAGGCCAACTGCTCTTTTCTTGTACTTCCCTTCTGATTCCAATTCTGTGGATGTCAGTGTGAAATATTAGCTATATACGAAGGCAGGGAAAGAACCTAGGCAAACGTGTGGCTTCTTCTCTTCACCTGGCCCCCAGTCAACCTCCTATTATGCAGTTAGCATCTCCTGTTCACATTGGCTTGATCTGCTCCCACTGTGATGTTTCCTTGGTTCTTCCTGGTTTGCTCAGGATGGTTTGAAAGTGGTTGGACTGCTGCGGGCCCCTCCAGAATTCATCAGTCAAAAATGCGATGGGCTTGTGTGTAGGGGAGTGTTGAAGAGGACAGAGTAATAAATACAGGGACTGTGGCGCTGCCATCTGCTAACAAAGCAGCCACCTTCATCAGAAATCCCACCTGGAAAGAGAACAAGGGACAGGATGAACACCAAGAAGGTGGCTGGGTCTTGTGTTAACAGGCATGGAATGTGGATGCAGTAATTTTCAGCAAATTAGGAACCTAACAAGGCCATGCTGTCAAATGTATTTAACAACCTTAAAATCCAAATATCCCATAAAAAGAACATTTATACTTGTATGACAAAGGACTTTTGGACATTTTTTCTAGGATGTGACACACTTTTCACTGAATGCATTGCAGCCCAGCCCATCTATGTTTATTCAGAAGAAAGAACCATGTTATTCAAGTAAGTATGCATCCAACTGTGGCCTTAGTTCAACTGTCTCTCTGACAATTCATAAACATTACAAATCCACTACTGCTGCCACACCTAAAAAGCATTGCATAGTAAAACTTATCATATCTAACAATAGCTGCTTAGTTTACAGTGCTGTGAAAAAGGCTTAAGGCTAACCATGGATCACCAAATAGAGGAATTGCTCAGTTTTGAGTTGCTTTGTTTTAAATAGCTTCTCTCTCAAGGTGACCACTCTGCTGAATAAACACAAGACTTCAGATTGGCTGCAAGGCTGCTTTGGAGTTAGTCCGTCAACAGCTCAGTGTTTTGAGGAAAGCAGTCACTTTGTGGGGCTCCAATCCGCTGCTTCATCCTCTGCTTCAGGGTCATATTAACTGCACTGTACAGGGCTGCCAATAAGGGGGCACAGATGTATCAGGTCCCATTCAAGCAGTGCTCCCAGACTCTTAGCTTCTAAAAAATAAGTCAATCAGACATTTCTGAAGAAAGTTAGAGCACAAAACTTGGAGGCAGCTCTAATGCTTTGGCAGGTGCTACTGTTGCTAAAGGTGCTTGATCAATTTATCACTATTGCTAAGCAATCAGAGGAAGAACTGTTGACCACTCCCATCTGGGACTCAGGAGGGACCCCTCCCAGAGCAGCAGATAAAGCAGGAGAAGCTGAATACATAAGAATGACCTGCTGGATTAGGCCAATAACCCAACTAGACCAGCATATTGTTCTCACAGTGGGCAACCAGATGCCTGTGGGAAACCAGGGATAACATGAGCACAAGAGCTCATGAATGGTGCAGAACACTGGGGTATGTTTACTTAAGTACCTTCCTTGCAGGCACATTATTTCATTTACTCCCCAGGCATGTGCTGCCTTTACAAAGTAAAACACAACTGACTGGGCTTGGTGTGTTTGGCTTGCAAGTAACTCCTCTGAATTGCCACGTCCCCCATGCAGCCCCTACTGATCTGTTGTCATCACTAGGCTGCTATTTAGTAATAAACAGCAACTATAAAACAAAAATAAGAAATGAAAAATGCATCTGCAAATACAACCATGAAATAATCAAGCACCTTGTAACTGCTGCAAGATAATATTCCTACTTACTGTACTTTGACATAATAATATTTTATTGAGGTTGGCAAAATGTGTTTTGCTGAGACTTGTGATGCTGACATATTTGTTCCTTGTTGTATATCGATATCTTGCTTTTCCTTCCAGAAGTTCAAGGATTAACAATCAATCCCTCTTCCCAGGCAACTCTGAGAATTGTAGGTCTGTGAGGGGGAAAGGGGCCCCCTAACAGCTCTTAGCACCCTTAACTACAACTCCCAGGATTCTTTGGGGAAAACCAGGGCTGTTTAAAGTGCTTTAAATGTACAGGTATGGCCTGAGGGTGCATTCTGGCCTGTGATGTCTGCGTCCCAAAGGGATCTGCACATAGGTTGAAAGCCACTTTGATGAGGCCTATGTAAGTCATTGTCTAATATGTCACAATATTCCCTGCCATCTACTGTGGTCTTATCAAACTCTTAGAAGGAAAACTGTGTGTTCTTTAAACCGCTCTCTGTTTTGATGGTTATAATATCCCCACTGAAGACGATGATCACATTGGGCTTGGCAACACCAACAGCCTCCCGGGTGGCTAAGCCCACACCCAAGTTCTTTCATGTAATAATCACATTTCTCACTAGAATCCAGCTTCCAAGTTCCCAGAACAGGCCACACATTACGTGGGATTAAGCATGTCTCCTGAGGAACCTCTTAAAAATCTGACTAGATGCCACAAAGAGAATGCCAACTGTTTTAGTTGTCCTGGTCTTGGCTGCTCGGGGGCGTTCATCTTGTCTTTCTTGAGTAACAGCCCCACATGACAACCTTCTCTGGAAATGGAGATCTTTGGAAAATCTCTCTGTGTAAGAGTATGCATGTCAGAGAAAAGAGATTTTATTTTTGAAAAAATGTGCAGGATTAAGGCATAAGGGTCACGTACAATGAGATTTTTAAACTTCTAACACAGACTCCCATGCTTTATTTTAAAAACAGTTTAGAATGATGCAGATAAAACAGAATTTTAATTAATAGCAATTATTAATGAATTAATCTCCTTCCTCACACGCCTCAAGGTGATGTAGAAATTGCAATTAAAAACAGTTTAGGACAACACAGAAAATAGCAGCAGATAAAAAACAAAGCTAAGTAAACTCACATGGCAGAAGCCTAGGTTGCATCCACACTAAACAGTTAAAGCACATTTATACTGCTTTAACAGTCCTGGCTCTCCTACCACCCCAAATCCTGGGAGCTGTAGGTTATACCCCACAAAGCTACAATTCCTATAACCCTTAAAAACTACAGTTTATATATATAGGGGGAGCCATGGCCTTTATATGTGCTTTAAAGCATAGTGTAGATGCGACCTTCACCTGGGTAACAAATAAGGTTGTGCAGAAGTGAATTCTTACCACAATCCAGTTGGGAAGGAAGGTGAGGCATAGACGTGTGCTGTTTTTTAAATTAAATAATCTCATTGTAACTTGCTTAAGTCCTAGAGCCAGGGAAGAAACTAGGCTTTCTTTCACCCCAAAGACTTGGTTCGGCACCCCCCCCACCAGGTCCGTTTGCGTACACATGCACACCCCACTTTCATATTCAACTCCTGAGGGTTTCTTTGACGTGCCTGTTATAGCAGGGGGAGCTTCCAGAGGCTTCACTTGAACTCATTATGGCTTACCCTTGGCCTCAGTGATTCTTACTTCTGAGCAGAGCATGCCTAGGCATTGTACTAGTCACCAGGACTTACTTCTGAATTCAGTGATCCTTACTTATGAGTAAAGGTAAAGGGACACCTGACCATTAGGTCCAGTCGTGGCCGACTCTGGGGTTGTGGCGCTCATCTCACTTTATTGGCCGAGGGAGCTTCCGGGTCATGTGGCCAGCATGACTAAGCCGCTTCTGGCGAACCAGAGCAGCGCACGGAAACGCCGTTTATCTTCCCGCCAGAGTGGTACCTATTTATCTACTTGCACTTTGGTGTGCTTTCAAACTGCTAGGTTGGCAGGAGCAGGGACTGAGAAACGGGAGCTCACCCCATCACAGGGATTCGAACCGCCGACCTTCTAATCAGCAAGTTCTAGGCTCTGTGGTTTAACCCACAGCGCCACCCATGTCCCTTACTTATGAGTAAATATGCATAAATGTTATCACTGCAAATCCTTCCCCAGTAATATAAGGAATTATCTCACTTCCCTTTCCACAGCACAAGGTTATTTATTTCTCTGTCTGGTTTCAGTTCTCAGTGTCTAATTTCCCTCTTCCCCACCCCACTGCCCAGAGCACATCTAAAGTTGATCTTTGGTTCCAGGCCCTTATGCCTTAAACCTGCACTTAAGCAAACAAAATATTCCCACCAAATATACCTTTGTTTCTCCATCCAGACTAAGGGTTGTATCCAGCTAAGTCAAATTAGGAGTAAGCCTACTGAAACTAATGGATGTGACTAATTTTAGTCCACTGATTTCAATGGGTGTACTCTTGAGAATAGTTAGAGGAACCCTAAGGCATTTAACTGTTAAGTGCTGTTTTTATTATGCATTAGTTTTCTGTAAAGCATTTATTTTTCTTTTTAGGCAAGAAAGATGGGAGGAGTCTAAAAGGATACAGATTTTTAGAAACAGGAGTTTCAAAGCTGGAAAAAGCAAAGTTGCACCCTCAGCTACAATCCACAGAAACACTATGTTTCTACAAGTCACAATGGAAAACGTGCCCCACTTATCTCCTCAAATCCTCCCTTTCCCTGGAGATAAGGGCTCCAATCTGCTCAAATAAACAATAGTTTCACTTTTTCCTCCTGAAAGGTTAAAGTTTACTTTCTGGATAACAAAAGGCAAACCAGCTATTCAAGGCCTTGGTATTTGCTATTTTTGATCTCAAGTCCTTAAATGGGAAGGTTTTTATGGTGAGCTTTAAAAAGAAACACAGCAAGTTAAATGAATTTTAATTAGGGGTGCAACCTTTGATGGATGATTGAATGTAATCTGTCAGCAAAAGTTTTAGTCGCGAATTAAAATTTTTCTTCTGGCCTGACCAATTGGTGAGGTTGGCAAGGAGGAAAATCTTTGGGTCAGGGGAATCTTGAGGGGCCCATCACTGCAAAGCCCATAGTAATGCCTCCTCAACCCCCCTCATTGCTGCAAATTTGGTTGAAGGTGGTGGGTTGGAGGCTACTCAAGTCCTATTGAAATCAAGGGGGCAACTTCGTTGATTTCAATGGGATTTAAGGGCAATTTATCTTTAGCTACATCAGGGACTTTTCCTTTTGGGTTATGGGGTGTTTCAAGATGGCGGTTTACCACAGACTCAGTGCTGCTCATGCATATAAGGTTTTTGCAGTGTCCACCCTTAAAAATGCTGTCCCATCCCCCCCTTTTAATCTGGATTTATGCATTCTGAAAGAGGTTTTTTTAAAAAAAAATTATCAGATTTTCTGCAGAAACTGCAAATCCATATGAAATGGGAAAATAATACAGGACAGCATTCTGAAGAGGACAACATTGTGCAAAACCTGTGTGCATCTGCAGCTTCAAGTTCTAATAACTTGTCATGTGAAATTGCCCAGATTAGTGTTTGGTTCCAACAGTATGCTCACACATGCAAAGTCTGCTTCCAACAATGAGTAAAATAGCTCCATCAATCAGTTTACCTGTAAAGAAAAAGAGAGCCAGTGTGGTGTTAAGGGTTAAGAGTGTTGGAACTATGACCTGGAAGACCGAATTCCCACTGAGCACTGAAGCTCACTGGGGGACCTTGGGCCAGTCACTGTCTCTCAGCCTAACCTGCCTCACAGGGTTGTTGTGAAGGTGAAATTGGGAGCCGGAGAACCATGTGCAGCTCCTTGAAGGAAAAGGTGGTATATAAAATGAAACAAATGCACCTCAGAAACATTTATGATAGTAGGAACAATAGAGGTTGTGATTCTGTGGCCCTAGAACCTGAGAGTTCCATCACCAAAAACAACCCACAGCCAGGGAGATTATTACACTGGCAAACATGCAGTGAAAACTACATATATATTGATCTGTACAGATATTTAGAATACTGGTATGTTTTTAGTTTATTGATGGTGTCTATTTATTATTTTAATGTTTTAATTGTGTTTACTAATAATCTAACTTCGCATTATCCATGCCAGTAAACAGGAGCCAAAAGCAGGCACTTCTGGTAGCAAACATCTACACAGCTAAACCATAACTTGAAGAATTATTCTTCCCCCAATTCCCTGGTATTGACACTCACCTAGAGGATCAATCTTTGGGTCTCTGCTTTGCCCTCTTCCTCTTGCTGCGTCCCTTGGGTCTCTTCCTCCTTCAGGAGGGAAGCAGGAAGGAAACAGAAGAGACGGTGGGAAATGAGACACCAATAATAATAACTTTATTATTTATACCCCGGCCATCTGGGTCGCCCCAACCTCTCTCCACTATGAAGAGTAACCAACGTCCAGAAACCTTGCTAATTCTACTTACCTCCCTGACTTCACAGCATCCCGCCGAGGCCTAGGGAGAAGAGAGTTAGACTGTCACGTTCAGAGTATGGGGCTGCAACGTTCATAGATATTAAGAGATCCAATGTGATGGGAATAGCAAAAAAACTCACAGATGGGCTTGCCCCCTAAATGTGATGATTTCCTCTTTATAAGGAACAGAGTCATTCAGAGCTTCTAGACTCATGTTCTGCTACCTGGCATGGTTCATAGTGGCCAAGGATCCCAACCCCACCTCACACACACCCCACTGTCTATCACTGAACCAGGCCCCATATTTTGGCTCACACAAGGCCCAGTATCCCTTCTTAGACCACCAAACGCAGGTGAGATCCCGTTAACAGCAACATTATCTCATAAGCAACATTATTCAGTCGCACCCACTGAAATGGTCTGTTGGGACAGAATTTCAAATATGTTATTGGATGTTGAGGGGGAGAATGGTAGGTAGAAATAAAGGAGAGCATCAAGTGGCTTTCAGTCTCTCTACAAAGATCCCTTCAGGAAGCAGGCACTGCAGGCAAAAATGCACCCTCCCTTACAGCACATGTTGTACACCAACAGGATTAGCCGAGGCTAAGAGGAGTTAACAATGTTCTCAGCATCACTGCACATCAGCCCCCCCACGCTGCCAGTCTGAGACCACCTATTTTGGGCATTTCAGAGGCCAGTGTATTCAGAGGCAATACACTGATTAAGCTAGGGAATAATTATCTTGGAAAGGTAGTTTTTGTTTTGTCTCTGCTTGTGAGAGCAAGGATACTAGCTGGAAGTGAAGGGTTGTATGATGCTGTGTGTATTCGTGCTGCAAGCAACAGGGGCTGTTTCTTTGTTCCTTTTGGTAAAATGAGGTTCCTATAAAGGCCCCAAAGGCCACAAATGGACAGCTGAGTTGGAACAGCTGCTACTTCTGTCACATTTTGTCACTTGGTTGGGTTGCTGGCTCATTAAGCATCAGGCATGTAGGGCACCCCCAGGGCTGTGTATCTGCTGCAATTTCACTGGTGTCTAGAAAGCATGTAGAATATGACACTGAATGTTGAACTTGGCTTCATAAGAATTTTAGCTTCCTTTCTGTATTTTTTAAAAAAGCTTCTAGTCCTTATGACTGTGAAGATATGGTTGAACGAATATGACCAATGTCTGCTGAATTCTTCATGATTGGGGGTGACCTCGACTGTTCCTGCTCCTCCCAGTGACAAGTAAAACCATAATTAAATTGTGCAAAATGCAAACATTTGTGAAAAAAAGTATGAGCAATGATACACAATGGCACTGACCACAGGATCCAGCTTTTTCTGACACAGACTGTAAATTGTTGGGAACAACATTTCATTACTATGCTTTTTAACACAGATAACATACGGATTGTCAGGATTCCCCCCCCCCCCCAATTGTGTGCTGGCTAGGACAGCCATGCCTTTAGTCTAGTCAGCTTAAGGCACGGCAGACTTGAGGAGATTCAGTTACTCCAGCAGCCTTGCCTTTATGTAGCCAAGAAATCCAAAAAAATTCTAGTCAATCAGAGTGAGAATTGTGCGTGGAGTTCCTGGAGCAGAGCAAATGATGGAAGAACAACTGTTTCCTGCCGAGGAGGGCTTGGTGTCAACAATCTAACCCCTGGGGGAAAGCTGGAATTTGATCTAAATGTGCAGAAGGCACGCTCCAAGCCTGAGGTGTCAAGGAACATGCTGAAAGCGACTGTCCTGCTTCTTCATTTTGGGGCTGGCAGGAGGTGTAGTGGACTTAACTGCAGAGAATACAGTTCCCTCGCACTCCCCCCACCGGCCCAAATACATCCCATTGTGGCTCACCATGACAAGAATTGAGAACACCTGCCCCAGTTAAGCTCAGGTTACATTAACAGGCTGCCTGAGGCACCACCAGTCCAAGCCCCCTCACCTTTTAAAAAATATTTCTGCTGGCTCCCTTGGCTACTGTTTTTTGAAGGCTAAAATTAGAGGGAGTCAAATAGAGGGGCTTGTGGATTTCATTAAAGGGTCTCCCTACCCCACATCATTCCCTCTCCTTCCAGGGATTACTTGACTCCTGTGAAGCACTGGATACCCAGTGTGGCGTAATGGTTAGCGTGCTGGACCAGGACCAGGGAGACCAGGGTTCAAATCCCCGCTCAGCCAAGAAGCTCATGGGGTGACCTTGGGCCAGTCACCATCTCTTAGCCTAACCTACCTTACAGGGCTGTTGTGAAGGTGAAATGGGCAGGAGGAGAACCATGTACACCACTTTGAGCTCCTTCAAAGAAAAGGTGGTATATAAATGTAATTTTTTTAAAACAGAAAAATGTCATCATGAAGACACATACCTGCATACACACTTCCTATGCTCCACAAAGGACAGCTCCACATAGGGCGCTTGTTCTTCTGAATTCACCTTCAGGAGCTGTAAGGGTGAAACCTATGTAACTCTCAGAGCATTTGGGACTTAAGAGAATGGGCAAGTAAGAGGCGGCATGACAGAAATTTATATAATTATGCCTAGCATGGAGAAAGTGCATAGAGAAAAGATGTCCACTAGAAGTTGTGGACACCCAACAAAGAGAAATGTTGGAAGATTCAGGGCAGAACAAAGAAAGTACTTCTTCACACAGCATATAGTTAAACTATGGAACTCACTGCCACAGGAAGCACTGACGGGCCGCCATCTTGGATGGATTTAAAAGAGGATTGGACAAATCCATGGAGGAGAGGGGCTATTGATGACTACCAACTATGATGGCTATGTTCTACCTTCACTGTCAGAGGCATCGTGTCTCCGAATACCAGTTGCTAGAAATCACAGGAATGCACTGAGCTTCAGTTTCCCAGCTTGCACAGAAGATGTAAAGCAAAGAAATGCTGACCACTATGGGGAAGGGCTGTAGCTCAGGGGTAAAAGCACCAGCTTTTAATGCGGAAGGTCCCAGGTTCAATCCCCAGCATGTCCAGGTAGAACTGGGAGAGCGCCCTGTCTGAAATCCTAGGGAGCTGCTGCCAGTCAAAGTAGACCCAAACATGGGTCTCTAGCTGTTTTGGGGCTACAATTCCTACCAGTGTGGTGTAGTGGTTAAGAGCGGTAGACTCGTAATCTGGGGAACAGGGTTTGCGTCTCCGCTCCTCCACAGGCAGCTGCTGGGTGACCTTGGGCTAGTCACACTTCTCTGAAGTCTCTCAGCCCCACTCACCTCCCAGAGTGTTTGTTGTGGGGGAGGAAGGGAAAGGAGAATGTTAGCCACTTTGAGACTCCTTCGGGCAGTGATAAAGCGGGATATCAAATCCAAACTCTTCTTCTTCTACCACTGGTCCTGCTAGCTAGGGATGATGGGAGTTGCAGTCCAAAAACAGGTGGAGACCCAAGTTTGGGAAACATTGGTATAGACCAGGGTAGTCAACCTTTTTATACCTATCGCCCACTAACACATCTTTCTTGCATTACCGCCCACCAGTGCTCGATGGAAGGAGGATTCAGCTTGTGTGGTGTAGTGGTTAAGAGCGGAGCCAGTGTGGTGTAGTGGTTAAGAGCGGTAGTCTCGTAATCTGGGGAACCGGGTTCGCGTCTCCGCTCGTCCACATGCAGCTGCTGGGTGACCTTGGGCTAGTCACACTTATTTGAAGTCTCTCAGCCCCACTCACCTCACAGAGTGTTTGTTGTGGGGGAGGAAGGGAAAGGAGAATGTTAGCCGCTTTGAGACTCCTTAAAGGGAGTGAAAGGCGGGATATCAAATCCAAACTCTTCTTCTTCTTCTTGTGCCGTAGAACCCCCTACCGCCCATCTAGAATCCTAAAACGTCCACTAGTGGGCGGTAGGGACCAGGTTGACAACCCGTGGTGTAGACAATAATGAGGTAGATGGGCCAATGGCCTGACTTGGTATAAGGCCGCTTTCTATATTCCATGGAGAGACAGCTGGGAACAAAGCACCACAAAGCCCAACCTCTTTACCTGCATGGTGATGTTGGCTACCTCCGTCGGGACGCACTGGAGCCTCTCGTCTCCACAGCACCCGCTGCAGCGCTGCAAGAAGACGCAGGAAGGGCTGAACACATGCTCTACTTCACTGGGGTACTCGGATACCACATCAACGAGCTTCTCCAAGGGCTGGCAGGAGCTGCGGTTCCAAACGTCATGAAAGGAGACAACTGAAGAAGATACAAAAGATTTGGGGTGACAGGTTCAGAGTATGGACAACGGGAGACACGGCTGCTTCAGGTAACTGGTGGGCAGGACAGTTGTAGGAAGCTGCCTTGTATCAGATGCATCCGCCTTTGCCAACCTGGTTCTCTCCAGTTGTTTTGGACTACAACTCCCATCAGCCCCAGTCGCCATTGGCTGTGCTATCTGGGGCTGATAGGCAACATAGTCCACAACATCTGCACTAACCATTAAAAACAGTATTGTGCTGCTTTAAATAGCCAGGGCTTCCACCAAAGAATCCTGGGAACTGTGGCTTGTTAGAAGTGCGGAAGGTTGTTAGGAGAAGGAGAGCCCCATTCCCCTCACAGGCCGACAATTCCCAGAGTCCCCTGGGAAGAGGGTTTGCCAGTTAAGCTACTCTGGGAATTGTAGCTGTGTGAGGGGAACAGGGGTCTCCTAACTGCTCCTTTACCACCATTTCCACAGTAAGGCAGACTGCAGGGCAAGGACATTCCATGTTGTCCAAACCATCTGTAACTTAAAGGCCTTTCGAAAAGCATCTTTCCTAAGAGTGTTATTAATGCCACTGGCAGAAACTTCTAGATTCAGCGGTTTTGCAGAAAACATCTCAGTTTCTCAGCCAGAACTTTGACATCTCCTTGCCAGGAAAATGGTGTGTTTGGAAGTCACAGGGAAGTCTGATTTATCCAGCAGAGTCTCCGACTTAAGTAAGTGCTGATTATAACACCATTTCATGGGCTTGGCGGAAGCTTCCGGCCTCCCATCCTTTCTTTCAATAAGCGAGACTGGAAACGCTTGGCTTTAGATCAGAAGGAAGTCAGAACATCACAGGCCTTTAATTTCAACTATAATATGATCACATGGGGAAAGGACATAAATCCAGAACCGCAATCTTATCCATCTCCTTCACAATGTATCACAGATGTTGAAAACTGTGTGAAACTGTTGTAAGATTGGGAGAGGGTAAATGCAACCCAAAAAGTCTCCACATGTTCTTGAATGGCATGTGGCAAAGTTGCAAGGCACATCTTCTGTTAGGAAAACTGTAAGTAAATGGCTCAGGAAGGCGAGGAGATGGTTGAATAATACTTGCCGCCGCCGCCACCATCCCTGTCCAGACAAAGGGCAGGGGGAGCTAGTTGCCTCTGTCTGACTGCAATATTTGAGTGAGACACAGACAAAGAGGGAGACAGCTGAAATCTCGGCTCTACAAGCTGCTCAGATCTGACTGGGGACGGAGCAGTGAGCGTGGATGTTTTCGTGCTGTGTGCCTCCACCTAGGCTCAACCTGTATATCTGAAAATAAACTCCTATGTTGCAAAGCACCATAAACTTCCAGTGACTACCTTCCAATGAAAACCAAACCTAGGCAAGCACTGCACCTCTGGAATTTCTCTGTGCTCAGAGAGGTGGGGAGAGTGTTAGATTACCACCACCACCGCTGCTGGTGCTACTAATACTACTGTATTTACTTATATAGCCTCATCGGTATGCACTAGGAGCACAAAAGGTCAAGGTCCCTGCCCCTAGGGGCTCACAATCTAAAATTTGACACAAGTGAAAAGACAGAGGAAGGGAAGACAGGGGGGAATCAGGGAAAGAATGTGTAATTATTCAGTTTGCATATGCTTAGGCTTCATTATAGGCTAAAGGCCAAATTAGATGTGCCATTAAATGTGTCTTTGCTTTTAATGCATAGGCATAAAAAATGCTAATAATTATCATGATGGAGGAGACTTAACCCTTTCATCTCCTACTGCAGTCCTGAGGAAAATCTCTCTTTCTCCTCTGAAAGTTGTCGTTGCATCGGGCGGAAATCCTGCACTGAGCCCAACAGAGGATTTCCTTCCAGTGCAAATGCCAGCTTCAGAGGGTGGAGTTTCCTAAGCAGAGGAAAGGGTTAATCTCCCACCCAGCCCACCTGCTGTGATCCCAATAATTATCAGCTCTCCCCCATCCCCCAGCAGCTTCTATTTGCATTTTTTATTAAAAAAAATCTGCACATTAAATACAAAGACACATTTAATATCATGGCTAATTTGGCTATTAGAAGTCTCACTGATAGCATGCAGAAAATTCGTTTCATCTCTGAACCAATGAACAACTGTCTGGTGTGCCAAAACAAAGACAATGACATAATAGAGCCTTCAAGTCTCTTCCATTCACATGTGTCTTCTTGGAGGCCCTTTTGACATCATAAAAGAGGGACAAGCTTCACACTCACCTGCCGCTTCAGTGGTGCTGTTCTGAAGAAGCACATCTTGCCTCTAGGGAGAGAAAGGGGAGAGGAAAGTAATTTTTCCCAGGCATTCCCAACACTAGCAATTCAGCGTGGATCATTTCTGTAAAGCACAGAAGACAGTGGGATGATCCTCATGTGCTGAAACTTGTTTAAAGGCCGCATTTTATTTTCTAAAATGAGATCAATTGATTAAGATGTTGCAAGGGAGGTTTTTGGTCAAAAGGCACATTGTCCACATGCTGCAGTCCAGGACTCAAGAGTACAGAAAATTCCTTCCTTCCTCCTTTGGTACCTGTGCAATCTTGTACTCATTGATAAGCGTGCAGTGCATAGTAGCCTTGGTTAATGTATGTGTCACCTGTTAATTTATTATGATTTCTACAGCACGGGGTATTACAAAGTAACAGGAAGTCAGGTCCCTGCCCTGAGGAATTTACAATCCAGAGTTTGACACAGCAGGGCAACAGAGTGATGGGAAGAAGAAGCCCCACCAATGTAACTGGTTCAACTCAGAATCTCCCAACCGCTTATCAGCTGGGATCAGTTCTATATGCTTGAATCCAGAGTATACCAGAGCCCAAAATATTTATTCAGCAAATTACTGGATTTAAATAACACCTTTCTTCCTATCATGGCTATGAAAATGGTTCACAATACAAATATATTGTCGCTTCAGTGTTAAAATCAGCTGCACAGTCTTTACTTTGCCTCCCTCACCAATGTATTGTAAAATCAGACCCAGACATGGAAGATGTAAAATAATCAAGAAGGGAATAAATATATTGCTGTTTTTTCATCCTTGTATTTTTTTTAAGCTGATTTGATTTGCCTGTATTTTTATCATTCTTTATATTTTCTTTTTATCCTGAGAATTTCTTTACAGAGGTGGTGTAGAAATTTTAGTAAAGAACTATTTCTGCTAGGTTGGCCAGTGAAATGGATGTGTCTTGATTTATTTCATGAATAATTTGTTCAACTAGCTTTGCCTGGATCCAACCCACTAACAGTATGCCTCTAAGCATGCGCAAAGTGCTTTTGCTACACCAATCAACTTGCACGTATATGAGATTAGAGAGAGAAGCTGCAAGTGAGAGAATGTGACTTCAAGCCAAGCATTAGTCAGCTCCTCTCATTTCAAAATGAAGTCCTTTTCCAATCTGCTATGATTAATCTACTGATGATGTCATGTCTCTTGCAAGCCCCTTGGGTTACTGAGTTACAGAAGTGCTCTCCTTGTTCAGTGGGTCTACTCTGAGTTTGGCTACCACTGGATATCACCCAGAAACCGCAATTCTATTTCAGGCCAGTAGATATCAGTCTAGCAGTGCACAACTTCCCTCTCCAGAAAATTTAACGTTTTTACTCGAAAGAGTGAGGCAAGTAAATATTTGAGGTGGCCAGATAAATGGAATCGTAGAATTGTAGACTTGGAAGGGACATCAAGGCTCATCTAGTCCAACGGTTTGCACTAAAGAAGAGTCTTGGGTCAGAAATTATTGACGTTTGCTCCTCTCAGAGTCTAGTGCCCACCTGGGCATGCTCAAGGTCAGCATGCTGGGGGAAGTGGACAGATTCTTTCCAGGTCTTCTGCTCTTGAGGGCAATCCATCTTAATCAAGGGGCTTTTCTGCTTGTTTGTGCCAGAATATAGGGACTGCTTGGCATTGGGGCAATCCAGTGGTCCAGGAGGCAGGTAGGAAGCCTACTCAACCTGCATTCCATTCCAGTTAAGAACTTCAGAAAGCCCTTAAGGTGTTTTCAGCCTGGGTGCCCTTGACTTCCATGAGCGTATCTGCACGGCTTGGTGCCAGTCTTCTGAAATGTCTATCTGGGTGTAGCAACTTGACACAGGAGAGATAAGCAATATACTATGGTGGATGCAGTATCCTTGCAAGAACACGCAGATCCTCAGAAATGGCTTTGACAATGCTTCACAAGACATGCACACTTTAATGCTCTGTGCTAATCTGGTTCTAGACTCACCCACCCACTCACTGACAGAACTCTGGGGGATTGTTGCTGTTTTCAGGTGGGATTGAAACACATACCAGCAAATTCGGGTTGTGCAATTAATAGTTGATTGGGAGTGGAAGAAATCCACTTCCCCAAATGATTGGGGAAATGAACTAGAAAGTGTGCAATAATCTAACCTCCCCACAAAAAATCAGAAGTAATGTTCATTAAATAGACAACGTAATCTAGTCTCCCTGCAAACAAATCAAGACAAATGCTCAATAAACAGGCTGACTGAAAACACCTTCAGTTTCACACAAAAGAAAGGGTAGGAAAGGATGAGAAAGAGTATCTTGGCTGCAAGGACAGGATAATTAAAATGTGTTTTTTTAAAACAAAACTAAAAAACAACACATACCGGTAGCATTTCCCCCTAACTGAAGCCACACACTTAGGCAATTTACCAGGTCGGTCAATCAATCATTCCTGAATCTGGGCTATGCTTTCTGCCCCACCAGATCAAGGATTCCTCTAAGCCTGGTAAACTCCCCCCCCCCCCTCAGTGCCAAGGTGCTTCCTGGGACTCCAGGAGACGGTAGCAGTGCCTATGAGCATCTGCAGAGTGCCTTCTTTCCCCACACTACTAAATAATTATAACACACCTGAGATTTGGAGATTTAAAAAACTTCCAGATCATAAGAGATCTTTCCTCCGTAGAGTACTTCCAGTTTTAAAATAAAGACCTAAACACCGTGAAGTGTAAATTTCAAGAGTGTAAACTTGTGCCTGGGTTCACGTCTTTTTCCCCCCGACGCTCAAGCTCTGCACCTCGTGGGGCGCGCCGAGTTCAGCCACTGAACAACCACTGTCGTTTTCCACGTACCTGGGATCCGGACAAGGCTTCCGGAACAGAGGGCGTGCTAATTCCAGGGTTGCAGCCCGGTTCCTCGCATTTTAAGTCACGGGACGGCACGAACAGTAATCGGCTGCCGCCCCAAACCCACTCTGACACCTCTCTGCCAGCCCCTCTGGGGATGAGGAAGGAAGGGGCAGCCCCACCCCAGCCTCACCTGCCAGGGGCCAGGACAGAGGGGCTTCTGTGGAGCTCACCTGCGCGCCCACAACCCGCAGGGCGAGAGCCACCAGCAAGCCCCCGAAGAGCTGCATCGCGGGCGCCGGCTCCCTCCGCTTCTCTCTCTCGCAGGTCTCAAGTTCCGATTCGGAGCGGGAAGCTATGCCTCGATTCCTACTGCACATTGGTCAGCATAGCCGGCGGCGGGGCGGCAAGCCGCCGCGTCGCGCCTGCAGGATCCCTGGCTGGCTGGCTGGGCGCGTGTGGTTCCTTCCCAGAGGAGCCTGGCGGGCGCCAGCAGGGGAAGCGCTCTTTTTCCCGGGCGCCAAGCGGAGCTGGAGAGGGAACGAACAGCGGAGGGACCGGCTCCCGGGCGACGCCGCTCCGCCGCGGGCTGCTCTGCGGAGCGAGGCTCTCTCGGCTGCACCTCCTGCTGCCCCGGGGCCACGTGAAGCGGGCGGCTGGCCGGCTCCTCCCCGCCCCCTCGGGCGCCCGCCCCCGCTCCCTGCATCCCCGCGGACCCCGGGAGGGCGCTTCCGGGCGCAGGCTTTGCGGGCAGGGCTGCCGGGTGGGCCAGCGTGGAGCGGGAAGGCCCTGCGTGACCTCCGACGGGAAGGCCCTTCTGCACCTCCCAGCGCGCAGGGTCGTCGAGGGCACCTCGAGGAGCGAGCGCGGGCCCCTGGCGGCGACAAGCGGTGCCCATCCGCCGCCCGAGCGACGGGAGGGTCTCTGGGCGCAGCTAGGCACGTCTGCTGCTCTTGCCTGACCTTTTCGCCTTACAGCCCCGACGTCGTGCAAAAGTGACATGCGGGGAAGGAGGTCGTGGAGATGGGGGGGGGGGAGTTCACACGTTATCTCGGATCGTTTATGTTTATGGGGCAGGAAGATGCTGCCAGCCATGACGCACATGGACCCAGCTTTGTGTATGGGTGCAGTGCCCAGGCTATCTTACGTCCTAGTCAAAGCTAATTACTTGCACCCAGTCCCAGCCACCCCAACTTCTAACTTCAGTTTTCATAAACAGACAAAATTCTTCAAAATATTAAAGGTATCAGAAATGTATAACAAAAATCTGTATAGAATTGGACACACACCCCCAAGGTCAGTCTTGATGACGTTGAGGGTCGCTTTACACCTTGGGAAGCCACCTGACATTATAAATGGAAATCTCACTATTGTGGTCACATGCTAGGAAGCTGCAGCTATTTGGGGCTTCCAGTGTGTGGACAAGCAGCTAAAACCTCAATAACGTTTTTATAGAGCTCTCACACAAACCAACAAGACTGTCTGGTGCCAGGGGTTGGATTATCCAATTAGCCCCCATAAGAGGGTGTTCAAACAAATGCATTCAGATTGCAGTCACACATATTACATCCACTTTGGCCATGACTTCAGTAATATGTCTTAGACCAGTGAGAGATGTTCAGTGAACACAAATAATCCTTTGCCCTGGGTCTTTTGTGGTGAGCCCTGGGTCTCTTGCCCTCCCTCCCTCCCTTTTAAACTTTGTTCAAGTTTTTAACTCTTTGAAACTTTGAAACTTTTACAACTTCAAACTTTATTTAAAGTTTCCTGGGCGTCTATACCTATGAATCAGCATGTACACGTTTTATGCCATTCGATGTAAAGAACTGTGCTCCAGTCCTTTAAGTACCTGGCAACTACAGACTTTAAGTACCTGGCAACTACAGACCAACAGCCCATCTAGTCCAGCATCCTGTTCGCACAGCAACTGACCAAGAAGCCTACACAGGGGCAGACTTTGGTCTTTCAAATTTCAGCAGTGCCCTGTGAGAGGCCAAAATTCTGTACCACCCACTTTCTGTTCTGCTCAATTCACTATGTCATAGTTACGACACTCTACAGCGCTCCCTAGGTCCAGCAGTGAGGTAGCATGAGGGGACCACAGGGGTGGTTGCCCCAGGCCCAAAATTGCTAAGGGATGCAAAATTTCAACCCCCGGTGCTCTTTTGTTGCTGGGGTCAGTGGCGTAGCGTGGGGGGTGCAGGGGGGGCCAGCCTCACCGGGCGCAACATCTGGGGGTTAGGGTTAGGGGGCGCAAATCCACGGGTTAGGGGGCGCAAATCCATGGGTTAGGGTGCGCAAATTACTTGCCTTGCCCCAGGTGCTGACAACCCACGCTACGCCACTGGCTGGGCTCCACTGGAAACAGCTTCTCCATTTAAACCAGGAAGTGACCTCTCCAGACAATAGAACGATGATCCTTCCGGTGCGGCGGAACTGGTTGCACTACCGTAAATCCGCCTCCAGCCTGCAAGCTGGACTTGAGCGTAGCTGCATTCTGCCAGTGCAAGGCCTCTGCCAGTGCAGGTAGAGCATAGCCATTGTGGCAGGTAGCCGCTTGTAGCCTCGTCCTTCATGAAGTTGGTGGCCCTCATTGCCTCCAATGGGAGTGTATGAACCACATGAGGAAGTGCTTTTCTTTTACACATGTCTCCCTACCCTCCATTCAGTCAAGCAAGAGCTCAAGGACACATTGCAGCCAGGCAGAAACACTCAGGGGGTTGAGGAACAGATGGCCACATTTGGACCCTGGGGTTGATGTTCCCAACCCCTGCCTTAGGATGTACTCTGCTACCGTACGCAGTAGAAGCACTGCCATTCAGAGTTTAAGATATACCATATTGGAAACCGCTTAAAACCACTTAAAAACTCTGATAAGGGTAAGCGAAATTACTCGGAAACTACCTTCGCCGCCATGTTGGAAAACAGAGTGTAGAAAGGAACCTGTCTCAGTGCCTGATGATTGACTGAATGGAACCATATAAGTGGGTTCAGTCTATAATTTTTACAATTCTTTACAATGTCCATTTAATCTCTGTTACTTTTCTCTCTCTCGCTCCGTGGCGCCTCTCTCTTTTTCTTTTGCTACACACCATTAAGATTAAGAAATCAAACTCTCAGAAGTCAGCATGAACCTCAAGTTTGCTGCCCTTGGATGTATGCCTTGAAACGGAATTCGTTTTGAACATATTCATCACGGCTAGTTATAATCTCTATTACAGAAGTTGTACAAGGGCCAAATCAGGATTAGGGTTTTATTGTTGCTGTCTGCTGTGCAAACACAGATGTAGGTGTTGTCTTGGCTCAAAAGTATTTCTCTTTTCCTTTAAAAAACATTGTTTGCTACTTATCACAGTATATAATTCAGTTGTGGCTTGGAATTTCACAATCCTGTGGTCATAGCATTAAATTCCACAAATTTCATGTGTGTATGTGAGTTGTGTGTTTAAAACATTTAAGTTTCCGCCTGAGGGTGAGTAAGTTGGATGCTAACAGTCTTGTTCCCTCCTCAAGAGCAGCTAGAAGAAACCTTGGCTTGTAAAGGAGATTCAGCTAGTTCAAACATGCTGTTTCTGATGTGATGAATTCCTTGGTGGTCAGCACCGCATTTAGGTGCACATAGGGCATTTGCCCTATCCTTCCCTGTAATGTATTAGCTTTCCAAATGCAGGGAAATGTTGACATGATGGCTTCATCAAGCAAGCGAAGCCTCATGTACATGCTGAAGTAATTATAGACTGCTGACAGCAGTGCCAGGTTTATGCGCAACCAGCTAAATAAACTACAGCTTAGGTTATCAGATTATTTATTTGTTCAGTTTATATCCTGCCCTTACTCCTTAAGGAGTGCTGGCTGGCCAACAACAAGTGTTAAAAACATCTTTAAAACAATTCTAGTTCAGATGCAGAGTGGGAAAGATTTTAACTTAAAAGGCTGGTTGGAAGGGGAATGTGGTCTGTAGGCCTGAAAAGGCAACAAAATGGTGCCTGCCTAATATTTGATGGGTGGGAATTCCACAGGGTAGGGGCCACAACACTGAAGGCCTGGTTTCTATATTGTAACAGAATGGACCTCCTGATAAACTAGAATCTTCAGGAGGCTCTCAACTGAAGAGTGTACTGATAGATTGGGCATATAACGGGTGAGGTGATCTTTCAGATTATGAGGGGCCTTGAAATAAATACCGTACTGTAAATAAAATGACTAAATGTCACGTCATGAGCAGAACACACAGACTCTTCTATTTGGTAAGTGCTGAACTGTATGTTACTGATCTTGTATACATTAGATGTTTTCATATATGCTAAGTCAGAAATTGTAAGATATTTTTGTTTAAATGTATTTCAAATGCAGATATGCTTATTGAAAGATACATGCTTTTGTTGGGTGGCTAGTTTTAATTTCCATCCTTACCTATGTACCAGTGATGTATGCAAATATGTCTATTATATCCATTAGCATTGTCTTTAAGGTTAGAACAATACACATTGTTTTGGTTATACTGTACTGCGTGAGAGAGGACCATCCCATATGTCATAAAGGAGCCTTTGAATCAAATCTGAACTAAACTATGGGTTGTTGCAGAGGCCAAAGGTGTGGCTTCTGGCATTTATGTGGCACAAGCAAAGCTTACATATCTGAGATGGTATGTCATGCACAGCATTTATTTATTATACTTATACCCTGCCTTTCCTCCCAAAGATGTCCAGGGTGGCAAAAAACAAGTGATTAAAACATCTTAAAAACAATTCCAATTCAGATGCAGACCGAGAAAGATCTCACTATATCCCACTTTACTGCCCTTTTAGATGTGACAGTAAAGGCAAGGATTTGGGATCCGATGAAGGCAGGTGGCTAAGGTTAGGACATGGCTCAATGAGAACTTTAGAAAAGGGTTTGAAATAGTCAGAAAGATAAGAAAACAATGTCCTGATTTATAAGGGGGCTAAGTGTCATTCCCCCCCAAATGGTTTTTATTGAGATTTAAGAACACCAACACCAACCAACAAAAACATCAAGTCTTATTACATATATCCTACTTTATGCTCCATAGAGCCGTTGACTTCCGTCCTTCCATTCCGCAAGTTTTCTAAGTGTCATATTTGATTGATTGATTGATTGATTGATTGGTTGGTTGGTTGGTTGGTTGTTTTCATTCTGCTCTCATCCAAGGTCACTGAAGCAGCCATCATCCCTGGCAAGCCCCCTCAAAGGCACGGAGGGTATGAATCAAGAGTAAAAATGCAAAAATACGAACAATATTTCAGCTGCTGAGTGGTTCTTGCGTACATGTCACAGAAAGCAAGCCCACTAGACCTTGGAATGTTATCAGTAAGGTCTGTTGATTTATGCATATATGCAAGGATGCGGTTCTCTTCCTTTTTTGCTGGGTATCACACCGACCTTTGGTGGTGAAACTGAGCACTTTAATCTCCTCTGCATTCCTCCCATTCCATTAACATTCTTCAGAAGCAGGAGGAAATTTGGAGGGAGAAACAAAATAAGCAGAGACTCAATAGAAGGTGCAGCAGAAAGCAATGCATACTCTTGGGAGACAGGAAGGCAGTGGTGTTTGTTTCAGGTCCCTTTTGGGTCCTCCTGACAGTGGGTGTATCCAGGTAGGTGTTTATTGTGGGATAGGTGCTTCTCATGCATGTCAGTATTTTGCAATCCCACATGACATTGTTGGCATAAAAATGCCAGCCTGTCTTTCCCCCTACACCCAGTAAATCCAGATTTACCCTTTCTGGAGAAAATTCATCATTATTATAGTTATTATATTTATTCTTATTTTTAAAACTGTTGCCCATTTGCACATTGAAAGCAGGTACATATGGCATGTCCCCTCAACCCCCTTCCCCAAATTCCAACAGTTCATTGCAAAAAGTAGGAAAACTGTGCAAGTTGCACATATTTTAAGGTGTCAGTAATTATTATTGCCACCCATGACATATGGACAAGCAGGAGATTAGCAAGAGCTGAAACACCTTGCAAGACCATATATAGTGCGGGTTTGATCCTCTGAAACTGTGCACCCAATACTCCAATGTAAGAACAATATTGAAAGGCTGAGAGCCTTCTGAGTGGAACTGCACCATTATAAGGCATGTTATATAGCTGTTTGGTAAGCATAAAGCTCCTTGTAGTTCCAAGAGTTGGTAAAAGACTGAGACAGAACTGCTCCTTTGGGAATACAAAACAGAAAAGATTTATTTGGCATGAAAATGCGCCAAGGAGAATATTTGCAAGTTTGCAGTCTGCTTTTTCCTGTAGCATAAGCACTTAGGCCAGGTGTGCCAAAATTCCATGGTCCTTTAAAAAACACTCATGTTTTTTAATAACTCTATTTTGGTCTTGTTTGACAGTAATGAATCTGGGTAGCAACTCGGCTGCTATCATGGATCCATGTTCCCGTAGTCATTCCACTTGAAGCATTATGCATTAGTCTTTATTCGTCTGTGTGTTTTTTCGGTTTCAGAGTTACATATCCATGTTCTCCCAGATGGGGACCTCATATCACAAGTGGCTCTTTCGGTCAGATTTTTCTACATGTCCAATTTGCACGTTAGCTTCCACACATTCCCATTTCTTTGGCAATGGATATTCACTGTTATATTCAACTATAACTCCTTTCAGAATGCTTTTAACTGTAACTGCTTTTACATGTTCCTAATGGCAATTGTTTTTAGATTGTTTTAACAGTTTTCGCTTTGTGTTGCTGTTTGCCACCCTGGGCTCTTCAGGAAGGAAGGGCGAGGTATAACTTCAGTAAGTAATAAATAAATATTATTCTGTTGCTTGCAGTTGCATCAGTGGGTGGAGCCTGATGAAATATATCTGGCCTGTGTTCTTTTTTCCCATCTCTTCATCACTCCTCCCTTGCCCTCCATTACCTTTTTGCATTCTGAACATGTGTATAGGTATTTCGGTGTCTGTGTGTGGACACATTGGGGGGGGGGGAATCCCAGGAAGTGTGCAAGAGCACACATTACCATGTTTCCCAATGGGGGAAGTGAAGCATTGTGTTTTTTTGGGGGGGTATTATTTACAGTAGGTATTTAATTTTTTAAAAATATATAATAATAGTTAATATTGAAGTCTTTTGCAATACCTGTATTAATTATTATTATTATTATTATTATTGCCTGATATATGTCCTTCAATTGCAGTTTCCCAGGTAATACCCCGGATTTACTATATGGAGAATTTCATAGACCCTCTCCTCCAAACTGGCATGTGGCAATAAGTGAAAATAGGTTTCTTTCCATTGGTATTGGGGGCTGCCAGGCAGGGAGCAAGCAGAAGTGGGGGTGTAGCAACAGAGGCAACCTCTTCAAATGTCACCACATGCATGCCAAACTGCCCACTAAAACCAGATAAATGCATGCATGAATAAATGCATAATGAGTTATTTTTACTTACCTAGTTTTCCATGGTAATGGGAAATCCAGACTAAATGTACATAAGATATAGACTGGTGATGATGTTGTATAGATGCTGTAGAAAACATGTGTGCGTGGGTATCACTGATTCCACAATAAACTCCCATCTGGAAGCACCCTGCATTTAGCCTGGGAGAGTATAAGAACTTGCTCCGTAAGCTAGAAGCCCCTAATTCAAACCTCTGCTCGGATATAAAGTTACTGCAAAAGCCAGTGATTCTGAGCTTCAGTATCACTGCAATATGAAAATAACAAACACTGGCATATGGTCACATCCACATCATACATTTAAAGTAAATTTAACGAGATGGTCCCCCACCCCATAATTCTGGGAACTGTACTTAACCCTTCACAAAGCTACAATTCAAAGCACTTTTGACAAACTACAGTTCTCTGGATTATTGGGGAAAGTAATGTGCTTTAAGTGCATAATATGGATGTGATTGGGAAAATGCAGCATTCACTAAGATAATGTTTGCAAAGTGTTTTCAGCATTTTGGAATAACTACGGCTGTAATCCCCAAGTACTGTTACTTGGGAATAAGTCCACTGAACTCGGTGTAACTTCTGAATAGTGATCCATAGGATTGGGCTGTAAGCATTTTTATATTTGGTATGCAGCCCACATTCCACTGTAAGCAGGGACAAAACCTCAATTGATTCCAAAGGATCTGTATTATATCCCTGTTTTTATTATCTTTAAAGTAGGTGGTCTTGATGCATGTGGCCTTGGTTGGTTAAGATGGTCTTTTCTTCTGGCTGGCTGAACTCATTGCTGTTTATTGATCAAAATGTCTACTACTATCAGTTCTAAGAAAGAAAGAAAAACAAGGCAGGCAACCCAAGTATTTCACAAGGGGGTCTGGATTTTGATAATGCCGTTGCATTCATTAGTTGCCAGGACATAGCCTAAACATATGGAAGCATTTAAATCTCTACTAAGCAAATGCAAATCAGCTTTATATTTATATTTAATCACCCACCACTACGTACCTTTGCACTCCTCTGAAGCAGATGGCCACACCCATAGCTTTTCTTCATTCATTCATTTATTTTACTTTAAACGTTTTTACATTTCTGCCTTTTTTATTACCCACCGAGGGCTTTCAAAAAGATAAAAACAACTTTAAAATTTGGTGTTGGACTTTCAGTGCAAGCGGATGCATGTCCACCCAGAATTCCATTTATTTCCCAAGGAAAAGAGTTCCCAGAGGGCTTGTTTATTGAGGATTCCTCCTAGGATTTGTTTGTAGGGAGATGATGCTGCATCAAAGCCAGGGTTATCCCCCCCTTTCAAACCACAAATGAAAGTTTCCCTTCATATGTTTATAGCTAAGTGCTGCCAGCCAAATGAGGGCACGACTGCACATTTTAATTGGCAGCATCTTACCTGAAACATGTTCAAAACTTCTCCATGAGCCTTGCTGCAATACAAGACTTTTATTTTGGGCTGAGTGGAGCCCTGAATAGAAGCTGGGGATGAATAGCAACATTTTATTGCTGGTCCCCACTTTAGTTATCTATCCTGCAGGTTCCAGATGAAAAAAGCATCTCTCTGTCCCTTTGTTTGCATTAGCCAGGATTGAAATGCATTGTGCTTAAAACCCTATGCCTGCTGTGATCCAAATTCCCCTAGCCTCAGCTGCTGTTCCCATTGCGAAGTTCAAATTTGTATTTATTATTAGTATTATTTATTATAGTTTTTTTATACCATGCTACATCTTGAGGATTACAGGGCAGCTTACAATATAAAAACACAAAAAAAATCTTTGCACCCCATGCATGCAAACAGGTTTGGAATCTCTCTGTAAACATTTGAAACCCCAGAAAGGGAAAAGCGGCTGGAGGAGGGGGCATTTAGAGCAGATAAGAAGATTAAAGCAGATTAAACACTCTCCTAACCACTTCTTTGCCACAAATTAAACCTACCCCACCCATCGCGCAAAAATAAATAAATCTGCTTTTCCATCAGGACTGGGTCAGCTGTGCTGCCACAAGTGAACGCAAAGGTGAGAGAGACAATAGTTTTCTTCCTACACACAGTTGAAAGTGGTTTGGAAGAAGAAATGTTACATGTAGCATTGTGGCAGGTATTGTCATCCCACTTTTGTCTCTGGTAAACAGGTTTGCAAGTATTGCTTCCAAAATCTATTTGGACAAGTTGGGCCAAAGGAAATAGGTATCTACCCCTTGGGATAGCAAGCATTGATCAAATAATCTTCAGTTGTTGTTGTTTTTTTTAATCCACTATTGTCTGTTTCCAGCTCAAGGTGCATTAACAACATTGGAGGGGTTTAAAACTCCAGAACAGATGAAAAGATGAAACCACTGGGAGGAAGTTGAAAAATGCAGGAATTGAAAATCACAGCTGGAATAATAATTGATTTTCCAAATCAGGGCCAGGGTGCAATGAAATAAGAGTCCCTGCAGGCTTTGGCTTATGGCAGACTATATTTCTAAGAGTGGTTCAGGTGGGATTCATCACATACCAGCAAAATCAAATTGCACAATCCAAGTTGATTAACACTCTTGTGCAACAATCCTGTTCTCCACTACCATCAGACTTCTTGCACTGAGGAAAGTGATAAGAAAATGCACTGTTAAATGTGAGGTAGCACTTGCTTCACTCAATATCTTTTAACCTCCTTGCAAACCAATCAGGATGCATGCTCAGTAAATAGCTGAGGTTATCTAATCTCCCCACAAACTAATCAGGATGAAGGCTTAATAAACAGGTTATACAAGCAACTGAATGAAGTTGAAAATGTGTTTGAGAGCAGCATCACTCCCCAAGGCGTACCAGCGTACCACCTGTTTGTTTATTTTTTTGTCCCACTGTCACTTGGCGTGAAGAGGTCCTTCAGGTTTTGGAAGGAATACAGAAGCCTGCCAGATCTGTTTATCAGTGGCAAAATAAGTGTACTGTTGCAAAGGGTGGGGGGTGTCATCTGGATGGAACCCTGGGTCCCCTGCCAAACCTTCAATTCCATACAAGTGAGAGTAGAATGTATAAGAGGAAGCTTGAAAACTACCGGTAGTTCCTTTGTCAAGGTAATGGCTTTGGCTGGCTAGTTATGTGTACCACTATTCAGCATAACCAAATAAGTTGTTCTATGCCATAGAACAAATGGGTGGCGCTTTCCCCCACCCCCTCACCTAGCTGCTATGCAGGACAATAGCCAGAGTTGTGCGTCAACTGAGCTGGAAGCAGGCTGGAGCCTGGAGACACACGTTAGCTCTGTGCTAAGCTTGGGGGCTCCCCTGGAAACCAATGGATAAGCAATATCTGTTGGGGTGTTAATGCTGTGATACCCTCCACCTTAATTGGTTAGAGTGTGATGCTGACAACACCAAGGTTGCAGGTTCGACACCCGTAAGGGACAGCTGCATATTCATGAATTTGCAGGGGGCTGGACTAGATGATTATGTGGTTGTATATATGTGTAAATAAAACCATATATCCTAAAGACACCACAGTTTCTGCTGACCTTTCCAAAGGAAACAGCCTGAGGAGAACCTGGAGTCTCTCACCGCTCGGAGATTGGGGGGTGATGTGTAGCAGTGCACGTCATGAGCAATTCCACAGTCAAACCACCTCCAACCTCCTGGAGGAAAATCATTCATGTTTGGCCTTCTTTCCTGTGTTTGTTTGTTTGATTTAGAGTGTGTTTAATTATATGAAAGTAGGAACTCACCCACTATTGTCAGAATGTTCAGAACACTACAGCAGAATATTCTGGTGCCATTCACTTAAAATTCCTATTGCATGTAAGTTTCATCCAAGCCAGGTGTCTTAGGGCTCTGGTTTGCTCAGGAGACTGACAATTGAGGGAAGTGTTCTGTGTTGACCATCTCCATTGCCATGTGCAATTGTTGTTTGTTTCTGTCAGCAACAGCAGGAAGCTGCAGGCAATTACTCACCTCCAGCTGCACATGGCTGGAACAACACTGTTTATTTTTACTGCCTTAGGGCACATTTGTCTGGCACCTGAGAGCAATGTCAGCCTTACCTCTGGACAGACTCAAAATGAAAAGGATAATACCAGGCATCTTTGTCTTGGTTTGATGCCCAGTGGCAGCAAGTTCTTGGTTCTGATTGCTGTGTCTAATCTATACACCCTCCCGACTTCACATTCACACGAAACACACTGTAAGGGTTTTGTTTTGGTGAGGTGAGGTCAGAGGTAAAGCAATGATGGGCAATCTTTCCCCTGATAAACTTCTACATTTCAGAAACATGTTAAAGGTACAGGAATATCTATGGTGTGCTTTGGTGTGCCATCCATTTAAAATGTGCATTTTTTTGTGCATTTTTGTTGTTGCTGCCAAAAATGATTGTGCATTTTTGGGGGAAGTTTTGCTAAAATATATTATCGGTGGAATTTGCCAATATTTAATTAATCCTGCCTTCAGTTTAAAATTATGCATCAGAGGGAAATGACTTTTTTAAGATGGCAAAAAGCAACAGCAAGTAAACAGTTATTAAAGGATATATTGTACTGCATGATTATTCATCTAATACCCTGTAAGTTTATTTATGGCCCACTCTACCTCAGGGACGCGGGTCTAAAAGGGACGCAGGTGGCGCTGTGGTCTAAACCACTGAGGCTTTTGAAGGTGACAGTTCCCTCAGATAAGCACCTAGGGCTTGCCGATCAGAAGGTCGGCAGTTCAAATCCCAGCGACAGGGTGAGTTCCTGTTGCTCTGTCCCAGCTCCTGCCAACCTAGTAGTTCGAAAGCATGCCAATGCAAGGAGATAAATAGGTACCACACCGGCGGAAAGGTAAACGCCATTTCTGTGTGCTGCTCTGGTTCGCCAGAAGCGGCTTAGTCATGCTGGCCACATGACGCAGAAAAACTGTCTGTGGACAAACGTTGGCTTCCTCAGCCAGTAAAGCGAGATGAGCCCTGAGTCGTCTGTGACTGGACTTAACTGTCAGGGGTCCCTTTACCTTTTTACCTCAGGATAACTTTGGCAAACATCGTAATCATCCATCTTTGTCTGATGCAGACAAACCTGTGGCCATCCAAAGGTTGATGGATTACAACTCCTGTCATGCCTGACCGCTGCCCATGCTGGCCGGGCGTGATGGGAGCTGGAGTCCAAAGAGTGGCACAGGGGCACACATGTTCTCCATCCCTGGTCTAACGTAATGCAGTCTTGCCAGCGAGTCTGCTTTTGAAGGCGACATTTCCCCTCAGATAAGCACAATTCCAGAATTCATGACATGTGATTTTAGTTCAGCTCCAATGTGTGTTTAGGTTTGGAAGCTGACAGAAAGCAATGGCGTGGAGGGTTCGTGCACGCATACAAATGAACTTTATCGGCACATATAGAAGGAAGCTGCCTTGTACCACATCAGACTTTCAGCCCAGCTAACTTAGTCCTCTCCACATTCGGATTGGCAGTGGCTCTTCTGGATTCCAGACATGGTTTCCTCCCAGTCTTGCCCAGAGATGTTGGGGATTGGGCCTGACAGCTTCTGTGTGTGAAACAGATGCTCTACAACTGAAGTAGAGCCTTTCTGTTCTATGCATTTGGCACAACCTCCACACATGGAATGTCCCAGGTTTCCCTCTAATTCAGATGAGCTTTGTGTGCATCCATTTCCACTTTGTGCATGTGACCCCCTCACACTGACACAGCATGTCCATCTGACAGGTGATGGGGCCAGCATGCATATTGTTTCCAGGTAGCGTGGTCAACCAGTTTACATGGCTGCATACACACCATGGGGGATTATTAGGTTCTTTGTTCTTATTTTTATTATGTTTTTAATGCTTTTTCTTTTGTAATTTTATGTTATGAAACGCACTGAGATTTATGGGTACAGAGTGGTATAAAAATTAAACAAACAAACAAAATATGACACACACCCCAAAAAAACCATGGGAACTGTAGTTTTGCCCCACAGAACTACAATTCCCAGCAAGCTTAGCAAACTACAGTTCCCAAGATTTTGGGTGTGTTGTCTGTGCTTTAACTGTATGGTGTATACACAATCGTAATCCTACTTCTCTCAAATGCATTCCTGAGAAGACACATGTGAACTCCCTCTACTGACACAAAGAATTGCAGGATTGCTCATAATTTTAAAGTATGACATTCCTTGCTAGTATTTAGTCCTGGACTTCTGACCTCTTTTGCTTTTGGCCACCTTGCAGGAATCCCCTTGTAACATCCCCAAGGCCCAGATAGGATTCCCAGATCCCAGTCCAAAGAGACAGAAGGGGGAAAGCCCACCCGATGCAGTAAGTTGCTCCCATCACAGCAAAGCTACGAAAAGCTGCACCTGGAGAAATGCTGCCTTCCTTGAAGCAGTTAAAGGCCAAACATTTATCTCAGGATCTGCGCCTGACAAGAAGTCTTGGGAAATGGAAACAGCAAGGGAGTCTCCTGTTGGAGGAATGAGAACTATAGAGCGGCCAACATCTCAGCTGGTCTCTGTTGTTTTGACTTTGGTTTGTTATGCAGAAATTAGCTAGTGATTGTTTATTCCCATATTGTGAAAAACTTCACTTGTTGACTTTGGCTGTGTACGCACAGTCCATTTAAAGCACATAATTTCCCCCAAAGCATTCTGGGAACGGTAATTTACTCCTGACAGAGCTACAATTTCAGCACCCTTACCAAACTGCAGTTCCCAGGGTTCTTGGGGAGAAGTCATGTGCTTTAATGTACACTGCAGATAAAGCTGTTATCAGAGGCTACTAACAGTAGGCCAGGCCTAGTTTCAGTGGGGTTTCCTCCTTCCTCTTCCTCTCTCATTTGGTCAATTAGCCATCCTAGATCTCTATCTTACACCCTGGGCTCATCCCATGACAGGGTTTTCCAGGGCTGGGAGGTCTCGGAAATGGGGGAAATGTCACAAGGAGGGTTAACACGAGTCTTCCTGCTGTCTCTGACCTACCTATTCTCGGAACCACAGCAGACAAAAGGTCTCGCCATTATTGTGGACCCCGTGAATGGAGCTTGGCAGGCCGAAAGGCTCTCGTTCCCATGGCGATCCTGCTTAATCGGCTGCAGTGTTCTGAGCCCGGACAAAAACAAACAGCAGGCTCCAGCTGCCAGAGAGCCGAGCAGGGCTGTTACCATAGCGAGAACAGGCCGAGGAGGATGTCTGGCAGGATTGTGTTTGTGCTGCCATCAAGCACTGTTTACACTGCATGCACTTGCATGCACACACATCCTGTAGCATGTGCAGGAGAGCAGATGTCATAATGACGCACAGCGGGGACAATCGAAAAAGCAGCCAGGCTGCACAAGGGGTAGAGGGGTTCCGCTCCACGCAGAAACAAAGAGGCATCACTTCTCTCCCAAATGCAGACGACTCAGGGCTGTGTACACTAAATGCACCCCCTACACACACATACACACACACACACACACACACACACACACACAAAATGCTGCAGCAGATAATCTGAATACTATGCCAAAGCAAGCTAAATTTATGCATAATTGACTGATGTTCTATGTTCTCATAATTATTTCTACAAGCATTGGTCATGTACTTTTGAGCACATCTGGGCAGCCAAAAGGACTAGAAACTTGTTCCCTGCTAAATGAATGGGTGTGTGCCCTGCAAAAAAAGGGGGGTCCACTGAGGGCACCTTGCCCACGAGGCCCCCCAAAAAAACAAGAACTGCCTGTCTGTAACACAAGCTAAGACTCCTATTATAACCAACACCTTGTTTATTTCATTGCTCACAGTTTAATTATCCATATGTTCAGATGAATAAACCTAATTTTTTACCTAGTGTGTTCAGATCTGGGTGGATTTTGAACCAACTGAACCACAGAAATGCCTTCGTCTTTTCAGTCCAACTATTGCACTAGGGTGCATAAGCAGGCTTTCCCAACCTCCCTCTATATATTGGACCACAACTTTCACTCTCCTTGACCATTAGCTGTGCTAGCTCTGGCTAATGGGAGATGGGAGACCAGCAAAAGGTACCAAACTGAGGAAAAGCTTCTATAGGTACTTGGGTGGGCAGAATTTGAGAGGTGGTAGAATAGAGACTTGACAACACCCGCCAGATCTACACCATCACCACCCATACGAAAAGAGTCCTACTATTCTGTAAACTCGTTACAGTGGTACCTCGGGTTACAGACACTTCAGGTTACAGACTCCACTAACCCAGAAATAGTACCTCAGGTTAAGAACTTTGCTTCAGGATGAGAACAGAAATTGTGCAGCGGCGGCGCAGCAGCAGCAGGAGGCCCCATTAGCTAAAGTGGTACCTCAGGTTAAGACCAGTTTCAGGTTAAGAACGGACCTCCAGAACGAATTAAGTTCTTAACCTGAGGTACCACTGTATTTTTGTGGCAGCTGGTTATTAACTGGGATCTTTTAGGGTAGACCTAATGCCAGGGATATAGGGACGCGGGTGGCGCTGTGGGTTAAACCACAGAGCCTAGGACTTGCCGATCAGAAGGTTGGCGGTTCAAATCCCCGCGACAGGGTGAGCTCCCGTTGCTCGGTCCCAGCTCTTGCCAACCTAGCAGTTCAAAAGCACGTCAAAGTGCAAGTAGATAAATAGGTACCACTCTGGTGGGAAAGTAAATGGTGTTTCCGTGCTGTCATGGGCTCAGGAGCAGAGGCACAGGGAAGAGGGGAGATGGAGAGCGAGGGGGAGGAATCCGAGGGGAGCGTAGGAGGGGACAGTGGTCCGAGGGATTCCATTAGCCTCTCCAGCGAATCGGAAGATTCACAAAAGGGGGCGCCAGTGGCCAGGGGCAGGGGGTTCCCAAGGGGAACGCCCCAGGAGCAAGGGGGCAGCAGGGAATCCCAGAGCAGTAGTTGGAAATCAGGACCAGCTTCCCCACCAGAGCAGAGTGGGGGGGGGAAGAGTCCCAGGTATCGGGGCCAGTGCTTTCCCCACCAGGGAGAGGAGACGAGGCAGAGCTGACCACGCCTCCATCGGAGAGTCAGGCAACGGAGGGGAGGTCAGATCCAGCCAGTGTCACGGAAGAGGGAAGCAGTGATAGAAGCAGTGTAACGGTTAGGAGAAAGGTCACTGGGTTGGCGCGAGAAACAAGTTCAAATGTACAGGAGAGCGGGACAGCAGAGAATGAGGATTGGGAACCGGGTCCTAAAGCATGCCGGAGGCAGGGGGAGGAGCTAAGCGACTCAGCGTCGGAGGAGTCCAGAAAGGGCAATGTCCCGGTGGGCAGGAGGACCCAGAGGAGGAGAGAACAGCGCAGAAGGTGGAGCAGGGCTAGGATCTTAAACTGGTGCGGAAGGGGAGGTGATTCAGACGGGACTTCGCCGATCTAAGGTCTAAGACGTAGGGCTGCACGCTCTGGCGTTGAAATGGAAACTAAACTTCAATAAAGACTTTTGTACATTACATCAACCTGGCGTTGGTCCTCTGTGAGCTGGGACCTAGAGGCAGCTCTGACAGTAAGTCCCGTCTCCAAAGAACCTCGCAACGTGAGTGGACGCTGTGAGGGGCGAAGATTGGTGCTTCGCGAGCTCACGAAGGCAGGACAAGATGAATACCAAACAACAAATAACAGCCCTGCAAAACGCAGTGGCACAACTTAACGCGGAAATACTAGCATCCAGGAAGAGAGAAGACGAATCAGTTGCTGCCTGCAAGGATCTGCAAATCAGGTTGGAAATGTTGACTAAACAGGGGGCGCCGGGAACCAGACCAGAGGGGATTGGGCTGGGAAAGAGAGGAGGCAGCCTTGTGTCGCGTTTCGATGGGAATCTGCAGCAGTATCCTAACGTCAGAGCAGACGTGGTTTTCGCCCTAGAGTTGATGGAGAAGGACTTTAGAGATGAGCAAGAGAAAGTAGGCTTCATACTAACGCATCTCCACGGAGACGCTAAAGCGTGGCTGCGCAATCTGTGGCGAGATAAAGACCCAGCCCTCCAAAATGCGAAAGCTTTCCTTAAGGCGACGGATGCTTGTTTTTTATCAGCGATAGATGTAGATGTCGCCAGGAAAGAGATACATGGATTGAAACAAGGCAGGGCCACTGTAAGGCAATATCACGCCCGCTTTTTTGCATTGGTCAACGCGCTGGGATGGGAAAAGGACTCAGCTGCCGTCAGGGACCTTTTCTGGGATGGGCTGAACGGGGCTGTGAAAGACGAAATTGCAAGGGGGGAGAGACCCCAGAACACTCAAGAAGTTGTCCAGAGGGCGCTGACGATTGGGGTGCGTCTGGAAGAACGTTCCTGGAGCAAAGACGAAGGGTGTTGGGGACGCACACCAGCAAGAGCACCTCCTTTCTTTCCCAGGGACACAGCGCGCGCTCAATCCACGCCTCCACTGGGAGGGGGAGAGGAGCCGATGGAGTTAGGTGGTGCCAAGGCTCAGTCAGCAGCCAGAGCCCTAACGCCGGGAGCAGTCAAACCGAAGCCTCCTAGAGGGAACAGGAAGTGTTACATCTGTGACAGTGCTCAGCACATGGCGAAAGAGTGTCCCCAGAGGATTCACAAGCACACTGCAGCCTCAGCGACAGTTACAGAAGTAGTTCAGCAGAGTGAACCACAGCAGGGAAACGACGGAGTCTGGCTGGAATCAGAGGCACTGGGGCCCAGCCAGACGAGTCAGTGAAGCAGTCCTCAGGGATCTTACAGCCCACAGACCCCCTCCCACCCAAACCAGTGGTGCAGCTCACCGCAGCGCTCCAGCTTCCCAATGGGCTTACCATGGAAGTCCCTATTACCATTGACTCTGGCAGCAATGCAGACTTTATAGGAGTGGATTTCATCACGCAACATAGCATAGCACTCCTGCCTGCCACGATGCCTCTGAAAGTAGTGACAGTCGACGGCAGAGAGCTACTAGGGGGACAAGTGGTACAGCAGACGCCGCCAATGGTGATGCAAATTGGAAACCACCGCGAAGTCATCAGATTCAATGTTACCCACCTGTCTGACACGCCCATAATGTTGGGCATGAGTTGGCTGGACCGGCACAGTCCGACATTAGCATGGTACCAGCGCCAATTGACCTTCAGCTCCTCCTACTGCGCAGCAAATTGCATACTACCTACCCAGGAAGAAGAGGGGCAAGAAGATGGACCACAGTTACACTTGGGCATGCTGCAAGCGGTACCCGACAAATACAGAGGGTTTTTGGAGGTCTTCTGCGAAAAGGAGGCGGACAAACTACCCCCCCACAGACCATACGACTGCAAGATTGACCTCTTGCCGGGGGCGATGCTGCCGACTGGAAAACTGTATTCCATGTCTGAAGATGAACTGCAGGAACTCAGGGAGTTCATAGACCACAACTTGAAGCGGGGATTCATCCGAGAATCCAAAGCAGTGGGGGGCAGCCCAGCGTTTTTTGTGAAGAAAAAAGACACGCCCCAAAAGAGGCTTGTAGTTGATTACCGGGTCATAAACTCGAGGACGAGGCCCACGGCGTTCCCCATGCCCAAGATGGACGACCTGCTGTCGACGGTGAGGAAGGGTCGCGTCTTCACCAAGTTGGATCTGCGAGGGGCATACAACCTTATACGTATGAGGGAAGGCGACGAGTGGAAGACAGCCATGTTTACGCCTTTGGGCACCTATGAATACAGAGTTATGCCGTTTGGCTTACAAAATGGCTCCCACTGCTTCCAAGCCTTCATGCATCACGTGTTAGCGGGGCTCCTCTACAAGAAGTGCGTCTGCTTCCTGGACGACATTCTGATCTTCTCGGAGTCGCAGGAGGCCCACGAGAGAGATGTCAAGGAAGTCCTGCAGAGACTACGAAAGCACAGACTTTACGCCAAACTGGAGAAGTGCCAGTTCGACATGACGGAGGTAGATTTCCTGGGCTACAAGCTGTCCGACAAGGGACTCGCCATGGACAGCGCCAAGGTCCGCTCGGTGCTGGACTGGAAAAGCCCGCGCAATCGGAAGGAGGTCCAGAGGTTTGTCGGCTTTGCCAACTTTTATCGCAAGTTCATCAAGGGTTTCGCTATGCAAACGGCGGCCATCACGGACACCCTCAGCTCCAAGAAGAAGAAATTCATCTGGACGGAGCAGGCGGAGCAGTCCTTTCAGAAACTCAAGCGTCTCTTCGCGTCCGAAGAACAACTGCTACATGTGAACCCCAGCAAACCCATGAGGGTTGAGACGGATGCCTCAGACAGAGCCGTGGGGGCAGTCCTGTTGCAGCAAGATCCGCAAGGGGACTGGAGGCCGTCCGCTTTCTACTCCAGGAAACTCAGCAAGTCGGAGCAGAACTACACCATCTGGGACAGAGAGTTGCTGGCCATTCATGCAGCATTCAAGGCGTGGCGGCACTTCCTCATCGGAGCCAAACACACAGTGCAAGTTCACACGGATCATAAGAACCTGGAGTACTGGCGCACGGCGCGGTTCCTGAACCAGAGACACATCCGCTGGGCGGAGTTCTTTGCAGATTTCGACTTCAGGATAGAATACATCCCAGGGGACAGCAACGTCATGGCGGATGCGCTATCCAGGAAGCCGCAGTATCTCGAGGCAGAGGCGCCGGCAGCAGCCAAGCATATTTTCGCACCGAAAGCGTGGGCATGCGCCTCAGCCACGGTGGACCGGGACACAGTACGTTGCGCGCTGCAGACAGACTCATTTGCACGATCCAAGATGGAGGAGGTGCGAAGCGGCACGGCGAAGGACGACGAGTTTCAGATACGTGACGGACTGCTCATCCGCAAAGGGGCCCTCTACGTGCCGGGAGATGACCTCCGCGCGAAGGTACTGCAGCAGTTACACGACGCGCCCAGCGCTGGGCACTTCGGCAAAGAGAAGACGGTGGAATTAGTAGCCAGAGACTTTTGGTGGCCCAAGATGAGGGGGGAAGTAGCGGATTACGTCACGAGGTGCGACACATGTCAAAGGGCCAAGCCAGTACACAGGCCGCCGGCGGGATTGCTGGAACCGCTACAGACGCCCCTCAAGCCGTGGGAGAAAGTGGCCCTGGACTTTGTCACAGATCTGCCCAGCTCGCGAGGCAAGACAGCGGTACTCGTGGTAGTAGACCTGTTCACCAAGATGGCCCACTTCATTCCTTGCGCGAAGGTGGCCACAGCGGAACAAACAGCCAAACTGTTCATAGACCACGTGTTCAAGGTGCACGGCCTACCACGGTCTATCCTGTCCGACCGGGGGCGCCAGTTCATTTCGAGTTTCTGGCAGAAGCTGATGGGCATCCTGAACGTCAAGGTCAATCTATCGTCGGCGAGACACCCGCAGACCAACGGACAAGCGGAGAGGGTCAACGCCATCATGCAGCAGTACCTGAGTTGCTACGCGAACCAGCAGCCCTCGACCTGGGTAGACTATCTACCGCTGGCCGAGTTTGCCTACAACAACACGAAACACGTGTCCACAGGGGTGACACCGTTTTTCGCCAACAATGGGCGGCATCCCAGAACCTTCCCGGGTTTAGAGAAAGTGGGGGAGGGGGAACCGCAGGGAGCTGAGGACTTGGCAGCGGAGTTGCAGGAGGTCCACGAACAGCTCCGAAGGCAGTTGGAGCTAGCTAAACACGCTTACAAAATGCAGGCAGACCGACACAGGAGAGTTGGGGAGGACATCCGGGTGGGGGACTGGGTCTGGTTAGCAGCCCAGGCAGTCCCGGCCAGATCGTTAGCGAAGAAGAAGCTCGGACACAAGCAGCTAGGGCCTTACCAAGTCGAGGCACAGATCAACCCCGTGGCTTTCCGGTTGACACTCCCGGAGGGCTCCAGAATGCACCCGGTCTTTCATAGATCGGTGCTCACGCCCTACAAGGCACCTCACAGGTTCCAGGCATCAGGGACAGCTCCTAGCCCGCTCAGGGGCGCACCCATGAAGGGGGGGTCGCCGAGGGTGGAGCCACTCAACGAGGCCACAGCGATTTTGGACTCGAGATGGGGGGAGGAAGGGATTGAATATCTACTCGCCAGGGAGGACACCCCGGCCAGCGCCAACAGCTGGGTACCGTACTATGCGGTAGAGGAGCACTACCTCAAAGACGAGTTCCACGCACTTTTCCCACACAGGCCCATGCCGGCAGATTATTTCGACGAATATCTTTTCACACCCACACTCTCAGCCAGCACTTTCCAGGGTTTCTCTTCAGCTGAGGAGACGGCGCCGGAGACTAGCTCCCCAGAGGGATCACTCTCAGGGATTGGCACAGGCGGATCTTATTGGTGGGAAGATCAACCTGAGGTGGGCTGGCGCAGAGAACTGCCGAGAGGACCATTGCACGCAGTGTCATCCCAGGCGACAGGGGGAGAGGGGATCATGGGCGAGTTGGGGGTAGATCCAGGTTTCGAACACACCTCCCAAGAGATGGAAGCAGAGGAGATCGCCATCGACGAGACCATGGAAGACTTCCCGGACTTATCCGGCTGGCTGCACGCCACGGGGGGAGAACTGTATCCTGCACTCACCCCCACAACACTGGAGCACCCAGAACCCACACCAGAAGAAGGGGAGGGGGAAGGGGGGGCTTCGAGGGGGGGATGGATGTCAGGGGCTCAGGAGCAGAGGCACAGGGAAGAGGGGAGATGGAGAGCGAGGGGGAGGGGGAGGAATCCGAGGGGAGCGTAGGAGGGGACAGTGGTCCGAGGGATTCCATGAGCCTCTCCAGCAAATCGGAAGATTCACAAAAGGGGGCGCCAGTGGCCAGGGGCAGGGGGTTCCCAAGGGGAACGCCCCAGGAGCAAGGGGGCAGCAGGGAATCCCAGAGCAGTAGTTGGAAATCAGGACCAGCTTCCCCACCAGAGCAGAGTGGGGGGGAAGAGTCCCAGGTATCGGGGCCAGTGCTTTCCCCACCAGGGAGAGGAGACGAGGCAGAGCTGACCACGCCTCCATCGGAGAGTCAGGCAGCGGAGGGGAGGTCAGATCCGGCCAGTGTCACGGAAGAGGGAAGCAGTGATAGAAGCAGTGTAACGGTTAGGAGAAAGGTCACTGGGTTGGCGCGAGAAACAAGTTCAAATGTACAGGAGCGCGGGACAGCAGAGAATGAGGATTGGGAACCGGGTCCTAAAGCCCGCCGGAGGCAGGGGGAGGAGCTGAGCGACTCAGCGTCGGAGGAGTCCAGAAAGGGCAATGTCCCGGTGGGCAGGAGGACCCAGAGGAGGAGAGAACAGCGCAGAAGGTGGAGCAGGGCTAGGATCTTAAACTGGTGCGGAAGGGGAGGTGATTCAGACGGGACTTCGCCGATCTAAGGTCTAAGACGTAGGGCTGCACACTCTGGCGTTGAAATGGAAACTAAACTTCAATAAAGACTTTTGTACATTACATCAACCTGGCGTTGGTCCTCTGTGAGCTGGGACCTAGAGGCAGCTCTGACACATGCGCTGCTCTGGTTTGCCAGAAGCGGCTTAGTCATGCTGGCCACATGACCCAGAAGCTGGCTCCCTCGGCCTATAGAGCGAGATGAGCGCACAACCCCAGAGTTGGTTAGGTATTACACAGTGCTCTTTCCTTTCCTTTCTATTGCTGCACCCATTTTTCCAGGCAGAAAAGGTCACAGGAATTCTGGAAAAATGTATTTAGAGAAATATCTTTTGATTACAAGGCAGACCGTCTCCATGACTCCAGGGCTGGCTCAACTTAACTTCTATAGATGTGATACGTTGCAATTTACAAAGAAGGAACTCATAAAACATATATTAACTGCTGCAAGAACAACTATTGCCAGGACATGGAAATCCTTACAATTATTAACTGTGGATCAATGGTATAATGCAATCTGGCAAACAGCATTACTGGAAAAAATGACATGAAAATTAAATGGAGCAAGAGTCCAAAAGAAACATGATAATTTTTATGTAGTCTGGTGTGTCTTTATTGATTACTTAAACAATGACGCATATGGTAGAACAAGACCCACAGTCTGGCATGCACGAAGTATATATAGGGGTACCTCGGGTTATAGACGCTTCAGGTTACAGACTCTGCTAACCCGGAAATAGTACCTCGGGTTAAGAACTTTGCTTCAGGATGAGAACAGAAATCGCGTGGCGGCAGCGTGGCAGCAGCGGGAGGCCCCATTAGCTAAAGTGGTGCTTCAGGTTAAGAACAGTTTCAGGTTAAGAACGGACCTCCGGAATGAATTAAGTACTTAACCCGAGTTACCACTGTATTTTAATTCTTTCCCTCTCCCCCTCCTATGAATTCCTATAGGTTCTCATTGTTGATACAAGATACCTGTTACTTATGGTCACCAATCAAAGAATACATGCTACAACACATCATTTCATATCTGTAATACCTGTAATAATTTTGGTATATACTCTTCAACACAGCTTTGTTAATATATTCAGAAACGTTTCAGAGTTTATTGTTTTATTTTTAATTGCTGCATGTCATATGCTCTAATATAAATTAAGATATATCTCAATGCAACCATATTAAACAGCTTAAAAATGAAAAAGAATAAATACATTACAAAAAGAGCTCACAGGAACATAGCAAACTGCTTTATATTGTTATGAGTTTGGGGGGAATCGGTCAGGATGATATTTAGGGTCCCTACCAATTACTGGGACATGTATATATGAGGGCAGAATGTACCAGAGGAAGTTTCCCATACAAGTTCTTTTGTCAAGGTGATGGTTTTGGCTGACTAGTTAAGTACCATGATTTAACATATCCAAAGAAGCTTCTCTGTGTCAGAGAACACCCCCCCTGGCTGGTACATAGGAGAACAACAGGTAGAGTTGTGTGTGTCAGCTGGAAGTTAGAAGACAGAGGCAGTTCTTGCTCCTTGCTGGGTCTGAAACTGGACTTGGGGCTCCCCTATAAACCTAAAGGGAAAGCAAATTCTACAAGAGTGTTAACGCTGTGAGGCCCTCCACTCTTTGCTCAGGTTGTATATATGTAAATTAAAACACATATCCCAAAGATATCACCATCCCCACTGATCTTTGTTCCAAGGATACCGAACCTGATAAGCACTAGACTGCCTGGAGTTTCTTGCTGCCTGGAGATTGAGGTGGGGCTACACAGTGTAGGGGATGGCCTACGCTGACTGACAGCAGCTATCCAGACAGGGATCTTGGACTTTTTTTTGCATACAAAAGCATGGGCTCTACCACTGAGCTTTGCTCTAATACATGTCCTTGGTTTCTAGCCCACAATTCAGAATCTCAAAAAGTCTATGCTCCCAGCTCATCGTGTCTATTTATCATATGGATACAGCTGGCTTTAGGCGTCATAATAATATTGACTCAGACTAAGATAACAGGGAATATGTGTGATAGGTGAGGGATGCAGAAGAGTGAGCAGCTTTTGAGTAAAAGCAGGAATCAGTACGGTAAAGAAGACAGTGGATTGATTTGGGGCATGGAAGAGCGGTGAAGAAACTCACTGGGTGGCCTCAAGCAAGATCTTCCCTGCCCTTGCTTGCTAGGGATCATTTCACAAAATTGCTGTGAGCATAAGTGAGATAAGAACTGTACTGCAGGTTGTAAACTGAAAAGAGTCACAGAAATGATTCATCTATAGCCTATTAATCCCCAACTCAGGTTTCTTGTGCAGAGGTATGATCCTGGGGTATTAGTATTTACCAGAACACTAAACAGATATGGATGGGGGCTGAAACAAAAGCGTGAAAGAGTACACATTTTGAAGAAGAAGAGGAGGAGGAGGAGGAGGAGGAGGAGGAGGAGTTTGGATTTGATATCCCACTTTATCACTACCACATAAATGAACAAAATGCACTGTGGGATAAGGGCAGTGCACACTGCAGCTGACATGCCTCTGAAGGCCCAGGAAGGAATTCTGGAGGAAACCATTAACGTGGTCACCAATGTACATTGTGCTGCTGATTTTGAAGGGTGAAGTAGGGGCTGCCTTTGACCAAGTTCAATAGATGGTTGCATCATCTTCAGCAGTGGTGGCGGCAGCAGTGGGAAGTAGCACCTGAATTCAGTTGGCACACCACTGCCCTTGAAGAAGAAGATGGGAGTGAGGGGAGCACACCGCCCCCAGCAGCACAATCCTGGTGGGGTGCCATCATGGCTGACCCCCCGCCCGGGCAGACAGCACACAACGCCCCCAGGATGCACGCCATGCCCCGGGGACGTGCACCACACTCCCGGGATGCGTGCCAGCCACGCCCCCGCCTGCTCTCCGCTCCCCAGTGCCAGAGCATGGAGCTCCGCCACTGCACCACTGACCTCTTTTACACCATCAGCCTTTAGTGCTGCTGAAGCGTTACTTTTCCAAATCAGCTGGAAGCAGATTTATCACTGTCGTTCCACATGGTACTTAACATAGCACTACGTAGCACCACATTTCCCATAATGTTCATTCCCGCAGCAAATGCAAAAGTGCACATTGTTGCACCAGCCCTAGCAATCCCCCAGACCGTTAACTTTTGCTTTTTAAAAAATTGCGTATTTGTGCTGTAGGGCAAAAACATTTTTAAAAAGAAAAGAAAAGAAAAATATGAGCTATTGAAAAGCAATGGAGGAAGGAGTTTTGTGGTGCACAGAAAGACGATGTTGCAAAGTAATGAGAAAGAGACTGCATTACACGGCATATCATGACAGGGTGCAAAAGAGCAGGCATAGGGGATAAATTATTTGGATTGCATTTTTAAGCAGACCTTACTAACTCTCCTTTTTTGAACTAACACATGGTGATCACGCAAAATTTGCAGTTTTCTGAATTTTGAGTTGCAGTATTCTAACCAAGAAATGTGTGTCCCCAGTGTGTGCACAAACATGAATTACATATGGAGAAACTGCTTTGTACAAATATTAGGGGAATTGCACACAAAAATTAGTATGTTTTTTGTGCAAAATTGCTTTGTACAAATATTAGGGGAATTGCACACAGAAATTAGTATGTTTATTGTGCAAAATTGGGTTTTTTTAATTGCAAACTGGTACACAAATGGGGCAAATGGAACTTAAAATTGGAAAAACAAGAAACTGAAAGAAACCAAAATTGAGAGATTTCCCTAGGCCTACAAATGAGGTTTTTATTTTATAATTCACACACTTTTTTAGAAATACCAACATCAAAATGAAATTAAAATAAAGCAAAAGGCAGTGAGGAAATACATTTCAAAAATGGAGTTTTGCCAGCCCCATCACCACCTGCATCAACAAACATACAGAGGTGATCCAGTTGACACGGTGTACTTTCAAAAAGCCTTTGACAAAGAACCTCACCAAAAACTGACTGAAGTTTAGCAGTCATCAAAAAAGAGGAGAGGTTCTCTTGTGGATCAGTAACCGGTTAAGAAACAGGAAACAGAAGGAAGGAATAAATGGGCAGTTGTTTCAATAGAGGGATGAAAAAAGTGGAGTTGCCTAAGGATCAGGCTTTGTAACTTATTGATAAAAGATTTGGAGGTTAGCGGTAAGAAATGAGATAGAACTGAAGATACCAAATTGTTTAGGGTGGTTAAAACAAACAGATTGTGAAGATCTCCAAAAGAACCTCTCCATAGTGTGTGCATGGGTAGTAAAATGGCAAATGCAATTCAATTTAAACAAGTGTAAATTGATACACACTGGGGCAACCTCCTCTTATGTTCACTTATACACTCATGGGTTCTGTCCTGGCAGTGAATGACCTGCAAGAAAACCTTGGGGTTGTAGTGGATAGCTCAAGGAATGTGTTGACCCAGTGTGCAGCAGTTGTGAAACTGGTTAACTCCATGCTAGGGATCATTAGGGAAGGAATTGAAAATAAACCTGCCAATACAGTGGTACCTCGGGTTACATTCGCTTCAGGTTACATACGCTTCAGGTTACATATGCTTCAGGTTACAGACTCCGCTAACCCATAAATAGTACCTCAGGTTAAGAACTTTGCTTCAAGATAAGAACAGAAATCGTGCTCTGGCAGCACGGCAGCAGCAGGAGGCCCCATTAGCTAAAGTGGTGCTTCAGGATAAGAACATTTTCAGGTTAAGAACGGACCTCCAGAACGAATTAAGTACTTAACCCGAGGTACCAGTGTATTATAATGCCATAATGCCACACATGGTTCAACCACATCTGAAATACTGTTTCCATTTCTGGTTGCCACTTATTGTAGAGCTGGAAAAGGCAACCCTGTTTAGGGAAGTTTATAATGTTTGATGTTTTATTCTGTTTTTAATCTATTGGGAGCAGCCCAGAGTGGCTGGGGAAACCCAGCTGGATGAGTGGTGTATAAATTATGATGATGATGATGATGCTGTTCAGAAAAGGGTAGCCAAAATGATCAAGGGGATGAAGCAATGCCCCTTTTATTTATTTTATTTACTGAAAACCAAATGTATACAAAATACTCCAATAAATTTGGCCTGATACAATCTTACACATCATACAGTTTGCTTTTTAAGAGTTAAGAAGAGAAGAGGAGGGAAATGAAAGAAAAATAGCATAATTAAATTAAAGAAAGCGGGAAAACCCTAACAAATAAGGATATTAGCATACTAACTAGGTTCAAGTTCAGATTTCAAATCAGTTAACGTCTATCCACACCCATTTCCCATTTTGCTTCTTGTATTCCTTATAAATAATAATAGGATATAAAACCCACATAGCTCTGTAATCTTGTAAGCTTTAAAAATGCTTTTATTTGTGTGCATTAAGGTGGACTACTAGTTAAAAATGGGACGTGGGTGGCGCTGTGGGTTAAACCACAGAGCCTAGGACTTGCCGATCAGAAGGTCAGCAGTTCGAATCCCCGTGACGGGGTGAGCTCCTGTTGCTTGGTCCCTGCTCCTGCCAACCTAGCAGTCTGAAAGCACGGCAAAGTGCAAGTAGATAAATAGTTACCACTCCAGCGGGAAGGTAAATGGTGTTTCCGTGTGCTGCTCTGGTTCTCCAGAAGCAGCTTAGTCATGTTGGGCACATGATCCGGAAGCTGTACGCCGGCTCCCTCAGCCAGTAAAGCGAGATGAGCGCCACAACCCCAGAGTTGGTCACGACTGGACCTAATGGTCAGGGGTCCCTTTACCTTTACCTTTACTAGTTAAAAACAAAGCAATTAATTTGTTGGTTTTGAAAACTTACAACATTATTTGTTTTTTAAACCCATATAGTTGAGCTTGCCTTTTTTGTATCTTAACCTATCCCTGTTTCTTTCCCCTTGCTGACAACCTTCCTGGAATCTCTATTCTTGAACCATATATTATCTATCTACCCCAGCCATAGTTGAACAGATGCCAATGGTGGGGCTCTGGCGACTGGTTGATTTGCATGAACAATAATATCACACCAAAGTGGGCTAAAAGTGTAGTCTTTTGATTAGCTGCAAATTCACGCTTCTCTGGTAATTTTTTCAGCATGGCCATGTGCCAGATCTGGTGGTGCCATATCGCATTATGCTCTTACAGAGCATTCCTCCAAGCCAGCTGACAAGTCTATAGCACCTGTCCACACATGAAAGGTTGACACTGCAAATATGTCAGAAAAATCACTGTAAACAAAGTATTAAATAACTATGGCAGGGTAATGGAGAATAAAGATTTTAGCCACAAAATCCCCTGGAGTTTCCTCAGGATATGAAGTTTTTGCTGCAAATTTGTCTGGAGTCTCCCTGGGATAGAAGGTTTGAGTAGCAACATGACTAAATTAGGTGCATCAATTTCAATGGGTCTATTCTGATTAAAGCCTAGCTAGATACCACCCACTTATCAAGATTCTCTGAGTATCACAGAATCATGGAATTGTAGAGTTGGCAGGGACCCTCTCTTTGGAGTCTGTTCCACTGTCAAACAGCTCTGAATTGCGTTAATTCCAGAGAAAAGGGCTAGTGTGGAAGTGCCCCATTTCTCCCCAAATATCAGTATGATGATCATGTCATTGCTATTCAGCCCTGTTACAGAGATGATCTGCTGTTAGGACTTCATTGTGTGCTGCAGAAGAAGGAATAAGACAACCGGCATCATGCTAAATATTTTTTGCTTTAATTACAGCTATGGGGCTTCCAATTCTGACTGGAACTGCAACATGCTGGGAGCAGATGATTTACAGATCAGTGCCCTGATCAAACTAAGTGTGAGTTGTGTTATATGTAGCCTGCATTATCACAGCACTAATAGCGTGTTTACAAAGCTTCACAGGTTCTGGCTTCCTTATAAACTGTTTGCTGTCTTACGTCATTTGACACCATTTTGAGATTTACTGTGTTGGTGTCTTTCCAGAAGATGGAAAAGAGAGAGAGAGAGAGAGAGAGAGAGAGAGAGAGAGAGAGAGAGAAAGAGAGAAAGAAAGAAAGAAAGAAAGAAAGAAAGAAAGAAAGAAAGAAAGAAAGAAAGAAAGAAGCTGAAGTTCCATTTCTGAATATCTCATTGTCACATAACTCATGGGTAGGGGTAGTTTTGCTACCAGATAGCTAGCTTTACTGGTGAGCTATGTTGAGGGAGAAATAGCATCTTTGCTTGTGTATATCTAAGAACCAAAAATACAAACTCTCAGGTAAGTTGCTCCATGCCAGCCGAGTGTTGGGACAGGTCCCACGCGCCACAAATGCCCGTTCTCCCCAAATGCAGTTCACTTCACTAGTACATATCAGATTAACAAAATGCATATTATTAAGCTAAGACAAAGCTGGGGAAAACATTGCACAACTGTAAAGGAGAAAGGAAAACGTAGTTGCTACAGCAAGACCATCGATTTCACATAATTCATGGGAAGCACAGTCTTGACAAGAGGAAAGGAGAAGACCACTGAGTCAATGACTCAGCCTTGCAGTGGAGATACAATGAAGTAAGGCACATCTGTCCAGAAAATCAGCCATAAGGCTGATTTTTCCTTTCCTCCTTTTACATTTCTTTTTTTTTCATAATTTTTTATTATTTATCATTAAACAACATTTCCAACCATACAATAACCAACACAAAAAACCTTTTTGCTCTGCCAAGCTTACGACTTCCCTCCCTCCCTTCAACAGGTATCCCATATCAAATCCAATCGCACAATTTGTCTCTTCACTCTACTTCTACATTGTAGGATTTTTTTCAATCCTGCTACTGTCTTCAAATTCTTGCAATGATCATTCAAATATGCAATCTTTCTTTTACATTTCTATACCACTATCATAAAGACTCGGGAAGCATCAGAACAAATTGGAGAATCCTTTCCTGTTTCCAGAGCCCTACAATCTGCTCTCAGTGGCAGAGGTGAGAGCAGAGGTGAGGCTGGCACTTCATTCAGCGCCACCACTGATGGTATGCTGGGCTGGGGCTGATTGGTAATATTGTGAGAACTGGGGTAGGCAGATCACTTCAAACTATCTGCCCAACTCAGTGATGGGAAAGAAAACCACACCTCTGATTTTTCTAACTGTTGTAGAGCTGGACTGGATGATAAAAGTTTCTGCCCAGCCCAGGCCAGCCGAACTGTGATAAGGAAGCAATACCCCCTGGTCCTCTGCTGGTCAGCTGAGGAATGGGGGTGCAGTGTTTGTTTGCAAGTCTGTGAGGTGGCCACACCCACCTTATGGGCTACACCTATTGCTAGCCTGGGGATCCTGGAGAGATTGCAAGGTAGGAGAGAGGTTAGCCATATATAATGTGTCTATAATGCAGGTGATCCAAGGCTGGCCACTGCCATTGAGAATGCTCTGCCTTGGGTCACCATAACCAACCGTATGTCTTGTTGTGGTGGGATGTGAGACAAGGTCTCCGCTGATGACCTCAATTGGTGGGCTGGCCATTATGGGAGGAGGTGGTCCTTAAAATACGCTGCACCCAAGCCATTTAGGGCTTCAAACATAATAGCATCTTGAGCTGTGGCCAGAAACTAACTGGGAGCCAACGCAAATTAAACAGCAGTGGAGAAACATGGACCCTGCAATGGCTACCTGAAAGCAATCTAGCCATAGCACCCTGTACCAGCTTGCAGTTTCTAAACACAAAGACACCCTCCCTATTTTGCACTTCCCTATAATGTATCACGTGTCCTTCTCCCTTCATACCACCTTCATTCTCTGATTCTGACCCAACATCCATCCTCCTTGTCAATCACTTTCTGGGCACATTATGCTTTGGAAGTGGTTTCTTCCACTACCAGCAACCAGATGCTACTTGTTGTGGCTGGAATTATCATCCCCACTGTGTAACATGATAGTTGTGACCAGTTCCCTTGTCAGCTGCTGGAATGCAAGCCACAGTTATGTGGAAGAGGAAAGCTCCGAAAATATCCTTTCAGGCGTTCTCTGGGGATAAAATGGGCATGGCAAATTGACACCCAAGGCTTCATGAAGCCTTGCAGAGCGTCACGTGCGCTTCATTGACCATAAAGGAGTTTAGAAGATGCTTAATAATGATAAAGGACAATCCAGCACCCGAGAGGCAAGCTTGGCCTTTGAAGAATTGAGTGTACATAAGTTGAAGCTCACTAGAGATTGAAAGATGACTTTTCAAGAAGTTCTCAGCAGGGTGTTTCAAAATAAAACTTATAAAACCACTTGTCCATGTAAAGCTTCAGTTCCCATTGACTCCCAAGTAGGGAACAGGGAGAAATTTGAGTCAGTTTGCATTTAAATGCCAACCTGCCTATTTTGCCCTTTCTGAAACAATACACAATCTGAAAAAACAGCTATCCTTTGAAATGTGCATTTCTCTAAACTTTGCAGTGCCATTCTCCAGGCAAATGTGTACAGAGTTGCATACACAATGATAAACAGGGCATAAAAATGCATTATATATGGGGAAATTGTTTTACACACAAAAAAAAGGTATATTAGGCAAAATCAGGAAAATTATGAACCAAAATGCTGATGAATTTTCATGAGGAACTTTCCACCCCCCTCTTTTAATTGCAAACTGGTGTGGAAATGTGGAAGAAAAGCTGAGTTGAAGATAGGAAAAATGAGAAACTGAGAGGAACCGAAACTGGCAGATTTGCATCATGGCATTCATGCAATTGCATTATAATGGAATGTTCTATGTGGACAAAGAACTGCCCCAATAACAAAATAGAAAGGCTTTGGGTGTTATGAAAATGCAACACAAATGCAACTTTGAGGGAAGATGCTGTGTTTCTGTGCTTTAAACTGATACTCTGGAATCAGTCCGGCATCATTCTGTATCTCACCCATTTGTCCTGTGGCCTCATTGTTTATTTGAAGGGAAAGTAAACAAAGCAGACAGGTCTGGGATCCCCTGCCAATCAATTGCGTTATTTATTTTGCTCCTTTTTCACAGGTATAAATGTGTCTGGCAGGAATATTGACTCATGCCAAAAGTAGCAGCCAGCCATGGCAGAAATATTTTAGATGGGATCAGTTGAAGGGTATCATCTAGGCACTAGATCATACCCCAAAAAAGGGGGGAGAGCCTGAGACAGAAACATGCACCGAAGCAGGCAAACCCTGCCAAGCGCATGCCATTGGCCAGCACAACAGCAACATGATATTTTTTTCTGGGAGATGAGCTGTGCTAGCACAACAGACTATGCAGCCTGGGAAAAGAGTGGGACCCCACTTAGAAATCGACCTTTATGACTTTATAGCTGGCTACAAGAAGGCCCCAGGGACAGAGGCTTTCAACTGTGGGAAGGCAAATCCTTTGGTAATGGATAACAAGGGCTGCCTAAGCACATCTACCCCCCTCCAATTTATTAAGGGTGCTTGGAATTGTAGCTCTGTGAGAGGTAAACTATACTTCCCAGAATTATTTTTTTTTGGGGGGGGTGCTTTAAATGTATGGTGTGCACACAGAGGAGGATGGACAGTATGATTTCTGTGTTCAAACGCCCCTTCTCCCCAAAACATTAGCTTACCTGCAACAATTATTCAGGCTGCATATGCACCATACATTCAAAGCAACTCCAAATAATCCAGGGAACTGTAGCATACCCCTAACAGCTACAATCCCCAGCAGCACCCTTAACAAACTACAGTTCCCAGGATTCTCTGGGGGAAGCTATATGCATTAAATATACAGTGTGCTGTATACAAAGCCAAATACATTTCTTCTTCTTCTGAAGATGGCCAGTCTCATTTCTTACCTGCATAAATTCAAACAGATATTAGGATTAAGCCCGGAGTTCTAACCAAAGTAAGTTTGATCTGGTCCCCAGGGAGATTAAGGAGAGTGGAGGGGATGAATAAGAGAGGCTCCCTGGGGTGAGAACAGTTTCTGCTGCCTAAGCAACAATTTCTACCTTCCAGAAATTACAGAGAAAGGAGCTGCTTTTGGCTTTACCGACCCTGTCCTTCAGGCTGCCAGGAACAGCTACTTTCCCATCCCATTTACTTTGGCTCAGAGTCTCTCAAATATTGCACTATCCAAAATAAATCTAGCAGTTCCCCATAGAGACTCCTTCCTGATGCTTAACATAGACTCTGCATCACTCCCTGAAGCCTCCATGTTTTCATCAGATATAGACTCCTTTTTCTTCTTGATATGGACCCCATTTCCTTCCGATTCTGCAACCTGGCACAGGCTCCATGTTGCCATTAGAAACTCGTTGGACAGCAATGGCTGGCTATTTTAAGTAATAAGGCTGATGGCCTGTCTCGTTCAGCCTCCCTCTAGCCCAGGAACCTATGGGAATCCAGCAAGCAGGACCTGAGTGCAACAGCATTCTCCCCACTTGTGATTCACAGCAACTGACATACATACATCCTCTTGACAGTGGAGGTAGACTGTAACCATCATGGCCAGTAGCCTTTGATAGCCCTATCCTCAGTAAACAGGTCTAATCTTCATAGGAACTGAAATATACTCGCAGTTGAGAGTGGATTTCATGCTCTTTATTCAGCTCATAGTGGTGGGGAGGAATGAAAGTCCCCCCCCCCCCAATATCTGCTTTATATACATTATTTACACAATGGGCTGCACGTGATTGGCTAATTCCGGGATTCTCCTGTAAACAAACAGGTTGTGGATTCACTTCCACCTGGAGCTGGATTGGGTGGCTCCTGCGGACCAATCATAACTGCTGCATTGTTCTAGGACCAATCAGACTGCTGCATTTTGGATCTTATTCAACTCAGTACATAACAGGAACACAGGAAGCAGCTCTATCAGTTTAAAACAGGGAACGTTCTCAGCCCTATCTGGAGATGCTGAGGATTGAACTTTGGATCATCTAAATGCAAAGCAGATGCTGAGCTATGGCCCTTCTCTCTTTTAAAGTGGGTGGCCATTTTGTGGGAGGGAATTCCGGTTTCACTATTTGGAAGTTCTTTCTTCTGCCTGTCCTGAATCTTCCAACATTCAGCTTCATTGGGTTGCCTTGGGCTTCTCGTGTTATGAGAGAGAGAAATAAGCTCCTCTCCATACCATGCAGAATGCACCACTAATGTATCCTGCCCTTACCCAGCTTCCCCCTGCCCCAAATTAATCAATATTTAAAATTCAGCCCTCTGCACCTCCTGACCCTCCGTTCTTACGCAAAACCCTCCTCCCATCTTTCTTACTCCCTCCTTGGCTCTAATTAACACTGGCAATAAAAAGTGCTCCAGGCAAACTTCATGGTATGCATTAAGTGATCTGGGAGGATGGGAGCCGCATGAGCGGTTGAGAAACAAAACAAATGTAAGTCCCATGAACACCAAGCAGTGAAATGAGAACCAAAGGGAGAGAATCTCTTGAAACAATTGTCCTTATCCCCAGCCAAAACCAAACCTTAGTACATAAAAGTTGCCTTTCCCCCACATTCATCCCTTGCTATCCCTGGCCTCCCTCTTCCCTCCTATCTTCTGTTGCCCCCCTGCCTATTGAAATTGAGACTCTATACTCCTTGGGATGGGGACCACTGTCTCCTTTGCTTGTACTTCTCTATAAAGTTCTAAGTACATTGTTGGAACTGTCCAACAGCCACCCTTTTGTCCCTGTGAATCTGGAGAGACAGAACTGATAACTCATGTCCTAATGTATTGCTCCTTCTATAGACATAAGTTTTTATGGAATCCCTTTTATGGAAATCCCCAGACAATTAGGTGCATGTTTTGCTTTTTTACTTCCTTCAGAAAGCATCCACCTCTTCCAGGGTGGCTAAATATTGTGCTGTTGCCTGTAAAACTCACCAGGGAGTAATTTTAGCAAACTTATAATTTTGTTCTTTATGCCTAGCATTCTATATTATGATACCTCTACTATTAAGTTTATTGCTATGGTTCTCTGTTTTGTTTGGTACTATTTTATATATTTGGACAAAGTTTCTTTTTGGGATAATTGTCAATGACTGTAAAAAAGAGATTATATACATACATACACACTCAAAATTCCATCCATAATATAAAGTGATCTCTGCTATTCCTGGAAGATTGATAGCAGAAGGGAGTGGGTGGGGGACTGGTGTCTGGACCAAAATAATGTATGTCTGCTTCCGGCCACATCACCTCTCTCCCCTCTGCTTCTTGAAGGTACTTGGTGCCAAGGTTACAATAACCTTCCTGGGAAGAAGCCAGATGGGCTTTCTCAGAGTTTATAATGGATCCGCCTCCCACAGCTGAAATAACATCAGCCTTAACCCAAAACTTTGATATTGGGGCCAATAGGAAAGATGCTAGACGCAGAGCAAATGATACAGGGGTTGGTGGCGACAACTCAAAAGTAGCATCCTACTGTAAGGCCAAGGGAAACTGACAAACCAGGCTGGGTTGGAATAAACCCAGCCAATTAGAAGCAGGTTGCTGATACTCAAAATCGGAACAGGAAGCTCTCTGCAGACATGTATAAGAAAGAGCACGACCTCAGAAATGTCTTGTTCAAATGAGAAATCGTGGGATTGTTACTATTTGGATCAGGGAACACCAAAGGGAGTTATGGGTAAAGAAAACAAAGTTCCTGAGAATTGCCAAGATGAACCTGTGGGTGGGAGACACAACTTAAGTCTCATGGCATTCTTTTCCAAATTGACCTCACCAGAACCCAAGTTATGGAATATCAGACTGCAAGCTTATGAGCTGGCATGATGAAAGCAAAATGTGATGGGCTACTTCCAGTAAGCCTCAGACAGCTGGGAGCACGTTCTGGGCGATAAAACATTCTCCAGAATAATGATTCAATTACCAGCATAAGCACATATCATGACATATTAATACAGAAATGTGGAAATGTAATGTGGTTATTTCCTAACTGTCATATGATCAGATTAGAGAAAAAGGAAGTGTTATTTTTATTGTTTTTGTGTGACTTGAAAAATACTGAATTTAGCTGTACAACAGCTGAAGAGAACTTATACCACCCAAAGATGAGACTTCATTCTCTGAGCATTCCTTCTCTCTGTTTGGTAAATCTGCTCAGTTCCAGTCCATCAAGGACGGCTGTGGGCAGGATCTCTACATGGCTGGGGTTGGACTAGATCAGGCATAGGCAAACTCGGCCCTCCAGATGTTTTGGGATTACAACTCCCATCATCCCTGTCCTGTTAGCAAGGGATGGTGGGAGTTGTAGTCCCAAAACATCTGGAGGGCAGAGTTTGCCTATGCCTGGACTAGATGATCCTTGGGTTCCCTTCCATCTCTACAGTTCTATAATTAATCTATGATTCACCTAGCACACCATATAAAATGAATATTCACCCCTGTTACTGGGAGGACTGCCTAGATTCTCTTTATTTCTTTTCCCTACCTACTAAGGAATCTGTACCTCCATCTATGAATGGAGATAGAACTGAGTAACAGCTGGTTGTATTTCTAGAGTTGGAGGATCAACCATCATGTGTTTCCTTCTTCCAAGGAGGAATTGGTACAACCTGATACCTACATAACAGCCAAAGGAGCCTCACTTAAATGTCTGCTAACTCAACCCACACACCTTCTTAAGTCTCTTTTCAGATGCAGAGAAGCAAGGCTTTCACACCAGCCAAAAAAAGCATCTTTTCCTGACGTCCTGCCCCTGCCTGATCAAGCATGATGAATAGCTCTGGAGCACTTGAAAGGCCACACACTATTTTGTGACATTTCAGTTGGCCTAATAAAGGTATTGAGGATGTTATTCATGGCATTCCTTCCTTCATTCCGTATCAGACCTTCTCCTGTGAGGCAGCTCAGGTCAGGCTAAGAGAGAGACTGGTCCAAGGCCAGTCAGTGGGTTTTATGGCCAAGCAAATATATATATATTTGCATGAAAGAATGAACTTGCCCAGAAGCCATCTTCTACACAGGTTTAAGACAAGAGCATTCTTAAGAAATTTCTCTGAATCATTTCCACAGAATTCAAGTCATCTGCACTTAATTTTATCACTCTTAGCAAATGTAGATGATGTTGAATTAATTTATGTACTGCTTAATGCCAAAATAGGCTTCCAAGCTAGGGGTTCTCAAATTTTCTAGTCCCAGGGCCCTCTTGAGATGGCTGAAAATTACCAAGGCTCACAAAATTGTGGTAGAAAATGGAGGGAGAGTTTGGCATATCAGCTGGCAGTTACTAACATCGTTTTTTACTGATATCCAATCCATTTTTGGAAATTGTTAAATTATTTGTCATAGCATTTTCCTTGTGGCAATGAGTTCCATTGCTCAGTTTTTCTGAGGTCCTGTACAACCCCCCAATTATTAAGCAGAATTTGCTGTTAGATACACATGGACCCCATCTATACTACACATTTAAAGCAACACCGTGCCACTTTAAACAGTCATTCTAGGACTGTTAGTTTGTTAGGTGTGCTGAGAGTTGTTCGGAGACCCCTATGCACAGAGCTACAATTCCCAGAGTTCCCTGGGACGAGAGACTGACAGTTAAACTACTCTGAAAATTGAAATCCCTACCCTTTTCCTGATCCTCACATATTTTTGCTCTTGTCTGTGCAAACCTTCTTTTTAAAAAGTCCCAGGAGGTGTGTAATATACTCAGCAACTATCTCTCCTCTGGCTCTGTAAGCATAAAACCTGTATCTTCTGTTCTCAAATAAATCTCCTTCCACTACTAACTAGTATCCCTTTATCCTTTGCCTCCAAAGTCCTGGAGCATTAAAACCCTCCATGGCTTTGTCCCACCTTATCTCTTACATGATCATGAGCACAGCCAGGATTTATGTGGGTGTCCTGCCCACCCCACCCCATAAATCCTGGCTATGCCCATGACCACAATACAGTATAAGATGAGGGAGATCTGTCTAGCAGTTTGGAATGAAATGTCTCAACAGGTTTTTTTAAAAAACAAATCTTTTTATCCCAAGTGCTCAAAAAATGTGTCAAAAGCTTTCTACAATTTCTCTGTTTAGTTAAGTGTTTTTATTCATTTACTTGATTGGGGGATGCAGCACTCCCTGCTGCCTTTGCCCGTGATCGTGATGCACCCCTTCCCATGATAACCTTTACTCACCTGTGCCAACACTCACAGCCAGCCAAAGGTGTTCTGCTCTGTAAAAATACTCTTTTTCTTCCCCAGCAAATTATGACAATTAACAGTGGTTCAGAAGGGGGGGCAGGGCGGGCAGGGCCAGATTTAGGTTTGATAAGGCCCTAAGCTACTGAAGGTAATGGGGCCCTTTATATGTCCAGCTGCCCTTTGTCAACAACAAATTGTTGCTGTTTTTGTGTGTGTTGAATATATGCTATATGGTAATTTATGGACCTAATAGGTATTTAAAGCCATTTGCACATGTTGCCATGCAACCAGTCCATGCAGAATGTAGGCACCCTGTATATAGAAATGAGCAAACCAGTGATATTTTAGGGAGCAGGCGGGGGGCATTATTTACATCATAGGAGCCTACACAACACAAAACACTATTGCTGTATGTAGGCTTTATTTTATTTATTTTTTGGAAATGTACATCCAGTTGTTTTTTTCTTTAATTTTTTTGGGGCCCCCAAGAGAGTGAGGCCCTAAGCTATAGTTTGTTCAGTTTATACGTAAATCCGGCACTGGGTGCGGGGTACAACTTCTCCATTCTATGCAGCACAGCTACCTGACATGCTACACCTGCCAGCATCCCTTTTGCAGCTGCGCAATAAACAGGGACAAAGGAAGCTGGATTAGGCCACTGGCCACCGTAAACACAGAACGCTGGACGAGATAAACCTTTCTGGTCTGGTCCTGCAACGCCCTTTCCGTTCTCAAAACAGGTGCCGCTTCCTTTGGTCTCCCCGTCCGGAAAACAGCGCCTTCCTCCTCCGGCTTCTTCCGCTTCGATGACGAAAGGAGTCGGAGCGGCCACAACGACGCCGCGTCCCTCCCGGGAATGCACAACCAGACCGCGAGGCAAGCCCCGCCCCCTCTGGAGATCGGGCCTATCAGATCTCAACGGGCGGCGGGGCAGGTTCTTCGGTCGTCCAATGGCAACGGGCCTACCCGGAAAAAGCCCGTGTGCGTTGGTCCGGCTGGCTACAAACTTCTGTTGCTTTTCGTTCCCCCCGCCGGATTAGTTCCCCCGCCCCGCCAACCCTTTCCATCAACCTTCGCTTCGAATCGCCGGGATGTCGGCCGCGGCTGCGAAAAGGGAATCCGATCTCTCCGGGCAGATCGAGGACTTTGTGGCGCTGCTAAAGCGGGGCGGGAAGAGGCCTCGCTCGGAGGATGTTGCCCGGCAGACGGTGGGCCTGCTGCGGAGGATCGTGGCGAACGGGCGCTGGGACAATGCGGGTGAGAGAGGAGCAGAGGCAGCAAGGGAGCCCTCGCCGCATGCACAGGCTCCTGTTGCCGTGCTTAAACCCTTTCTCCCCAGTCGTGCCCTCCACCCGTTTCTTCCCTAAACCGAGAAACAAAACCGCGATTTTACTTCGGTTGGCTCCTTTCTCCACAAGTAGCTGCAACGATGCAGGACTTGCCTAGCTCACCATACATAATTTGCCTTTCCACCTCGAGCGGCCACAGGTGCAATGGAAGTTGATGACTCCTGCACCTTTTAAGCAGAGATAGGAGACCTATGGCCCTGTAGATGTTGTTGCCCCTCCAGATCCCATCGTCCCTGACAATTGATCGTGATGGTTGGGGCTGATGGGAGCTTGAACACCTGGAGGGCCACCTGTATTTTAAAGGGTTGTATTGGAGAGCTGATTATTGAAGGTGCTTCGTTTTTCCCCACCGCTATGTAGCTGCCAACATTTTCTTATACACAATTCTTAGGGGTCCCGAGATTGGTGTGCAACCCGTCTTCCATGTGATAATGGTGCATTAGTGGTGGTTTTCTATTGGACCTCTCATACGTTATTACATTTTATTAGTAGTTCTGCAATGTGTCCTCAAATGTCATCACATTATTGCTGTCTAGAGGGTCACTCTTGTGCCGGCAAAAGTGAGGCAAAACAATAACTCCAGAGCGTCTGTGATATGAGAAGTTACAACATTTCAGTTAAAAGCTATGGGAGATGCCCTGAATTGAAATGAAGCAGTATGTTTGCTCCAAAACATTTGCAGAAGTAAACAGTATTGATAGTGGGATTGCATATAACCACCCCAATACAATCATGAACACAAATAATATTGAATGCCCAATAAAAAGGATATCTGGGGCCCTTAAAAGGTACATATGCCACACACCTCCACACACACCCTGCCTGCAAGTGGTTATCCTGTCTTTGTATCTGTTGATCTGTGTAATGTAGGCACTTTTTACTAGATATATTATCCTGATCTGGGTAGGCTTATTTTAATCACCAAAAAAAGGTGAGTGGAAGGTAATGCAATGTATCACACAGCCCCACCCTACCCCGGGTTCCTGCCAACCGGATGCAGGCAGAGTGAGTAGTTTGAAGTATCATTTAAGTGTCTGCTGTGGGGAGTAGACACCCTGTACTATGCAATTAACTTTGAAAGTTCCCTACATTTCAGGAGAGCTGATAAACATAATTCGTCAGGAGGGTAAGAAAATGACTGCTGCCCAGCCATCTGAGACCACTGTAGGCAATATGGTGAGACGAGTGCTGAAGATAATTCGAGAGGAGTATGGCAGGTAATGGTTGCTTTTGTTTGATCAGAACCTAGCCAATCCAATTTCTCTAATGTAGAAACCACCTGACCTTACCACACCTGAAACTTTCTGTTTAAAATTTATATATAACCATTAGAAATCATTTGTAGAAAGGCTTTTGGAGTGTTGAATCTTTATTCCACTATTTTTAGGACCCAAATTATTTATGTTATTGTAAACTGCTTTATTTTATTTGTTAAATTTCTATACTACTCTTCATCCGAGGAACACAGGGTGGTTTACAAGCTAAAAATAGAAAAATACATAACACAGTAACAAAACAATACTTGCCCCCAACCCCCGTTTAAAAGGCCAAAGTTTGTTTAATTAGTAAACATCTGAGAGAGGAGGAATGTTTTTGCCTGGCTCCTAAAGATATGTAACAAAGGCACCAGGCGAGCCTCCCTGAGGAAAGCATTCCATGTCTATGACAGGGGACTGATATCAAAATTCCCCACTTTCAGACCACCCTCTTCCTGCTCAGTTGAAGGTCCAGAGTGTGACCTGCCACATGTGTTGGGCTGCTGATATGCTGAGACAGCCCCATGGTCATCATGGTAGCCATGAAGCCCTGAGCCAACCCAGAGCACTTTACCATGGCTGTTGAAAGCCCCCAAAACCAGCCATGCAGGAGCCCTCAACATCATTCTGAGACCCGCTCTGTCAGCTCAGGTTGGGAGAGCAATACTTGGGCAGTGAGGCAGGCAGTAAACCAGCAGAATCCCTAATCTGTCCCACTTGCTTAATGCCAGGAACAAATACTATTGATTCCCCACAGCAACCCTTTTATTTCACCAGCCCAGCTAGATGATGTAATTCAGCTGGGGGTAGAGTGACAGGTGTTGGTGAGAGCGACTGAGTCCAGGCCTCAGGGCTTTGGTCCTACAAAGAGGCATCCAAGCTTAGGAGTCCCACTGTGAAGCAGGCAGCGCGGGGTCTTCACCTGTTCCTGGGGTCCTCCCTCTCTTACACAGGAGTGGTGTTTTAATCTGTTTTTAATATTGTGTTTTAATTGTAACCCGCCCTTAGGATGAAGGGTGGGTAAGAAATTATAATTATTAATAATAATGTGTTGCAACTGTATGTACCATTCCCTGGCAAAGCAATTACCTTGAATTAAACGACAATTGGACATGCTATTCTTTTTATTTTCTGGCCAAACACACTTGAGCTGTGTAAGCAATATTGACCCAGGATATTTGGCTTTTAGAAGGACTAACATAAATATAATCAGATGTTCTTAATTCCTTCTTTGATGGGAAGCCACAATGCCTGGTCCAGCGTGTAACTTAGTCTTCCAGCAGGATTGTTTTTCTGTTTTGAAAAAGTCCCTTCTGTTTTGCAGGCTTCGAGGATACAGTGAGGAGAGTGACCAGCAGGAATCACTACACAAACTCCTGACCTCAGAAAGCAGTGACGACACGGAGAGTTTCAATATCTACTATCCTCCACTCAGGGCCAATATCATTGAAATTATTAGTGAACTGTTGATTGAACTAGGTAAGAGAGAGCTGTATAATAACAGGAATAATTGTGGGAACTACATGATTGCTAGTAAAATGAGAAAGTTCCAATAATGAATATTTCTGAAGTGTTCCGCCCTTAACTGCTGCATAATGCTGCCTTCCTATTAGGAAGATCAGAAATGAGAAGAAACAGGCAGAGTTTTTTCCATTATTTTCAGCTGGAGTAGCGTAAGAAGATTTTAGTACTCATGATATGTTAAGTGGTACAAGTATAGCTCACCTAGGTTCAAGATACGGACGTAACCACAGGAAGCTACTTCTTGCATGGAATGAAAGCTAAACAGTTTGTGTCTGTAATCTGTAGGGACTGTTAAAAGTTTATCTAATGCACATAATGCCCTTTCATCCTATTGTAATTGCAAGCCATAGATACTGTCTTAGCAAACAGTATGTGTCCTTTTTTCTTTTTAATGCCATAAGCCTTGGCAATATACGATTCAGGTATGGTAGGAAATAATGAGATTCCACCCTGTTTGGATTAGTGCCCTATTTCCTAGCTAATTTGCAGTGGAGGAGGTGTTGGGCCTGTCTTTTCTCTTATGGCTGGATTTCTTTTTTCTTTTATTTGCAGAGGGCACCACTGACAACATTGCCATGCAGGCCCTGGAGCATATCCACTCTAATGAGGTGATCATGACCATTGGCTATTCACGCACAGTTGAGGCCTTCCTGAAGGAGGCAGCACGCAAGAGGAAATTCCATGTAATTGTGGCTGAATGTGCACCCTTTTGTCAGGTGAGGCCTGTTATCTGGGCTATCCTTGTCCCCTGCTCACTGTTGACTATGGAACACTTCTAATTGTATTTTTGTTTTGTTTTATTTATTTAACAAAAATAGAAACTGTATATTTTAATCATAAATGAAATATTTTTTTTCCATTTATGGGAATTGTCAGGGGTTCAGAAGGAGAGACACAGGAGGGGGAGCAAATGGAGAGTGAGGAGGAGGAGTACGAGGGGGGCGCAGGCAGTGACAGTGGCCAGAGTTATTCCACAAGCCTCTCTAGCGAATCGGAGGACTCACAGAAGGGAGCGCCGGTGGCCAGAGCAAGGGAGATTCCAAGGGAGAAACCTCAAGAGGGAGGGGCCAGCGGGGAGTCTCTGAACAGCAGCTGGAGATCAGGGCCAGCGTCTCCACCAGAGCGCAGTGGGGAGGGGGAGTCCCAGGAGTCGGGACCAGTGTCCTCACCACCAGAGGGAGGAGAGGAGTCAGGTTTGGCAACACCCACATCAGGAAGCGGGGAAACGGTCAGAAGGAAAGTCACCGGCTGGGCGCGCGCGCCAAGTTCAAATGTACAGGAGCGCGGCACAGCGGGGAGCCCGGGAAGGGAGCCAGGTCCTAAAGCCCGCCGGAGGGAGGGGCAAGACTCAGGAGGCTCCGCGTCAGAGGAGTCCAGGAAGGAGGGAACCCCAGAGGGCAGAAGGACCCAACGCAGGAAAGAGCAGCGCAAGAGGTGGAGCCAGGCTAGAATCTTAAACTGGTGTGGGTGGAGCAGTGAGTCAGAGGGGACTTAGCCGGTCTAGCGTTAAGACGTGGGCCTGCGCGCCCAGAGCTTGGAAATGGAAACTAAACTTCAATAAAGACTTTTGTATATAATATCCACTGGGCGTTGGTCCTCTGTGAGCTGGGACCTAGCGGCAGTCCTGACAGTAAGTCCCCTCTCCATTTTCACCAATTTTGCAACCTCGTGGAGTGCGGGAAAGCAGCGAGGGGAGAAGATTGGTGCTTCGCGAGCTCACGAAAAACAGGGAAATGACTACCGAAGAGAGGATAGCGAGTTTGCAAAACGCAGTGACGCAGTTGACTGCAGAAATTGCGGCTTCCAGAAAGAAAGAACAGGAAGCAGCTGCTGCCTGCCAGGATCTGCGAACCAGGTTAGAAGTCCTAAGTACACAGAGGCTACCAGCCACCAGACCAGAAGGGATTGGGCTGGGAAACAGAGGAGGGAGCCTGGTATCTCACTTCAATGGGGACCTGCAGGAGTATCCTAACTTCAGAGCAGATGTGATTTATACATTGCAGCTGCTTGACAAAGACTTTAAAAATGAGGGAGAGAAAGTGGGATTTATTATTTCGCATTTGCGGGGGGAGGCAAAATCGTGGCTGCGCAATCTATGGAGAGACAAGGATCCAGCCCTCCAAAATGCGGCTGCCTTCATTAAAGTGATGGATGCGTGTTTTTTATCTGAGATTGATGTGGATATCGCTAGGAGGGAGATTCACGGACTAAGACAAGGTAAAGCCACTGTGAGGCAATATCATGCACGTTTTTTCGGATTGGTGAATGTACTAGCCTGGGAGAAAGAATCGCCTGCCGTCAGAGACCTGTTCTGGGAGGGGTTGAGCGGAGCTGTGAAAGATGAGATCGCAAGGGGGGGAAGACCCCAAACCACCAAGGAAGTGGTGGAACGGGCACTCTCCATTGGGGTTCGGTTGGAAGGACGCCCTTGGGGCAGGGAGGAAGGGCATTTGGGACGCACGCCAGCGAAAGGAATGCCTCCCTTCCCCAAGGAGGCGGCGCGCGCTCGATCCATGCCTCCGCTGGGAGGGGGAGAGGAGCCGATGGAGATAGGTGGTGCTAAGGCTCACTCCACAGTCGGAGCCCTAACTCCGGGAGCAGTCAAGATGAAGCCTCCTAGAGGAACCAGGAAGTGCTACATCTGCGACAGTGCTCAGCATATGGCAAAAGAGTGTCCCCAGCGGTTTCACAAGCATACTGCAGCCGCAGCGACAGTAACAGACGCAATTCAGCAGAGGGAGTCGCAGCAGGAAAACTCCACTGTCTGGCTGGAGATGGCGTCTCTGGGGACCAGCCAGACAAGTCAGTGAAGCAATCCCCAGGGATCTTACAGCCCACCGACCCCCTCCCACCCAAACCAGTAGTGCAGCTCACCGCATCCCTTCAGCTCCCCAATGGGCTACTGGTGGAAATTCCCATCACCGTAGATTCGGGGAGCAATGCAGATTTTATAGACATGCAGTTCCTCCAGCAACATGGCATAGCCCTTCTGCCAGCGGCGGTACCTCTGAAAGTCGTCACAGTGGACGGCAGGGAGCTACTGGGAGGGCAAGTGCTACAGCAGACGCCGCCAATGGTGATGCGCATTGGAAACCACCGTGAGGTCATCAGCTTCAACGTCACCCGCCTGTCAGACACGCCCATAGTGTTGGGAATGAGTTGGCTGGATAGGCACAGCCCGGCATTAGCTTGGTACCAGCGGCAACTGACCTTCGGCTCCTCTTACTGCGCAGAACACTGCATCCTGGCGGACTTGGAAGATGAGGGGCACGAGGATGGACCACAGCTGAACTTGGGCATGTTGCAAGCGGTGCCTAACAAATACAAGGAGTTTTTGGAGGTCTTCTGCGAGAAAGAGGCGGATAAGCTGCCACCCCACAGACCCTACGACTGCAAGATTGACCTCCTGCCGGGGGCGACGCTCCCGACGGGGAAACTGTACTCCATGTCTGAGGATGAATTGCAAGAGCTCAGGGAGTTCATAGATCACAACCTGAAGCGGGGATTCATCCGGGAGTCCAAGGCGGCAGGAGGCAGTCCCGTGTTCTTTGTAAAGAAGCGGGACACGCCCCAAAAGAGGCTGGTCGTTGATTTCCGCTTCTTGAACCTCAAGACCAAGCCCTCAGCATTCCCTATGCCCAAGATCGATGACCTGCTGGCGACGGTGAGGAAGGGTCGCATCTTTACCAAGTTGGATCTGCGCGGAGCGTACAATCTCATTCGCGTACGGGAAGGCGACGAGTGGAAAACAACCATGTTTACGCCGCTGGGCACTTATGAATACAGAGTTATGCCTTTTGGATTAAAAAATGGTTCCCACTGCTTTCAAGCCTTCATGCATCATGTCTTGGCGGGTCTCCTCTACAAGAAATGCGTCTGCTTCCTGGATGACATCCTAATCTTCTCGGAATCGCCGGAGGCTCACGAGAGAGATGTTAGGGAAGTTCTGCAGAGGCTGCGGGAGCACAGGCTGTACGCCAAGCTGGAGAAGTGCCAGTTCGACAAGACGGAGGTGGATTTCTTGGGCTACAAACTGTCCGACAAGGGACTGGCTATGGACGGTGCCAAGGTACGTGCAGTACTGGATTGGAAGAGCCCACGCAATAGGAAGGAAGTACAGAGGTTTGTCGGTTTTGCCAACTTTTATCGCAAGTTCATCAAGGGTTTCGCCATGCAGACAGCGGCCATCACCGACACCCTCAGTTCCAAGAAGAAGAGGTTCATCTGGACGGAGCAGGCAGAGCAGTCCTTTCAGAAGCTCAAGCAGCTCTTCGCTTCCGAAGAGAACCTACTGCACGTAAATCCCAGCAGGCCCATGAGAGTGGAGACGGACGCCTCAGACAGGGCCGTGGGAGCCGTTCTGTTGCAGCAAGACCACCAGGGGGACTGGAGGCCGTGCGCTTTCTACTCCAGAAAACTCAGCAAAGCGGAGCAGAACTACACCATTTGGGACAGGGAGTTGCTGGCCATACATGCAGCCTTCAAGGCGTGGCGGCACTTCCTCGTCGGAGCCAAGCACACGGTGCAGGTCCGCACAGACCATAAGAACTTGGAGTACTGGCGCACGGCGAGGTTCCTGAACCAGCGACACATCCGCTGGGCGGAGTTCTTTGCAGATTTCGACTTCAGAATTGAGTACATCCCAGGAAACAGCAACGTCTTGGCGGACGCGCTGTCCAGAAAACCGCAGTATCTGGAGGCAGAGGCACCGGCGGCGGCCAAGCACATTTTCACACCACAGGCGTGGGCATGCGCGTCAGCCACGGTGGACCTGGACGCGGTGCGCCGCGCGCTGCGAACAGACTCGTTCGCCCGAGCCAAGATGGAGGAGGTGTGCAGTGGCAAGGCGAGGGGCGACGAATTCCAAGTGCGAGACGGCCTGCTCCTACGCAAGGGAGTCCTCTACGTACCAGGAGACAGCCTCCGCGCGAAGGTCCTGCAACAGCTGCACGACGCGCCCAGCGCGGGGCACTTCGGCAAGGAGAAGACGGTGGACTTAGTAGCCAGAGACTTTTGGTGGCCTAAGATGCGGGGGGATGTCGCGGACTATGTCAATAGGTGCGACACCTGCCAAAGGGCTAAGCCTGTGCACCAGCCGCCGGCGGGCCTGTTGGAACCGCTACAGACACCGTTCGTACCGTGGGAGAGGGTAGCCCTGGACTTTGTCACAGATCTACCCAGCTCAAGGGGCAAGACGGCAGTGCTCGTGGTAGTGGACCTGTTCACCAAGATGGCCCACTTCATTCCGTGCGCGAAGGTGGCCACGGCCGAGCAGACCGCTAAGATGTTCATAGACCACGTGTTCAAGGTGCACGGCCTACCACGGTCTATTTTGTCCGACCGGGGGCGCCAGTTCATCTCCAACTTCTGGCAAAAGCTGATGGGATTCCTGAACGTCAAGGTCAGCCTGGCGTCGGCGAGACACCCGCAAACTAACGGGCAGGCGGAAAGGGTCAACGCCATCATGCAGCAGTACCTGAGATGCTACGCGAACCAGCAGCCATCGACCTGGGTGGACTATCTACCGTTGGCCGAGTTTGCCTACAACAACACGAAGCACGGGTCCACGGGGGTGACCCCATTTTTTGCCAACTACGGGAGGCATCCCAGAACCTTCCCGGGTCTGGACACAGTGCGGGAGGGGGAGCCACAGGGAGCAGAGGAAGTGGCAGCGGAGTTGCAGGAGATCCACGAGCAGCTCAGGAGGCAGTTAGAGTTGGCAAAACAGGCTTACAAAGTGCAGGCAGATCGACACAGGAGGGTTGGGGAGGACATCCAGGTGGGAGACTGGGTCTGGTTGGCAGCACAAGCAGTTCCAGCCAGATCGTTAGCCAAGAAGAAACTAGGGCACAAGCAGCTAGGGCCTTACCAAGTAGAGGCGCAGATCAACCCAGTGGCCTTCCGGTTGACACTCCCGGAGGGTTCCAGAATGCACCCGGTCTTTCATAGATCAGTGCTCACGCCCTACAGAGAGCCCCACAGGTTTCAAGCACCGGGGAAGGCGCCAGACCCGCTCAGAGAAGCGCCCAAAAAAGGGGGGTCGCCGAAAGGGGAGCCACTTAATGAAGCCACTGAGATTTTAGACTCAAGGTGGGGGGAGGACGGGATTGAATATCTTCTCGCCACGGAGGACACCCCGGCCAGCGCCAACAGGTGGGTGCCGGATTACGCAGTGGAAGAGCAGTTGCTCAAGGAAGAATTCCACACACTTTTCCCGCACAAGCCTATGCCGGCGGGCTTTTTCGAGGATTGTTTGTTCACACCCACACTCTCGGCCAGCACTTTCCGGGGTTTCTCGTCAGCTGAGGACTCGGCTCCGGGAGGCAGCTCTCCGGAGGGATCACTTTCAGGTTTTGGCACGGGGGGATCTTATTGGTGGGAGGACCAACCCGAGGTGGGCTGGCGCAGAGACATGCCGAAGGGGCCCTGGGAGGTGGACCCCCATCAAACAACTGGGGGAGGAGGGCTCTTGGGTGATTTGGGGTCGAGCGCAGATTTCGAGCACACCGCGCAGGAGATGGAAGCGGAGGAGGTCGTCGTCGACGAGCCCATGGGGGACTTCCCGGACTTATCTCGATGGTTGCAAGCCTCAGGGGACGAGCTGTATCCTGGACTCACCCCTACAACAATGGAGCACCCGGAACCCGCACCGGAAGAGGGGGAGGGGGGAAGGGGGGGCTTCGAGGGGGGGATGGATGTCAGGGGTTCAGAAGGAGAGACACAGGAGGGGGAGCAAATGGAGAGTGAGGAGGAGGAGTACGAGGGGGGCGCAGGCAGTGACAGTGGCCAGAGTTATTCCACAAGCCTCTCTAGCGAATCGGAGGACTCACAGAAGGGAGCGCCGGTGGCCAGAGCAAGGGAGATTCCAAGGGAGAAACCTCAAGAGGGAGGGGCCAGCGGGGAGTCTCTGAACAGCAGCTGGAGATCAGGGCCAGCGTCTCCACCAGAGCGCAGTGGGGAGGGGGAGTCCCAGGAGTCGGGACCAGTGTCCTCACCACCAGAGGGAGGAGAGGAGTCAGGTTTGGCAACACCCACATCAGGAAGCGGGGAAACGGTCAGAAGGAAAGTCACCGGCTGGGCGCGCGCGCCAAGTTCAAATGTACAGGAGCGCGGCACAGCGGGGAGCCCGGGAAGGGAGCCAGGTCCTAAAGCCCGCCGGAGGGAGGGGCAAGACTCAGGAGGCTCCGCGTCAGAGGAGTCCAGGAAGGAGGGAACCCCAGAGGGCAGAAGGACCCAACGCAGGAAAGAGCAGCGCAAGAGGTGGAGCCAGGCTAGAATCTTAAACTGGTGTGGGTGGAGCAGTGAGTCAGAGGGGACTTAGCCGGTCTAGCGTTAAGACGTGGGCCTGCGCGCCCAGAGCTTGGAAATGGAAACTAAACTTCAATAAAGACTTTTGTATATAATATCCACTGGGCGTTGGTCCTCTGTGAGCTGGGACCTAGCGGCAGTCCTGACAGGAATGTATAGGCTTTGTGAACAGACAGTAGGTTAAGGGAAACTTCTTACCTTTCCCAGTAGGAGGATGGTAGTGTTTCTGATGATAATGGCTTTTATGGACTGTGTGAAAACCTTGCATGCATGAACAGCACCCATTTCACAATAAATTCTGATTGCTGGCAGTTTTGAGGTATAAGAAAGCATTTCTTCATATAATGCATAGTCAACACACCATTAATATTATTCCCACACTGTATCAACCAACTCTTCTTGTTGTTCCAAAGTCTGCTGTTGCAGGCAAAGCTCTAATACGGGATCAGACATTCTCTGTGATGGAATTCCCTGTCTGGAATTCTGCTGGAAGTGGCAGGATAATAGTGCCAGCTTTAAACATATCTGTTCTCCTAGGTGTTTGGTGATTGACATATAGGCTATTCAGCTTTGTGTTTACTGATAAATCTATTTGTTGTTTCTTTGTTTAATACATAGTTTTATAGTATTTTGGAAACTGTCCTATGGTTCTTTTGTAATGAACAGTCTAAAGGTTCTGTTAATAATTGTTATAAATAAATCACATAGTAATTTAATTGTGGTGAATGATGAGCATTACTGTTTGTTTTTAAAGCATTAGGTGAATACTTGAGGGATAGATAGTAGAAAAAAATTATAGGTGTGCATCTCCATTTTCAGACTTCTGACTGACCGATTCTGGGGTTAAGAGGTGATGGATATTGTCAAGGAATCTGTCTTGTTACTGTTGACAGAAATAATACTTGGAGTAGTGGGGCCATTGGTGTGACCTGGCTTGAGATGAACTGTGTGCTCATAAAGCTTCAGAAACTCTAGCTTACAAGCATTACTTGCCTGGCCCTTCCAATGCACATTGTCACTTTCCCGTTTTTCCTTTTCAGGGTCATGAAATGGCTGTCCGTTTGTCTAAGGAGAACATAGAAACTACCGTCATGAGTGATGCCGCCATCTTTGCTGTCATGTCTCGCGTCAACAAGGTAGGCAGGTTGGGATTGTTTGTTTTGTTTCTGCTGCTATGTGGACCATACTGGGAAGCTTGTAGATTCAAGAGTGGCGAACCTCTTTTAGGCCAAGAGCTGCATTGAACTATTGTAAACCAGCCAGAGGACAAAGTGTAAAAAAATGGATATGGCTTTTTGAAAAAAGACAAAAGACAAAATTATGTGGGCCACAGAAAAAGCACCCCCAAAACTTTTGGCATAACAGCATCACAGTGCAATACCTATGGAAGTAGTCATTGAAATAACTAAACTTTTATTATTATTTTTTAAAGTTTTAAATAGAAGAAATGGAGGACGGGTTGGGGGCCCCACAAAAATCTTTTATCATCATGGCATCAGAGCCAGAGTCCAATAGCAGGCAAAATTCCTGTTCTGAAAAACTGGAGCTGGGGAGGGGGGCATCAAAAAAAAGCTCTTTGCTGACTACATGTTATCTGGGGAGTCCCATAAGAGAGAAATTGTGTTGGGTCAGATGGGTCAAGATCAACCTTTTTGACAAGCAAGCGGGCCGGACTCAACTACAGTTTTGCTAGTGGAAGCCAGTGCAAGAATCCCTGCCAGTGCAATGCGCCCCCCCCCCCGCCCTGTGCTTCCCCCAATACGCTCTGGAGGGCTGAGAGTCACCCCCAGAACAATGTGCAGGGGAAGGAGATATCATTTCATTGGGAAAACAGAAATGCTTGTGCTGCCAGAATGATCTCCTTAGTGCTATGATGAATTATACCCAAAATTTGCTCCCCAATCGAGTTACTGGTTCTATCATATGTTAGGAATGCTTGTCATCATGCTGTGTCATGATCTAAAATAAATAACTTCCACCACATTCTTATGATACTCTGGTTTCTTAATATTTCTGTATTGCAGGTAATAATTGGAACAAAGACTATCTTGGCCAATGGTGCCCTGATAGCTGTCAGTGGCACTCATACCTTGGCACTGGCAGCCAAGCACCACTCCACCCCTCTTATTGTCTGCGCACCCATGTTCAAGCTCACACCACAGGTAGGCGCAGTAACCTCTGAATAGTATCTCTATGGTCAAGAGCAACACAAATGCTCAGAGAGAGCCAGTGCTGCTGCACATGGATGAATCCAAATGCATGCATTAATATGGACCTTTGCTAGTGCAAACAAGTTGCAAAATGTCCGTGTGTCTTGTAGAGAAGACTATAAAGTAACCGTGTCAATGCACTTGAATCCTGTCCTGCACCGTTGGGTACCATTTGGATCATATCTCTTCTGAAATCTAACAAGGCATATGGAATGGACCAAGGCTATGTGAACATGCAAGCGCTGAAAATGATATTGGATACAGAATTCAGAGGCTTGATAATAAGAATAAATGATAAGTTTTAAAATGTACGAGAAAAGTACCTATGCTGCATCTCTTGCATAGGATGATATTGATGGTTCCTTTGCTGTTCTCTCTTCCAGTTCCTTAATGAAGACGACTCATTCCATAAATTCGTCTCTCCACAGGAAGTGTTGCCTTTCACAGAAGGTAGAATTTTTAAAAATTCTTTTGAGAGGAAGCTACTTTGTAAACTTTTAGTGACTCTGGACCTTTGAAAGCCCAATCTATACATAAACAAAACAAAATAAAAAAATTCCTTCCAGTAGCACCTTAAAGACTAACTAAGTTAGTTCTAGGTATGAGCTTTCGTGTGCATGCACACTTCTTCAGATATCTGAAGAAGTGTGCATGCACACGAAAGCTCATACCTAGAACTAACTTAGTTGGTCTTTAAGGTGCTACTGGAAGGAATTTTTTTATTTTGTTTTGACTATGGCAGACCAACACGGTTACCTATCTGTAACTCAATCTATACATGTTTTCTTAGAAAGAAATCCCATTGTGTTCAACAGGGTTTACTCCCAAGTAAGTGTGCATAGGATTGCAGCCTGAGTTAATAAGCTTCAATCTTAAATTCACTGACGAAAAAGCAAGTCTCATTGAACTTCATGGGACATACTTCTGAGTAAACATGCAAAAGGTTGCACCGTTAGTACTAGGGAGATATTCACTGTGCTTACATCCTGATCTGCTTTAAGCAATAACTGTTCTGTAACTGTTTCTTCAGCTAATATATTTTGTACATGCCTTCCTCCAACCCATATTGGGCACCGAAGGCAAAATATGGTGTGAAATAAGCAGTGATATACTATTAAGATAATTTTGGCTAAGCAAGCACGGGCAATGGTCCCCAACTGTGTCTTTAACGCTGCTGTTCTGAGGGATTCTCGGTGCAGTTTTCTTTTGAATAAGCATGCTTATTCAAGTACACTGTTGTGTACTCAGGCTTTGAATAATAGAGCACATGAGGCAAGATAGGTTTTTATCTCACATCTTTTTGCCGCATTGTCTCAGTTTTTTCACTGATTCTCATGTGCCATACGCTAAGTGCAAGGCCATTTTTTTCTTGTTCACTTCTGTTGTTCATTTTCCACTCAAATTGCATATTTTTCTTTCAGGAGATATTCTGTCTAAGGTCAACATTTATTGTCCGGTCTTTGACTACGTTCCTCCAGAACTTATCACACTCTTCATTTCAAATATTGGAGGCAACGCTCCTTCCTACATCTATCGTCTAATGAGTGAACTCTATCACCCGGCGGATCGTGAACTTTGAGCTGTGGACACCATTGATATCACGGAGTAGATGTGTACTTTCGCCTGAAGAAGCACCGCCAAAATAAAACGTCAAACTGCAGGAAATGGACATACTGTCTTCAAAAGATACTTTATTTGACCTTTGCTTTCTCTGTCAGAAAAAGCACTGCTCCAGTCCTGTGTTCTGTCAGCTTTATTGAGAGACGTAGTATAAATCTTGGCTGAGAAAGTTTTAGGATAGCATAGAGGCTATAGAGTTCAGTGGTGGCCTAAACATTGATAGGGAATTTGCTTGCAGCTGCTAAGCCACCTTCAGTCTGTCATCACAAATTCTCCTGTAACAGGTCCCAGCTCCTTGATTCTTCTACTTTGCTTCTTGAAATAGGACATAGAAATAAAGTTTAGCTATTCAGATAGTTTCTGATGGAAAGTAGCCTGCTCTCATTCTCGTTTCAATTAAATGCTGATGATACTTGCATTCAGGGCAAGTTAAAGTAACCAATTCTACAAAATAGCATCTGGATGCTTTAATTATTTAGTGAATTATAATTATTTATTGAATACCGCCCTATACCCAGAGATCTCAGGGTGGTTCAAAGAATAAGAAGCATTTTATATTGGTGGTAGTTCAGTTTGAAACTGCACCAGTTGGATAATGCAAATCAGCATTTAAAAGTGACTTGAAATACCAAATGACAAAAATACTAAGGTAAAGCAGTATAACAATTTGGTTGAAGCAACAGTTCTGATCAAATGTTGAATCTGTGTAGGACCATAATGGTATGACCATAAAGCAATGAGACAAGAGTGTGATTCTATTCTTATTTTACTATTATTATTTTACAAAAAGCATTTAATGATACAGTGCTAGTGCAATGCAAGCCACTCCACATTTTTCAGGAGCACAGATGTGAATATACTGCCTCATATATTTTTTAAGTATTAGACAATCCTGGTCCTTGCTGAATGAATTCAGGATGCTGAAGTTCCTTCTTTTCTTGCGCTTTCAGAGTTGATCCTCCCAGTCCCACAGTAATTTGTGTTCCATAACAGGAACATCCATTGGCGTTTGCCTCAAGCACTACCTGTTGAGAGGCATCAGCATTCAATGAAATTTTAAGATCTGGTCAGAGCTTTCAGGTACAACAGTCCTTCTCTTTCCCAAAGAGTTGCCAGCACTTCACCATTTTCTTTAGTTTAGCCAGATTAGGTTTAGGCTGAAGCGGAAAAAAGAACATTAATGACTTGGTCACACATACCTTAACTCAAAGAAAATAATCCAATAATATTGCTTATAAAATCCTGTACAAATTGATATTTAAATGGAGAGTACCCTCCGAGTTTACTTTTTGTTTTTCCGCAAAATTAATTAAAACTTGTTATACGATTATCATGAACAGTGCTTGTTTCTACTTGCCTGAGAGTAAGCCCCACTGAACTCAATATGACTTACATCTGAGTAGACATTGTATAGGATTGCACTGGAAAGCAAGAAATGTATTAGATTCTTGCCTGGTCCTGTTCAGAAATCCACATGGACATGGATGTTCAGTTCTGATTCCTCATGTGTTCCTTTACAGGTATTATTCAAAAAGCTAAATCTTATTTTGAAAAGGCCTTTATAGTAGTAGTTCACATAGGACTTCAACTGAACTAATTCTCAGATGAGATGCTGGATAGTTTTTGCACATTATTAAATCTCTCTATCCAAATTTGAAGTAAACCACATCGGGAAGGTTCTACCCTAAAAGGTTGCATGTAATATATACGCATACAGAAGAAGAAAACTGAAGTAGTGTGTTCTACCCAGGCAAACTTGATGGTTAGTATGAAATTTCTGTTAGGATAGGTACACTCAGTCACCATATCCTGTGTATTTTGCCTGCTGAATGTAATACCTGGCTTTCCTGCTGCAAGTGATCTACATCAGCAAGAGGCAGCATCGAAGGTCTCCCATGAGCACATTGAAAAGGTAACTGACAACATGACAAAGCTTCCATAAGATGGCAGCTCTCCTCCAAAGTCAAGCTGTGATTGAACTTAATAGCACCTGAAAAAAGAAGAGGCTGGATGGAGTAACTCTACAAGAAGGGCAGCTCTTTCCTAGAAATGAAGTTGCATAAAAGGAGAGGGACCTCCCCCCCCCCCAAAGCTCTATAACTATGTTAATATCTGTTTCACTACGGCAACCAACAGCACACAATTTGCAACTCATACCTGTAGTAAAACCCGTTTTTTGCCCGTGAGGGTGAGGAAGAAACAATAGTTGTGAAAATCAAAGGGAGATTTCTCTCCACATTTCTGCTTGTGTATGCAAGTTTTTCACAGAATACACATGACATCATCCACACAACAACATCCTCCTCATCAAAATGCCATTTCATTCCCCACTCCCCCATTACTGTTCATGGGGAGTTCGCTTCGGATCCTCCATGAAAATGGTAAATCTGGATTAAATGGGAAAACAACATGGGATGGCATTTTGATAAGGATGATGCTTTTTAGATGCAGCACAAAACTTGCATGCATGAGCAGCACTGAGTTCACAGTAAACTGATATACGGAAGCACAGTTTCAGTATGAAACATCATAGATCCCCGCTGTTCTGCTTTTAATGAAAACTACACCTGTCCTCTCTGAAAGTGTGAGGAAGGTTTCTGTAGAAGAAAGGTGGCCCAAGATAAACAATGCTTTCCTTACCATGGCAAGCCTGGGAAGCCAGCACCTTCAGAATTGTTAGAGGCAGTGTCCCTCGTGCCCCTCCTGTGGATTGCAGAAGCTGAAAAACAACAATTGTTTCTAAAGACAACTAAGAATGAAAAGTCACAGCAACTAGAGATAGTGAGGTCCCAGGTGGTCCATAAGGTCCCAGGTGGTCCATATAACCTTGCCTTTCTCATGCCATGCTCTGCACCAGCAGTCAACTAGGCATATCTACGCTTCCTCTTGCCCTGCTGCTTTCACTAGGTGAAACCCCTCTTTAGCACTCAATCAGAGCAAACAGCAATTCAGCTTTTCCCCTGGATTCACATTGGCTCCAATTTAGTACTAAAGAGCAGTCTTTCCCCGAGAAAGGAACAGGGCAAGGGGAAAACTGCTCAGACAGGGCACAAATGGAGATGTGGACAAGCTCTAAATTTGAAACAATTCACTGTTGCATCCAAGCATTAGACTCCTTCCTCAGCAAGGAGGGGGGAGTGATCAGCAGAGAGCTCCCTTTAAGGATTTTGCTCCCAGTCCCCTTCATAATCCCGGGGGTGGTTACTAACTGTTTTCCTTCTCCTAGTAAAAAATCTCATTCAAGTGTAAGTTGTGAACAGTCCTTAGGCTGTTACAGACTGTTAGTTCCTTTAACAAGGGAATATGAATTCTCCCCTGGTTATTTTAGAACCCTACACAATAAAAGAACAATTTATGTGGAGCACTGTATATTCCCCCCCCCCTCCTTTTCCATGTAACAAAAGCTTGTACCACAGATTCTCCAGTGAAAGGCCATTTGTGGTTTAAACATACATGGTTATTTATTTACTGATGTATCTGCTCCCTTCTAGACACTGTTTTGTTACTGTGTTTATTCTGGGAGCTTCACTATTTCTGGGCCGTGTTGTTTTAGAATCTCAAAGAAGGGGGTGAATTGCCGTCTACCAATGGCAAGAGTGAAGAATGTACATTTGCCAAAGCAAAACAGTTAGATGTCACAGGTCCAAGAACAACATGATGCGGCTGCTCTCTTTCTTCCAACTCCTCCCCAAGCACATAGGGAGGGCTGGCTTTTCTTATCCTCCTGTTCTGGCCACTGGTGGGAAGGAGTCTGCCCCAACCTCAGGATTCCCAAACATGCAGATGGAAATTCAATATGCTTTCCGACTTTAGGAGGGTAATGTGCGAGTCATGTCTAATTCATACAGCTCTTCTTTATAAACCACATATACCCACACACACCATACCTCAATTTCCTCTCGAATGAACTCCTAAAAAAATACAAAAGATACAGATCAGACAAATGAGGTTATGTTCTTTTCTCACCCTCACAAACAAAATCTCTGTCCTTCAAAAAGGGATTATCAAAACCATGGTAACAAAAAAACAAAAACAAAAAAACCAGAATACAAAGGATCTATACATGCCCATTTCAGCACACCAGATGTCTCAGAGGAAAGTATGTGGATGGAACTAAGAAGCCCATTATGTAGTAAACTTGCAGATATAATGTTAAATTTATTGTGTTTTAATTAGTTATTATAAACTGCCCTGGAAATTTTGAATTGAAAGATGATACAGAAATGTTTCAAAATAAATTAATGGGTAGTAGTCAACTAAGTTTACTTGGAGTACACCCACTGGAATTAATGGACCTAACTTAGTCATGTTCATTAATTTCAATGGGTCCACTCTGATTAAAACTTGGTTGACTATCAGCCTTAATGGATTTTCATGCATGAGTATGACTGCAGTTTCCCCAAACCCATCTTGCCAATTACAATGGAAAATAGGCTAAGCAAATCCTAGATATAAAATGCTCTGCAGGTTTAAGTATCATTTCTATATATTTGGATGTTAAATATATTAGGATTAGGCTGCTATCTGTATGAAACAGCTAATACATCTGCAGAGTAAATAACCTATCCACTTTAGGTAAGAATTATTAGCAAGCTGTTCCAGTCTGCCTGATCAAGACCTGTATGTAACACTGCGAAAGCTCAGGAAAAACTTAACCGATATAGTGGAAACAATACTGAAAGATCATGCTTTAATCTGGTAGCATCTCTGAATAGAATTTTCCTCATACGTCTTCCAATATTTTTATTCTCCTCACCATTCCAGATCCTCAGAGTCTATGCCTAATGTGCAACATAATCCACATGTGGAAACAGTTTTCAAATACAGATCTCCAAAGTGGATGCATACAGAAGAAACATAACCTATAACCAGACAACACATACCCAGCTTCTGCTGCACCCTCTCACAGTTACCTACAGTCATTAAATGTGAATGTAATTCCCCAACTACATTAATTACATTATTTCCCTTAAAAGTGCGGCCTTGGTTGTCATTCAGTGCATTTTGTAATAACTCTGGTTATTACAGAATGTCAAAAACTGAATGTGCCCTTCTTCCACAGTAAGCAAGATGGTATGTGTGCCAACACACACAAGAACCAACTTGGAGGAAAGGCAACTGTTAATTCGCTTCTTTGTCAGAAAGAGTACCCACTCACAAGTCTCAATAGGCCAAGTTGAGGAAAGCAAACCTATCTCTGTCAACAACATAAGACTTCCAAAACAACTGTACGAAGTGCTGCATTGACAACCTGTAACCCACAAAGCAATCCTGAGGTTGAAACGACTCAGAAATCATACATGGTAAATGAGGACATCTGGTTTCCGAAAAGTCATACAAGCTCTGAACTGATCTCTACCCTGTTTCTTAAATTAAAAAGTGACAAATATGAGGCTGTATTCCCCAAATGTCTCAACAAATGAAAATGATTTGTAAAAATGTTACATGGAAAAAATACGAGAGACAATACACATACTTCTGTAAAACAAGAAAATCTTAAATAAATAAATAAATAAATAAATAAATAAATAAATAAATAAGAAAGAAAGAAAGAAAGAGAGAGAGAGAGAGAGATCATTACAAGATGCTAGATGGCATATTAAAAGGTGCTAGGTGGGTAAGAGATAGGATGATATTTCCTATCCAACATGCCTTTTCACCCATCATTTTTAATTTTTGTTGTTTCTTGCATTTCTTTCTCCCATTCAATGAGGTGGATGAGGTTAGGAAAAAGTCTTTCTTTTTGTGTATAAAATTTGGTGCCCTTTGACCAAGCAGTAAACGTTTTTTATATGATTACTCTCAAAAAAATAAAAAAAATTATCAGTGGCTTGTTTCATCTTATTGTATATTTATTAATAAGAGATGTTTTCATTAGCCTATTGTTTATATAACTATTTACATGTTGTTCTGCCTTGTAAATGCTCGTGAATTATGTAAACTTTTTGAAGTTGTAAGCTGCTTTGAGCATGATCTATGATGAAAAAACAGCATACAAATAAACAATGATGACACATGAAAAAAATATGAGGCTGTAGTGGGTGGCATGGTAGTGCTGCTCACCTGGCCCCCCACAGCTGAGTTGCAGCTTGTGGCGTTTGCCTCCTAGGTGGGTCATAAGGAAAGGGTTAAATGAGTGTGAAGTGGAAACTGATAGGAGGAGTTAGAGTTAGAGTTAGAGTTAGAGTGGTTGAAAAGTGAGTTGAGAGTTGGGAGTTGGAGAAGGAAGAGGGAGGAATAGTCTGTGGGTTGGTTGAGTTGTGTGGTGAGAGAGTGAGAGGAATTGTTAGGTGGAGTCAGATAGTTAGTTGGGATAATCAGGTTGAAGTTGTTAGGAACGAATAGGACAGTTAAGGAAATAAGATTAAGAAACTGACAAGAAAAATTAACTGAAACCATAAGCTTGTTCATGCCTATAAATAAACTTGATTATTTGTTAATGTTAACAACTGACTGGACTCTGTGTGAGAGAACCGGGTTGGTGGCAGCGAAGAAAGCAATTACAGTGGTGGCACAGGGTAAATAGACTGTCAAACGTCCGGGGACCCTGTGTGATCGCTACACAGCTGTTTGCCCAGAAGGTGAGGGAGAGGGGCAAGGTGGCACAAAGGTTGGTGCAGTGCGGAGCCAATCTGCCACACCAAGCGGTGCATTTGTACCACACCAACCTCTCCAGCTGGCAAGCAGCAGTGACTCCACTGTCAGGAGGTCCATCCCACCACGCTGTCTGTTACTGGTGCAGGGTGCCACATAAGAGTTCTCCCACACTTCATGGTATCTTTCTGTTTTCAGGACGTCGTACAGACTCCTAGTTATGCAGGGCAGGGAACAAGAGTAATTGCAATGCAGACAGGACTTCCAAGCAACTTGCTGCCGATCGTTATTATAGAGCAGACATAGTAAATTATTCACATCCACATATCACCTGCACAATGCTCTTCGTCACTGTCTGCCTGCCACGGCGCAATTCATTGGCCTCTTTCTCCACAAAACACAGTGGCACTTTCCCAATAAGAATCTGAGAGCGATTGTTCTCTGGAAAGGATACTTCAAGGCCTAAGTCCTCCAGACTTTTTTGGCAGCACCTAGAAATTAAAATGGAAGCACAAGATTCTGAACTGGAAGATCAGCACTGGATATTCCTTTCCACCCAGTTCACAAACTCCCAAACCACAATTACTGCACTTTCTTAAAAAGAAACACAGTATAATCAAGGATCAGCACAATCATTTGCCGATATACTTTCTTTACAAAAAAAGAAAAGAAAAGAAAAGAGAGAAATCATTCTATGGAGGAGCAGAGTTTCTGTTATAGAGCACTACTCATTGTTCAGTTCAGGAAAAAAAGTTTATGATTAAACAGCAAATGAACTTGTATTTGAACCTATCTTTTTAGATTGTGAATTTTATTATGATTTATGGTCAAAACATACCCTCTTACACCACAGCCAAATAAATGTTTATTCAGAAGTAAGTTGCTTATTTCCAGGTCAGTGGATATAGTACGGTTTCTTTAAAGTTTGAATATTATTTATTTGTATAGCTGAAGATTAAAAATGTAAAACAGAATAAAAGCAGAACAGAATACATTACACAGTTAAAATAAATATTAAAACCAAACTTTCTGTCAGATAGGAGTTTTCTCCATTGAAGAATTTAGATTATCATACCCACAAACTTTTCTCCTTAAAATTGCCGATTTAAAGGCAAAACAAGCCACTTTTTCAGAAGTGTTGGGGGGCCTGTATCCTAATAAAGTTTAATCTAATAGCCAATTGATCTCCAACTGGGAGATTTAAATACTTGAACAAGACTGCTCTTCAGTCCTTGGAGATTGAGCAAACAAATCTTTTTCACTTCCAACCAATGTAACTTGGAACTTCATAATCCGTCTACCACAGAAGAGGAACAACTCAGAGAAGGAGATACTCATTCAGCTTCAATATCACCTTTACAATACCAGCTACATTGGCTGCCGGTGTGTGTCCAGGCCTAATTTAAGGTGCTGGTCTGTCTTATCCTTGTGAATCTGTGTTATTCTTGGTTTTAGAAATAATTGATTTTTGATAACTTGTAGTTTTTATTGTTGTAAGCTGCTTTGGATGGGCTTAAAACAGAAAAAGTTGCATGTATTTTAAAACAGAAAGCACAACCAATTCACAGTCTGGCTAATACCAACCATAAGAGTCTCCTCTGCTCCTCTGTAATCTCAATCTCCAATGGGGGGCAAACAGTGGAGGCTAGCAATTTCTTCTTGCCCAATTTTTCTGGTTGCTTCTCATAGGAATCTGAGAACAACAAATGCACTGTTATCTATATTATATATAAGAAATGTACCTTACTGCCTCATCCTACAGCCCTATGTTTTAGAATGCAACATGCATGCAGTTTGAAGTAACATAGTACAGTATTTTCTTCAGCAGTGGACGGGGGACCTATAATATTAAGAACTGAATATTCTCTATTTTCAACCACAAGATTGTTCATGAGACATGAGGATTCCCAGCCAGTATCAACCATGGCCATCCAAATAGGTAACAATTATAATTTCCTTTAATGCACGACCCACCCAAAAAATAGCCAAGCAAGCTGTTACAAGTATAGTGACTCCATTTAAATCCTTTAGCAAACACTTTTTGCAGTCCCAAGGGCTTTTCACATTCTTGAGCAATTTTCGCTGCCAGGCTACAACCAGAAAAGTTTCTCTTGGACTCTTCCCTGTAGAAAATTCATAACTCTTGTTGACAAGGAGGTCAATGAACTGTTATAGGCACAATGGACTGCTGCTGTGTTCTACTGAGTTGTGGCCAGAATCTCATGAGGCTTGAAAAATACACATCCCATGTTGGACAGAGGAGATTATTCACAATTAGCTAAAAATATGGGATGTAAAGAAAAATCAAAAGAAGCCAACGTTGGGGATGCTAGTTCTCACAATGAAACTGATCCTATATTTTCATTCCCTACAATTAACTGACATACATCACAACAAATCTAATACAGATTTGCATCAGAAAAGGAAGAAAGCTGCTTTTTTTTTAACCACCTGTAACTATACCTGTAATAAGTTGCTCTAGGCGGATACGCTCATGGGCTGCATGCTGATCCACCAGCACTAAGAGATTTCCACCTAGATCAAAAGCATCATAAAAAATTCAGCATATAAACTTGTGCTACTATTTTCTTTTGATCTCATCTCATCCAATAGAATAAATAGAAGTTTTCTGAGCATATGCTGGAAATGTTAAAAAAGAAAGAAAGAGGGGATATTATCTTATATGTCATGCAGCAAAAAAGTATCGGAGAAGAAGATAAAATGCATAATAGTTTCTGTTATTGTTTAAGAGATTCTTTTAAATCCCATTTTTGAAAAACTAAATTATGTCAAAGGCTTGGTATGGGGAAAACGTCCCACCAAGGAAGTAACTTCTTACATACAAGCTGTGGCAATAATATTGTGTGCAAAGGATTGGAGATAACAAAGAATACTGAAAGTAAAAGAATAGCTAAAAAATGTTTAGATTGGGCATTAATGGAAAACCTGTTATATTACTTTCAAGCACTAGAAAAAAGAAAATTGCAGTATTTTTACACATTACTTCCCCAGTCAAAGAGCGATCTTAAGAGGTTTTAAAGTGTTAATATTGTATAGTCTACTCTCGATGCAAGGTTAAATAGGTTCTCTTTTGATATGTTCTACAGATGAATTCAATAAAAGTCTATTCTACACACTAATTTATGAATTAGCAATCATTATTTGAATCTACATCATATCATTAAGATATTTTGCAGATTTGTCCTATTGACCAGGGGTTGGGAACCTCCAGCATGCAGACCAATCCTGGCCCACAAGGGGGATCCAATTTGGCCCACAAGACCATCTTCCCCAGGTCACCCCCATTGGGCCATCAACTGACAACATTGGTGACATCAACTGAGAGGCTGGATGATGGAGTTTAGTCTTGTACTGCCTGTGTGCCCCATTCCCAACACGGAACAGGATCGTGCAGCCAAGGGAACAGCATTTAATCTCTGCTCTTCAACCGAGGAGTAGAGATTAAAGTCTTCTCAAAAGCAACATGGCCCAGGATGCCAGCTTAGAAATGCCATTACTGGCTCAATATGAAAAGAGTTATGTCATTGTCCCGGGTAAAGCCAAGTTCTACAAAAGCTGCAAAACCCCATTACTCAGAGGAAGTAGCATTCTTACCTGTGTCTTCATTCTCATCAGCCATAGTATTTATTAAACAGGCAATAAATTTATTGTCCACTTGATTAAGAACCTGTAACACATTCAGTTGACTATTCATTAAAACTTGCAAATAAATCTATAATAACTGTATAATAATTCAACAAAGATGGGACGCGGGTGGCGCTGTGGGTTAAACCACAGAGCCTAGGACTTGCCGATCAGAAGGTCGGCGGTTCGAATCCCCGCGACGGGATGAGCTCCTGATGCTCGGTCCCTGCTCCTGCCAACCTAGCAGTTCGAAAGCACATCAAAGTGCAAGTAGATAAATAGGTACTGTTCTGGCGAGAAGGTAAACGGTGTTTCCATGCGCTGCTCTGGTTTGCCAGAAGCGGCTTAGTCATGCTGGCCACATGACCCGGAAGCTGTATGCCGGCTTCCTCGGCCAATAAAGCAAGATGAGCGCCGCAACCCCAGAGTTGGCCATGACCGGACCTAATGGTCAGGGGTCTCTTTTTAATTCAACAAAAATATTTCACTAGTTCAACAATTTGTTGACATACACCAATAAAACATTCTTTGCTAAAAACAGCTATTAACTACTGCACTGTCTGTATCTTTCCAACTCAAAAGAAATGTTTTGTGTAAATTGTTAGCATATTTACCTGCACTGAATCAATCATCTTCTTGGTGAACCTATATGGGTACAGGATGTTATGGATTTTCACAGCAAGAGTATCAGCTTGCCCACTGCTCACATTAAGAGCAACCTATAAAACATATAATCAAAATTAACTTATTAGGATGTCCGCTGGAACAACAAATATCAGAACTCAAAATCATATGAACAATTGTTTTTAAACAATGTTCTTCGTAACAGAACTCGAAGTCCCATTCAAATAGTATTGACATGGGTGTTTCCCACACCATCTTGCAAACCTCTGTGGGATGCTAAATAAAGTTGTAACATCAGCAGTGTGCAGTCCTTCTGATCAAGATAAGTGGTTTTTTGCAGCAATCTTACCCAAAATATCTCAAACTGATATTTGAGAAGCGATGTGGTCACCCACTATAGTATCAGCATTTTGTTGTATTTGGAGTGGATGCAACGAGCTAGTAAAACTATCACCCACTATTGTTGTCACCTTACACAGATGCTTAATGTCTACATCAGTTTGAGATGATAATGATAATGATGGAAGCTATCCCTTACTGGACTGAAGCTTGCAGCTGATGTTATTTTTTAAAAGGCAACAGCAGAAGGTTTGCTACTTTGACTTGACTACTGCCAAGTTAAAATATGAATATAACCTAATGGGCATAGTATATACCATATTTTTCGCTCTATAACACGCTCCCAACCATAACACGCACATAGTTTTTAGAGGAGGAAAACAAGAAAAAAAAATTCTAAACGAAACAGTGGATGTATGATTTTTGTGGTTCATGCTGTGGCCACAGACATGTGATCTGACGGTGAGTTTGGGGTAGCCCAATGCAAAAATCCTGAGGATCCATGTGGACCCGTGCTTTGTAACCACGTTTTTGCACCACTGCGGCCCCAGGCAACAGTGGGTGCATGATTTTTTTGGTGCAAGATGTAGCCATGGACATGCTATGTGATCTGATGGTGAATTTGGGGTGACCCAGTGCAAAAATCCTGAGGATCCGTGTGGATCCGTGCTTTGTAATCACGTTTTAAGTGGGGAGGGAAGGAAAAGCACTCAAGGGACGAGGAACACGCGCGGGGTGTGTGGAGAAGGATGCTGTTAATAATGCAGAAGAGGGGTATAAGAGGAGAAGGCTCTTATAAGAGGAGTGGGGAGGAGAGAGCCTGCTTGCGAAAAACTTTGCTGCTATTTCGCGAGTGGGGAGGAGAGAGAGACAGAGAGCCTGCTTGCTTTAAAGGAGCCAACCTCTCCCACTTTCCTCCTTTAAAGCAAGCAGGCTCTCTGTCTCTGTCTCTCTCTCTCCTCCCCACTCAGCGGCTCTTCTCCTGCTTTGCTGTTTCAAAGCGAGCCACAGAGGAGGGAAGGAAGGGGAAGGAAGGGAAACCATGGATCCTCTGCTCACGACTGCAGCAGATCCCCCCGCCATCTGTAGGCATTCGCTCCATAACACGCACAGACATTTCCCCTTACTTTCTAGGAGGAAAAAAGTGAGTGTTATGGTGCGAAAAATACGGTACTTTCCATCACTGACCAACTCCTTCTATATATTTACTTGAAAGAAGTTTCCTTGAAGCTCAGTTGGACTCAGTTTCAAATAAATACGTTTATTCTAAAGATAGCCATATCCCTCATGAGTAAAGAAACTTAATTTAAATGAGCAGTAAATGCAATAGATAATACTATAGATTCCCTATCACATTATAGAATCCAGTTAGTCCTACAAGAATAATCACATTGCACTATTTACATTGCCAGAGATAACTGAAAACTGTGCTATAAACCATTTAGCTTATAACTAGGGCACAGTGCTTTATCCTCAAGTCAAGATTGTTGTTTTGGTAATCTAAGCAGGGCCTATAAAAGCAATTTGGCTTCCAAATGAAACAGGATAAGCTTTTGGAAAAGTTTGAACAAAAATACCACCAATTTCCAAATTGCATGAAGGACTTGTAGACTCAATAAGCATAAGAGGCATGAGTGATAAGTTTTTGGACAGTTCCATAAATCTATACAACAATTATTATCTCAGTCCAAAAATCACAATGCAACATAAAACAGAAGCAAATCCCAATAATTAATGGTGACGCAATTCCACCCACCTCTGGAAAGTGAGCAAACACAGGATTGTCCCATTCAGAAAACAAGGACTGGAGAGATTCTCCTTGCGTATCTAGAAGAAAATATATGCAAAGTACTGAAACTATGGGGGTTGGTTCATATTTTTTCCATCTACAAGTTATGATAATATCCAAGTAGAAAAAGCACACTGCCCATTATGACATTTGAAATTTTATTTTATCACAAGATTAGAAAACCACTTCACTGCACTATTTATATAGAAGGATACAAAGCAAAGTTTGTATCCCCAAATTGCTGCTTAAGTAGCTCTGTCACCTTTAGGTGTGATTGTTAAAGTGTCAGGATCTTCCTCCAGTGTGTGTTTTAGTACAACAATCTGCCCTGCCTTGAAATGTTAAAGAGGGCTTGAAGTAAGTTGCTCATTCCTACTAGAGAAAACACATACCAGAACAATGATTCACCTTTCCTTGATTCATAAAGATCTCAAAAATTAAATATGGTGTCATTTCCAGACGAGAACTAGGACAATCAGAAGAAAGGGATTAATTTTCCTCTTCAAATCACTGTTGTTTACATAGAAGTAGGCACTGCATGCTATCCACATTTTAATTGACTTTGACCCTTAAAAAAGTTATTTCCAATTCCACACGTCAAGTGATTCATACAAGTCCCATTGTTAAGAGACCTTGAATCACTCCAAGTTCCTGTTGGGACAGCTGGCAGAATTCTTTGGTTTGTTATTATTTAACATAGTACTCTATGTCCTGGCCTACCTCTGAAATCTTGGCTTGCTAAACTCCTCTCTTGCCGAGGTCTTGGAAGGAAGGGCACAATAAGCTCACTTCTAAATGGGTGGCATCTGCACTGAAACCCTAAATACCCAACGAAAGAATTACTTCTATAGATGTGCTTACAAGTGCTAGTCTACAAAAATGTCCACTTGCTGTTTTTTTATTATAAAAGGATCAATAGGTGATTAGCATAATACAAAACATTAAAGAATCACATTAATGCAACACTGTAATGATTTACTCAACATTTTATGAATTACGAAAGACACATCAGCAAGGAGACCTGCATATAAACTGTTCAGAAATAAAAGAACAGTGGTTTTCAGCAGGGAGTGGGGGGGGGGAGGAAGAAACTCCCAAGTGCTTGAAGGAAAATTCATTCCAGGCCCAACATGTTTCAGGGGCATGTTTTGAACAGTTCTCATCAAGTGCATAAAAACACTAGTGACAATTCTTGTTCAGAGAATGTATTCCCTCTCCCTTGAAGGACTGTTCCAAAAGGTGTTGAGACTGAAATAAATATTTTTTTCAAACACCTGGACTTTCTTCCTCCCTCTCCCCCTACTGCCTATCCTGCTACAGGTGGTTACATGGTTTTGTGCTTATAGAATCACAGAACTGAAGGGGGTCATCTCGCCCAACCTCCTGCAATGCAGGAATCACAACTAAATAATCCCTGACAATAAGCAAACCTGAAAAAACACTGTGAACTTACCACTCTCCATGACAACGTTTACAGCCACTGTGCTTATATCTTTAGTACATATAGCCTGAGGTTCCTCGCTGGGAGCAGTATAGGTGCTCAGTCCACTCAGTTTGTTGATGTATACCATCCTACCCAACGAAGCATCAAACTGCTGAAACCATTCAGAATGATGCAGCTGTGGCTCTTCCTCCTCAGCTGCACTTGAGTCATCTGCAGCATCCTCCGTATTGCCAGTCAAGTTCACATTTTGCAGTTCAGAGGCTTTCCCAGCTTGCTTTATAAATCCATCCACAATGCCTGTATTTTCACAGGAGCCTTCAGAATCAGCCTTTTTGTTGGACAAAGCTAAACTTCTGTTTGGGGAAACTGCATATTCCCCATCAGTGTCAATGAAACAATGGCTAACAGTATCTTCCACGTTCCCAGGTCTTGTGCTAGAGATTCCTACAGGGTCATCCTGCTCATCAGAGGCTGAAGCAAAAGAAAAACTCTCTGCTCCTGTTTTTCTTGGGGAAATTTGAGGTATTTGGCAAGCACTCTGCAAAAGATTATTTTGAGATAGGTGGTCATGTCTGACTTCATCTTTTGGGCTTGAATGTGCTTGGGATTGTTCTGAAGTATGCCCTAGAGGTTCTGCAGTTAAAGTTTCTATAAGGCAGTCCTTCATTCTAGATACTTTAGAGGCAAGTGTTCCTGTGAAGTTAGTGTCAGAAAGAGGTTTATTTTTTATCTGAGAGTATTCCGTCAGTGTCAGAGGACTCTCCCTTATATGAACAGCTTCTCCATGTAATAGGCTTTCTTTTATGGAGTGCTGAGATCTTTCTAAAGAAAAAAGGCAATCATGACCACTGTTATTAGACACAAAATGTTCCTTAGTTGGAATTTCACAAGTACTAGAGTTCTGAAAATTTGTATTCTCATTAGTGGGATACCTGCCACAGGCTGGCCTTTTAACCTCACTCTTTTCCGCATCAGTTGTTGGTGTACTCTTTACGTTCCCATAATGTCTTCTGAATCGATCTAATGACCCCAGCTTTGGATGCAAGCTTAGTTTTGTAAAGCCACAGGATCTAGGCCTAACTGAAGGATCAATCATTTCCCTAGTCCGAGTTGCACTGTCTAGATGATGAACAGGACCTGAAGGTGCCTTATAAATAAATTCTTTGCCATGTGATGTTACAAAGTCAACACTATCATGTGGAGGAAAAGAAACTACCTCATTCTTTTGACCTGACATGTTCTTCTTCCTCACACATTTGTTTCCAATGGCAGCATTGGTCCTCACGTTTTCTTCAGCATTTGGAGTTTTCTCTGAAAACTCTAGCTTTTTTCCAAATATATCCTTGGCACTTATTGGACCCAGTTGTGTCTGTCTGTCTAATGAACTGTTAATTTCTGTTGTTTTGTGAGGTGGCAAATTTTGCATCAGATGTGTTATAAGGCCTGTGGAACACAACTTAATTTTTTTCCTTCCCATTACCACTTCTCCATTGACATTTGATCCTGCAGACGGTTCCCTACCTGTCACTGGCTTATATTTTCCTATCAATCCGTGTCCAAGAAGAGATTCACCTTCAAACTCATTAACATCTTCCATAGCTTCAATATGTCTCAGAGTGACAGTGCTGGGGTTACTTTCCTGAAGGGCTCTGTCTTGTTGCCTATTTGCACAGTTATCATGTTTCTCAGTACAACATGAAGTAGAAGCATACTTGTCTATTTCTAAAGCAACTGTCCTGTCCTGTTCGCCGATTTCTTCTGGACACTTGGAATTAATTGGCTCAACAGGGAGATTATCAGAAATGTTTGATTCTGGGTGTAGGTTACCCAACTTTGGCAAGCTGGGAATTGTGCCATTTTTGTCAGGCAGAAGATTCTTCACATTACTGCTACTCAGATCATGAACAGGTCCAGTGCTAGTCAAATCTGAGCCAGCATCTATTCCCTCCAAATTGTTAGTTGGTGCTGTGTGGTCTGATGTCTTATTTTCATGAATTAATTTCCTTTTGACAGACTTTGACTGCAGATTAAACATTTCATAAGAATCCACAATATTATCAGAAGCTCTCTTGAAACTCTCCTGCAAGTCCTTCTCCTCAAGGAGAGATGGGTGTAAATCTACAGTTTTAACTAAACAAAAGTCATTGTTTTCATTAAATTCCTTAACGTCTTCACCACACAGCTCAATAAATAAATGTTCTCGCTTTAAAAAATATTTTACTCCTTCCTCAATGCAATCTAGGAGAGCATTCCAGTTGTGAAACTCTATTAGAGTTTTTGCAGGTTCCAAACACACATCATACGCATCATATGGACATTTCACATTGATAATAAAGACTCCATAGAGCTCTGGGCCAGAGCGCTGACGAGCAGGACTTGAAGACCCACTTTTTGTCTTACATATAATGCTTTGTTTTCTTAATAAAAAGTCAATAAGTTTATGCAATCTTGTTTTTAATACCAATCTATTATTCACATATAGAAACTGAATATTCTTATTGTAATGCCCTTCAGAACTGATAAAACCACTTATTTCGAATACTGCAGATTTATAATTTATTTCTCGTAATTTCTGGGATCTACCTAGATCATAAATCTGAGAAAACCGAGATCGTGTATCTTTTGTCTTTGGTAACTGAAGCACCATTGAACAGGAAGCATCATTCCTTAAAGAAAATGAGATGGAGGGATGAATAAGTGAAAGAGCCTCTACTTTATGCCTCACTCTCTCAAATTCCAATCTGGAATCCATGCACTTTCTTCTCACAGGTAATTGGTGGAATAAATTGTATGCAGTCACTGTTGTTCCAGCACTTGGTCTATTCAATTCTGTTTCAGAGACTTCCAGGCCTTTTCCATTGTGAAAAAGTTTCAGGAAGGTTTTTGCTACCTTATTTGTCTTGGATGATATTTCCAATATACTGGCCATGTTTGCTATGCTTGCCAAAGCTTCTCCACGGAAGCCATAAAACTTTAGATTTTCTAGGTCTTCCACTGAGTAGCATTTACTGGTAAAATACCTATTTCCCACTTTGTTGAGGTCATCTCTTCCCATCCCACTGCCATTATCCACCACCTGGACTTTAAAAGTTTCCATATCCAATCGGACAGCCACACATGTTGCTTTAGCATCTATGCTGTTAAGGACAAGCTCCTCAACACACTGGCCTAGTGAGTTGATGGCCACTCCAGACCGCAAGCTGGTTTGCACTTCTTCAGCCAAGCATTTGATCATCACAAAAGTGGAAGGATGAAAACCTCAGGAGACTGGATATGTACTGCCACTTTCTTTGAATCCCCTATAAGAAAATAGAGTGAAAACAACCAAAAGCTTAATAGATATATTTAGCCAGACTCCTCATAAACTCCTTAACATTTCCCTAGTTTGTTTCCATGGTCATTCTTGTTGCCTTACAGCACAATCCTATATTTGCCTACTCATAAGTAAGCCTCATAGAATCAAATAGTGCTTAGTCCCCAGTTTGCAGCATTTGTCAACAAAATTCAGTTTTCATTTTAGAAAAGTTCAGCAATTGCAGAATAGCTCCATTTGTTTCCAAGTTGATTCAACACTTCTTTATGTTTTGTCCAAACCATATGAACATGCACATATACACAAAATCCAAGGCCATCAATGCCAAAGCTAAATTATGACAAATAGCTGATTTTTGGTGAATTCAACATGTGGTTTCACAAGTTGAAAACAACACACATATACACACAGGATTGTGTCAGCTTAATATGAGTGAAATTGAGCATAACTGTTGGACACTAATGCAGAGTGCCATAATTTAGCTGGCACACAGATGGTAATAAGTGAAGATACACAAACATTGTGCTTATTACAAATGTTCTAGATGGGGGCTTAATATTGTAAATGGGGCATTAGCAACATTTTTAACCTACTGGATTTTCCACAGAAAGGGTAAATCTAGGGAAAAAATATGCTCTGGTATTTTCATGCGAATAACATTACATGGATGCTGCAAAAATAAATAAAAAAAAGAGAACTGATTCCACAATAAACACTTATCTGGAAGCACCCAAAAACTGTACAGTCCATTCAGACTAGTTACACATGGAAAGAAGCTAGTGTGGTGCTGGCTTTGAGAGGATGCAGAAAGTTAAAAAATGAAAAAGGAAGCACCAACTAGCCACCGCTTCCTTTGCTTTTTGGTTACTGCATTGCTTGGACCAGTATTTGCAGAGCAGGTATAGAGTCATTGTTAAAATACTGGCTGAAGCACAAGTTCAAAACTATCCTCAGTTTTGACACTCACTTAGGAGATCTTGGGCCAGTCAGCCACTCTCAGTCTATCCCATTTCATGGGACTGCTATTGTGCCAACCAGGGTTTGAGAAATAAAATACAGTAAATGAGTACCTAGAAAGATTTGAATAAAGCAAACGCACTTTTAAAATACAATTAAAACCCCTTATGAAGCGATTCCAGCTGAAGAGGGGAAAGGGGGGAGGATATATACCCGCCTCTTTGCCTCAACTAAAGCAAGACTTTCGGGTGACCAAAGCTGGAGAGAAAAGCAGGTGCTCCGGACTTTATAAAGACAAAGTAGAAAGCGGTTGGTCTGCCCCGGGTAAACCACTGGCCGGACTCTGTCTCCTCCCTCCTTGCATCCCAGGCGTGCTCGCAACAGACCCGCTTCTCTTCCTCGCTCCGCCTCCCGCAACCGGACAAGGCACCAATCCACATCCGTGGCAGCCAAATCGACTTGCATCTCCCGCCGCCTCAGCTGGTGAAATTAACTGTCAGACACCACCTGAAAACTGAGGAGGGAGGCCTGTCGTCGTCGTTGTTGTTGCTGCTCAACAGCCACCGGCGAAAGCATCGGGACACCGATTCCTAGCGTACAGAAACACGTTGCAATGCACCCTGGGTATTGTAGTCTTTTCGAAACTCATTCGCCAGCCCCGCTGGTAGGATCCTTTGTGTTTGCCGCACAAAGTCTGTGTTGGACGTCTCTGGGGCGCTCCTAATGAAGGGCCGATAAGTCACCCCTACAAAAGCGGCGTGGAATAAGTAGCAGCAAAAGAAATCTCTGTAGGCAAGGGAGCGAAGGAACTCAGAAAATTTGTTTCTAGCGCTGTGCACAATTGCATTCTTTCCATCCGATGAACTGGGCTCTAAGCCATGAAAGCTGATAACATAATAAAATTTATTAGCCTTTAAAGTGCAATGATAGTGTTTTAGCTGAACAGACTAATACAGCTGCCTCTATGAAAATTATTCAGAGGCCAAGGCAAATCAGGGGATGAATGTTGGGTTTGAAACACACAGGTTGGAGCCTTTTTTGTGCTCTTTAAATTTGTCAGATCTGAGCATTAGCTATATAGCCTTCTCAATGCAGTACAGACTGCATACACATGAAGTGTTTGTAAACCAGTTTTATATGGATAGGCTCAACTGTTAAGAATATAAGAGCCTTGCTGGATCAGGCCAAAGGCCTGTCTAGTCAAGTAACCAGTGTGGCCAAGCACATACCAATGGGAAGCCTACAAGTGAGAAGTGAATGCAACAGCACTCTTCCCATATGTGATTCCCAGCAACAGGCATTCAGAGACATGCAGCCTCCAATAGTGGAGGTAGATAATAGACTTCATGGCTAGTAAGTAGCCTTTGATTATCCTTTCCTCCAGGGATCATTCATTCCACCAGTTTTGCCAAAGGCCCAGCTCCATCATGCACCTCCTACCCCTGAACTATGCAAGCTTGTCATTATAAAAATAACTGTTTTAAAAACTAGTGCCTGAGTTTGATGTGTTTTCCCCTCTTCCCTCCTTGTCCCTTTTCCCTTATGTGTTGTGGCTTTTTAGATTGTAGGCAGAGGTGAATTTTGGGCAGTGCAATCGGTTCCATCACACTGGAGGGCACTGCAGGGCGAATTTTGGGCAGTGCAATCGGTTCCATCGCACTGGAGGGCGCTGCAGGGCTTTGTAACTATAACATAGTGAATTGAGCAGAACCAAAGGTGAGAGGCTGAGGTGGTGCCAGATTTTGGCCTTGCACAGGGTGCCACTGACATTTTAAAGACCAAAGTCTGCCATTGATGTAAGCCTGTGGACAGGGACTGTCCTGTTTTAATTGATTGTATGTAAAGCCACTCTGGGAGCCTTGTTGATTTAAGAGCAGGGTACAAATGCTCTAAACTTTTTTTGGCATCTGCCTGTCTCAAGAGACAATGGAGTGCACCTCCAGGGGGTGATGTTAAATAAATTAATAAACAAACCTAAGCATACACTTTATTAACAATTCTTAACACATCAAGTTCTTAGGACATTCAGTGTAACCAATGTAATCACAATGTAAATAAATAATTTAAATATATAGTTAAAAGTGAATAAATCTGCACATAAACAATTAATATAAAAACTAAAGGGAGCGCTTTCTTCCCAATGAGCTTACTGCTCTTACTATAAATATAGTACTTTCCCCCTGGGGCACTATTATTTGACAATACAAAAGTCACTATGCTCTAAACGAGCAATCTTCTTCTCATTGCGGAATTCAGCTCTGTCGATGCGGGACTTGGGGCTTCCTGTCTTCTGAAGCCATTCTTGAAGTTGTCGCACCTTGACAGTAGGACCTTGGATTTGGCCTTGCACAGTGCCATAGTCAGTATTCTGCACCCAGCCAACGACACCCAACTTCTTTCCTTCAGTCTAAAAAAATATATAAAGATGCAATTTATATGCTGGAAAAAGAGGTAATAATACACTGCCTTGTGGGACATATTTGAGAGAAGGAAAGGCTAAGGAGTAAACACTATACAAATCCAGAGTGGAGTCCCTAAGACAGTCGGATGGCGCCTTGTACACGCCTTCCGGCAGCTCTGGCAGCCATGTTGGTGTGAAACATATTGCTTTCCTTTCCTTTAGACCACACCAACAAGGCCAAAAGGATGTCTTTTTGTCTAGGCAGCCCAGGTCCTCCATATACACTGCCCAGGCTTGCGCCCCAGGGAGGTCACTTCAGTGCTGCTAACACAGCAAAAACAACACAGGAGGCAGCAGTTATGAGTTACTGGTACTGTAATTCTTCAGCAGTTTGGCTTCACCTCCGGAGCAGCATTCCGTTGTCAACATATACAGTGGTACCTCGGGTTAAGTACTTAATTCGTTCCGGAGGTCCGTTCTTAACCTGAAACTGTTCTTAACCTGAAGCACCACTTTAGCTAATGGGGCCTCCTGCTGCCGCCGCACCACCAGAGCATGATTTCTGTTCTCATCCTGAAGCAAAGTTCTTAACCCGAGGTAATATTTCTGGGTTAGTGGAGTCTGTAACCTGAAGTGTATGTAACCTGAAGCGTATGTAACCCGAGGTACTACTATATATGCAGACAAACACACAAACACACAATGTAATTAGTCTGAATAGAAAGAAACTACAGAATATATTTGCATATCAACCAATATCAAAGAAGAAAGAAATAGCCACTGCTTACAATCCAGGCCTTTTGGAAATACAAACTGAGGATAAGTGTGGTTTACTCTTAAATACGGTAAATGGACGGGAGATAGGACTGTAGCCTGAGCTTAAAACACAGCTAGATATAGATACATACACTACTTGGCCGCAACTGTATCTCAAAGAGGCAGTAGGAATGCACTGGATGCGGGAGTGTATACACAACTTAAGTTGCCCAAGCAAAGCTTCTAAAGCGCTCATAATGCTCACGCTTCCCCCCCCCCCCCCACTATGCCTGTGTGGGAGCGCTGGGGAGGCGACCGGAGAAGTCACACACCACCTTCCCTTTGCCTACCCCAGGGAAACCTCAGACTAGAGCACACCCACCTGTGTGTTTTTGCGGAAAAACACCCCTTGGACTTTCCCGAACACTTCGTAGTCCACTGAAATGAGGCCGTCTCCCTCCGCCATGGCTGCTGGCGCCTGGACCAAAAGCAGAAATGCGATTAGGCAGAAAAGGAGACGCCGAGGGTCAGGGTCCCATAGTGCCCACCCCTGCAAATGCTGGGAGAAGACGACGGTAATCTCCGCAACCTCCGACGAAGGAGCCATGGTTGTGGCGGCGGCGGCGCCTACTTGGCCCAGCCACTCTCCCAGGGGGAGAGGACCGCCTCCCACTCCGCGTCCTGCTCCATATTAGGGAGGGCAGAGGGCGAAGGGGCGCGGCGGGGTCAGGGCCGCCCGTCATTTGCATCCCCTTGGCTACAGAAGAGGGAAGGAGAGACCTGCCGATTCAGGAGCCTCTCGGCGCGTTATATCTAAGAGCGCGAAGCTGCCGCCAGGCTCGTCGCCAAGGAGCGGAGCCGGTCTCCGAGGTCCCAGCCAGGGGCACCTGGGCGGCACCAACCGCCACTAACGGCTCGCCTTACCATGGAGCTGCCCTCGGCCCAGGTTACTAGAAGGGCCTCAGAACATGGAGCGGAAGTGGAGACGGTCGTCAAGGAACGAGACCGGGCGTCTCTTTCTCTAACCTTCCCCTCCCCCCGCCCTTTTCATGCTGGAACGGCAAATAAGCTCGAACCATAGAGAGGGGACGACCATTTCCCTTAAAAATAAATAAAAATAAGTCAACGCACAGAGATAGACAGACCCTAAAGATGCAGACAGGAAACAGGGAGGACGGAGCCGGATGTAGCACGCGGGCGCTCGTTGCTAAGCAACGGTGGTAAACAGCTGCCCTGAGGATCGGAGGCTGCGGTAAGAAGAGGCAGATGAAAATAGGCTTGGCTTGGCTTGAGGGGCTGGGGACGAGTGTCTGGAGCAGCCAGGCATGCTCTGCGAGGGCGGGCGAGCAGGCAGGCCTTGCGGAGCGCGGGGGTCCAAGTTACCCTGGAGACTGAACAGGTGGGTGTGGGTGTCCCCTCTTGGCTTCATCCCATTTCTCGGTGGAAGATGTTTGTTTGGCTTCTGTTGCCCCGCGTAGAACTGACCAGGCAGTCGCTTGGAGCGAGCGGTAACAGGACGCTGGGTTGAAATCTTTTAATTCTGCAACTAACTGGCAGTCTTGTTGAAGAATAAGGGGTGGGGGTGGGGTGGGGACCCTGTGGCCAGACACAAATTGTTGGTCTCCAACACCTGTCAGCCTTAGTCAGGATAGACAAGGGGAGACTCAGGGATGATGGAGGCTGGAGTGCAACATCTGGAGGGCCACTGGCACCCTTAACTTGAGGATGCAACCTCTATTAGTTTCATATAGGAATAGCTACCATGATTTAAAAGCATTATTTTGGCAGGTATCTTGCATCAGCTTTCTGAAAAATTGAGGCCCATCACTTGCCAACATCTGATGAAGCTTCTACTGTAGTCTAAACTGTTCAGTTACATTAAGGTTAGTGTACCTGTAATGAGCTATCAAACACCTGTCAGGCCACCTTCCCATTATTAGGAATTTTGCTGGTTCCATTAGGGTCAGTAGCTTCCATTAGAGTCAGTAGACCCTAAACACTGCCTTAGGTGTACACTATGTTACTGTCTTCTATTACATGAGAACTGTCATAGTGAATGAGAGCAATAGCATATCTAGTTAAATATCCTGTATTCTAGATGCTATACGTATAGTGTCAGCTGGATGCTATATATAGAAATTTATCCATTTTATTTAGTCTGCTGCCTTTGGTAGTCAAAACCTTTCATAAGCTTAGATTGGTGCGCCAGTTGAACAGATAGCTTGATCACAGTTGTCCATACCCTGATATAATCTAGGGTTGACGGATATGATACATTGCATGTGAGGTACTTTTGAGTACTGGTAATTTCAGTTGGTTCAGCATACTTTCTGATCATTTTGAACATATTTCAAGTGTATTTAAAAACTTCACTGGCTGCTCATCAATTTCTGAGTGCTGGTACTTATCTTGATACCCAAGTACCTGAAGGAAAACTTGCTACCATGTCAGCTTTCCTGTGCTTATCCTCTTTGGAGGCTCTCTTCTAGGTACCCTCACCATTTGAAGTAGGGAGGATGGATTGCATCAAGTTATGAAACACCCCCCCCCCCATTTATTAAAGTCTTTGTAAAAGGCTTTCTGTGCAGATATAATGGTTTGATCCCTCCCTCTGCCAGTCTATTTTAAGAGAGGAAAGGAAAGGACTGGAATACTTGATACACTGTTGACTTCTTGTCCCCTTTTCTACACCATTCCTGCTCCCTTAGGCCCTGATGTCAACACAGAAATTTCTAATGGCATAGGGTCCCCAAATTTGCCTGGTGCACTTACATTTGCACAGATTTAAGGATTCTGGATATTGTGCTGATACAATGTCAGGTCCTGATGCAATATTCTGTCATCCTCCCCATATGCCAGTGCTGTTTCCATCACTGAAAAGCAAGGCCCCCCTCTATATATCTATAAAGGCCCCCTAGAGCTGATGTGTACTTGCTTTCCCCTATTATAGTAGGGGAAAGGGACTCTAGCATGAGGGCCCCAATCATAGCATGTATGTAACTTGTTGCATTCCCCCAGGCTTTACTGGAAATGCTGAATGGCTCATTTGCAGCTGGCTGTGTGTTCACATATGGATCCAATGGCGGCCAATTCCAGCCTTCCTGCAACAAGCCAGGAAAGATGCCACCCTGAGGCTCTTAAAGAGCAGGTCCAGCTAGAACACCTGAGGAGTAATATCCAGCAGCAATTCCTGTGCAACAAAGATAAGAAGCTGGCAGATCTTCATATCCAAAAAGGGCGGAGCTCTTCTTGTTCTCAGCCTACAGAAACTAGTCAACTGATCTTGGAGAAGGCAGGTTTCTATTCTGCTGGCCCACGCAATTGGTACTTCAAGGGCCAGGCCAACAGTCTGCCCTCCCACTGGAGAACCAAACGGAGAGAAGGTGTGGACAGGTCATACCCTCTAAAACCAGTCTTTCCCCATACAGCTGGGAATGTTCACCTGCCCAGTTCTTGGCAAGTTGGGAGCCCACCAGCTAGAAAGACTCCTCCCATTAGCCCTAGCTCAGAGAAAAAAGGAAGGTCACATGCAGTCAAGACTCATCATGTTAGAGTGCCTTCTCCTTTTTCTGTAGAGCAATCCAAGAGAGCAGCTTCTCATTCCCGTAGGGCAGAGTCGGGCTACATTCAAAAACTGGAGGCTGCTGGGCGGAGCTTAGAGGAGGAGATCCAGCGAAAGGAGGCCCTGCTCAGGGAGAAGCTGAGGAGAACGGAAGAAGAGCTTCGAAGAATCCAGTGGGAGAGGCAGCAGGCTGAAGCAGAAGGAAGACGGCAGCGGGGAGGACTATGTATGCCTGAGAGGAAAGCAGCAGGTATTACTCAGGGCCATGTTTCCAGATCTGTAGCTCAAACGCGTGACTGTCAAAAGGTACATATTCCAGACAGCCCTGCTGTCTCAGTGGGGACTGCCCTGCCTCCCCAGGCACTCCACATGGAAAAGCTAAAAAAGCAAAGATTGGTGGCTAGCAACAGTAAAATTCGAGAGAATGTATCCCAGATTTCAGCCACTTCTAGTCCAGAACTGGCTTCCATACGTGACCAGGCTCCTTCCGCAGCAGCCTCATTGGGACAGGTTGACTGTGTGGCAGCAGAACCCTCATATACAGAGGCTCCAAGCAGTGTAGAGGATTGGGGAGAGTGCAATTTCTGTGGGCGAAAGCTTTATTGCTCCAGGTTGGAGAAGCACATAAGCATCTGCAGGAAGAATCATGGCTCCAAGAGAAAAGTGTTTGATTCAAGCAAGGCTAGAGCAAAAGGCACCGAATTAGAGACCTATTATCTATTGAAGGGTACAGACACCTCTCAGGTAATACATTTACTTACTTGTTATGCATACCCTGCTGTTCCTTTGGGTCTGTTTGGAACTTTTAGACAGTCACTGATCAGCCTGGGTCCTTTTTAGGTTTAATGATGTACCAGCATCATTTGCCATCATTCTCTGGTTTCCACTTTGATGTTCATTCTTTAATTCTTGGAGTTCCTTTCAAATCATGTGGAATTCCTAATAAATCTTGATGATCTCTAATATACCTCTAATTGCCCTTCATTTACTTCAATTCAGCCATGGGTAGGGTGACTGCTAGAAATTATACCAAACAAGAGCCCAATTTTACCTTCTTTCATCATACAAAAACGAGGTGTTGAGGATGTGAAAACAAATCTTCAAAATTATCAAATTAATTTTATGTAACAAGTCAAGTCACTCATAACTAACCTACAAATGTCACAGCTGCATGATAAGATTAAGATCAGGCTTAGAACGATCCTCTGAAATTAAGAATGAAGAAAATACTCATATTTAAAAGTATGGAACAGTCCAGTGGCATCAGAGTCCTTCTATTTTAGAGGGTCTGTTCAATTTCACCATCAGATTAAATCTGGTAATTTTACCCCTGTTTAAGAGATTTCATCTGCATTCCAGTTACAATGTTCAGATGATCTGAGCAGTGGCAATGATTTTGGTAGGAAACCTAGTGATATCATTCTGCAGTGGACCTGTGAGTTAGTGATATGACTTTTTAAAAGCAGCACGTGTTCTGTCCACCTAGCAGAACTTTGGTCTTCACATATGCTATGTAGTTCCATTTGCCTTATAGGGACCAAGAACCTGTTACATTAGAAATATCCTGCTATCTGGTATATGATAACTAAACTGTGTCCAGAACAAAAACAGTGGCAGGAAATATCAGAGTGTGAGCTAACAGGTTGTACTAATAGTTTCTCCCTTTCCCCCTTCTCACTGCAGAAAAAGAATTCCAGACAAAATTTTGAGGCTTCCAAGCAAAACAGTGAGCTATCTAAGCAAAGCAACTGGAGGCAGAAGCACGAATCGTTCATCAAGACATTGCGTAGGGCTCGTGAGCTGCAACGAGTAATCTCCAAAGGAGGGAAGGCATCAGACCTCCCCCCGGCCCCTGCTATGGAGAACCCAGACTACAAGTTATGCCCTTATTGCACCCGTCAGTTTGCACCTAAGGTGGCTGAGAGACACATTCCCAAGTGCAAGAACATTAAGAACAGACCCCCACCGCCACAGCAAAAGAAGCGCTGATAGTAGTGGGCCAAAGTGAGATCTGCAACTGGCATCATCACATTGAGGCTCCCTGCCATCTCCTTGTTTGATAGCACAGAGTAGCAGACAGCATTCCCAGTGCTGCAGTTTCATTTTATATATAAAATACAAAGGTGTGAAATCAGTGAGAAGCCCATAAACCATGAACAGATTATTAAACCCCATGTATTGCATATTAAGGTCCAGTGCTTTGTAAAATAGTTAGACCTAAGGTAGTGCTCTTACATCTGTGTTGCTGCTGTTGGCTGGTCCTCATTCCCTCCCCTTCACAGAACCCATGCACATTTGTCAGGAACATTAGGATTTCTGTCTGCCTCCTAGGACATGGGATTATGTGCTAGAAAGATACTACTGAGAATTATCAGAAGGAACTCCTACCTGTCTTGAGGTAATCTTCAACTTTGTAAGGCATCTGCTAAGTGGACTACCATTCTTGGTTTACATGTTCATACAAGAACAGAGAATTCTTAGCTCCCATAACTGAAATGAAGGTCTTAAACTACCCAGATGCTCAGCATTACGTAAAGCTCAAATCATAGAACTGTATTACTAATATAACTGCTGGGAAGGGGGTGATACCTACTTGGATACATTGCATGCTATCCATCTCATCTGGCCATTAAGTTTTCTTGCCTATCTACAAAGTCCAAATTTCTCTAAAGCTAAAAAAGAATGGCTATGGGGAATATGAGAATGGTGATTGTAAAATGGATTGATTACTTTAGCATGATTTGGCCACTGGATCCTACCTCTTTATGCAGTCATAAGCTCGGGGAGCGGGGAAGGAAAACTAGTTAGTTATTCAGGAGGTGGGCATTTGGACTAGCCATATCTTTGGTGTCAGGTTAGTGGCTGAGACATTTTGGGGGCTCACCAACTAGAGAGAGTGTTAGGCAAGCAAGGGGAACAAGTGCATTAAAAGCAGGGTGTGTATGCATTCATTGTCTCCCAGTGATGAACTAACGTCTGTAATAAAATATGTGGAATGTGGCAACTTGGAAAACATGGGGGAAATGTAATAATTGAACGTGGGAATGTATTACCTCCATCACAGCTTCTTCAGAGATACCAGCATTATTTTATGCAATGCAATACTTCAACAGATTATGTGGTTCATAAGCATTGCTATGGATGTCCGAAAGCTTCAAAATGCAAGTGTTGATTCACTTGTGAGAAATACTGATATGGCTTTAGAGATTGTAAGGACAAAACTAGTGGTGTGCATAAGCCCCTTTCATATCACCGGTCATAAAAAAGAGCAGCAAAGAGTACTGATGTGTTTAACTTTGTAAAAAAGTAGGACAAGGAATTCAGGAGAGTATCCCCACTGTAGGAGCTACTATAATGGAAATATGAAACAATTTTCAAAACACACTCCACATTTCTGTTACTAACAAAGTAAAAAAAAATGTTGAGGACAAACTGGTTTTCTCCATTGCACGCATGGCTATTGCCAACTCCCCTTGTTTGCTTTCTGCATGCTTTCAAAGGTGATGTTATCAAAGGTTTCCACTGCTTCTCCTGTACCAGCCAAAGGAAATTTTAAAATCCCTTCAAGAGGAATTAAAGAAAAACCCAGAACCCATTTTCCTTGAGTTACAACCATTTAGAGATTATCTCTTCAACAAAATAGTTTGCACTGTCTGCAGAACAGTAAGAAATATGCACTTGGAGAGATTCAGATTGTTTCAAAGGAGTTAAAAACAAGCAGATACCCCTCCCCCCCCAAAAAAAAAACCTTGCAGTGTACTCTATTATGCATGTGTGGCTAAGGAAGATGCCAAAGCCATAGAAGAGAGAGATGGCTCTACTCTTATTTGGGTCTTTCTTCATATGCAAAATATATATCGTCAGTTGTGTATAAAGTTTCTGAATACACTTGAGCCTTGATTTGGCACCAGAGGCCTGAGAAGGCAATTTAAATAGATTGATTTTTGCTGCCATCTGTGAGGTATGGAGTTTTTTGACTGTGAATCCAAGCCAACATCAGCATTACCTCTGATGTGCAATATTAATAGGGGGACTGTATTGCAGAGCTTCTGTAAGTAACTCTCAGCACAGCTCTTCAACTTGCTATGTGGGTTTAACTGTGAGAGAGCTCTATGCTGATGAGCTGCATAATTTTTAATCATTTCTAAATAAACACACCATTGTCCCCAAGAATGACAGTCAGCATATGGGAACACTTCACAGCACTGCAAATTCTAGGAGGGCACATCTCCAATAACAAATATCTGCTATACCTGCTCTCCTTATTACCTTAAAAAAACCCCCAGAGATATGGGTCCTCTGCTTTTCCAAGATACAGTACTCTTGAGAAAACAGGGAATCCTCATCTCTATTAGTTGTTCCAGACTCAAAGATATATATCCACCTCTCAACAGCAAGTTATTTATCATATTTCTAACTAGTGTGTGCTATCCCTGTCTTCTTAGTGCACTGGTTACTGATGGCAAATAAAGCTGATATTGCTAACGAAATTCACATGACAAAAAATATGAGTGATGATAGCTAATTCTGTAGAGCCAAAGTTGTAGAGATTTTAAGATGTGCCTTGTGGGGGGGGGAGAGCTAAAAAAAACTAGAGTCAAGCTCTGTCACTGAAAACGCAAGACATCCGTCCTAACATTTCTGATGACTGCAAGTGTACAACCGAGTAATGGAAAAAAAGTTTGTTCCATTCAAGCAAGATGAGAAGTCCAGAGTTGATGCTGAAATCATGGATCTGTACTTGAGCTACAAGTAAGCATACATTATCTCATTTCTATTAGAAAAATTCAGAACACACAAGGCAAATGAGTGTCAACATTTATTTAAACAGAAAACGTCAAACCATTCCACCATTGAACCTTTCAAAAAATAGATAATGACAAACTAGTTTTCAACTAGAGTGTCAGTGCAGGCATGTTTCACATTCCATTATAACAAATTAACAGCAATGCTAGCAAGAGACTGACATCTACAGAGCTAGCACTGCTGAAAGAAATGGGTCTGAAACTGCTCAAAGGCACACCTGGCCCATTTGCCCTCTAGCCTAGGGCAAGATATGTGTTTAAACTGCTTCTTTGGTTGCATAGCAGGGTTGGTGCATATATTATGGTCTGTAACAGGCACAGCTTGAACAGCGTGAATCCTAAGGCACATACATATATTGCTGTGGAGCACAGATGATCCTCATTATAGTATCTAGTACTCCACAAGATCCAAGGGGGAAATTGTCTGTGCATTTCACTTACCAAACGTGTAACACGGAGCAACTCCCATTTGCTCAGTAATTCCTTGCTGGACAATATCCAAGAGTTCATTCTCTCTTAGTTCCTACTTTATAACAGGACAGTCTCTACAGCCACAACAGCATTCTCATATAAAAATAATAAAACTGCTCCAATACTTTTGGAGACAAGATTATCGATCAAATAACACAATAACCTACGGTTCATTTGGTATTTTATATTCAAGCTCTTCTCCTTCCTCCACCAACAGTAAGGAAAGGCATACCAACACTATTCTTGGGGCTGAACAGAAAAAAAAGGTATCTAAGTCAGTTCCAAGACAGTATTTGGAGAAGAAACAGGTAACTCCTCAACAATGGAACTATTAGGGTAGGATACTCTAGCACCTGTTTCCAGCCAGAAAATGTTTATCAGTCTGATAATAGTTCTAGAAGAGAAAAGTGCATAAGGGGATATTAGAGACAAGTGAATGGAAGATTGTAAACTCCATCTATGACAAGCAAATAAAAGATAAGGGACACAAAATAGATACAGTAACTGTTCACAAAAGTTAGATTAGGGTATTATTTTCTTAAATAAGGAACAGTGGGAATTCCACTCCAGGGTGGGGAGTATGCAGAAGTGGCTCCCAGGAATCACAATTATGCCAATTACACCATTTAGCGAAAGTATCAATTTTATCTTTAAGGTGAAAAGCAGAAACTCTATCTTCAGAGTTCCCTTATATACAGTTTAGAACTGATTAAACTAGAAAGCTTTGAATTGGTATATGTTAGTCTATTACAAGCCAAGATAGCTCAGTTGGTAGAGCATGAGACTTAATCTCAAGGTTGTGGGTTGGACAAGATGACCTTCATGGTCCCTTCCAACTCTACCAAGTCTATGGTTCTAAGTAATTTATTTGGATAAATTATTAAAGCTGACACTGCTTTCTTCCAGCTTCATCAAGCATTAGACAGGAAATGAAAATACTGATTTGCAGAAGGGGCGCAAAGCCAAGAGGCTTTCAACAACTCACTCCAGTACTCAAACTAAGATGAAAAGAAGAAGCAAATAAGTTGTGTGTCCAATTTCAATTTCACGTAGTCCTTGGCTGGCTTGAAAAATAATTGCTATGAACTCTAGAACTACAGACTACTTGGATAACTGGAAAATACAGCCATTAAAAAAAAAATTGTATCAGAACCGTACCTAGAAGTGCTAAGAAAAGGGTGACAGAGATCCTCTCCCTAACATCCCTTCCGTTAAAAGTTAAAAACACCTTCTTTACAGATTGGAGGAAATATAACCAGAAATGCACCTGCAGTGAAAGACAGATTTTCTCTGTTTCCACCTTCAGAGTAGTATTTTTCCAATGCTTCCCCTCCTACAAAGCTGATGTCCTGCCCTTTGACTTTAGGTTGAAAGCAACTTGGAGCATGACAGTTTGACTGTTATTGTTGGTATTCATTCTCTTTCCTTTTTCAGTCGCCAGAAGATGATGTGTCAGGGCTCAATACTGCCTTTGCAAAGTTGGGGGGGGGATTAAGGACATGCTATTGGAGCCATTCCTGCGGTGTGGCTACCTGACCTCAAGGGCAGACTGAGATAATGTATTTATAGAGAGGGCAAGCTGCTGATGTCTGAACAGACCCTGGCTTGAACTTTGGGCTCTGCCTTTCTCTAAATGTCCTCCTAGGTTCATAGCTTAGGGAGGAGCTTCCCCTCTTGCATACATGGACGCTGTGAAGACCCTGACCTTCTTGTTCACAAAGGACCTGAAGCCAGGAAACCTGCTCTCTTCATTCAAGTTAGTGTGCTGTGAAATTGGATAGATTCCAGTGAACTTAAAAGACTACAGGCTGAAGCGGCATGAGTCAGTTCCCAGGAGACACCAGGAGTCAGAATCCAAGTCAGGCTTTGGATCTGCTTCCATCTCTTCCTTGGATGTTTGTGTGGCTTTGGAATGAGCCTCAAGCTGCCCAGACAAACAAACAAAAATTACTCCTGATAGAATAAAGAAACACATTATATATTGCACATGAACTCTGTCACTTGGCTGTTCAGTTAAACCATGTCTGCTGCATTCGGTTATTGCACACATGTACAAAGAATAGAATAGTGAGGTTTAGAGTCGAACAACCATCTGCTCAGACTGCCAAGGAAGTGTTATTAAAAAATCTGCTGCTTCCCAGGGACCTGCTAATCTGGAACATATTTACGGGGGGCAGTCTGCCTCTATAACTAGCTAACAGAGCTCAAGTTACACTCCAGACATGGGATGACCAACTGAAAGGAAAAACAAGTGTGTTTTAATAATCAACTTTTCCCCCATTATCAGCCTCCAGGGGTCTTCAGGCAGGGGAAGAGAAACAAAAGTGGAGTGATGTAAGAGAGACCCCATTTGTTTCTAGGTTAAGCCAACACTAGCATCCCCAAATGCTGCTGGTAAATGTAGAGTCAGGCATCCTCCAGCCTTCCAACAAAACAGTCATCACTATATTACAGTCAACAATTCCTAGCCACAAATCCAACAAGCCCAAGGTTGTCTGAAGCTACTAGATTACTGCAGTATAAGCCACACGTTCTGCGTCTCTGTTAGCTTGCATCCAACTTTATCAACTGGCTGCTACAGCCTAACTTCTCTTAATCTAGATCTCAGCACCAATTCCACAGAACTACAGGAACATTAGGAATTACTCCAGCATTTAATATGTCATCCTTCTCACAATGGAAACCTTACCTGCTGTGACCCTTCTGTCCTCCTGGAGAGACTCTGGAGCTGGGCACTGAGACGGTTGGTTTGTTGCTGCAGCATCTGCTGGTCAGCCAAACACTTTGATATTAAGCCATGCAGACGTTCCACTTCAGTCTGCAGCAAACTGCATTTGCATGCAGTTGGTACCCCAAATGTCTTCTGCCCACTACAGGGCTCTGCTGAATCCAAGGGTTGCCGCTGCACAAGAAAGACAGGAGATTCAGGAATGAGCTTGTTTGTATGTACATATACAGGGTGAGTCTTTTAAAAGAGGCCCCGTGGAACATGTGTACTCTGTATCCACAGGCCCTCTTTTAAAGAACTCACCCTGTATGTACAATGTGAAATTTTTTCAAAGCCTATACTTGCCCAGGTCATGGCAGTAAGCCATGGGTAGAAGATGAGAGAAAAAGTACTGAGAATTTAATACTAAATAATGGAAGCAGAATTCTTGAATAAGTGATGTACTGAAATATTAGCTCATAGAGAAATCATTGTCAAATCTGTAGCTGCAAATGTCATATGCACTCTATTTTGAGACTGGGTAGGTTAAGACTACATCCTTTCCCACAGCTGTACCTGTTTCTTGAGATGTTTTCTTTCTTTAATTCTCCTCCTCAACCATAATCTGATTTCTTGAAATGAAGGGTAAAAAAGTGCCTTACCAAAGGTGCTCCTTAGGGCGGGGTAAATTAAATTATGAAGCCCTTAAACAGCATCAGTTTAATTCTCAGCAATCTGTCTCCTTGCTAAATCAATTGCTGCTGGGATTAATTTCTCACTGTTATCCACTATTCAGAAATGAAAAGACTACATCCTCTCCTATGTACTATCTCTCTTTCCCATGTAAAATCTGTATTTATACCAGTCTGAATTATTATCCTTGCATCCTATTTCTACCATCAGCCTCAAACTGTCTTGAAGAGTTCCATATGTTTAGCAATTTACATTACCCAAGATCCTGCTTCAGACTTGTTATCAACATTTGTGGGTGAAGCCAAGTGCAGTCCCTTAAGCTCATTGTAGGGAAGAGTTTCTTTGTCAGATTCTGAAGAGGCTAGGCTCACAAGAGAGGGGTTTTCAGGCATGGGGATGAACTCTGCATTCTCCAGCTCCTGGTTACACACATACAGAGAGAGAGAGAGAGAGAGAGAGAGAGAGAGAGAGAGAGAAAACAATGTGAGATTTTCTTCACTTTCTTATCTACCTTTGCTGCAATCTGAGGAATATAAAAAAGGAACACAGGTGGCATTCTCTTTCTGTTTAGAAAATAGCCACAGTGTGATTCACACTGCAGTTAATGGCTCTAAGAGTCAAACATGTGGAGGTTTATTAAGATTTACTGATGCACAGTTCACACGTTTCCAAACTTTGTTAAGAGTGTAACAATTTTTTTATTTATATCTTTAGATTTTCTGAATTTCTGTATTTTTAATTTTTACAAGGTTTTGTGATTTTATGATGCAATAACAACGTCCTTTATTCTTATATTTATCTTTGCTTATAGCTTCTGACAAAGGAGTTTTTTCTCTGGAACACATTGAGCTAAATGAACATCTTATTCCAGTAAACACTGGAGCCATGTGTCATTGAATGTAACAGAGAGAAATTATGTGTTCTTGCAATATGTATCCTTCTATTCTTAGTGACAGACTGAATTCAATAGAAGTGGCAGAACTGATGAGCTGTACCTGCCTATTTGAGGCAGAATCTTGATAGTTTGGGTTTCTGCCCCAATAATATTTTCTTTGGGATGATTCAGTGGATAAGCTTTGTTCAGTGTCAGGATGCAAATGACTGCCAGATTTCATAATGTTTGTTTCACTGGCACTTACAATAGACTGCTGTCCAACAATGGCAAACCATGCTCTGATATGTGTGGATTTATCTGTGAAAGAAAGACTTTGGTATTGCAGCAATGATGGGCTGAGATTAAATTTTAGGCTCTGCCAGTTTTACCTGCATTTCACTTACTTATCCTGCTGTTCAATTTTACAAGGGAGGTCAACAAAATGTACCCTACCCATTATGAACTAATCTGTGCAGTCCTACAAAACTATTTTCTTGTTTCTATGTCGCTTTTTAGGGTTTTGGTACTTATCTATAAACTAAAGAACATTATCTGAAATGGTTATGTTTTTAACTGCTTCAGAACCTTTTTTAGCATTATAGTCGTACCTCTGAAGTCAAACAGAATCCATTTTGGAAGTCCGTTCGACTTCCAATACGTTCGGGAACCAAGGCGTGGCTTTCAATTGGCTGCAGGAACGGCGGACGTTCAGGTTCCAAGGAACCCGGAACAATTGGTTTACGGCGTTTGGGAGCCAAAACGTTCATCTTGCAAGGTGTTCAACTTCCAAGGCACGACTATACAGTGGTACCTCTACTTACAAATGTGACCCGTTTCAGGGTGCCTTTCACACCCCGAAAAGTCAGTGAGTAGAGTGCTGCTACTGCGCGTGCGCAAAGCATGCAGGTCGCTTCTGCGCATGCGCGCACAGCGAACCCCGAAGTAAACACTTCCAGGTTTGCTGCGTTCGTAACCTGAAAAGCCGCAATGTGAAGCAAACATAATATGAGGTATAAAAGAACAGGCACTGGATAAAAAGAGATCTCATTGATACAAAAGGCTAGATGGGATATATTGTAGCTTTAACTTGCTTCAGCTCAGTTATTTTTACTAGAAACTAATCAGAATGGGGAAAAGGAATTTTCTATCAACTTTCAACATCAGCTTTCAGGGCATTTACAAACAAAATGATAAAAAAGCACATCATGAAAAGGAAAATATAAACAAAATGCCAAAGACAGTTTAAAATGGTTTCTACTTTAATCTTAATCTCTCAAGCTTTGAATCTGGATTTCTGAGCCCATTTCTTGTTTCTTTGTTTTAATTAGAAATATTTATTCACTGCTAAATCACAATACACTCCAAGTGGTATACATCGTAAAATTATGGGTTTGGAATTCAAAACCGATCATCCTTCTAATCAAGGTTTCTCTTCCTTCTTCTGAAGTGAGTCTGTTACCTGAAAAGCCCCACCTACAAACTACGCCCTTAGAAGTGATTCCGGAACAGAGGCAAAATTTACCAATGGTGTTTTTATGATTTGCCAAGAAAAGAACATTCGGAAGAACTTTCTGACAGTAAGAGCTATTTGAAAAAGGAGCAGACGACTTCAGAAAGTGGGAGACTCTCCTTCACTGGAGATTTTAAAGCAGAGGTTGGATGGGCACCTATCAGGGATTCTTTAGTTGCGATTCCTACACCGCAGGGGGGCATGAACTAGATTATCCTTGTGGTCCCTTCCAACTCTACAATTCTATGATTCTAAAGTTCTATGATTCCAAAATTCAACTAAACTTCAAGGAGAAACCTCTCACCCAAAAATTCTCCACCTTTATTGGAAAAATGCTATTCAGTTTTCCTGTACCCACTTTGCTTTAGGTGAGATAGAAATTGTTACCTTGCGTAACCAGCTAGGGCAGGAACTACTGGCAGAACTGCTGTCTGCAACTGCTTCTGTTGCACTAATCCGATCCCCCATCCCATGGTCTGCTTCCATGGTTCCTCGGAAACCTCTGCTGGGGTCAGGGGTCTCAGAGTCCCGCTCGCTTTCCTCCTCTTCTCCTCCTTCAGCTGTAGAGCTTTGGGCCACTAGCAGAAATGGGTAGAGTATTAAAATCCTTAAATATTTCCCTTGTTCGCTCAGGAGCATTTTCAGCCTTGGGAATGGAGGTCTTGTCAGACCTCAGAATGGTGATGCAAAGAGAAGATAATCAAACAGTAAACAAGATATGAGACTCAGGTACATCAGCTCCTGGGCATATTCAGAACATACACCCCCCCAAAAAGGTTTGGAATTATTTTTTACTAGACACACAATTTTGGGCAATTGTAATAAATTGTATTAATGTCCATACACTGGTTGTGGGGGGCATGGAGGAGAAAAGAAACTAATTCACTGGGGACTTACAGTAGCTTAAGCTGAGCCAAAAGTTACCACTTTCTGGAAACGCAGACCCCTTAGATTTTTGTGATAGATAAACCTACTATATATTCTCAGACATTTGTCTACAAACTATTATTATTTCAAACGTAATAGGAAGAGACTTATTTTATCAACTCTGTGCTTCTTCCCCAACTTTAACTTTCACCATCTTTTTCTTTTCTGGCAATACCACTTATCCATCTACTTAGACTAGTTCTCCATATCCTGATTCAACCAGGTGGGCTGAACCAGGTTAGTCAAGGAAAAGAACCTTTGTGCTCTCCGATGTATGAAATGGGGGGAAAGAATAAGCTACAAAAATAGAATAATCTACCAGAGGAGTTTTAAAAAAGAAATGAATGGGCTAGATCAAGATGATGTTTTCAGATAGGAATGAAGGTACACTGAGTCAGCCCATTTGGTCCATCAAGCAGCAGGCAAGATGGCCTGAGAGCCACATGCAGCCATTGAGGCCTCTTTGGTGGTTCTTGGCAACATCACACACACACACACACACACACACACACACACACCGCCCAGCCCTCATGCTGCCTTCCCAAAGCCGGGTAAGCAAGGAACTGGGCTTGGGGAAGGAGGCCTGAGGGCTCTGACAGGGTCCTAGAGTCCTCCCACCTCCTTCCTAAAGCCTAGTTGGTGTTTTCCCAGCTTTGGCCTATTATTAAAAGCCTGATTACTTACCAGTCCCAATTGAGAGGCCACTGCTACTGGAGCGGAGGATGGTTTTAGAATTTATAACTTTTTCTGGAGAGAAAGTAGGAAAATTTTCTCAGACAAAGGTTCCAAAAACATGCTGACCTATTTCCTTAGAAAGGTTATCATCTACTCTTCCAGTGAACTTGTTACATTTTACATTTCCCTTATGATTCGAGAAGACATGTATTCCTGAATAGGCTCCTGTTTCCCAACTTTTTAATACTCACCAACAATTATGATGGTGTGCCAGCCACGGCAAGATAAATCTGGGACATAATGCAGGGAACCAAAAATGGGCCGAGGCCATGATGTACAAATATCAGAACTATGAGCCCTTTCTGTTGGTGTCATTGCTAAACGGCCATTTCCACCATTACCCCAGGCAAAGATATGGTTATCTGGGGAAGAGAAAAGTGTTATCAGTCTCATGTCAGACACTCCAAACTGCCTTTCAAGGATTCCTATATAGCTGCATTTCATTCCACTCAAATGGCTCACCTTCAGTTGAAATTTTAATCATGCAGTCTAGAAGAACACCATGAGACAGGGGTTGAGAACCTATTTTCCGCGAGGGGCCAGACTGGCACTTGCCCACTATTCTGGGAGCGTCATTCCAATGGTGGGTGGGTGGAAGAACTCCTCAGAAAAGACAAATGCATGTACCTCTAATCCCCCATTGAAACACATACACCAGACACCTCTCAACTTCTCACATGCATATACATACATGCAGTAATATACAGTGGTACCTCGGGTTACATACACTTCAGGTTACATACGATTCAGGTTACAGACTCTGCTAACCCAGAAATAGTACCTCAGGTTAAGAACTTTGCTTCAGGATGAGAACAGAAATCGCGCGGCAGCAGCAGGAGGCCCCATTAGCTAAAATGGTACCTCAGGTTAAGAACAGTTTCAGGTTAAGAACAGACCTCCGGAACGTATTAAATACGTAACCAGAGGTACCACTGTACTCATACATGCACTCTCACACCAGGTACGCATCATGCATGCACATGCACTCAGCATTTCTAACTATCTCCACTCCAGTTCTTGGAAGAAGAAGAAGAAGAGTTTGGATTTGATATCCCGCCTTTCACTCCCTTTAAGGAGTCTCAAAGTGGCTAACATTCTCCTTTCCCTTCCTCCCCCACAACAAACACTCTGTGAGGTGAGTGGGGCTGAGAGACTTCAAGGAAGTGTGACTGGCCCAAGGTCACCCAGCAGCTGCATGTGGAGGAGCGGAGACGCGAACCCGGTTACCCAGGATTACGAGACTACCGCTCTTAACCACTACACCACACTGGCTGGAAGGGGTGGCTGGAAAGATTCCTCTGCCTTAATTTAACAGACGATTAGGGATTTTATCAGCCTTTATTAGTGCTAAGCACCACAGCACTAAGGTTGGAGATAGGTTCTCTACTTGTTCTTTAGAGAAAGAGCAGACAGGTGGTTTATCTCCAATCTTGGATATATGTTGTTTCGCACAAAAATATGAAGATAAAGATCAGGCAGAGCTATCTCTTAACAGTAAAAGACAGAAGGCAGCATTTCTACCCTCACCCCAGAATTACAGTGGTAGTAAAGGGAAAGACTGCCTTTTATTGTCAATGAGTAGCCAGAGGGCTTATCTCCAATCTTAGTGCTGTAGTGCTTAGAATGAAGATTAGATATCCCTTTTACCGCCTCACACCTGACATCACAGGTCATCGGATGTTTGACAGGTGCGTGAGGCTTGCACAAAACAGCTTGGCAAGCCAAAGGGAGAGTTCTGGCAGGTCTACTTAGGCCAGAGGTTCCCAACCACCAGCATATGGCACTCCTGCAGGAACATTATGTTTTGTGTTGCTTTACTACAATTATTGCTAGACAGCAAAGTTCCTCTCCTCTAATGCAGTCGGGATGTTATTCTCCTCCAATATTGCAGCTAGCCACCCTTGGCCCTCTGTAGACGCTGCTTACAAAAAATCATGGCCAACTCACCAGCACCAACACTCACCATCAGTAGCAGCTATAGTGAACTCATCACCACAGGAAACCCTGATGACCTGCTTCCCCCCAAGAGGTCCTCCTAGCAGATTAATACCCAGACGTTTCTTATAGTCTCCAACACCCAGCTGCCCACACTTGTTGGAGCCAAAGGTAAGCAAACGACCCCGTTCTGAAAGAAAGGAAGAACAAGGCTCATTGCGGATACCACATCAGTGGCTAAGCTCTACTGGAGAACCAGACAGGCTTCCTCTTTATCTGATAGTTGGGTTTGCTACATCACCAGTAATTCTCAGGTTTCAGATTTTTTTTACTAATGTGGAACAAAGAAACTAATTTCAAAATCAGCATTGGTCCTGTTCAATAAACCTCAAATAGTTTGTGGAGCTTAAATTTTGAAACAGCTGATTTAAAATACAGCGCTAAATGCAAGGGTGCACTAATTTTAACAAGTTTGTACTTTATTAATTTACAATGTTTTCCAGCCCCAAATGGATCTATGTTCGCAAGGGATGTGATGAACAGATTCTGATGTTGAAACATACTTTAATTCCACTCTTCAACACTCAATCCATTACCCTGGTCATTTGTTTGGGCCATTAAGCACCCCACCCCCACCCCAAGTATTTTACAGATTTTATTTTGTAAGAATGGAATACAATTACAATGGGATTAGATCTCACCATCTATGGCAGCTGTGTGTGTCTTTCCTGGGGCAATGGTGCGAACTTTGTAGAAGGAGAGTTTCTTGGCCAAAGTGAAGCAGGTGGTGTATGGAATTTCTTGGTACGCCTAAGGGAAGAGAGCAGACAGTCCAACAAATCTAAGCCATAGTATCATACAAGTCCCTCCAAAGCAAATAATTTTTGCCTAGATCAAATTCTATTTTCTTGTACAGACTGCTCAAATACACCCAACCGTAGCTGAATGTACCACACAAAACTGAAAGCAGCCTACTGCCAAGAGTGGTATATCACATTAGTTTTTCTTTTCCTTCTATGGCTCCAACCTAGTACTCAATAAATATGTTATGTTTCATTTATTAATGATTATTGAAAATAAATTCATTTTTATTAATAGATACGTGTTTGCTACTTCCAGAACTTTATTTCCCACACAATTTGAAAATTACTACTCACATCGTGATTAATGATCCCTGAAGTGCATTGGTTCAGGCCCAGTTTGTTGAACTCATTCAGACCGCAAGCCAAAACCTTGCCTGCCTGTGTGAGTAGGAAGGTTCCATCACTGCCACACTGGACTGAAACAATATTGGAAGTCTTCTGAATTTCTACCTATAGAGGAGAAACATGATACATCCTTGCAACAGAATATTGCAGAGTCAACAAGTAAGAGAAATTTTAGTTTAATAGCAGAGTAGATGCTTTGTATGTAATAAGTCCCAATGCAATCCTTAGAACCTCCACTTTAAAAAAAAGGATGAAGTAGCAGGTGACATGAAAGACCTCTGCTTAAAACCTTGGAGACCTGCTGTTAGCAAGAGTAAATAATTCTGGGCAAATTGGACAAATACTCCAACCTGGTTTGATAAGGCTCCTATGTTCCTAAGTGAAGACCAAATATAATAATATCTGGACTAGGTAGAAAGGAGATCCAGCACCGAGGGCCTTCTGGTGGTTCCCTTGCTGCTGGAAGTGAAGCAACGGGGAACCAGGCAGGGTGCCTCCTCAGTAGTGGTGCCAGAGTTAGAAACTGAGATATGAAAGCTAGGAGCTAAATGGAACCATAAACCTACACAACAGCAGAATGTCTAGGTGCTTTTATAACAAGAATACAAAGATGTAAATGAATGAACTGAAACTAAAATATTATGCTCATTTTTCACATGGTCTAGTCCAGGGGTCGGCAAGGTTTAGCTCGCCTGGGCTGGTTCACTCCCGCAGAGATCGCTCCGTGGGCCGGATTGCGTCTGTGCAGATGCAATTTCTGGTGTCTGCGCATGTGCAGAAACGATTTCTGGCACCGCGGAAGTGAGTCCCTGCTCTGCGTTGCACAGCGCGCGGGGACTCACCGAGTGGGCAGCTCATGGGCCGTTTAAAAAACCCCCATGGGCCACTTGTAGCCTGTGGGCCGCAGGTTGCTGACCCCTGGTCTAGCCTTCCCCTGCCCACCTCCCTAATTTTCTTAAGAGGGTCTCTTCTCCAGTCTTCAGAGAGTAGCTGGAAGTGGGGAGGCAGAAAAAGGTCCTCCTTTTCTTCCACTCTGCTGTTTTAGTCTGAAATCTTAGGCGCAATAAGAAGCGATCTTTGAATTACTTTCTTCCACCAGCTTATCCCTATTGATTATTGAACTGTACCAAATTTGTGGTCTTGAAATTGTTATAACTTTAGAAAACTGTCTTAAGAGAGGACATACTCCACAACAGAGCCACAGTGGACCTGTGTGAAGCCCATAAAGTATGGCAAATGTCTAGTCAGTTTTACCTTCTGTGGGAGGCAGTGATCCTCTTCTGAATCCAAACCTAAGCGACCTGCATTTGAGAAGAGACAATAATGAGAAATTTCCTAGTGCTGAAGGCAGTGGCATAGCTGGGGGGGGGGGGGATTGGGGTTTTTGCCCCGAGTGAAGCATCTAGAGGGGCGCCATTGAGGCTCCAAACCTGTGTGTTTGTACACAAATGCGTGGGGTTGTGCGCGCACGCGCACGCCAATCTGGGTCTTTGACCTGGGTGAAGCAAAGCCTAGTTTCGCCCCTGGCTGAAGGACACTATTACAGATAATAACTTTCAGATTTAAAGCAGACTGTCCAGTCTGAGGAAACAGGGCTGCCTCATTTCTCATGTTCACAGATCCAACATCATAGATATGACCATCCATCTTTCCAGAATTAAGGATCCCAATTTAATCTGATGTCTTTCATAACAGTAAAAGTTGGATCTGTCACCGGTCAGTTACCAAAACAGTGCCTCTCAATTGCCTGTGATTATACTGTAGTTACATTTTTATTTCACACAAAAAATTATACCATTTGATTTTAAGAAAACATCTAAGTGGTTCACAACCATATAAAATGAAACTTGAGAAGGAGCATGCATGTTTTTCCTTCGAATGACTCTTATTGTGTGCATTTTGCCTCAGTCTCTACTGCCAGTATTAGAGACTGCAGACAGAAAGCCACATACCATATTCGCCACAGCCCCACGTGTAGACCTCTCGGTTTCGGGTCAGCACAGCTACATGGTTATCTCCACAAGAAACCTGCTCCACCGGGTTGCTGAGGAACACGGTCAGCTGCCTGGGCTCCAAAACCTCAGAACCAAATGCCTTGGAAACACCTATACAGCCATAGTAGTCTGAGCCGAAGGCAAAGGCTTGACCCTCATCTACATGAAAGGAAGGGACAAATGAGTAAGATAGAGATTCTGAATCCTTCAAACACAGGGAAACCAGACTACCATGTTATCTAATTATCTAGATCAAGTTGGGTCAATTACATGCTTGGACTAATGTGCCCTGCCCTGCATCCACTAAATGATAGGGTGCCCCATATCTACACCGTGTATGCATATCACAGAGGTTACCATGCAGAATCTTTTTTGACTGTAAAACATGTTTTCTTCCTCATCTTTTTGTGTTTTATTGTATTGGTTTTATGCTGTATATAGATGTTGGTGATATATAAATGTTTAAAGCAACATGAAATAAATAATGATCTTGGGAAGCTGCACTAATTCCAGTGCAGCAGTACAGCAATTCCCTGTATTTACCTATGCCATAATATTTCATGCTCTCTTGCTGCAAAGGTCATTTTCTTTTTCAGCCAATACATATGATATTTGTTTATTTATGTTTTAAATTTATGCATCACCCTTCATCCAGGGACCACAGGGTGGTTTACAATGTATATAACAAAAACAAGATAGCATTTGAGTTCTTCCACACCATTTATCTGCTCGTACATTTTACCTGTCTCTTACCTGTAATGCAGACAGTAAAGTCATCTCCACAAGACACTTGGCGAATGGCTTTGCCCTGCAGTTTTTCCACATGCTTAGGCTGCCGATAGGAGGCTTTGTCTCCATGTCCCAGTTGGCCATGCAATTTGGTGCCCCCTTGCATGTTCTGTAATATGCAGAAGCATGGTAAAGGATGGTAAAGGATGCATCCTGGGAACTCCAAGGAGCATTATTAGCAGGTCTGATGCGAAGGAACCAAGTAACAAACTATATATACTTCAACTGGGATCCTGAGAGACCCATGTACACCTTCATGCACACACTGGGGAGAGTGCCCTATTTTTCTTTCAGCAACAGCCTCTCACATGTTATAGGGTGTTGCTGCACTTGTCTGAACCTTTGGGGCGTTTTCCTGGAGGTGAAATAACTGCTGCCATATACAGAAAGCAAAACAAACAAACAAAAACCCTGTGCATGTTTTAGACCTTGAACTTAAGTAGCATAAACTCTTGAATGGGGAGTAACACCTCTTACAACTTTTTGCAACTTATTAACTAGGAATATCCAATTGTACTGACAATCAGTAGTGATGTGACACCTTAAATATGACTCATGCCAGATCCATTCTGCACTGCCTTCACACATTATCCAAGTTTCCAAAGTACTTTTCATACACTTCACTTACCACCCAAGTATAGAGCTCCTTTTCCACTGTAACCACTGCAAAATGGGTGTTTCCTGCACAGACCTGTCGTGCACTGCAGCCACTTTTAATGGCATCCAGCTTCTGAGGGGATGACTTCCCACCCCCCCAGACATATACTTCACTCGTGCGTGATGTCACCACAGCAATAGGAGCCTCGTTCATGGTGCTTGTTCTGTAAAACATGAGGTCAATAGGGGAGTTATGAAGAGTAATCACTGTTTAGCATGAGTAGCTTTAGAAGCCCTGAAATAGAAGACAAGCTGGAAGAAAATTTAATTCCCAGGTTCCAGGCAGAAACATTTTATATAAGCCTTAGTGGTACTCGTGTTGTTCAGAAGCCACATAAACAGCATTAGGAATTTAAAGGTAGGGAACCTAGGGATAGATAAACAAAGGTTGAAGAAGATTACTCCAATCTGCATACAAATAAAGATCAGAATCCAATTTGATGACTCAAGTAAGGCTTTTGAATTTCCAGAAACAGTAGCATGAGCGAAGCTTCACAGTTAAAAATTGAAAAAAATATGCAAACACTTCAGCAACTTTGTTCAGAACATCAACATTTTGTTACACGCAAATTTACAGCATTCCATGAAGGATAATCTTCCACAGCAAATGGCTTTTATCTTCAGGAGAAAAAAATGTAGTAGTATCAGCAATGAAGTATTTTTAAGTGCAGTTTGGTGTCAAGTCAATAGGTGGCATACAACTAAACAGTTCTGCTAGCTGCGCACAAAGACTTTTAGCTGCACAATGGAATTTCCCCATCTTCTCCTTGTGCATCCTCTGAACAGATTTAAGTGTCACAACAGGAAGAGTTGTGGGCAGGTAAGTTCCACTGTGCAGCTAACTCCTTGCATTAGCAGAACTGCTTAGCTGGATGCTGTCCAATTCAAATCTGTAGAGAAGAATGGGCACAGTTTACAACAAGAGTGGAAGCTGCCTTCTTCCCTTTTGGAACTCAAGGCAGTGTACACATTGTACCCAGGTGGTCTCCCATCTAGGTGCAGACCAGACTCAGACCTGCTTAGCTTCAGCAAGGTGGTAGCCTCATGCATTACCTAAAAGATAGCACTGAAAGTGTGAAGCAATCAAGTAAGGGTGAGTATGTCTAGGGACCTATTTCCTTTAATTCCGCTGTACAACACGCACTCCATTACCTTGGTCGTTTGTTTGGGCCATTAAGCAGCACAACTTTCTCTTCCATCTCCCTGCCGTGGAAAAAAAAAGCAATAAGAAGAATAGCAACCATCTATTATTACAGCACTTCTGACAGGGGATTCCAACAGGCTTAACAGACACTAAATGCCATGCAGAAGAATCCTACCTAATCCTAGTAGATGGCCCTCAGGGTCCCTTCCAATGCTATGATTCTAAGATGTGCCTCATCAGTCAATGGCCAAAGTGAATGAATGTGGGGTGCATTGACATGACTAGTAGGCTGTACAAGATTCTGTAGCTCTCTCCCAAACAACATGGCCCGTTCATGTCCAAGGAATGTACAACTCTTTACCTCCTGTGCTTGCTGATAAGGGGACTCTCAAGCAGCTCATCAGCAGTCGGCCTCTTCTCAGGATCCTGAAAGAGGTGAGTGACAGGTCACTCCCTAAGGAAAGGGATCATTTTTCAACAATTAAGTCTCAGGGCAGATTAACTAACCACATTCTTATGGTCTTTACCCATTTCCCCAAAACACAGAGAATCAAAGGAACATTAAAGTTAGCAGAAAGTGTCAAGTTAAAGGCCACTGTAGATTCTTCACTTCAAATACAAAGGTATTTTAACAGTTTCTAAGCTGCTGCAGATCTTGGGCAGCCAAGAACACACATTCTGCAGAGCCCATACACAAGGATGCCCAGAAACTTACATATCCAGTCTTGTAATTAATACAAGGCATTTACCCCACTTTCCTCTGAAGTTGTGTCACTGAGGCAGCAAAGTTGAAAGAAAAATGTATCTCACCAACCTGATCAAGGCAGGAGTGGACCATGTGGATGAGGTCCAGAGAATAAACACTGGAATCTACCTCCATTGCTCGGTTCCCTTGCACAATCTTCAAACAGAGGTTCAAGGGATTCTAGAAGGGAAATAGTGTGATCATTCAAGTGCATCTGGAGAACCTGTTTAAGAAGATGTCCTGTGGATCTGCATTATATTCTCTCTCTCTTTGATTGTTTCAGATGTTACGTACTATTGGAACATAGCTCCGTGGCAGAACATTTGCTTTTCATGCAAAAAGTTCTAGATTCGATTCAAGCATCTCCAGGTAAGGCTGGAAGAGATTCCTACCTGAAACCCTAGACAACCACTTTCAGGCTGTGTAGAAAATACCAAGCTACATATAGCAACTTTATGATTCAGTAGAAGACAGCTTCCTATGCACTTTCTAGACAGACTCAGAACATCAGCAAGGGACAATTTACTGGGTGATATCCAAGTAAGTCACATTCAGAACCACTTAAATCAATGGACTTGTTATTTGGGTCCATCAATTTCAAGCATGATAATCATCCCTGAACAGGAGACACCCAACTGACCTACAGCTCTCACTGTAACACATTCTTCACAACTGGGGGCTCCCTCTCACTCTCTCAAGCACACACAGAACATTAAAAATGATGAAAGGAAATTATGTAGTGTTAGTGACCAGCATAGGTGTGACTTACTGTTGCATCAAAAGTTCTTTTCAGTGTGAGGAGCTCAAAGGCAACACAACCAACTGCCCAGATATCAGATTTGAAGTTGTATTTTACTCCCTGGCAGAGCTCTGGAGACATGTAGTACGGGGTTCCTACCAACTACACAACAGAGCAAAAATGTTAGAGATACTCTGCCCAACTCCTTGATATCAGTGGATCAGACACGGTTCATTGTTTTCCTTGTAAGTACTAATTTCTAGTCATTTTTTATAAGAACACCCATCTCCCAAACATGCTTATATTGTGTTTCAGCATGCAAAGTAGAAACTTAACTACTGGATTATAAGACACCTTCTATTCTCTTTCTGGGCTGGCCCAATACTGTTTTGTCATTAAAGGCAGAACAGAAAATGCCACTCCAACCCTCCCACTGCCTCTGCTGCACACCTACCGCCTGCATGCCCACGCCACCTGCTTCTGGGTGACAAACAGCAACAGCATGACTGCATGGCTGTGGGCATGCAGAGGAGAAAGAGGCAGTAGTGGTAACTTACAAGCATGCTCCACGGAGGCTGGATCTGCTGCCCTTCCCAACTGAAGGGTTGCAAATCTGAATGAATACATATTTGCTGATGGCAGGTTACAAAGTAACAGGATATATTATATTTCTAACAAGACAATTCAGAAGTGGAGTAGGAAAAGAAGCAAACAGCATTAAGTGGCATCAAAGGACCCCAAGCTCCTGATTTGCGCACAAAATCCCAGACATTAGTCTATCAAAACATTAAAGTTTCAGACACTCACTGTTTCAGCCATCGAATATTCAGAGTTCAGCTTTTTCGCCAAACCATAGTCACCCAGTTTTATAAGATTTGCTTTAGTGAGGAAGATATTCAGTGTCTTTATATCTCTAGAAAAAGGAAGCATTAAAGTGATGTAGTTCTTCCAGTCACCAGGTATAGGACTCAGTATGCTGCTATTCCTCCTCTATTAATGTTACTGTGAAAGGATTTAACTCATTCCTCTCCACACCTGATGTCACAGATTTTCATAGCCCTACAACAACTGTAGGCTGTAGCCCTACAACCAAGGTTGAGGAAGACTGCACTAGGGTATTTAGTTAGCTGTAGTATAGGAAATCCAATTTCTGTGCTAAGAAGAGTGAAGCAAATCAGATTGCTTCCCTTTACTCTACTTTTAGGATGGTATCCAATGCACTTGTTCCATTAGCACAAGGATTTCCATTTGCGTAACAGAACTCCCTGCCCCACACATGCACCCAGTGCCCTCCCCAATCTGCTCCAGTGGGTTGGAGGAACCCACAGATTTAGGGAGCATGTGGGAGGCTCACAGGGACAGCTGGGGAAGTTTCACTGATAAAACAAGCATATTTAATACCGCCCACCATTTGTTATGATAAATATTTATTCTCTGTCATCATATCAAATGCCGTAAGCAGTTAACAACAATAAAAGTACCATTTACAATAAATACCAAGTAAAATAAAATGCTATTAGTAAAATATTTAAAAATAACAACAGACAATTTAAAAAGGAACCACTGTAGATGCTCAAAAAATGCAGCAAGGGAAAAACTAAAATGGTATTTGCAGCAGCAGGCTATCAATACTCTCAAGCATGTTTTATATTCAGGCACTATGCCACAAGTTAGCCCAAGCTTCATTAATCACACCTACCTGTGAAGGATTCCTTCCCTGTGGATGCAGCTCACTGCTGATGCAATCTGAAATAGGTACCACACTACCATCTGCAAAGAAAGAGAGTTCACATGGGAAACACTGCAGAAAGTTTATTTTAGAAAGATAATTTTATTATTCCAATATGAACAACTCAGTGTTGAGATCTTTTTCAAGGTGTAATCTTTCCAGGATAACATGGTCTCCATGGTGTAAGATGACAAGTGCTTGTCACTTCACGATATAGTTTATGCCAGCAATTGAAAATGTTTAATTGTAAAGGCTATTGCCAGAATCTGTCAGTTACAGACACTTGTTATATGCTTTTGAGTTTAGTTTTAGCTTTTTAAATTGTTTTAATATGATGGTTTTTAAAATGCTTTAAATCATTTTGAGCACTAATTCCAGATGCACTTACTAGCCCAAGTGAACACTCACTACTGGGACTTACTACTGAATAAACATGCAAAGTATTGCACTGTCAACTGCTGTAAAGCTGACTAACAAATTTATAAATAAAAAAATCAGTAATTACATGTATTATTCTACTTACCAAATTTAAGAATTAGATTAAGGATATTGAAGAATGTAAATACTTTTGCTCCTTTTAAAAAATATAGAATGGAAGAGCAAGTTTGGAATTCTAAGCATACTGGCAGGAATAACCAGTTTCTACATTAGAGTTGCTATCCTATGATTTGCTGTGTAATTGTAGTCATGCAGATTCTTAAATCTCTTAATAATAAGCCAAGGGGAACCTACAGAAAACTAGTAATAATAGCTAACCACAGTTAGGCTGCAATCCTATATATACTTACCTGGCAGTAAGTACCACCGAACACAGTAGGTTTTAATGCTGAGTAAACATGCACAGGGATTGCTCTGCATAAGAATCCTACAGATAGACACTTACTGCACTGCTTACAAGCCATGTTTAGAAATATGGGCTGAACATCAGGCCAAAATAAAAAACTAAAGAGAGATAAAGACTGTGAAACCACAGAACTAATTACCACGGCATGGCAACCCCTCTGCCTCCTACCATGTGTACTTTCCCATTCCACAAGATCCTTAAGCACAACCTTGTTCTTCATGCTCTCATTTACTAAGACAAGTACCATTAGAGAAAGGAGTAAGATCTTTACAAAGGTTGTGTTTACACCCTGGAGCCCCCTTCCCAAGTAAGGCTTGCTCCCTAACTGTACTCTTGTCATACAGTGAAGAACAGTTCTGCTACTAAAGAACTTTGTTCACTGCATTTCTGCTGCTCATTTTTCTATGTTATTTTTAATTGTTCTCAAAATTACACTAACTGTTTAATTAACTATTTCATTTTTTTTAAAGACAATCTTTTTTATTTATTTACAAATAAAATGTAACATTCTACAAGATTATCTGTATGTTAATGAACAATCCCAGAAGAATACCATTCCATGGGGACAGGGAACAAAAGACCTGGACACCACTGAAACCCAAGTACAGTGGTACCTCAGGTTATATACGCTTCAGTTTACAGACTCCCCTAACCCAGAAATGTACCTCGGGTTAAGAACTTTGCTTCAGGATGAGAACAGAAGTCGTGCTCCGGCGGTGCGGCAGCAACGGGAGGCCCCATTAGCTAAAGTGGTGCTTCAGGTTAAGAACAGTTTCAGTTTAAGTACGGACCTCCAGAACGAATTACGTACTTAACCCGAGGTACCACTGTAACGTCTTTATTCTTGCTACGTGATCAACAATGAATAATCAAAGTGTTCTGTTCAAGATTGGAACGCCAAGAAAAGGCTGATTGTTTCCTGGCACAAGTGATGCAATTTGCTAATACTACAGCAATAAGCATGAAATAAATACTGGGGAAATGTGGCACATCAAACAGTACTAAACTCTGTTCTGTTTCTTCTCAGTTTGTTCAAGTTACCTCTTCCTCAAACAACTTGTCTTTCTGCCGCAGGATCTTATCATAGAGGTTTCCCCCTGCAATTAAAAGAGAGAAATGCTTACCTATCGATTGTAAATGTTCTATTAGCATTTACCAGAAATCCTCCAGGAATTTGCCATTTTCCCAAGCTTTTTCATTATTATAATTATCACCTGCTCTTTACCCTAAGCATCCCAAGGCAGGTTACAACAATCCAAAATGCAGTTTTAAAGTATTTAAGAACTTATAATTAAAAAATACAATCATAATCTTTTGGTTTTTTTAAGGGTAGGTTCTGAAAATGCACATCTCAGGTGTCAAAGGCCAAGGCAAAGAGGTGTGTATTTCTTATTCGCTGAAAGCTGTATAATGAAGTTGCTAGATAGATGCACCTCTGTGGGGAGGGAGTTCCGTAACTTAGGGGCTGCCACAAAGAATGCTCTCTTTCAGGCTTCCCCTGCAAGATTCTGCAGATTTGTATCTGATTTATTGAGCATTTAGTGCCTCATCTTTCCTTTAGCTATTTCTGTTTCCCAAGTTTCTTCTTCCCACAAATACATTTTAGAATATGTATCTGCGAAACGTAAGTGGCAGTTCTCCAAGATGACTCTGGTTTGTGTTAGAACTGTCACTAAAGCCTGCCATCTATAAACAAGACAAAGTGATTCTGCATTTCATCTTCCACCACAGAACCTAAGATGGAAGAGATGCCTGCTGTTTACAAGACAAGAGTTCTCACCATTACAGTATTCCAGTTCAATCAGAAGTGTAGTGTTATCCATGAAGTGATTGTAATAGGCAATGATGTTGTCGTGTTGCAAAAGTGCAAGGATAACAATCTCATTCAAAGCATCACGGCGTTCTTTTTCTGACAGTCTTGTAAGATCCACTTCCTTCCACACTACAAGTGAGTCATCCTGGAATACAAAAAATCTAGTTAGCTAAATGCACGTTTAATTTCTTACAAGGTATCAATCTTTTTTGCATTCACTTTCAGATTTAGTCTGAAAAATTCTCTATGGGCATTTCCTTATTTCTGATGCCAAAAATCGCTATCTACAACTAACACTCTCTTCCTTTTGAAAAATTATCAAATAGCATAAACTTTTCAGAAGAAAGGTTATTGTTATTTCATAAACAACTCCACACAAACACTGTCTAAATTCGCTAACAAGAATTGATTAATTCATAGCACTTGTCAGATATTCCAGCAACAACATTATATTGAAAATGATATAAAAGCTTGGGAGTAATTAGTATTATATCCTTGAAGCAGATTCCTGATCATTCTATGGTTTTATCTAGGCAGTCTATTAAGTGGGTTATTTAACTCCCTGAAGCTGTAGCAGAATATGTGATCAGGGGCCTTCAGGTTCTCTGTAATGCCATATTAAAAATATATCACTGACTGAACTGTGCCATCAAGCTTCCTTTTCCGCACAGGGAATGCTGGTGAACTGCCCTGGGATCTTTGAATGGCGGTATATAAATTAAATCAATCAATAAAGAAATAATAACCTACTACTGTCAATGATGCAAAACAATTAATAAAATGGAAATGTATTAAGGGAAGAGTTTGGCTGATATTCAGGAAAGTGACAGAAGTGGGCATTTCTACCTCAACCTCCAAAAACCACAACTACACATCTTCGGGTCCTTTAAATTAACTGGGCCCTGTTAGCTTTTTTGCTGAGGAAGCCAATGATATATGTACCTTTCACAATTTATATAGCACTGACTAGGGTTGCCATATTTTGAAGAGCAAAAAAGAGGATGCTATGATCGCTATTCAAAGCAAATAAATGCATTTTGTCTCAAATCTCACCCCTGAAAAAGAGGACATGTCCTAGAAAAAGAGAACACATGGCAACTCTACCACTGACTCACCAGCTCTGCAAAGGTTAGTGTCTATATGGGTGCAAAACTAATAACCTTATATAAGACACTTTCCTTAAAAGTTGTGCTTGTTTTTTCTGTCTATGACTATCCTTTGTTATCAGCCTCTGTGCACTGTAAATGATATGCCTGGCATATCCTTGCAGAAATATGATGCAGCTCTACAGCTGCCTTCTCCCTCTTCCATCCTGTCATTCTTTTTATCCCTGTACAGGAAGCTGTTTGAGAGGAAATATCACCACTACATCCTTGTGCCACATTTCATTTTCAGCTACCCAAATTCCATCAGCTTCCAAATGCCAAATTAGAACTGGGAATTAACAACTGGTATCAATGGAAGCAACTCTCCCACGCCAAACAAAAGCTTCAATTTTAGTTGAGATCATGGGCCGGGAGAAAAGCGTTTACCCCTTTCCTTATGAATATCCACATTAACCAGATGACATTTTCAGTTAAAGAATCAATCACACAACTCCAATGAGGCATTTAGCAACAAGTGTCGTTTAGCCCTAATTGCACCCAGTTCAAATTAACCCAACAGAAACTCCTGGGTTTTGCACCCTCCTGATTTCATCAACCCCTATCAGAGAGGCATATGTCTTCTGAGGGGCTCTCACACTTTCCAGAATCAAGAACTGCTTTGTCATTTACCCTCCTGTGATAGCTCAGTTGGTACAGCATGAGATTCTTTATCTCAATATTGTGGGTTCAAGCCCCGCCTTGGGGAAAAGAGTCCCTGCATTGAAGGGGTTGGACTAGATGACACCCCCCCCCCATGATCCCTTCCAACTTCGTGATTTCCGAAGTGCTAACTTGTGTCTTCCTTTGCAAACAACTCCTCTGAAGAATTATTCACACTTTAGCTTAAGTATTCGCGAAGACGCTACTTGGATGCATGGCCAAAGTTTGCTTCCTTCCTTTCCTGGCTGGGTCTCTGGCGTCTTTGAACATCTGCAGGATATGTCAGTGACAAGGGAGGGAGGGAACCCCGAGGGGGTGGCTATCTAAGGAGCATTTCGTGCCCAATAATGCTGCCCTCCTTCGCGGGGTTAGAGCTGGGATTCAAACTACGGGGGAGGAGGGGAGCCTCTTCAGCCAACGCGCCCGGAGATGGGAGGAGGAGGGAAAGAATGGCGGGGCGCGGCGGCGGAGGCGGGCGCAGATTTACCTCGGTCCGGCGGTACAAGGTGGCCTCTCCGAAGGCGCCCCGGCCCAGGACGCGGATGGGGGCATAATGCAGCTCCTCTTGCTCGCCGCCTAGGACAGGGCCAGGCCGGGGGCCGCTCCTGCCGGAAGACTCGTTGTCGAAGTCGGAGTTGATGGAGTCGCAGTGCCGCTCGTACTCGCCCAGAGACATGGCTGCTGCCTGCCTGCCCTGGGGCTGAGGAAAGGGGCGCCGAGGCTTCCCTGCCGCAGGGCTCGAGCGCCAGCCGCGGCCCCGCTGCTGCGAGGGAGACGGTGGGCGGCAGCAGCAGCAGCAGCAGCAGTAGCTTCCTGCTGTGGCCTCAGACGCTGCCGCGGATTCCACGGGGCTCCGGCAGTGCGCACGCGCGCGCCCCTCTCGCGGCCTCAGAACCAGGCGAGCAGCAGGGTCCAGTCCCCCCCTCGGGCTGCCCCTTGCCTTCCTTCACCGGCTTCCTGGAGGCCCCGCGGGCCCCCTACGCTCCATGTTGGCGGCTTCTCCCGACCCGGAACCACTTCAAGCCCAGGCGCGGCCTCGCGGCAGGGAGGTTCGCGACAGGCCGTTGGCGAACCAGGCGCGAGGCCGAGGGGAGAGCCACGCGGGGAGCTGGCGGGAGCAGCGCCTCTGAGGCGGCGTCTGTGCTGCGGGGTAGTCGTGTGCGCGCCTCGCTTGCATTTCAGAAGACACCGTCGGCGTCCCTGCCGAGCCCCCAAAGGCATGGGGCGGCTGTTGTTTCGCGGGGATTTGAGCCGGATCTTCCCATGCCGCTTCGGGCTGTCCCCTTTTTGCAACAAGCGATAGTCTCTTTCCCCCTCGAGGTGCTTGCTTGCTTCCCGGGTCAAGGGAAAGCGAGGCCACCGACGGCCCTCCGGCGTTTTAAGCCTTTTTTGTTTTTACTAGCGTCGCTTCACCTAGTTTTGGCATTTCCCGTGACTAGAAATAAAAAGGACATTTGGCCGGTGACTTCGTTCGAAAGATTCCCGGTGTGAAGTAAACCCATTTACTACAAAAGGGTGAACAGCACGAATCATCCACAATAAGCTTCGTGCTGTCGCGCTTTCCACAGCTGTTGGCAGAATATGTTCCACGAGTTTTTAGCCCTGAAGGTGCTTCCGGACTCTCTGCATATTAGGACAGTTGCTCACGTAGGTTTGTAGTAGTCTGCATAAACACTTCAAATATACAGACACAAAAAGCCCTGCATGATCAACACAAGATCTTTGTGGAACCCTCCCTTCAGATGTCAGAGAAAAGTAACTACCCGACTTTTAGAAGTCCTCTGAAGGCAGCCCTGTATCGGGAAGTTTCTTACTATGTTTCAATATATGCTGTAAGCCACCCAAAGTGGCTGGAGAAATCCAGCCAGATGGGCAGGGTATCAATAATAAAATTAAAACAAAAAAAAAAAAAAAAATCCTTCCAGTAGCACCTTAAAGACCAACTAAGTCAATTCTTGGTATGAGCTTTCGTGTGCATGCACACTTCTTCAGATACCACTTCTTCAGATAACTTCTTCAGATGCACACGAAAGCTCATACCAAGAACTGACTTAGTTGGTCTTTAAGGTGCTACTGGAAGGAATTTTTTTTGTTTTGACTATGGCAGACCAACACGGCTACCTATCTGTAATAATAAAATTGTTATTGTTCTTATCTACACGTTGGTTATTCTTGGAAACTCCTGTGTAGGTACAGTATTTGTATATGAAACAGATAATTATTAGTAAAGTATCACCAAGGCATGCATTCTTTTTCTATTACATGGATGGTGAGCAACCGACTGAATATTCACTTAAACATGAAAGAATTGAGTGCTCCATTATTATCCCTCACCACTGCACACGATTCTTCATTAACATATAACTACTGGTCACTATTGAAGACAGGGTATTCAAGGTTATTAAAAACATGTTTTATTATACTATTCATATAAAAATAAGCACACACAAAGTACCTTTCATCACTATAAAAACAGAATGTAATGTTAACCTATTTCCATCAAGTTATATACCAGGAATGGGGAACCTGTAGGCCTTAAAATGTTGGCTGGCCTCCAGCCACAAGCCGAGGTGGATTTAGGGGAGCACGGCCAGTTTGGTTGCACTGGGCACAGAGCCTTGGGACACTGCAACTGTAATACAGAATGGCAGGCAAGAGGCTTGTGTGTATTTTGGCATCACACAGCGCACCGCTGAAATTTGAGACCAAGGTCCGCCACTGCATGTCAATTCTAAGAGCAACGCAAGAAAAAAGATGAGATACTGACTGTAGGAGTGAATCAGACACAAAGTTCTCAAAATCTTTTATTACTGCCCAACGCATTCTGAAAACAATAAATTTCTTCCGGGGGGGGGGGTACCCTTAGTTTTGAGCTATAAAGTCTTAAATGGCTCAGGACCACAATACCTCAAGAACCATCTTTCCCCTTATGAACTGACCCATACCGTACAATCATAATCTGAGGCCCTTCATGTGCCGCCTCAGCGAGGTCTGGAGGGTGGCAACACTGAGAACTGGCCTCTTCTGTGGTGGCCCCCACTTGTTAAATGCCCTCTCCAGGGAGACTCCCCTGGTGTCTTCGTTACATATCTTTAGGCACCAGGCAAAAAAAAAATTCCTGTTCTCCCAGGACTTCAGCTAATTAAACAATACATGACTTTTTAAACTGTGGTGGCAGGGGATTGAGGGTTTTTTTTTGTCATTATGGTATGTATTTTTGTGTTTTTAATATTGTAAACTGCCCTGTGATCTTTGGATAAAGGGCAGTATAGAAATTAAATTATAATTTATTGTTACTTTTCTCTGATTTATTCCAGCTGTAATCCAACAGCATCTGGAGTACCATAGGCTCCCCACTCCTGTTCTAAGTGGTCAGGATTCACATCCATTACCAGAACTAAAACTGAACTTTAATTACATGAACATGAGTCACTCAAAATTCAGTTTTTCATCAACACAACTTGCAATAATAAAACATCCTGCATTTTAGACATTTGCTCACAGGGCAGCTTGCTAAAAAAGATCTGATCTGATACAGCAGGGTTAACAATATAAAGCATATATAAATATAGTTCGCCCCCACACAGGGTTAAATGGAACAAAAACTGAATTGAAGCATTTTCAATGTAGCAATTTATTCCCATATCAACCAGCAGTAAAGTACTTCACCTTAATCAGCTAGCCCCACTACTTCAGTGGAGAGTAAAATTATTGCAAGTACTATACTCTGTTTTGTTCACAACCTGACAGGAAGAGCAGAGGTTCCTGCTCATTGCAAAACAGCAGACCATAAAATTTAATAGCTGAGGAACTCCTACCTTTTTGTTTTCCAGAGTTAGAATAAAAGCAATATACAGAAATCACATTCTCTGGAACTTTGTTGAGGGGGGATGACTAAGCACCATTTGTGTCCAAGGCCTGCAATGCATTTGGATACACTCACTCCAAATTGCTCACGCCAGTTTCTGTATCCAGCCCTGAGAAAGATGGTTGGTAAAACATCTTATCCCTACAAGGCTGGTTGGATGTTTTCAGTCCTGGGTCACTGGTGCCTCTGAGAACGCACAAAGTGCCTTTCCTAAACCACTACCAGATCCAGCATACCTTATCTGTGGAACTTGAGTCATGCTCCTGTTTCAGAATATTAACTGTTAGAAAACAGCTTTGCAACACTTACTTGAAGCAAGGGCAAGTGGACAAAGTGTGCTAACTTGAAGATGCTGGGAATTTCCCCTTCTTAAAGATCTCACCTTGTACTTTCAAACTAGACTTCTTCACATCTGACTGAACAAGCCCTCGGAGGTATTTGACTCGGCACTATTCAAATACGGTAGTCTAGAGAAGGCAGCTCTAAAGCGGGCTAGTTGTAACCTGCAATGCAAATTCTTTGTGCAATGAGACTAAACTTGATACACACAGAAGGATGGATTTCACTGACTTGCCAGTTATCGGGCTGCAAACTCCTTTGAAAACAACCTGCATTCAGATTAGTAATCTTTCACTTCAGTCAACTGTGATTGGGAGTCAGTTGAGTGCTGCAAGGGGCAAACACTTTATTACGATCCTCATCTGCCATTCCCAGTCAACATCCCCATGCAGTGCACCTTGGAATGTCATTAAGTAACACTACTTCCAGCAACAGGGTTGGGTTCCTTCAAATGTAACTGTTTTTTACCCCAAAGCAAGTACTCTAAGATAGCGTTAGAAGTGCCATGCAAGCTCTATTTTAAGGTTGCTGTTGTTTACAGCTGAAACTAGGAAGCTTGGAAACCTGGTAAACATATACCATATACATATGGTATGGGGGGGATGAACAATTGTGCTGAATTTCACAACATCCATACAGAATCAACTCCTGTTCCAAAGCAACAAGGATACAAATCAGTCCCCGCTCCCTCATAAGGTTTGCTGCTAGCACAGGCACCCCAGACATCAAGCTGAGAGCATTCCTTCAGCTAATTTTATTAACTGACACATCAGTTCTGCTAATTGTGTGAAATGGCTCCATCCACCAAGGCTAAGAGCAATCAGGTTTGCCGTCACTGACTTGACACACAGAGACATGCTGCTCTTCCTTCAGGAAACTCAAAAGTACTTTAATAGAGAACATGCAGAAAGTGTTTTAGGCAGGGACTAGGCTGAGATCTAGTAAACATGAAGAGTTTTCTGCGTTCTAATACGATTATCCAGAGAAGTTTCTTTTAGTTTTAATTAACCCTTTCAGAGATAACTGATTTATTGGCAAAGAGGTTACCATGCTTTGCTCTACAACTTGAAAGCCATTTAATGTTAAGAACTAGGATGGTTGAGCTTGCTATTTGGGTCAGTATGATATTCTGGGTAAAGCTTTGGGTTTCGTTGTAGGGTTCTAGGTTCAAGTTCCTACTTAATCGTAAGCTTCTCTTGGTAGGGATGATAAATGAGGTAAGTTATAATACCTGTACACAGAAATGATTCTGGTGTCTTGTAAAGATAAGACTTTCACCCAGGCCTTTTTAATCCTGACCTATAATGCTTGATCCTGTTTTTACTAGAGTTCTCTTTTATTGTTTTATGCTTGCATTTTTGTACACCGCTTCGAATTAACAGTTTAGAAATGCTTTTTTCAAACAAACAAACAAACAAACAAACAAACAAACAATCTACTTAAGTAACAGGTGCTAGAAGGAAATAACTGATTAAGTAAATTAATGCATAAGCTTTTGAAAGATTTACAGAGACACCGGACTGGAGAGCATGTCCCCCCCGCAAAAACTTTTATTGAGAAAAATTGACAAATCCCCAACCCCTTGTTACAGGTAAGTCTGTACAGGTTTCCGCTGCCCGTTCTACACAGCTTCAGTTACACCACGAGTTAGAAGTGAAGCCATGTCAAGCTACACCACTAAAGCTAAAGGTTTAATGGTTCTCAAGACGTCACATAACCCATCAAAAAAGGTCATTTCTCATTGGCAAAGTAGTGGCAAATTAAAATGAAAGGCCAACAGGGTACCAAAAAGATGCTTTTGCTTTGAACTGTAGAAAATTTGCTATGGGAGTCTAAAAAGAAGAGCCCAAAAGTACTCACTACATCTGTAGCACAATTTTCCAGCACAGTTTCTATTTGTTAACTGTTTCCAAAGTAAAAAAAGATAAGCAGGAAAGGTCTTAAGCTCTGGATTTAAAAGCAGCACTGGACACATGAAGGCAAAACTCACAACAGTAATTTTGGGCAGTGGGAGAAGAGACATTTTACAAGTTCCAGCGTTTCTGATCAATGTAGTTAGCTGTCAACATTTAGGCTTAAGGAAATTAGCAGAAGGACATTTTCCCTCCGCCTTCTCCATTGGCCACTATCAGTATCCCCTGGTTTTTCAGTGTGGGATGGGGAGTGGGAGGGTGGCTGAGGGAGGGGAGACAAGGATGGGAAACTTCCCCTTCACAAACATCCTTAGGATTCAAAATGGATTTGGGGTGATTTCCCCACTTCCCCTGGTGTATCATCCTGTGTTGTCCAAGAGGGGGGCCCAACCCTGCCAAGCAGCTTTTTAGGGGACATAAGTGCCTGCAAGGGAAAGGAGGGACATTAAGATTTATTTGAGAATTTAAGTTGGGACCCAAGACTTTTTTTGTGATACACTGCTCTGAAACTTGATATGTTTTGAGTCAGGGATGATGTATTTGTTGCTGCTATAAGCCCTGAAACTTGTAGAGCCCAGAAAAGGCACAAATGTCTTAAAAACTGAAATGATACTACAGCTCATCTACAGTTGCTCCCACTGACTCACCTGCCTGCCATTTTGCATCCAAATAACTTCCGGTTTCTTGCTGTGGGAAATGGCTGCCTCCCACATGAACGGTCTCCAGCCGTGCCAGTAATTCAGGGTTGATATGGGGGTAATTAACCCTGGCAGACTCCCCAGGGTTATATGCTGGGTTATAAGCATCTAGATATAACTTACAAGTTCATTAAAATGCAGATCTAAGATTGCCCCAACTTCTATCTTTGGTAGAAGACAGGGTTTTATATCGCCCATGGGGGTGAGGGAGAAGAGACCTATCCCCCTCCCCTAAGGATTAACCCAACTGTGTATTCAAGTATGCATCAAGCTGGTGCCTCTTACCATTAAAAATGGCTTTTCACAGTATCCAAGGTGCTTTCAAGAACTGCTTCATTTTAGAACAAGGGAAGCAATGACTTCAAAGAATGGGATAGGATGAAAACAAGAGAATTGTAGATAAAGCCTTTCTTCTGTAATTTAAACAACACAGCTCTGTTATTTTCCAACTGTCCTTCCTGCTTCTACACATAAAAATATCAAATATTCTGACAGACAAATGCCACTGGCAGTTCCTTCTCCACTCCAAAAGTGTAGCTACTGATCAATTTGCACAAGATCTGCTTCTGGGATGGTTGACTCCGAGTGGCTCCCTCTCAAAACTCTGTGGTAAGAGATAGAATGCTGAAAGTTTAACAAATTGCATGTATTCAAGTGGCTTAGAGGATCAATCTGGTGACATACAGGAAGAGGTCACCTGACCTCATTTGTAAAGGAGAGAAAAAGGCAGCGTAAGAGCCAACCACAGCTGTCACGACAGTTTTATTTCATCCCTGTCCAAGAGTCCCCAAAATCACAACTCCCACCGTCTTCCATGTCTATCCAATAATAGTTCAGAAGCATCCTGACCGCGTTCTATACCAGCATTTCCCTCCCTCCCCCTGGGGAGCCATTGCAGAAAAAGCTCTGTTTGGCAGGTCAACCCTGAGGTGGGCTCTAAACAGCCATAGTTGGGTCTCTGTTGTTCAGCTGGGGTTTAAAAGAGGGGGAACTGCCCCTATTCAATCAGCTTCTTGGCCTTGAAGAAACGACGCAAATAGAAGACCTGCCAGGTAGCCAGTCCAATGAGGCAGAACATCGAAAAAATGCTGAAGTATAGTACCCGAATGTTGGTAGATTCTGAAAGGGGAAAAACAAAAAGCAAAAAGCTTGTTACTCAGAACAAATGGCAATAATCCCTAAGCCAGCCCTCCAATGCCTTCAACCCCACAAACCACCTAGTATTTTTCATCTGAAGCATTCATATAAAACTAAGTACCAGAAAGATAAGCTCTTTGAACTGTGGGCCAAGTGGATCCAAAAAAGGCTCAGCTTTCATTCTGTTAAAAAAAGGGCAACTCAAGACCCTCTCTCATGGCTACTAAAATTTGAAAATTGTGCAGGCGGAAATTATTACCATTTCTATTATTATTATTATTATTATTATTATTATTATTATTATTATAATACAGGGGTTCTTGCTTTGGTGTTCACAGATGGAGCCTGTCTGCCACACAAGAATATTGGTTCCTTCACCATAGAAGTTTTATACCTCTGCTGCCAACCTCTTGCCTATACCTCTATTTCTGTATCACACTTCCCACTGGAAGAGGGGAAAGTCAAAATTCTACAACAGCTAATCAGAGTTAAATACACACTGAAGTTGTTTATACAAATAAGTACAAAATATAATTTTGCCCATTATATTCCGCACACAGAATTTGAATTTTCTTGGGGCCCGATAAGAACAGTCCTGGCTGCAGATAATAATAAGAAAATAACAGAATCCCAAGTGAGTGTAAAGAGAAGGGAGTGCCATGATTCCAGTAGATTTGGTGGAAAGTGGGCTTATGGGCATAGCAGCATAACTGTTATGGTGGTGAAACATTCCAGTGATCCTAACAGTATGTTTATAAGTTGATAGATCATCAGACAGCCTTGTCTACGCTATAAAGCAGGTATCATGTAAGCATCGTGGTAACATTATCCCCAACCATATGCATTAGTGAGAGAAGCATAACAACAATACTACTCCCTGAGCTGGAGTACGTACCATTGGTGTCCCGCATCTCCTCTTCCCGCTTCTTCATGTAGGCAAAGTCATTGACAATAGACTCTGAAAGATCCTCCAGGCGTCGCAGCTCCAGCTCCAGTGGCTTCAGCTTCTCTACTTTAGCAATCTGTAAAAAAGAGAGACAGAGACTGAAAATCACAGCCAGAATAAGATTTTGTTCTCATCACTTGAAAAGAGAGTCCTGATGCAAACAGTCCTGTCTGTGGCATAGTCTCTAGCGACAAAATCAAAACCAAACTAACTAACCACTTGCACCACAGAGAATGCAAATGAAAGAATGGGGAGGGCGGAAGGAGAGGCTTGAATAGACATCCTCATCTGCTGTTCGTAACCAGGGAGGATGTCTTCTTCTTCAACTGCCTCCTTTTCAGTGCCTTGGCATGCATCTCCCCTCCTGGGTAACCTAAAATAGTAATCTGGAGGCCTTCACAGCAGATTTTTGAGGTCAACAAAGCCATAATTTTTTAGCCAACAGAATCTCCAATATCCTTAATTTCTTAGAGATGTTAGGAAATTTTCCAGTGCCTAAACCAGTGACAAAGCCACTTTGATAGTTTCTTGTTTTAAAACAATCAAGCAGTAAATAAATGTAAATAAATAAATAAATAAATAAATATTGAACATTCACACCAAATCTATAATTAAACACCCATATTTGCATTTTCCGGGAGGGGAGATACATGCCCAAAGCTGTGCAAAGGCAACCTTTTAACAAGATGGTAGCCTCTCCATATAGCAAATATGGATGTCTAACCAAGTGTTTTCAGTTTTTTCATTTGCATTCTCTATGGTGCAAGTGTCAAATTGGTTTTCATTTTACACTACACTTCTGGACAAATTTCAAGAGGAGGCATTTTGGAGGAGCACAAAATGTTTGGTGAGAGGATTCTCATTTTGTGGCTCCACAAGGACAGCACAAGAAACATTTAATAAATTTTGCAGATTAATTAAGAACAGAAACACATGAATTGCTGATGAGGAGTACACCTCTTACTTATCAAACTACAAAAGCCCAGGCAAATAAAGATGTTTTCAATCAGCATTTGAAACCTTACAATGTGGGACAGTTGCATCGCTAAGGGCTATTATTCCAGAGTAGGGGACCTACTACAGAGAAGGCCCATCTATACATCCTTTTACTCTAAACCCTGGCGGAGGCAGTGAACAAGCCCTACCCTACCAATCTTAAGGACTGAATTGGCTTGCATTGAATGAGGAGCTCCTGCAGGTATCTAGGCCCCAAGCTTTGTAAACCATTACCAGCACTTTGAATTGAGCCTAGGAGCATATAGGGAGCCACTGCAGTGCTTTACTCCCAGTTAAATGGGTACAGGACTGCAGCCTAAGATATAATCTGGTATCACCAGGCCCATGCAGAGCTTGTCTTAGGCCCGGGTCGGTCTTGGCATGACAGAGGCCCGTCAGGGCCCCCTGGCCCTCTTAGAGGCCTAAGAGCAAGGCCCAGGGCAAGTGTACCTGGCTGCTCCTGTCCCTCCCACATGGGCCTGAGTATAACCCCGAATTTAAAAATCCACATTTTTGTTGCTACAACAGAAGTAGGAAACACACTGTCTTAGTCTCCTTTGCCACTACAACACTGTGAAAAAAGAAAAATGGGCATACATGGTAAAAAATACAGAGAGCATTCTGTGTTACAGATGAGGATTAAAGACGGTGCTTGGCTTTGAGAATGTTGAAGGCCACTGTTCTGTATTTTTTATTTTATGTTATTGTTTTTTAAAATGGAACAAAGTAAGTCTCTGAGGCTTACCTTAAACACATTTGCCCAAGTAACCTCCACTGCACACAGTTGGACTTACTTTTGAATAAACATGGGAAGGACATCTCTTTTAACTTTTTTGCTTACACATTTCTCCAAGTTGCACCATACATCCCTGTTCAGGAAATACGCTACCAAAGGTTTAGTAAACCTGATCCCACCCTCTGATGTCTGGCCAATGAGAGTAAAGGCACTAGGATGATTCACAAGGAAGGGAAGCAGTGATTTCCTGTTTCATTTCCCTCCATTGCCTATAATAACCATTTAAGGAGAAGAGCAATGTATCCGTACTTCCCTCCTTTGTCAATTATTTAAAAAATAATTTGTTCTACGTTGTCCTGATTTTTCTGACTTGTGAACAATAGCAGCGGGTGCACTGTATCCTTTTTTCTAGTTCAGCTTGGTGGCCTCTAGGCACTTTTAAATTAACATTTAAATAATATTTTTAAAAAAATAATTAATAAGCATATTCGTCTGTAGCACAGAAAACAAGTCTCATGCGGCCAGAAAAGCTATTTGGGAAGAGCAGCGTAGTTGGAGGAGCTATATCCAAATACAGTAATGGGTTTAACATTTCCGCAAGTTCAAACTGCAAGGGGTTTAATGTAGCTGCAGTGGAGCTGGGCAGTGACAGTTCACCACAGCAGCAGGGCATAGGAGGAGTGGGTGGAGGTGAGGAGAGGGGCAGAGCCTGAGAGGGCAGTGGGCCAGGTAGAGAAATGACATAGAGGCCACTCATCCCTGTAACAGAACAAACAATAAATAGGTCAGTAGATTTACTACAATGGTGGCTGTTCATTGCAAGGCCACAAGGGGGCAATCAAACCTTGAGAGACAGCAAACAGCAGCTTTTCACAATTTGCCGGTAGCTAAATTACTGGATTAAATAATCCTCTCATGTTTTAGTTCTGAATGATAAAATCAAGGCTTAGGAACCTACATGGCCATAACTCTACCAAGCAGAATCTGATCTGACAGTTTCAGGAGAACTTTACAAGTTCTGTCACTTTTTTGTTTGGGTTTGGTTTTTCATAAGCAAGGATGAAGAAAGAAAAAAAAAAACAATGCTGTGTTTAGCAAGAGAAAAATACTGAAAAGCTGGGAACAGTTTTTGCACAAAACTCAATATCCTGAAAAGTACCTCAATTCATGAGGTCAGCTATCAGCTACTAGCCTCTGCCCTCTCGCCCGTATACCTTGTCGCAGGTGCCTACTGGACTCCAATCGTCTGTTAAACCAACATCTTCTCTCATTCAGGATATGTTTTAAGGATCACATGACTGTGAAAAGAATCTGCACTCCTGACATATGCAATCCACGCATAAGGATTGCACTGATTCTTCTGCTGTTTTCTGCTAGTCCAAATGGACCCCCAAATCAGCACAGTACCAGACCTCTCCACTCATAATTTATTTTAAGTGCCCCCCTCATTCCCATTTAAGTATACCAATACAAGGGAAAACAGCATTCAGAAGCACCTTTAGTCTCCAACAACAAAAACTATATAGGTTTCTGTTTTGACTCTCTTAACAAAGCATGCCAACAAGGCATAAGAGCAATGGCCCTTCTCTGCCACTGTCTATCCCAGTATACTGCCTTAAGATGGGAAACTCTATTTAGTGGCCATATGTTACTAGCCATTGACAGACCTATCCATGAATGCACCCAATCAGCTGTAAAAGCTATATATGAAACAATAAATTTCTCCCTGCAATGAGATAATCTCTTTCTACATTGGGGAAAATTGTGAATAAAGCAACCATGAAATGTTTATCTTAGACTGGTATCATGCTCCTATTCCAGTCTGTGCAGGAAAGGAACTGAAATGTAAGAAAAGGGTTCATGGCCATCAAAAAGCAGTATAAAAACAGAAAGGTCATACCTTAGTACTCTGAACGTATGAGAGTTACTTTCGTCTGGATTGCATCAAATGAAACCGTCTTATCCAGTCAGATAGTACTGATCCATATAGCCCTGTATCAGGTCTCAAAGATCTCAGGCGGGAGTCTTTCCTAGCACTTCCTGCCAGAGATCCTTTTAACTGGAGATACCAATTCAAGACCCTCTGCGTGCAAAGAAAATGCACTACTACTGAATTATGCATTACCCTTTGCATGCACAAGACTGAAGTTTCAATCCCTGGCATCCCTAGAAAGACCTTTTCTGAGCTTTTAAGAGAGCCATAAATACTTGGCTAGATGGATCCATAGTCCAACAAAGCACAAGGTAGCTTCATGCAATCTCAGCAGTGTTAGGGGCAGTATTTTTCTGAAACTGAAATTGTTTGAAACTGCAAGCTGAGGGAGTTCTGTTCAACTTGGGTCCTGCTTGCAGGCCTGCCGTAGACATCTGGCTGGCCACTCTGAGCGAAAAAATGCTAGATATCCTGTTTTCCGAATAAATTCAGCTTCATAGGTGATAAATTCCTTGCCAAGCAACAGATTCCTCCCTAAAATGTGTTTAGCAACTTCAAAAAAACTGTTCTAGATGAGTGCTTTACTCAGGGAAGCCCTAGGAATCAGGGAGACTGGGAAAACAGCATTGAACTGTGAGCCTCAAGGCTACATACAGTTGTCACGTGAGTGTCAGGAAGAGAATCAAGAGGCACAGGCAGCAAAAGCAGAGATGTACCTCCTCGTAGTTCTTTGCTTCTACTCCATGCTTCATGTTCAAGGTCACGAACTGGTCTGGCATCCGCCCTGTTCCTGGAACTGCAATGAAAGGATTCATTGTATGAAGTGCTCAGGCTGCCAGGAAATTCCCAGCCACCCGCCCCCCAATACACAGCAGGGAGGGATTTGCGGCTCTCCTCCTGTACAAGCCTCGGAACAGCTAAAGAGGCAGCCCAACTATGCCCAAAATCACAGAAAAATCTACAGATAGCATTGGCTAAGGTAGGAACTCTGAGAAGTAATGAGAACAAGCTGCAATGAAGCATATGGAGTGTGCAAAACATCAGGCACTCTGATTTCCTGGTCTTCGTTCCACTCTCTAGCAATAAGAAAACATGGGATCAGTTTAGAGCTAGACAATCTGGTAAGAACTAAGTGCTAATTCTAGCCAAATAGAAAAGCGAGTATAAACCTGAAGTGGTGTATTAGACTGAACAGATGAAAAATAATAACACAATGAACAGATTTTTCTAAAGTTAAAGTTCACCAAATATAAAACCACTGCGGAATGGAAAATCAGAAACAACCCTTGTGGCACTGCTATTATACCTGATTGACCCCTGCACTCCTTCTTACCTCCCTTCTCCTTATTCAAATTATTCCTCCCAACCCCAAACTTTAGAACTGCGACAAACCTGGTTATCTAGTGAGTATAAATAGTTCCCAAGCAACCAGGTCTGGTCTAGAGGGTCTTCCCTCTGCAATTTACCCCTTGATAATCCAGTTCAACCCCTGCCAATGCAAGAAATCCACTACTACTATAACCTCAACAGTTTCTAACTAAGGAAAGCCCACCTTCCTCTCAAGCAGTTTGTTCCACTGCTGAAAGGTCTCCCCAGTGAGGTCCACTTGGTTCCTCTACCAACATAGTTTTGGTACTAGGTAATAAAATACATTTTTTTCTCAGACATTTGATAGATTATGAAGATGATGCTGTGTCTGTTGTTTGTGTGCTGCCAAAGCTTCTGGCAGCTGTTATTGGGTGGGTGGGATGTTGTGTATATTTTTCATGAAATGCATGTTTCTTTCTGAATGTGTTAACATTACAATGTATTTATGTTTATGTTTTTAAGTATGTTTCAATTTGTTTGGAAACCTCTGTGTATTAAGCAACTTACAAGTCTATTATATTATGATGATAATGGTAGCAGTTTATACTGTTTGGAAGTTCTTCCTGGTGTTTAGACAGAATACTTTATATTTTAGCTACCTGCTTTGGAGTCTGATCTCTAGGACAACACCAAATAGATTTGCTCCATCATCTATGTTAGTGGTTCTCAAAGGGTGTAGTGTGTTACACTGGTGTAGCAGGAGAAGATGGCAATTACAAAATAGTTGTGTCCTGTATTATAAATCAAGCACTGTTAGTTGTTGTTTCTTTTTGTTTTCCAATGTATTTCTTATCAATAAAAAACTCAGTGTGGTGTGAGCAAATTTATATTCAGAAAGTGTGCCCCAGAGAAGAAAGTTTGAGAAACACTGAACAATGTGATAGCCCTCCTCAAGTATCTGAATGGCACAATCCTTCTTACTTATCTCTTCTCAAGGCTAAACATACCCTAGTCCTTCAACCTTCCCAAAGAGGACTTTATCTCCAGGCCCCTCTTCATCTTTGCCATCCTCCTCTGGATACATTCCAGTTTGCTGATATCCTTCTTAAACTGCAGTGACCCAAACTACAACTATTTATCTCTTAAGAAAAAAAAAAGGAGGTAGAACTGCATGCATTTTTTCCCTCAGGCTCTCAGTTCCTAGATAATTATGTTCTCAGCACTGATAATAGGTTCTGGACCTAGCAAGATGGAAGAAAGGAAGGTGAAAGAAGGAGGGAAGAAAGAATATGACCATCTACCTTAATCTCAGAGCTATGCTGTGAACAACCCCTTTGCATGTTTACTTCAAAATAAGTCACCCCAGTTTATGGGTCCTTACTCACATTCCTATAAACACTTACCTGGGAGTAAGACCCACTGATAATATTGGGGCTTGCTTCCTGAATATACATGTGTAAGAAAGCTGCATTTGTCAGCTTGGTCAGAAAAGAGAAATGTTTTGAATACACTTTTTTAATCTGGCTATTTTGGACGAAGGGGATAATTGCTTCTTACTATTTCTACTTTGAAGTAATTCTCTTTCTTTGTTAATCTGCCAATCCCAGATCAGCTGTTTTTTGACCCATTACTTTTAAGGGCATGGGATTAAAGGATTTTAAGTGGGGTTACGAAACTGTAGTTATGCCAAATGGAAGAAGTATGGCACAGTATCAATTGGGTCATGTTATGTCAGACACAGCATTACTTAAGGTAACAGATATCTTAAAACAAGCTCAGGACATAATAAAGAGCCCATGATCTAGCCAATCAGTTTGTCATTCTGGTGTTTGCATTCAGCATGACAGGCAATGAAAACACTGTGCAGAAAATAGTATGAGGCTGTTCTCCCCCCCCCCTTTTTAAAAATTAAGGAACTATCCCCTGTTTTGCAACATATGCAAACAGCCTGCCTCCTCCAGACTTTTTTTAAAAAGCTAGCTAACCAACCTCTCTATCCACCAAAGAGCCCCTAGCTAGTACATGCATCTCTACTACCATGTTAGAAATTAGCCAGACACCAGGCCCATTTTGCGACGGGTGCAGGTCCGATTGTGACCACATGGAGATCTCTGGATGCCAGGTTGGGAACTGACATCTCCATCTGGCTTTCCCTTCCAGCTTTCTTAAGCGAGTAAGCAGAAAAGCTTATTTATTGCATTTATATCCCAACCACTTTCTCCAAGGAGTTCATGGTTCATCTCTCTCCTCAGTTAATCCCTACAACAACCCTGTGAGGTGGGTTAAGAGGCTGTGACTGGCTCAAGGTCACCTGGGGAGCTTCATGATTGGGTAGGGATTTGAACCCTGATCTCCCAGGTCCAACACTCTAACCACTACACCACACTGGCCTCCTAGAGTACTTCTGTAGGGTTTGCCATATGCCTTGAATTTCCCGGACATAATCGGAACACTGCAGCCGAGAGCAGTGTCTGGGCAGAAATTGGCGAAGTGTCTGGGGAAATCGGCAGCGTCCCTCAGATTTACCTCAGAAATAGCTCAAAAACATCCAATTTCTTTGCGATTTTGCTCAACAACTTTTCTGTCCGGATTTTCACTTTTTGAAATATGGCAACCCTAACTTCTGCTATGGGACAACTATATACACTAAGCAGGTGAATAAATATGGAGAAAGCAAAATGTCACTTAGAGAAGGATCTGAAATATTTTCCTTGAAGCTTGAATTTGTTTTATTCAGGATTGTTTTATGTGATGTTTTGATGTATTGTAAACCGCTTTGCTTTGAGATTTCTTCCCCCTTTAAAATATGAAGTGGTATAGAAATGAAATAATAAGACTAAGACAAAATCCCACTGGGGGAAAATGGTGCCTAGACCTTCTGCTGTAGCAGCTGTAACCTTGGTTTAAGCTGCCATTTGGAGATAGCTTATACACCTGAGTTTCTAACACTGTTCTACTACTGGGATCAGATACATTAGGCTGTGATCTCACCTCCTCCATGAAACAGGGAAGACACCAGGTGTTGGCATTGTTGCAGTACCTTTAAGGAATGGTCACCAGCAGTTTCTGGATCCTATCTGCCAACTTCATGCAGCCAGTGGGCAACTGCTGGTTCCCACAGGAGGAGAGAGTACTTTGGGGCTTAAATCTTGCTTGCAGGTTTGCCACAGGCACCTGGTTGGCCAGAGTCAGAGCAGGAGGCTGGGCTAGATTGACTACTGGCCTAATCCAGCAGGCATTTCTTATATTCTTATATACCCACCCTTCTTATATGATTCTGCCAACAAAGGTAGACTTATTTCAGTGTCCCAATTCACAGGTAGGTGGCAGCACAGCACAGTATATGAAACGCAATGTGGGGGTAGGGAAGAGAACTGCTCTTCTTCACTGGATAGAAACACAAGTACTTTCCATGGTGCTGCTTCTGACGGCTTCCAAGATGCCATAAATATATGTAGTTTTCATCATGGTAAACGAGCAAGGCAGTCCCCTGCTACACATGCCACAAGAATCATTGTTTCCAGTTTTTATGAAAGCTTTGAATTTCTGCTATAGCCATGGAAACTAATTTACACAGTGAATTTGAAAAATACTAATTTCAGTGACATACCGTATTTTTCGCTATATAAGATGCACCAGACCATAAGACGCGGCTAGTTTTTGGAGGAGGAAAACAAGGGGGGGGGGGAATTCTGAATCCCAGAAGCCAGAACAGCAAGAGGGATCTGGCTTCTGGGATAGCCTCTTGCTGTTCTGGCTTCTGGGATAGCCGTGTGAAGCCTCTTGCGGGCAGCGGGAGGAAGGCTCCCCCAAGAGCCACGCTCCCTTTAAAGAGCGTGCAGAGTGTGTGTGCGGCTCTTGGGGGTTTTCCCCGAGGAGGGAGAAGGGCAGCCAATCTAGTCCAATCTCCTGAAATGCAGGAATCACTGCTAATGCAGGCTTTATATGAAAAATAGTTTGCACAACATTCTAGCCAAACGCTGCCCATAACAGTCTGGAATTGATGAACATATAAAAATCAATATGGGATAACTATTTACACTACAACAAGGCAACCTACAGATCATGCACTTTTAGTTGCAAAGTTGTTCCTCAGATCAGAACCAAGAATCCAGCAACATCTAGTCTCAGTACAGTATCTGCTTAGAGAATTGGACTAAATCCACGCTCATAATAAAATTAAGACTGTTTTGGTTACACAATGTTATGAAGTATGTCTGACTCTCATTCAAAAAAGTCACTTAAGGTTTGATGGTTAGGAAACAATTTCTGGTTATGGGTCCTGTGGGAAGGACCTTTTTAACAAAGTTCCACTTTTAACAGCAAAATAAATAGATAAATAAAGAGTGAACAAGAGAATGAAAGGAATGTTCCAGGTTAGGCTTTCAACATGTGCTTGTTGTAAAAAAACAATAGTAATACTTAAGGAGAATTAATTTTTACATAGTAGATAATTAAAAATCATTCTGGTGTGGAGGATACAAAATAGCAATAAGACAAGTGAGTAACACATGCAATATATTCCAAGCTTCCACATACAATACAAGAAGCAGAGTGGCTGGGGCAACCCAGTCAGATATGTGGCATATAAATAATAATTTCATTATTATTTTATTATTACAAGCATAGAATTATGCAAGCACAAGTGTGCTGCCCCAAAGCAGAATGTGTGACGCAAGGGAAGAGCTCTGGGATAACAATTTAGCGCTCACAATGGGGATCTCCCTGAGTCTTGCAAGGCAGCTCTTCCCTCTACTGGGGTCCCTGCGCAAAAAGCTGTGCCTTTCGCTTCCTCTTCCTCATTTTTGTGGCCAAGTGCTTGAGAAATCACAGTTGCTCAGGCCTCACCTGGCCCAACCGCCCAAATGTTGCAGCTCTGCCTTCTCAAAAGGCAGCTAAAACCCTACAGCCACTGACCGCCACAGGATCCTCAGCTACTCTGCAGAAAACATGTCTAAACTTCTTAATGCCAATAATCTAATAATACAAAGAACTGTAGAGATTATTTGTTTAGGGGCACTCTGCTACTGTGCATTGTGCTGGTAATAGAAACTACCAAGGTTTGAGATGAACAGGATGCTGCCGTTAGTTATCTTGGGACACAGAAAATTCAACATCCTTCAAAAGGCTAAAACAGTCTGTAACAACCTCTTCCCCTTTTTCTGCACAATAAACTATTAAGGCATAACCCCCAAAGCTAGCAATCACATAACTAAAGTTTTGCATGTTTCCACACAGTGTGTCTGGGAGGGAGGGAAGAGAAATATCTCCTCAAATTTACACCTCTTAAAACCTTCCTTGGTAGGCTAAACAACAACATTCATGCATACAGGGAGAATCTGACAAACCTGACTAAATTTTTGTATTCTCAGGGCCCCTCAACAGAACTCATAGCTGCTTTGTCCCCATCTGCCTTTGATGGACACTGCTCAGAATAGTGTCCTGGGATCCTGCCTTGTCAATACAGGGTATTTTGCTAATCTTTTATTTTTAATGCAACCTACCATCTCTTATCATCTTTACTCTTGAATCATTTAATAAACATATTAAATTTAAAACCTAGAGTTTAGTCATGAGACTCCACTTTAGGAGCCTTACACACTATTTTGCTGATGCTACTGAATAGCATTAAAGAGCCTACTTAGGTCTATCTCCCATTTATGATGCTGTTACATTTACGTCACCCATGTAATCAGATTAACGTATTTAAAAAGTATTCTAATAAAATCCCACACCTATATTCTTCTGTTCTCAGAAAGCATACAACTTTAGCCAAGGAATATACTCTTCCCCTAAAAACAGTAGTGAATTTCACTCCAACATAGTTTTCTAGTATAGACCTCTGTTGGTAGACTAGAGGTATTTTTACATTTAGAAAGGCCATAACACATATGCTCACTGGTAAGTGTGTTGTTAGCTGGTTTTAACAAGTCTTTTGATTCACCTGTTTGTTTTTAAAAACTTTTATTGCTGTTTGACTGTATTTTTAATATTTTGTTGCACTTGTGTTACTGTTAACTTGTGGAAAGGAAGGGCACAAAATTAACAAATAAATAAATCTCTGAGATTCAGAACACTGAGACTGTCCCACCTAAGTACATCATGGGCTCATAGCACAGAAGACATATATATGACCTAGAAGTTCCAACAGTGACAGTGACAGTGGAAGCAGGAAGCTCCCTTGAACCTCAACAAGATGACCACTGTCCATTTGTGTTGAGAGGCAGCATTAAATATGCCTAGAGGTGTTGTGGACTATTTGCCCTAAACTTCAACCCAGATCTTCATGAGGAAGAGGGGCAAATGCGTCACTCCCAAAGGAAATGTCAGCTCTAAGACTTGTTAAGCAATTGCCCTCAAGATCTGGGTACATAACGTCCTGCACACTTCCCCTTCTTCCTCTCGTGATAGAATATACCAATGCAACGGGCCCTCAGTCATTATAACTAAGTGCCACGTCTCTACAAGAAAAGGGTTTCAGGCTGGTTTAGAGATGCTAGCAACTGATTAATGAAGAGACTGAGTTCCATCTCCAAGAAGTGGAAAGTGAACAAGCAGGGGTGCATGGACCAATAGAGTAGGGAACAATAAGACTTAACACTGGCTTTGAGGAACCACACAGCACAGAAAGAGTATTAGCTAAGTGAGGGAATGATAAAGACCAAATTTAGTATTCCCTTACCCTCTTGTACAGAAAATTCAGTGTACTGATGGTGGAATCCCTATTGGATGTCTCATATGAATAGGGAACAATGGTGTTAATTTCTACCTGAAGCAGAAAGGAGAATCAACTGCAGTGTCTGTGTTCCTTCCTTTCCACTCTCTGTTTACTGGCTGGGAACAGTTGGTTATGCCTGTGCCCTCTCAATGTCAGGTGTGTATAGGCTACAGTGTGGAGAATTTGGGCCCTCTCCTAAATAAAATTCCAGTAACTGCACCTCTCTATCTGCTGTGGAAGACAGCAAAGCACTTCTTTCATGAAGAGACTCTTAAGATTTCTGTAATAGCCAACCAGTCCTCTTCTATGACCCTATTTTTCTTGTGTCTCATTCTGGATTATAAAATTTTCTTTGGGTGGGCAATTGTGATTTCAGCACTGCTCAAATGCAAACACTTCTGGGAAGGAATGCAACAACTGGCATTCATTAGTAATTTTAGGAACTGACTCCCTTGGGATTAAATGTTCTCTCTCAGTCCAGAAGACCTCAAATCACTTGGCAAAGCAGATACCCCTGGCCCTTGCTCAACATTACCCTTTTAAATGGATCCTACAGGAGATGGATGAGAAAGTAGAGAAGAGGCATACCAGGAGCACCAAACAGGGACTATCACACTTACCCACAGGGAGCTTGCTCTCAAAGCAGGCTTCAAACATGTCGTAATCCTCCGTGGTGAAAGCAAATTTGCCCTTAGTTGCATCCTCCTTGACATAGAGAATATGCCCAGCTGAGTCAGTAATCTGTAGGAAATACGAAAAATAAGAGAGGCAAAGTAGTTAACATCCAAGTTCTATGTTAAATTTTATGGGAGGGGGAGGAAGAGAAGACAAAGATTTTCCTAGAACACTTGGGCAATTGACTTCTATGCTTTCCTTGTCCCCACCATAGGTGAAGAGATTTTTGCTAAAATTTTAATTTCAAATTCATTTATACCGTCTCCATTATTAGCCTCTGGCATGTTAAGTTGAAGACATTCCCATAAAAGCATCCACTAAAAACAAAAGTCAGAAGAAGATGTGGGAATGGGGGGGGGGGGGCAGATGAACTCATTCAATATGCAAAACATACATTATCTGAGTAGGACAAGTTTTGGGTTTACAGTGACCAGACAATAATTGCATAATTTATAATTGCATAACTAATAGCTCTAGGAGACAGCACATTTGTATGCTCCCCCACTGCCAAACGAGCAAACATAAAATAAAGCAAGCTTTAAAGGCCCCATGAGAGCATGTTAAAAGCCATGTGAGGCCTTGTTTACTGCAGTAATAGCTTCTCCTTAAACATGTTTCTTCCATAAAGAAGTGACTGATGCATGCACACAAACTAGTTCTTTTCCACCATTAGATGGGCCACGTCCAAAAATATATTATGCCAGCTCTACTTTTCTCTTCATCTGGCACAACAAGATAGTTGCCTACATACTGCCAGGCACGTTGCCCTAAGTATACCTAGTATGGGCAAACTGCTTAAAAGTCAGCCTACACAATTGTGGGGGAGCAGCCATTCAGGGAGGGGGGAATGTTCCACCACAATACTCTGGCATTATGCACAGTAACATCATCATCCTTCACAAACACAGCTTTTCTCCCCATACTGCCAGCCTGAACAATAAGCACCCACACGAGACTGAGATCAAGTAGGATGAGAGCCATTAAAGAATCTCCACTACGTAACCAACTAGCACATTGGGTACATTCTTCCAGAACGGAAAGCCTAACTGTTAATTATGGGATGTCATGATCAGAGAGCAAGCACCACAGTGATGAGCCATTAAAACACGTGAAAATGGCATGACAAAGAATCACTGTTAACTGCAAATGATAAATCCCAGTCAACAGCTGATCTGAGACTAAGGTCTTCAAGAGAGAAGAGAATTTTGTCTCTGGAAAATAAACTAATGTGTGATCATTAATAACTTGTCTACCCTGACAAGTTAAGGTGCTAATGTGAGCAGCTGGTCAAAAAAACCCAGACTTTAAAACTTTTTATTCTGAATGAGCAGAGCAGGCCCATGCAGACATGGGGGCAGCCAGGTACACTTGCCCCAGGCCTTGGGGGGGGGGGGTAAGCAGGCTGGGGGTCCCTACCAGGGACCAACTGCTTTTTTGCTTGAATTTTTAACTTTATTCTAACAAGACTCCCACCCCAGGCCTCAGAGAAGATCTGTACATGCCTGGAGCAGAGCATATTTGCTCTGTAGTTATTTCATCAGTTGCCAAAGTCAGGACACAACAAAGGCTGCTGGCATATAACACACCCTATTATATCAGTGTAGCCTTCTGGGGGAAGGAATGCTTAATGTACAATCTCAAACTAAGTTAAGACTTCATTGACCTGCATGCTAGATCACTCCTGGATAATGAGTATTTGGGTGGGGGTGAAACACAGGCATCATTAACAGCAGTTTTAGGTAATTAATGCCAAGTCATGTTTATTTAGTCAAATTGTGGTTTGTTTTGATGTCTGAACCCAGTCCAGTGTATTAATGGTGGTTTGTTTGCTAGCCATAAACTATGTGAAGCCATGGTTTGTCGCTGGCTTATGAAACATGGCGTGTTTTAACTCCTTTGGCACAATGGGTCAGTGTGACTGGCTGTTAACCAGAAGGATTGTGGTTCGAGCCTACCGAGGGCAGAATTTTTGCATTGCAGGGGGTTGAACTAGATGGCCCTTGGGGTCCCTTCCAACACTACAATTCTATGATTCTAACTATATATTGGTCTATATTGTGTCTAAACCCAACAGCTTTGCTTAACCATTATTTGTTTGCCAACCCCACTCCAAGCTACAGAGCCACAAGGCAAGAATAGTTGGAAAACAAACCAAGCTTTGGAGAAACAAGTCATGGCTGATTTGCTAATTTACAGGACAATTCATGCTTTGTAGCATTTATGGGTGAAAGCAGCCATTGTGTAGTAGCATCCAACTCCCACCCACCCAACCCACAAGTACATGTGTAGTGCTGCACTTCTGAAAAATGTACTTTCATAAGCAGGCTGTTTAATTTTTATATGTTTACAATTTTTTGTTTCTAAGTCTCATGAAGGAAAGCATACACACAGAGAGGCACGGGGGCAAATGAACACCAGACAACATGGTGTAAAAAGTACTTACAAAGCTACCATCAGAACTGGGGCAGGGGGGCAGAATCCACCCACCTTTTTACAAGAGAGACAACTAATTTTTTAAAATACATTTTAACTCCCAGAATCTTTCTGACAGCTTAAGAACTTCCACAGCAGGAAGCATTTGTCCAAAAGAGGATGGTGAGGAACCTGGATACAAAGTCTTATGAGGAACGGTTTAAAGAGCTAGGGGGTGTTTAGCCTAGAGAAGATGGAGGGGGAGGGAGGAGGAATGTGATGATAGTCTTCAAATATATTGAAGGGCTGTCATGAAAAGATGGAGAATACTTTTCTTCTCTGTTGCTCCACAGGGCAGGATTAAAAGCAATAGGTGAAAATTCCATGGAAGCAAATTTCAGCTAACTTCCACACACTAAGAGCTTTAAAAGACTACTGTATTAGACAAATTCATGGAAAACAAGGCTAACAACAACTACAAGCCATGATTGGCCATGTTTTACCTCTACTGTCAGAGGCATCATGCCTCTGAATATCAGTTGCTGGGAATCATGGTTGAGTAGAGCGCTGTTGTATTCGTGTCCAGCTTGCAGGTTTCTCACAGGCATCTGGTCAGCCACTGTGAGATAAGGATGCTGGACTAGCTGGGCCACAGGTCTGACCCAACAGACTCAACTTATATTATTTGTTGTTATAAAAGGGAACAGACTGCCTCTTTCACTGGGATATTTAAACAGAGGGTGGAGAGCTATCTGTCAGGGGTGCTGTAGTTACACCTTATGTAACAGAACCTGCACTGAACAGGGGCTGGGTGAGATCACCTTCAGGGTGCCTTCCAACACATATTTATTTATTACATTTATATACCACCTTTATCTTCCAAGCTCAAGGTGGTATACATGGTTCTCCTCCCCATTTCATCCTCGCAACAACCCTGTGAGGTAGGTTAGACTAGGAGATGGTGATTGGCTCAAGGTTATCCACTGAGCTTCATGTCTGAATGGGGATTCGAACCCTGGTCTCCCAGGTCATAGTCTAACCATTACGCCAACCTGTCCCTAATTTCCTCTAAATTAGACTACTATGATGAAGGAAGGGAATATTAGAAACCAATAATCGTTTTTTGTGTGAGAGGAAAGCCGTGGAACGAAAACAAATTCCAGGGTTACATCCTCTTCATTTATTTCAAAAGTACATTGCCTCTTTAGCCACTATTTTGCACCTGGCTTTGGTTGGTGGCTGTTAGTATTCTAGTAATAAAGCAAAGGAGATCCTGCCAGCATGAAATCTACCCACCACTAATATACAGTAACCTGGGCCACAGGCCTTTCTGCTTGGTTTTATGCATGCTGACTCAGACATAAATAAGTCCCACAACTTCAATGTGATTTATTCCAGAGGAAGGGTGGTTAGGAATGCAGTCTCTGTTGCATGTAACAGACTGTGTATCCCAAAACTGACACGTGACTCTAGTAGTTGCAATTATTCTTCCCCAGACTGGTCATACTGCGTGGTATCCAAGACCAAAGCAAAATCCTTTCCTTGGTCAATTAGGACAGATCAACACAAGAAAGAACCTGGAGTTGCTGCTGAAAACCAACAGCCATACTTCAAGGGCCCTACAGTATTGGCTACTATCTAACCCTATGGGAACACACAACGTACCAATAATTGAACATGGGCCAAGTTTAACTATATTAGTACCAGGATGATTGCTCAAAATGGGGCTGCTCCATATGCTTTGTAACAAATTGTTCTGCTCTTATATTCAAAAGCAGCTGCAAAAACTAATATCAGAATATCACAGCAGTGTTAGAAACTCAGATATAGAAGCTAGGCGCTAAATGGCACCTTAAGCCTAAGTTGTGGCCACCCCAACAGAATGTCTGTTCGCCAGCAGGTTGGACTAGATAACCTTAGTACTACTGTACTAAGGAGGAACAAAATAAAATAAAATAATCATTCCAGTAGCATCTTAGAGACTACTGGAAGGATTTTTTAAATTTTATTTTACTTCGACTATGGCAGACCAACATGGCTACCTACCTGTAACTTGTACTAAGGAGGGCAAAACTCAGCGAGGGCGGGGGTGGGGAAGAGATGGGAAGTTAAAAGAGCTGTCGTGGGTACGAGGCATGGAAGAGTGTTTCCTCAAGAGAGCAGACGAGGGCCCGGAGCTGAGGCCTAGTTCCGCCTTCCGGCCTTATCAGGAGAGCCGCGCAAAGCTGACGTGTCCTTACAAGGGAAGGGCCGGGAAGGCAGCAGAGCCGCCGGTAGGGCCCCGAGGCCTACGCAACGCCTCCGCCCGCGGCTCCCCGCCCTCTCACGGCGCGCTGTGAATAACACGGGGGGGGTGGGCACGGGCGAGGGGTGGGGGCGCTGCCTGCGCCTGTTCTGGGTCAGCCTCCCGGTGTCCCCCCCGCGCGAAGCCCCCGCTTCCCCTCTGCACCTTGAGGTTGGCGGACGGGCCGCTCGACGAGCCCGGCGGAGCGACAACCTCGTACTCGCCGGTGACGAGCATGTCTCGGTGGATCTCCTCGCGCAGACATTTGCGGGCCTTGCCCGGCAGCTGGAAGGAGATGGGCCGCGCGGGGCCCGGCAGCAGGGCGAGCAGGAGGAGGGCGAGGAGGGGCGGGAAGGAGGACGGCCTCGGCGGGGAACGGCCGCCGGGGAGCGACAGCGGCAACGGCAGCAGCATGGCGCGAGCACGTCCGAGCGACACAAGGCCGGGCTTTCTGCCTCCGCCCCCCCCCCTCGCGCCGCTGCCGGCTCCAGGCACGTGACCCGCTGCCGCTTACGTGACGGGAGGGAAGTGGAGGAGGAGGCCGCTGCGCGCCCAGCGAGGCAGTTGGGAGAAGCCTTAGCGGGCCCGGCCTGGAGAAGCAGGGGGAGCTACTGGCTCCGAGATACTGGGGCTTAAATTGAACCCCAGGAGCACCGTTTTCAGCGTCATTTCAGGGCTGGGGCGCGAAGAGTCACCCTGAGGAGAGGAGCTGCCTGTACCTTGTTGTTGTTTAGTCGTGTCCGACTCTTCGTGACCCCAGGCACTCCTGTCTTCCACTGCCTCCCGCAGTTTAGTCAAACTCATGTTTGTAGCTTCGAGAACACTGTCCAACCATCTTGTCCTCTGTCGTCCCCTTCTCCTTGTGCCCTCCATCTTTCCCAGCATCAGGGTCTTTTCCAGGGAGTCTTGTCTTCTCATGAGGTGGCCAAAGTACTGGAGCCTCAGCTTCAGGATCTGTCCTTCCAGTGAGCACTCAGAGCTGATTTCCTTAAGAATGGAGAGGTTTGATCTTGCAGTCCATGGGACTCTCAAGAGTCTCCTCCAGCACCATAATTCAAAAGCATCAATTCTTCAGCGATCAGCCTTCTTTATGGTCCAGCTCTCACTTCCATATATCACTACTGAGAAAACCATGGCTTTAACTATACAGACCTTTGTTGGCAAGGTGATGTCTCTGCTTTTTAAGATGCTGCCTAGATTTGTCATCGCCTTTCTCCCAAGAAGCAGGCGTCTTTTAATTTCGTGACCGCTGTCACCATCTGAAGTGCTCATGGAGCCCAAGAAAGTAAAATCTCTCACTGCCTCCATTTCTTCCCCTTCTATTTGCCAGGAGGTGATGGTCCCAGTGGCCATGATCTTCGGTTTTTTTATGTTGAGCTTCAGACCATATTTTGAGCTCTCCTCTTTCACCCTCATTAAAAGGTTCTTTAATTCCTCCTCACTTTCTGCCATCAAGGTTGTGTCATCTGCATATAAATGTACCTTATATGTGGCCTTTTCTTGCTACAGGATTAAGCTGAGGTTGGATGGCCATCTGCCATGGATGATTTAGCTGAGATTCCTTCCAGGGTTCGACAAGATGACACACGGGACCCCTTCCCAACTCTATGATGCTATCTATGTATGTTGCCTCTGTATTTGGAGTATATGCAGCTAGATCAAAGCGGGTAGGTGGGTGGGTGGCCGAATCTGCCTGTGTTGGTGCTGTAAGATGGTGCTCCTTACTCACTTACCTTAAATGAAGTCTTACTTAAAGTAACAGGATTACTTTTTACTGGATGGGTTTAGGATCAGCATGGCTAGTTTGTCTCTGCATACCAGCTGCTGGCAAATCAAACATGGGCCAAGTGTTGTTATTGGTTCTTCTTGCTCCTTCTTTGGCAACCACTCATAGCTGAGTAAGATTGTCTTCCATCAACACGGTTTTAACAATGAGTCCTTAAGTGACTGTGGAGGTCAATTCTGGATCCACACGTCCTTCCACAGTGGGGACATTGGTTGCCGGGCTGGAGTTGATCACAGTGTGAATTTGCCAAGCAAGCCTTCGTCTTGGCATGTTTCTCCCTTGTGTCCTGAGTTTGAGTGTCTTTTAGTACTTCTGTTAAATGGAACATTAACTAAAATACTAAGTAGCCTGGAAGCTGCATAGGCATACATTATAGTTTGTGCCACCATTGGAAAGGAAATGGCATCTGTTGAAGTCAAGGGATTGCCAGTTTGTGTTCTAGAAAAAGCAGCCCCTGTTTAACAACACCTGCCTAGTGTTGCAGACCACTAACATTCACAAACCTAGCTTTGAAGAGTCCTGCCTGTCATAACAGGCAGAAGGCTGTGTGAGAAGAGGACTCCATAACACCAAGACTGAAGTCAATATGCTTGATTAGCATCTTCCTTAGCAGTCTTTCTGTGAAGAGCTTGTTCCATAAAGTCGGTGCCACACAATACTGATTCTTATCCCCATCTTATGTTTTTAATGTGACATAGCATATCAGTATACTTCTTTTGCATCTAGTAGCCACTGATTTTGCATAAGCAGTACCCACTCCTTGCACGTATGTCTTTTTTTAAAGCTAAGTTAAGCCAACATTCAGAAGAAGAAAACTATTATAAGATAGTGTTGGCAAACGTATGTCTCTGTATAGCTTTTATCAATAAAGTGTGAAATTCTGCATTGACCCTGGGACGATTAATGCACAACCTAAGTGTGCGGATTATATATATATAATAGAAGAACCAGTTTCAGGCTTGTGCATGGCCTTTCACCATGTATAGAACCTTTAATGTAAACAGAGAACTGGGATCTGTGTGCCTAAATACAAGTGCAGGCCCTGCTTATAAAACCCAGGCACACTTTTTCATGGTATATGAATATTGTGCAAGCCCAAATTTATGTGCCCCACCATGTGTATAACCAGACACCAGGACTGCGTATGAACTGCACTTTGCACTGGTTTAAAGGTCCATGTATGGAAGCATGCTTTCAGTTAATGTACTGTATATCTCTCTTAGTGAGTTTCAGTGGCGTAGCGTGGGTTGTCAGCACCCAGGGCAAGGCAAGTAATTTGCGCCCCCTAACCCGTGGATTTTAGCAGGGGGCAGAGATCTGCGAGTGCGGCCCCCCCCCCCATGTTGCGCCCGGTGCGGCCGGCCCCCCCGCACCCCCCACACTACGCCACTGGTGAGTTTATTTGTTCTAGGCTTGGCACAAGGAGTTTTTAAAAAGTCATAGTTGTCCAATCGTACAAAGTATATGTGCATATGACAGGAGATATGTATAGGTACAGCCAGAAATCATCTTTGAAGTTTCTGTTCATGGTCAAACTGGCAAGTTGCTATTCATCTTAAAATAAGCTTGCTTATTCAGCCATGTTAACTTCAAAGACACCACCAGCTGCATATGCACATGGCTTTGTAGGATGTTGGCCAAAATCAACTAAAAGCGAACATGAAAATAATTTCTGCATTGAAGCAAACTACCATCACTCCATTTCCTGCACCTGGTGCAAGGTTAAATTGGTTTTGATAGGGAAATGAACATGATAGAATCTAGTCTGCAAGATACATATTAGGTCAGAAAGAGAAGTGTAGAACTCAACACAACTGAGGATCGAACAATTATTCTGATTAGATTTCATATTATACATTTTGCAGCCTGTCTCCACTGAAGATGCTACAAATGACTGAATAAGTAGTCATTCATGCTTTTGCTGCTCTTGAGCTAACAAAGGTCATGGTTTCATTTTTATAATAATTTGTGCTTCCAGGACTTGGGACAATCTTAATACAGCACATGAAGAGAGATAGCATGTTCCAGCTATCATGCTCCCATCTGTCAGTCTCCTCATTCAAGGCTTCTGAAAAGGAACACCACAGTTCAGATGGGCTAGCTGTAGTAGTAGTCAATATGGGAGACTAAATTACCGGTATTTCACTCTCAGGAACTGAGAAGAAATAATAAAATTGCCTCCCTAAGAAGGAAGGATCAGAATACAGGTGATTTATGACTTCATTACAAAACAGAAACAAAAAACAAGCCACAAAAACCTCTTGAAACCTTTATATAGAAAATTTACAGATTGAGCGAAAAGAAGAACCAAAATTTAACAACTCCAATACACAGGTCTGTTGTTCCCTCAGGCCTGTTTCTAGAATCTTAACACAAAAGATCCCAAACTCACTTTTTCTAGCATTAACCTATAACTAGATTACTTCTAAGGAGAGCCAGTGTGGTGTAGTGATTAAGAGCGGTAGTCTCGTAATCTGGGGAACCGGGTTCGCGTCTCCGCTCCTCCACATGCAGCTGCTGGGTGAGCTTGGGCCAGTCACACTTCTTTGAAGTCTCTCAGCCCCACTCACCACACAGTGTTTGTTGTGGGGGAGGAAGGGAAAGGAGAATGTTAGCCGCTTTGAGACTCCTTAAAGGGAGTGAAAGGTGGGATATCAAATCCAAACTCTTCTTCTCTTCTTCTTCTAAGGGGTATGTAAAGGACTGGTCCTAAACTGGTGGGTGGGGATTTACGCCTGAGAATAAGCTCTACCCAACTCAGTAGGATTTACTTTGGAATGGACATGTCTGGGATTGTGCTGTCAGAAACGTTGCTTGGCTATTACAGTGGTATCTTGGTTCTAAAACTTAATCTGTTCCAGAAGTCCATTCCAAAACCAAAGCGTTCCAAAACCAAGACACACTTTCCCATGGAAAGTAATGCATAATGAATTAATCTGTTCCAGACTTCTAAAAACAAGCCCTGAAACAGCAATTTAACATGAATTTTACTATCTGACGAGAGCATTGATCCATAAAATTAAAGCAATAAACAATGTACTGCAGTCACCAAATCAATCAATCAGTAGCTGAACTGGGTTCCACACAGTCACAAAAACCAAAAAAAGAGCCGCAATAACACAAACACAAAATAAATAGCAAAAGCAGACAGACCTCAGCGTGACACTCAAAATGGAAGTGTGGCACTCAAAACGGAAGCATAACACTCAAAACGAAGCACATTCGGCTTCCAAAAAAAGTTCACCAACTGGAACACTTACTTCCGGGTTTGCAGAGTTTGGGTTCCAAGTTGTTCGAATATCAAGGCATTTGAGAACCAATGTACCACTGTACAATAAATGGAACCCCACCTCTTGGATGTTTACTTGGCTGCAGTAAACTTGGCTGATCCATTAGGGCAAATGGAACACTGCCAAACCAGTCTTGATTCCTACAAGGCCACAAGCCTGCCTGCCTTCTTGCTTGCAAGTGGTAGGAGAAAATGTTTGGGAACCACTGGCCTAGACAATGGAGCAAATACAATACTTCAAAATCAGGACATCTTAATGCCTTAAGATTCCCTAGCACTATATGTCTGTTGTGGGGCAGGGGGTTGAAGGAAGGGGGAAGTTGGCTTGATAAAGACTGAGTCAGCATGAGACCAGTGTGCAAAAAGGTAGGAATGGGAAGCACTGAATGAGCACAGGAAGTCCCCTTTCCTCCCAGCACAAGAGGAAGGCACTTGTCCTGGTCCCCCACCCCACCAAAAAAAAAGCAGACTGGCACATGGAGTGAGGCAGTATTAATATCTTTTCTAAAGTAAGACTTCTGCAGGATTTGGTGCCTCATCCAGACCACAATAAGTGTGACTTAGACCAGATGTGGGTACTTCTGCATTCTGAAGTTCCGTAAGAAGGGCTAGACTCACCAGCTTGGTTGGTTTGAGGTTCAAAATGCCCTCAAGGACATGGAAAAAAAGGAACTTGCTGTTAATATGGCACCATGGATTAAAGCCATCAAAAACATTTTGCAAAGGAGGCACGTTAGGCAATAAGGTGGTTTGACACAGGAAAATGGCCAGCATCCTTCGTTGACTTAGCATAGCCAGTCTCTTGATCTGTGGTGCTTTCCTGAAGAAGAACTTCTGCTGATTTGGGAAAATTTACATAGGTAAGTTGTTCCTCTAATGCCTGTGAAGGGTCCCTGTGTTTTAGGCAGTTAATAAGCACTTGCAGGACTATCGACTATCTAAACCCAGAAGACAAGTGTGATAAATGCAGCAGGCTGGACTTCACAGGCAGCCTAGATGTGAGTGGGCAGTGCACACATTATTTTTATTCATGAACTAACCACCTGCTAACACAGCAAAATAAAACTACAGCTATAACTACAAAAGAAAAGCTAGAAACAAAGGAAAGTCGAAAAAAAATGCCTGCTGTAACATTAAATGTCTTCATTACTGTTGGAATGCCATCAATTTAGGGATCAGGGCTCATCCACCATTCCGCTTGTCTTGTGCCTAGAAACATGGGCCAGAGCAGTTTTCCACTTGACCCACACTTTCTAGGCATGAGTCTGAGCAGTTCCCCCTGGTCCCACTCCTTTCCTGGGGAAAGCCCTCTCTTTAGTACTCAATCAGAGCAAATGTCAATCTGGAGAAAGCCCAAATTGCCACCTGCTCCAAGAAGGAAAGCAGCGGAACAAGAGGAAGTGTGGATAAAGCTATTAGTGCTGGTGTGGTCTTTCCCATACACTTCCTAGGGTTGCCAGTGCCAGCTAACCAGAAATTGCTCGTTGAGAAATCCAGGAGCCAGAATTGGAGGATAGAAATACCGGTATATATTTCTGTGATCATTCATACCTGTGTAGAGCTCCACACTTTTGGTGTACGTGCAAACGCAGCTACCGTATTTACTCGAAGGTAATGCACACCTTCTTTGGCCAAATTATGTCACAAAAATTAGGGTGCACATTAGATTTGATGCAGCGTTAGATTTGTGTAAATATGGTATATGCATGCTTCTGGACAACAGCTCGTTTTCCACGCTGGAGGAAGACAACAGCAGCCAGTCCATGGAACTTGAGCGTAAAAGCCCATAACTTCATGTTAAGTTTGGCTCTGGACCGAAGTATGCAACGGGGGAGCTAGGATTGGGCAGTGTGTCCCTGAAAAAGATCTATATTTAAGAGCTGCAGAGAGAAGAAAATTCCACCAGCTGCTGAATTCTGAACACTGCAGCCCTGTAATGGGATGAAGCACACCTCTCACCGCATGCAACATTCACGGCAAGCGTCTATTAAGAGGAGTTGTGTAATTTTAAGAGAGTCAGCACCCAGCAACCCTATGCACTGGTATTCCTCCTCCTTGGGTCATGGAGCATTCCCTAGAGGTCACCACCACAGAGACACAAACCACAAATGGGCAGAGGGAAACAAAACTTAATTAACTTAGGGGTGCAAAAAAAAACCCGAGTGTTAAATGAAAGAGTGTTATAGCACTGATTAAACATTTTTACTATCCCAGCCTGTACTGGTATTGGATTTGAAATTGTTTTTACATGAGTTTTTATTGCTAAATTACTTTGGGAAGCAATCAATCAATCAATCAATCAATCAAGGGGCAGAGGAATCCAAAGAACTACTTTGTGCCATGCTGGATGGGGTGGCGGCAGATTGGACTGAGGTGTTTCTCTGCCCAGCTAAAGCAGCCCCCCATTGGCTGCCACTGGAGTGGTGCAAGAGTCCTTTCACGAAGGTTATCCTCTGATGGCACTGGACACTAGTCAATCCCTCCATTCCCCTTTATGTTGGAAGAACTGTGGAAAGCTTGGTTCATTTATTCATGTTTGGTGGGAATGCCCCCATGTTCAAAATTTTTGGAATGGAGTATTCTCCATTATATCCAACCCCCTTCTCCAAATCCTTCCTTCCAAGAAATGTGGTTCCCCTTCTTTAACTACGTTAATGACCAAAATCAAGATCTTGTTATTCCAACAGCTCAATATTCTCAGTGGAGAGGTTACGTTAAGGTGGAACACTGAATGTGTAAGCGTATGTCTAGAGACAATGGATAAAAGAAACACCAGTACAGTGGTACCTCGGGTTAAGAACTTAATTCGTTCTAGAGGTCCGTTCTTAACTTGAAACTGTTCTTAACCTGAGGTACCACTTTAGCTAATGGGGCCTGCCACTGCCACACGATTTCTGTTCTCATCCTGAAGCAAAGTTCTTAACCTGAGGTACTATTTCTAGATTACCGGAGTCTGTTACCTGAAGCGTCTGTAACCCGAGGTACCACTGTAGATGTACATCTATCTAGATGTAGATAAGTGTTTAATGGTCATTGTATTTGTTTAAAAACCAATAAATATTGTTTTTCTGATTATTATTTTTTTTAAGATTCACTCCACCAGTGTGAAGTTTCTCCTTCCACCCTGCAAAAGTGTGGGCAGGGCATTCCAGAGGCGGCAAGGTTTTTGAGCCTGAGGAACAGCATTTCTCAGGATTGTGGCAGGAGAGTAAATGGTTAAACTTCACCTTCCCCAAGCACTGTGTTCCAAAAACCCACACACAATGCAGCAGGCCACACATTAACTGTGCAGTTAAAACCCTCAGTGACCATAACACAGCCTTTGGTTAACACTGCAAGGTTAACACTGCCTTTGGTCTGGATGGGGGAGACCTGGAAACCTCTCAAGTTACCATTGATACAGAAGATATGAAGAGTTTGTGCCCTGATGCAGGTAGCATACAGACATCCTGATGGCTGTTTTTTTCTTAAAATCTGAGTCAGCCAGACAGACCACTGAAGCTGTGGGGATTTCCAGTGCAATTATCAACATTGAATTCCCCTTGGATGCCAACATAGACAGGGTGCTGTTCATTCATATAATGGGCTTCTGCTTCCCCATTGTGCAGGAAGTACCAGATGCCATAGAGAGTTAGTTTATTTTGGGGTTTAGGGATCAAATTTGCTAAGAAGTTATGTGCAGAAGGCAATAGGAGTGAAGCATTCATATTCTCCAGTTCCTCTTTATAATATTGAAGGACCAAAGCTTATGCCACCGTCTAGTGAAAATGAACTAAAGTAAAATAAATGAGAATCTCTAAAGATTCTGCTTCTATTCCAGGGCTTTGTTGTTGCTGGTGTGTTGTTTTTATGCTCTTAATATTTTAAACTCTTGGCTACTTTTTACAGTGTGTGTGTTGCATTGTATTTTATGGCATCTCATGCTATCTATAAGCTGCCTTGCATGTCGACAGAACCATGCAGTGGAGTATAGGTTTTATAAATAAGTAAAACAGGAACACTGTCCTCACAGCAAAACAAACATGATATTCACACTTTCTCAAGCAGGAATAGCAGTTTCCCAGCAACTGCATTTAGTAGATTGAGTGCTGGGAAGCAGCAATTCCTCCACAATGGAAGAACTTGCTAGGTGACATTGTCTGGGTGAATTAGTGATGGTCGTGAGGTCTGTTTTCTCCCCTTCCTCCGGGAAAAGTGTAGTGCCTGGAAAGACCCTTGGCTAAATTAGGCTGTACTGTATGAATAATTCTATTGCTGCTTTTTTCCACCAGCAAGTGTAACTGAGCACTTGAAATCACAGGACCCAGTTGGTTGCAATTTTTGTTTTTTTTAGCACTCTGACTGATACAGGCTGGGAGACAGACAATAGCTTTGTCAATTCAGCCCCTGCCAAAAATTTATGTTTGTTTGAAAGAAAAAAAAGCCATTGCATGTGGGACTGACACTTATCTTACTTTCACCTGAAGTAAACAAATGTTGCAGGTATTATCATTTCAATCCCCACCCCCTAAAAAAACCCACCTCTGTTTGACCAGAGATAAGAGACAGCTGCACCAAGAAATGTGCATATTCACCATGGGAAACAATTCCCTCCAAGGAAAGACTAAAAAGAGGTTGGGGGTTTTAGTTTAGGAAAAAAGATGACTAACTGGAGAACAGCAATGGACAGAGCAGCATGAAGAGAGTTAATAGGGAGAGAGTGTGTGCGTGTGCTGGCACACACAAAAACACACGACTAGAGCCTGAGGTCACACGACTAGAGCCTGCCTTGCTCTGGGAACCAGCAGTGTTAATATTTGAAGTAACAATATTGGAAGTAACTCCATCATTTGACTGTTTAATTCCTTTAAACACCTGTGTGAAAAACTTCTCCATTTCACCAACTGTTGCCTCTACCATTTCACCCTCCTGTTCTGACAATCCTTCATCCATAATGTTCTTCAAAGTCTCTGTGTTCTCTTTAATTTCACTTTCCATTTCATCCTTCTCTGGTCTGCTTTCATTCACCATTTCATCAAGCTCAGCTCTAATCTCTTTTATTTGCTCATCAAACAATTGCTGAAAAATGCCAAAGGTCAATGGAATGTCCAACGATGTATTTGCCGTACTGAGTATTCTTGATCTTATTCATTCAGTCTCTACCTTAAGATCTTCACAGTCTCTCCCTTAAGAATTTAACAGCATTGTCTCTTAATAATAATGATAATTTTATTATTTATACCCCACCCATCTGGTTGGATTGCCCTAGCCACTCTTCTCAAACTACATTCCTTTCCCACAGAGGAACTGTGATGTAGAAAAATTACTATCAGTTTAAGGGCAACACTTTTGTTGGGAAACTGGGACGCAGGTGGCGCTGTGGGTTAAAGCCTCAGCGCCTAGGACTTGCCGATCGAAAGGTCGGCGGTTCGAATCCCTGCGGCGGGGTGCGCTCCCGCTGCTCGGTCCCAGCGCCTGCCAACCTAGCAGTTCGAAAGCACCTCCGGGTGCAAGTAGATAAATAGGGACCGCTTACCAGCGGGAAGGTAAACGGCGTTTCCGTGTGCGGCTCTGGCTCGCCAGAGCAGCGATGTCACACTGGCCACGTGACCCGGAAGTGTCTCCGGACAGCGCTGGCCCCTGGCCTCTTGAGTGAGATGGGCGCACAACCCCAGAGTCTGTCAAGACTGGCCCGTACGGGCAGGGGTACCTTTACCTTTACCTTTGTTGGGAAAACAGAATTAAAAATAAAATTTAAATTTAAAAAATTAGCATTCAGAACTCCGTTGATAATTTTTAACTTTCTTGGTTAAAAAAATCAGAATATGCTCTTTGTTCTGAAGCCTTCAGTCTTTTAATGATCAACTCTTCTTAAAGCCAGAAAGTAGATCACACACCAGATGTAAATTTCAACCAGCAGACAGAGAAACCTCTCAGTTGTAAATTGTACCCATCTCAAAGATAGAGAAAGGGAGGCTTTTGCCGACCTTATGATCTTCAGAACACTTATTTGGGCACGATATTGATTCATCCGCTCTAAGTCACTCACCCTGTCCAGATTCCAAGGAGCTGATAGATTCTCAGTCTCCTGATGTAGTAAACAACTTTTTCAGAGCATCTGAAGTTAATCTCCTGCTCATTCTTATCTCTAGAGTGAATTTGATAGCCAGGATTTATGCCTTGGCTATCATCAGTCACTATGTAATTATCTCCATTGGCCTGCTACCAACAGAAGATGTTCAGTCTGCCATGTTCCTCCCCCAGAAATCCCTATCCTATACATTTTACTGACAGTGATGTAGGATCCACACGGCATCAATAGTCATGCTGCTGCGGGTAAAATATGGTTTGGGTGTGACAGCTAAGAAATAAAACCTCTTATGATTTCAGGTGCTGCATGACTTTGCTAGGTGCTGGAACTATACAGCTGGGAATGGCTATCTCTATCATACTCGGCTTGCGAGTTTCTGAAGGGGCATTTAGTTGGCCACTTATGAAGATAGATCTTTTAGTCCAATTCAGTGAGACAATTATTAGGTTCTTATGACACTCTCAGTAGTAGACCCATACTTCTGAGAGGGCCCAGCCTCCCCACCTCCAGACTGAATTCCAAATATCCCAGAGGTTGGCCCAGTCCAGGCAAATATGGTTGCAGTAACCTCAGTCACCCATAAAAACTTCATATATACTTAACGTTCAGAGAGAAAGCACTGATTTCAATGGATGGAAAACAACTAACAAAAATAAGTAAGGGACACCCAATATTAGAGGAAAGGAGGACTAAGAATGTGGTAGAAACAGATGTAGACTGGTTGTACTGGTATTTGTTGGGTGTGTCTGATTCCTCTCTATATTTGGCTTCTAGATAATGCATAGCGTGTCTATCTATGATTTTGCACTAAGTCATTCTGATCTTTTTCTGAAATAACACCTCTAATTAGAATCTGGGCCATAGGCTATTGAAAAGAAGCTAAAGTCAAAGTGTTCAGAGTACAAGTCTGACGTTAGATACACAGCCATATATAGGCCCTTAAATCAGCTTTGACCTGGTTTTCCAAAGCCTGATCATTGCTCCTTTGAAGGCATTGAGAATCGTGGCCAGCATCTCTGAAAATCAGCTTCAAGCATATTTACATGCTTTAATATGGATCTGAATATCTAATACCATCTGTAACCTGGGCATTTTCACCTCATTTTCTTGTGTAGTTATTCTGAGTTTTCAACAAGATGTAATTTACAGCATTACCCCTTCAGCAAAAGGCCTTTATCCATTCCAAAGAGGTGATATCTCAATTGCAGATAATCAGGGACAACAATGATTAAAACTAGCCACTTCACCACTGTCATTGCCTCAGATTCCAGTAGCTTTGAAACCTATTTTTATATGGGTAGACTTAAACAAGCTGTGTATTTAATAAAATTCTGATGTAGATACAGGAAAATTCATCTTAATTTGGAAATATTCTGTGTGCGTGAATCTGCAGTAGTCATTTTTCCCATTTGCTTTTTATACAACTCCGGTGTTTCTTAATCATAAATGGCTATGCACCATTTAGTTACCTTCCCCATCTCCTGGGTTCATGCACAATTGCCCTAGTGACAGATTGTGCTCGAATGCTCTGGCAGCCTGTGCTCCTGATGGCAATGCCCTGAGCCTGGCTTTCTCTGTCTCCCTGGAGTCCCTATGCAGACGTAGGTGAACGTCACTGCCTGCTCTAAATTTATCCACGCTTGATGGAGGAGACTAACTGAGCAGCAGGGAGGCAGCTATTTTGGTTTTCTCTGTGGTTCTGGGTTATATAAAGCATCTAGCCATGACCCACATTGCTTTGGAGCTGCCTTGTTTCCTCTCTGGTTCTAATGCAGCTAATCAGCACCATATATTTCCACACAATTTTTCTCGCAGATGCTGAGCAGTACTCTGTGCGTGTGTGGCACTTGTGTGCTATATGCGTATGACTTGGCTGATGCCATTCTTTTATGAAAAGCAAGGAAGCTTTATTTTTAAAACAAAAAACCCCCACACAGATGGAATCCTTGTCCCCGCTATTTATTGGGCACAATTTGTGTGGTGAATTACCAGCTGCCCATCCTGTGCTTTGGAAAAGGTAAGCTAACACAAGCAATAAAATACCAGTTAACAGTAATCGAAACAGAGTATTTTTGCCATTCAATTCTCAGGTAATGTTTAAAACACCACACAAAGATAGGTGTCACAAGATCAGACTCTCCAAAGTCTCAGTCTCCTTGGTTAGGCTTAAAGGTACATTGCCACTATCAAATTCTAGCTGATTATGGAAATAAGGAAGGTATATTGGGAAATGGGTTTACCTGAGCCAATGTGTAACTATCAGGAGATTTAATACACAGCTAATTACTACAACTAGTTCCCTGCTTGGACTGCTGTATTTTTGACTCACTCTGGGAAACCTGGGCCCTATCCATAGCATGGGGTTGCTATAGAGAGCATCCAAAGGACACATGGATTGTAGGATCAGACCAAATGTGTCCATGCAAAATCTCTAAGCTTTTCAAAGGAGGCAGGGCAACAAATTTAACAGCAGACACAGTAAAACAGTCCTCACTTCCAAGTGAAATCCCAGATAACATTTTAAATACAGAGAATGCACACATGTCTTTTTCACATCAGCTCAAATGGAAAGATCTTACTACAGTTGCTTCCAAGGAAACTCAGATTTTAGCTTTTGTGTCCGTCTGGAAGAAGGGGAACACCAGTTACAAGCCATCATAAAACAAATATATCACATTCACCAAAATGATTTCCAGGGCTTCAAAATAGCCTTTGCTTAAGGAAAAAAAATACCCCCATTAACCAATAGTTACAGTATGTTTTCGTTATAAAAATAGAAATGAATGAGACATATGCTTTACATGTGAGTTGCAAATGTTATGTGTATTTATGAGCTTTGCTCCTGTCACATAACTCCCTGGGCCTAGGGGCTTCTTGGATTTCATCTCTGGCAAAGATCAGTCTTGTCCCAGTTGCAGTTCCAGTAATTTCCCTGGCAGAGCCTATATTCCCTCATGAGATATTTAAGAGTACATATGATAATTCAATACAATTTGGGTGTTTTTAAAGGGGCAGCTACCGGAATATCACTTTCTCTGTTCATACTATGGTAAATTGGTAGAAGGGCAATTTGTTATTGTCAAGCTCCTAGAATAAACAGAAAACCCTCATATCTGCTTATATGCTCATAAAATAAAACAATTGTATCCAATCTGCCAGCAGTTGGTGGGAAATGACCAGAGAATCAACCTGTTTTCAGGTTAAGAAAGCTGAACCATTACCTTAAGTGGCAAAATAGTGAGTTGCGCTGTAAAAAATAAAAATCATTTCTGGACAGAACACAAAACTGCACAGGACAATGTGCAGAATTTTTAAAATGCCTTCTGTGTATAAACAAATGCAGCTCATGCCAGCACTTTTCATTACATGTATTGGCTATGTAAACAAACAAACAAAGAAACCATGAAACTAGATATGCAATAAAAGAAAGAAAAACAAGGACAAGGATTAAAGATTAGGCCAAAATAATCACTGATTATAATCAATGGGAACAGAATGTGAAGAAAGACAAGGCTATGTCCCAGACTGCCAGTGCCAGAGGCTATTTATCGAGGTCCTAACGTGGGCCTACATATTCAGTAAACTGACTGGCCAGGTATCCTCTCTATTTTATGTTTGTGCATTGCGTGGTTCTTTAATGGGTGTGACTTTTCCAATTGCCAGTGTTGAATTTAATTTTCTTAGCACCATAGTACTCCAGTTTGATGAAATCATTTTTCTCTCATTTATTCCAATATTGAAAATGTCTGTAGTTCTTCTCCAATTTAGATCATCTGCTAATCTGACATGTATACTAGGCATTGCAACCTTTTGTTTAATGATGGACATATCACATGTTGAACACCACCACTTACTTGTCAATCTACATTTATGATGTTTCTCCACTGTGATATCAATCTGCTAATAATCAAGTAAAGGACTGAATGTGTATAACTGGGCTTTTGTTGTTCTTCTTATTATCAGCATAGCATAATATGGCTCCGTATGCCATGCCACAACATACCATTCATTTCTTACATCCCCAAGGTAGTCGTGTGCAGTGGGAGAAGGGGTGCACAGTGATTGACCATCAATCTGACACAATTAAGTTAAATTAAAAGTTGCACCAAGTACAACTTTTAAACCCTTCTAGAAGAAACAGCTATATAGATTATCACTTTCATCAAGGCTTTTATTAAGTTGTGGGTGAACAAATCCGACGACACAGCGATTCTTCAAACAGCTCTTGTTTATTCAGAGGCCAGAACTGAACTGAAGGGCTCAGTCAGCCTGCTTATATAGAGCTCCAGTACCATGTTACTGTAACAACTTTCTAAAACTATCCAATCACTGAACATCACTTTCGATCCTTCATTTGCATAACTATTTACAGTATCCATCCAATCACTGAACGTCACTTTCAATCCTTCATTTGCATAACTATCTACAGTATCCCTCTGCTGGCCCAGGGTGAGAACTTCAGTACATAACAGCTTTCTTTTACAATGTGGAACAAAAGTCATATTCATAAATGTTCTTTTTCTGGTTAACCTCTGTAAAATTCTGAAATGCTATTTGCTAGAGCATCAAAACATGTCACTTACTAAATTTCCACATGCATAAAAATGGGAGTGCATGAATGGAAAGCGGTTGATACCTAAACTGGATGTACTTACTTCACAAAAGGGAGCTTGCTCACAAGGGCCATCATATAATGCTACTGAATAATGTGATAATTAAACGCTGACTGCTACCCTCAAACCATCTAATTAAGGTATGTTTTACTAAAGTATGTGGTGCTTCTGAGGAAGAGATAGTCTGCAAGGGGCAGCCACCGTATTTATAAATAAGAAAGAAAGGGAATGCATATTTTTAATACCACAAGGTAATACAGAATGCATTTTACAGAGTATCAGAGCCATATGATAATATTCATCCAGAAAACCAATTATCTCAAGAGTGCAAAAGAAATGAAGAATCACAACAATGAACAAAAAATAAAACCTATAAAATCTACATACAGGTGGGAAAGAAGGAAACACCGCACAGCACATCAGCACAGCAGTTATCGCTAAAGGAAACATGCAAAACGAATGGTGGCTTGTTAGTTCAATCTATGGTTAAACCTTATTTCTTACACTCATCACTGACTGGGGGGAAATCAATTGCAGATGTTACTTAAAGAGAAAAATCAATGGATTAAAATACATTTTAAAAAATTGTCAGGACCAACCCAAGACATTTTGCTGCCTGAAGCAAAGGAAAGGTGGTGCCTCCTCCCTTCCCCCTCCACATACAGAAGCCAATGGAGACCAGCAGTTCAATCAAACTTCAGCACTAGCAATAGGACAGCATCCTCCACAGCACCAAAGGACAACAGGTTAAGTTAAAGGGAAATGGAGAGCCTATCTTCCATTGCTGCTCCCTGCCCTTGAACACCTTCTGCCTAAGACAGCCTCCTCACTTTGTCTAATGGTAGGGCCAGCATGGCTACCTTTGTATTTCCAAGTCCACATATCATCTCTGAAAGCCTAGGACCTAGGTACATCATGAGTTCATTGCTGTAAGATCAATTGTATCATACACCAAATGAGAAATATTTATTTTTACCACCACTGTTTCTACCTGACTGAACCAGCAAAACACCAGATATTTAGCAAGTCTGGGAAAAGATTAGGAATTACGCAAGGAGATAATAGTGATGTCATATGAGTAATTCACTGTCTGCTCCAGTGCACGCTTAAATCCACTGATGAACAAGATTAACAAACTAGATGACTGGGGATGTTGGACAATATACAGTATACTGCATAAATAAGTGACTGTCACATATTTGCTTATGGGAACCCTCTGTGAGAAGAGATTTAAAGTCTGAAAACAAACACATGAAACTCTAGGAGCTTGGAATTTCATATGGAGCTAGGGTTAGCTAATAAACACTATAGCTAATAATCTGTAATCTAGAACAGAACAAAAACACGTAAGAGAAGACATTTGACTGGAAACAAATCAGCCGGGCCTACTTTCATGACTTTAGCAGAAATTTACAGACATCGGCTGGTAAAGTTTTTAATAGCATTGACCTAAGTGTTACCACCTGTTAATATCTGCAGATTAAAAGCACAACAGCAGGGAGCAGTAATAAAAAGAAAAGTGACACCTCAGTAGGGAGAGATGAATGGGTTCTACCCAGTGAGAAACGATGAGTAGAAGTTGATGGGATAGTATATGATATCATACTACATTAGGATAAGAGATGAGATTTTACCCAGCTGTCTGTATTCTGCTAATGGCTTTTGTTTTTAAGTATTGCTACCTTCCCAAAAACTTTAGGATAGGGCAAGCTATAAAGAAATAAACCGGCTATAATGTGTTTAGGAGCATATCTAATATTTTGGAACATTTAATAGGTGATTCCTTTTTCTAAGGCTGGATACTTCTCTAATTCTGCTCAGAATGCACAATTGTGTACCTGTACTTCTGGATTTAAACTATACCCAGAATACAGTCCCTAAAATATTTCTGGCAACCTTCTTCAAAAAGGATGGAAGTGATATCTGAGAGAAATATTTATTTATTTATTAAGGAGCATTTGCATTGCCAATGGAGGAAAGAGAACTGCAGAGTAAGGTAACAAGCCTAGACTTGTCCTGAATAATTAGTCCCTCTCTTATGTCAGATGTACTTGCCCTCCGCTCTTCCCCAGTAGCATGTTGGACGCCTTCCGACCTGAGGGGCTCATCTTCCAGCGTCATAACTTTTATATACCTGTTGTCTTTGTCCATGGAGTTTTCTTGGCAGGGATACTGGAGATGCTTTTGAATTATGGTGCTGGAGGAGACTCTTGAGAGTCCCATGGACTGCAAGAAGATCAAACCTCTCCATTCTGAAGGAAATCAGCCCTGAGTGCTCACTGGAAGGACAGATCGTGAAGCTGAGGCTCCAGTACTTTGGCCACCTCATGAGAAGAAAAGACTCCCTGGAAAAGACCCTGATGTTGGGAAAGATGGAGGGCACAAGGAGAAGGGGACGACAGAGGACGAGATGGTTGGATAGTGTTCTCGAAGCTACCAGCATGAGTTTGACCAAACTGCGGAAGGCAGTGGAGGACAGAGGTGCCTGGCGTTCTCTGGTCCATGGGGTCACGAAGAGTCGGACACGACTAAACGACTAAACAACAACAAATGTCAGATGTTCAGACCCGCATTCGATTAAAAGTGCAGCCTGATCCTACCCATGTTTGCTTAGAAGTTCGTACAATGGAGTTCAGCAGAGTTCACACACACCCCAAGCTAGTGTTCAAGATTGTATTTCCCTATGTCAACAATCACTTCCTCTTTTTTACAGCAACTTATCACTATTTCAGAATTGCTGCCTAACCTTCTACGTCACTCTCCTGAGGACATGCATCTTACAGACTATAGTTTTGTAACATATTCATTATGATGAAAGGGAGTTCATAGATTGCCGTGAGAAATTGCTGTTAATTCCCACCCCACCCCAGGTTCAGGGTGAGGGAATCCCCATATGTAAGTACTATACTACTTATTAGCAGATAGGTGTGGTGCAAGAACAAGTCTGAACTGACCCTGCAGTCTTTTAGCAGGCAGAGGATATAGAGATAAAGAAAAACTTAAAGCAACAATTACAACTGCAATCTGAGAGAATGCATTGGCATTTGACAGTTCAAGCAGGCATATGGTGCAGAGAATTACCAAAACTGGGCCAGTGCCCAGATGCCTGTACTTCAAAACCGATAAGTTATCTCCCTTCCCAACAGACAGTATTCAGTCACTAGTTTATCAATTGTCACAAATGTCTAAGTATATTTACAACAGCATTTGGAAACGCCATCCTAGTATTCCTGGGAATTACTTGTAGGTGGGTCTTCCGTAATCAGACTAGTAAATTTAACTCTAATTCAAATATCATCATGAGTCAGCCCTTTAAAATCCAAAGTTCTGAGTTAAAAAGGAATGATATTGTAGAAATAATGAATATACACTCATATTATTTGCCACCTGCTATATAATCTTTTTTCCAGGGTCTAATTCCAAAACATTTCTGCACACTCATGAGGGCTAGAAGCTTATTTGAAGCAAACCTCGGATTTCAATATTACCATAACTGTAAGGACTGGAGTGCTGAAGCTAACACAATTATTGTGGAGTTTACAGATATAATCACAGCAAATAAAAATGTTCACTGGGATTTTAACTACTGTGCTCTGCAATGTTGATTAGACAAAGGCGATTAGAAAACCAAAACATTATACATACCAGACTGGGAACGGTTATGGACCACCGGTAAAAATGCCTTAAAATAAAATATTATGAAAATGATTTATAGGTGGTACATGACCCCAGTCAAGCTTGCAAAAATATACCACTTGTCTGACAATAAATGCTGGAAATGTAAAGAAACAGAAGGAACATTATTTCACCTTTGGTGGACGTGCCCAAGGATTAAAGCTTTCTGGGAGAAGATTTATAATGAAATGAAAAAGGTACTTAAATATACCTTCTTAAAGAAACCAGAGGCCTTTCTCCTGGGTATGGTCGGCCAATTGGTGTCAAAGAAGGATAGGACTTTTTTCATGTATGCTACAACAGCAACAAGAATACTTATTGCAAAGTATTGGAAGACAGAAGAACTACCCACCGTGGAAGAATGGCAGATGAAAGTTATAGACTATATGGGACTGGCAGAGATGACTGGCAGAATCCGAGAACAAGGGAAAGAGACTGCGGAAGAAGACTGGAAGAAATTTAAAGATTATCTTAAGAAATATTGTAAAATTATTGAATGTTAAGATGATGCTGATTCTGAAATTAAGGGGTTGCTAGCTGTAATCATTATGTAATATGGAAAGAATTGTTAAGAAGTTTAATCTAAACTAAGGGAAGGATTTGTTGAAGACAAACTAATTAGAGAATGGAATGCAGTAAGGAGAGGTATGAGGAGGTCGGGAAAGTTATTTTTACGAATATAAGGGAATGAAATTATACATGTGATTTTTGTTTGTTTTTCTTTTTGATTTTCTTTTTTCTTTTTTATACTTTTTATGTCTTTTTTGTGTGATTTTTGTGTTTTATAAAACTTGTGAAAATGTTAATAAATATCTTATTAAAAAAAAAAACATTATACATACCAAGTGGGTAGTGTGATAATTTTTCATAGGTCCAGCTTTGACTGATTGGTATTTCTTAAACAGGCAGGCAGCAGAATTGAAGGATAGGTATATCTTAGCGATATAAATATGGCAAAGTAACAAAGAGCGCTTTGCTACAAATAATAATTTAATACTGCTTTTTAATTGTGCTGAATATGTCAATAGACACACATACTGGCTGCTGCCATTGAAACATGCTCAGAAATTGGCTGCTTTAACCTCTTACTCTCTATTGCTGAATTGCTGAAACTGAGTTTGTAATTTATAGAATAATACATTGACTCTGAACCATTGATTTAACCAGGAATTTTCAGCAGGGTGTGTGTAAAACAGGTATGTACGCTCCAAGGCCATATAGTGAATAAATTTTAAAGCAATTCTTGAGTCTGTTAAAAACAAAACTACCTTGGCTCATGGATTTGCCATACCACAATTCCAAAGCAGCTGTGTGAGAATATAGAATATAAAACACTTGGACAGTGTCTCTCCCCCATACCCAGACCCAGTATTCTTTGATAACACTTTAAACTGCTGGTTCAATTCAGAACTAAGCTGAGATGAGCTGACCGATGGCTATGTATTCAAGCAAAGCAATGCAGATGTTAACATTTGTATACACCCTCTTCATACACATAGACAAAATATATTAAATGGAATATAACAGAAATATCAGATAAGCTGCCATTGCAGTGAGATATTGTTGGACTCCAGCTCCCATCATACCTGACTGCTGGATATCCACCAACATCTGAACCTAAACAACATTTAAAAAATAATAATAAACATGACTACTAATTATTTTGTCAGTTGGGGCACATGCTCAAGCCGGCTTTATTTCTCTCTTATTTTTTAAGATACGATTTGCTTTATCTTTTTATTAAAGGCACGAGGACAACGCTGATTTTTTTTTTGTGGGGGGGGGGATGCAGGGATCACGGCTGCGTTACGTAAGAAAGAGCAGAAAAGACTTGAGTCGAGAGCCGCGGGGGTTGTTGTTGATCGGTGCGTCAGACTTGGGTTTCCCTTTTGGTGCGTGTGCGGCAGACAGCGCGAGTGCGCTTCCTCACGTTTCGCCGCTTGAGGCAGACACGACAGGATCCACCCCCTTGTCCGTCCCCACAACGAACGTTTGCCGGGATCGACCTCTGGTCCAGATCTCCGAATATTGTGAGGCGGACACACGCTGTATTGTTTTTAACACTCGATTGGGAGCCGCCCAGAGTGGCTGGGGAAACTCAGCTAGATGAGCGGGGTATAAATAATATGTTATTATTAATTATTATAAGAGGGAATCCCGATTTCAAACCGCCCCACCCCCACCAGTCGCTCCCGGAGCGTCACTTCGAGACACCAAAGCCCCCCGGATCTCAGAAATCAAAACAAACCAGCTTCCCTCTCGGTCTCTCGCTGTGGGGCCGCCAGCACCTCGCCGCCCTCAGCCCTCGCTTTCTAATTACAGCTCCACCCCAAAACAAAACAGACCTTCCCGCTGCCATGGCAACCGAGCCCTACCTTCCCTGCTGCTTTGGCAACGGAGCCCCACCTCCCTGAGCTGCTATGACAACCGGGAGCCGCCTCCTCCTCCTTCTCCTCCTCCTCCCCTCAGCGGGTGACGCCGCCGCCTGCGTGGCTAACGATTTCTGAAGGGGAAGGGAGAAAAAGCGATGACGTTGCGGGGCTCGTTTCCGTGGTTACTACGCGCTGACGTCGGTGTGTTTTGTGAGCGCCCAACGTTCTTGTCGTCGCCAGAGCAACGTCAGTTAGCCAGCCAAAGCTTGGCAACAGGGACGGGATTGGCTGTAGCGCAGGAGAGGAGCTCTGGGATTGGCGGGGCGCTTTGCTCAGGCCTGAACAGGTGGGCCTACCTGGCCCTGTACCTGCAACGGGGGTCAGACGGGGACGGGAGGAGGAGGAGGATAGAAGCGTTCCCACGGAGTCTCTGGACTGTTGGGGGAAAGCTTGTTTACATATGGGGAGAAACAGACCTCATTTGCCTCTTGAGGTCGTGTGTATCGTTCTGGTACCATGGACACGTGTTTATGCACTATCAAGTATTGCATACCTTTAGGATTCCTCAAACTTCTACGACTTCTCTATGGGATATCAATTTTATTCTCTCCCCCCAACCCCAACCCCCCAGTTTTGGTCATTAATTTTTATCAGTGCCATAAAATGCGGAACACATGTATAACTGCCTCTTGTACAGCACCTGTGTGTTGAGGCATTATGGATCTTTAAGAATTAGCACCAAACCTGCAACTAGATTGTCATGTTTGATGATTTTGTATGTATACTGTGAACAAGGAAGTGGGTAATATCCTCAGATGTAGCAACCTACATGTGGGTTTTATGCTAATTGTCTGTGGGGGAATGGTGCATTTCTTTTAATATGCTAACATCTATACATTACGTTTAACATATTTTGTTTAAGTGTCTGAAGAGGGTGTATACACGTGAACATCTGCATCACTTATTTGTGTACATGTCTTGCATGACATTCTGTGTGTATCTGTATTCATTCCTCAACACATATGCGGACCTATGCAGTTTAAAATATTGCTTGAGTAGCCATTCATTTTAATTATTGTTCTGTATTGGTTTTGAATGTTTTTATGTTATTGTACACCACCTTGAGGTTTTGCAAGAGGGCTGTATATAAATACTTTTGTAAATCAATAATAAACAAACATGTGCATTAATGTGTATTCATTACCCCAAGGAAGAGATCATTTTATGCTCTTAACTTGACCATATCTTTTCCATGCTGAACCCTTGCTGTGTTTCTCTTCACTCGTTCCCACCCACCTGTGCTGCCCAGTGCTTCCCTGCACTTTTAAGGAGCAGCTGTACATTGTTATTTCCTCTGTCCAAAAACACTAATAATTTTGAACTATGACAGGTACTATAGGTAAACAATACTTTATCCCAGTAGCACAAATGCCACTTTCAAAGGGTAGGTCAGTTTTATTGCATGTCTGGTTCCTTGCTGCTGTGCGGGTGGAGCACCATTCGTGGGTAGCATATCTGCTTCCTGCTTAGCCCAGGGATGGGCACTTACCTGTATTTGATTGACGATCTGTCCAGACAAATAAATATTACTCAGGTGTTGTGCAAGATCAAGACAGGATTTCTTCAAGTAGCACTTCCGTTGCTGGCTCATTACTCTCTATTTGTGAATTTAGCACACATGCAGATGCTATGCAAAAATTAGCTACACTTTTGGCTTGTGTATCTTGTAATATGTCTTTGATAGTGTTATCTATGAAAGTGCAATACCATATCCAACTTTAATAAATGTTATTATGTTTCTGAGGATACAAACATGGCACCGTTCTGTCTCTTTTTTTGATTCCCCCATTGCTCATACTTCCAAAACCTGACCTCTAGAGAGGGACATCAGACTTGGTACTACTTAGAAATAATCCTACAGTTGACTTGTTCTTCTAAAGACACAGGATTTATAGGCATATATCAAGCTGTAGCCACAAGTTGCATCATCATTATGATAGCACATTTTCAAAGCTATGGTCTGCTATGGTTTCAAGTTGGAAGGGAGACCACATGTTGAAATTCCTGCATTGCAGGGGGTTGGACTAACTGTCCCTCAGAGTCCCTTCCAACTCCATAATGCTATGATTTTATAAGAAGACATTTAAATGTATTGTTAGAGACGTTATGCCTCTGAATACCAATTGGTGGGAATTGCAGGTGGGCAGAATGCTGTTGTACTCATTTCCAGCATGTAGGCTTTCTGCAGGCGCCTGATCAGATGCAAACTGGACAGGCCATTGGCCTAATCCAGCAGGTTCATCCTACATTCTTACAGCAAAGTATATGCAGATCCACACCATCGGTTGAACTCAGCTGCAGGCTGCATTTGGGGAAATGTGATTTCATAATGAGGGATAACACTGCTTCCTAGTGAAACAAAACCAGTTTCTATAAGGTTAGCCATGTTAATCTGTTATGGCAAAACCAACAAATCATCTTTGGGCACCTTAAAGACTAATTAGTTTTTTTACGGCACATGTTTTCAAAGACTGGAGTGAATGAAAGATCATGCAACAACAAAACTGGCTAGTCTTTAAGATGCCAGAAGACTCTTCTTCGTTTTGTTTTTTTGTTTTTTAGTAGAATTGCTTACAGCAGTATTTCTGTGCTTGAACACCCATCTCAAGACGTTAGAAAAGAAAAAGTGATGAAACACTGAGGACACACCCTTATGTACAGAGAGAAGAACCCTTTTGTAATATTATTATGCTGGTGGGGAAGGCTATCAAGTTTCTGACACACATCTGTCTTTTCCGACTTGCGAGGGTCACTGTACTGGACCTGTTTGGAAAGGCACTCAAAGTGAAGAAAACCTGCTCAAGGAGCCTGAAAAGCTGTTGGCAGAAAACAGGCATGTGATAGGCAATTATTATTCTTTGTCTTGCTGCTGCAAAGGAAATCAGAAATGGACAACTGGCTGGGGAGAAAAGATAACTATAAACTTTTCAATACCCATTTCTGCTAAAAATTGCTCTTCTTCCCACCACCTTTTATTGCCACGGGGAAAGGATACAGTATTCCCATACAAAAAAACAAAACCAAACAGGTAAGATTGCAATTAGTACGGTAGACTGGTGTTGCCATCACTGGGTTAGATGCCAGTCTAGGAGGTTAAGTGGTGCAGCAGGTTTAACTTGTTTCATTACACACCTGGAAGTTTTTGAAGATCTGTGCGAGCTTTCCCTGAAAGTTAATCTCTGGGAACACACAGCACGTGAAATAGTTACTCCCTTCTCAAAAGGCGTGGATTGTCAGTAAACCTGTGGACAAACGCCGGATCCCTTGGCCTGAAGCAAGATGAGCGACGCTACCCCATAGTTGCCTTTGACTGGACTTAACCATCCAGGGGTCTTTTACCTTTTTTTACCTTTACCTACACATTAAATAGCTCTAAAGTTTCCTTAAGACAGGAGTAGCCATCACTTCAAATGTGAATGCTGAAGCCAGAACAAGCAGAAATAAACAAATGTTGTTTTGCTTCAGAACTGATAGAATTCCCTCAATCTTACTCACTGCAGTAACGTTGCTAATGTGTCTGTTTGAAGTAACTGCAGGACGTCAAGGTCCATACATTAGGTGGTTTTAGTGAGTAGACAAGAATGTGGGTCTCGATATAGCCCACAACTTTTGTTCCTAGAGCCTTTGCAAAGGCAAGTTGGGGCAGTTCAAGATGACTGACTGACAAATTTCATTTTGGCCCTTAGAAGGCAGATCCTCTATAGTAGATGCAGCTAGGTAATTGCATTTTGCTGCTTTTTGCTTGATAAAGGTAAAGGTAAAGGTACCCCTGCCCGTACGGGCCAGTCTTGACAGACTCTGGGGTTGTGCGCCCATCTCACTCAAGAGGCCAGGGGCCAGCGCTGTCCGGAGACACTTCCGGCTCACGTGGCCAGCGTGACATCGCTGCTCTGGCGAGCCAGAGCTGCACACGGAAACGCCGTTTACCTTCCCGCTGGTAAGCGGTCCCTATTTATCTACTTGCACCCGGAGGTGCTTTCGAACTGCTAGGTTGGCAGGCACTGGGACCGAGCAGCGGGAGCACACCCCGCCGCAGGGATTCGACCCACCGACCTTTCAATCGGCAAGTCCTAGGCGCTGAGGCTTTAACCCACAGCGCCACCTGCGTCCTTTTGCTTGATAGGCCAGGCAAATAAAAGTATTTTCAATTGGTATCTGAAACCCAACAATGCAGGAGGCAGACACACCTTTGAGGGGACAACGTTCCAGAGCCAGGGCCCCATCATGGAGATGAACCTTCTATGTATCCTCTCACCCTGAATCCTGAGGGGGGGGGGCAGGGGGAATTATTAACATGTTGGTATTGGAATTGATTGTGGTGGTGGGGTGCATTTGCTGTTCTGTCTCAGACAACAAAATGTCTTGACCAGGCTCCATTGCTTATAATATCCCAAATAACCCCAAGTATAATGATAACTTGTCAAATATGAGACTTCTGGTGCTTTGAAAATACATTGACTAACTCACTAATTTAGCTATCCCATGCAAGGCTACTGTATTGAATGGGTCTTCTTCTCAGTGTGGTAGATGGAAACAGTCTTCAGAGCTTCCAGTGTCCCACAGGACAGCTGAATGGAACAATGTATCTATGACTTCCTTTCTGGATGTTCCTGGAAGTACAGTACAGTATGTTGTGCATGAATTCATGTCTGGCACTCAAACATTAGTTCTCTTATAGTGAAGCCAAGTGAATGGTATTTAATCTTTCCAAGACTGTAGAGCAGGGACTGGGAATCCATGGCCCTCCAGATGTTTTTTAGACTACATCTCCCACCACCTCAGACCATTGTCCATGCTTACTGGGACTGATGGGAGTTGGAGCCCAACAATGTCTGGTCTGGAGGGCCACAGTTCTCCCAAATTGTACTGAAGAGGGCTGAAGACAGTTTGCATCTAGTTGTTTTAAGTTGTGTTCTGTGTCAGCAAACAGCTCTTCCAATTCTGAAGCAGAATAATTATTTCTGGATGTGGCAAAATAAAAGAACCGTTTCTGAAACAGAAGAAACAGAGACATCTGAATTGAGGACTATGACCTATATTTTGCCGGAAATACAGACACCAAAGAACTAAGAGACTGTGCTTGATAGCATGTCATAATGCATTTTTATCGTTAAATATTAGCTTTAGATAAATAACAGCAGCCCTCAGCATCAAATCTACAGGAAATGTTAACAGCAGCTAATCCTTATCTTAACAGTCACAATTTTTAAGTTGGCTATTTATGGCAGGAAAGAACAAAGCAAGCAATAGCTCAGCAAACGTATCAAAGCTGCACAGTAGTTTAAACTGGTTATTGGTTATTGGGAAGGTGTTTCATCTTAATTTTTGAACTGCTAAATATTTTCATAACTCAATTCAGTGCTGTGATTAAAATAATATGGGAATAAGAGGTCTTATGTAAAGTAAGATAAATTTCATTCTTGGATAGCTGTGACCAAGCTGACATAGGATTTGGATGTGACTTATTTGATTATTATACTGGATCCACTTAGAACCGTCTTCTTTGAAGGTGACTCGGAAACTACAACTAATCCAGAATGCGGCAGCTAGACTGGTGACTGGGAGCGGCCGCCAAGACCATATAACACCGGTCTTGAAAGACCTACATTGGCTCCCAGTATGTTTCCGAGCACAGTTCAAAGTGTTGGTGCTGACCTTTAAAGCCCTAAACGGCCTCAGTCCAGTATACCTGAAGGAGCGTCTCCACCCCCATCATTCTGCCCGGAAGCTGAGGTCCAGCGCTGAGGGCCTTCTGGCGGTTCCTTCATTGCGAGAAGCAAAGCTACAGGGAACCAGGCAGAGTACCTTCTCGGTAGTGGCGCCCGCCCTGTGGAACGCCCTCCCACGAGATGTCAAAGCGATAAACAACTACCTGACATTCAGAAGACATCTTAAGGGAAGTTTTTAACGTGTGATATTTTACTGTATTTTTGTTTTTTATGGAAGCCGCCCAGAGTGGCTGGGGAGGCCCAGCCAGATGGGCGGGGTATAAATAATAAATAATTATTATTATTATTATTATTATTATTATTATTCTAAGTCTGGTATAATATTAATAACATTGCATTTACCTTCCTGATTGGAAGGTGAGGAATGACACATGGATTTGCAAATAGTGGAGCCCTCAAATGACCTTTGTCCATTACAAATAAATGGACTGTAAGTACATTAGGAACATGCAGTCTCATCATACAGCCGTAGTGCTGTAAATTACATTGAATACCTCTGTGTGTAATAATGGGCTAGGGTTTACAGTTTGATCCTATGGGGTTGTTTTCAAGTTCCTACTGTGGTTCTAGAAAGTACAGTACTCCTGCTGTTTCCTGTATTTGGAGCAGGAAACTATTATCTTACAAGCACCAATCAATTCCTGTAGCATGGGTAGCATTTTATTCACGGGAAGATTCCAAATATGCTCAGTGCCCTTGAGTACCATGGGATTTGCACCTGAGCAAAGGTACATAGGTTTGCAGCTTTAATGTATTTGAAAATCCCACCGATTCTTGCTTCCTAGTCATTTGTTTCACTGGCCATTTGGGAGGACCACAGACAGAAATAGTGGAAGCATACCTAGGGCACTGGCTTGAGAAACACAGTGGTCAGTTGCCAAGAAAAAAAGGATGAAAAGCTACTGTACTGGAGACAGGAAGGATAGTTTCCTGAGATCTCCCCTGGGGGCTGGAGGGCATGTGATATGTTTTGAAGGGCAGAGCCATGTTATGCTTTGGGCACACTATCATTTTATGAAATCTTTAAAGACTGATTTCTGCGTCATAAATATGCTGCTTGTGATAGCCTCTTTGTGATAACTTTATGCTACAGCCACTTTAACATGAATAGTTGTTGTAATTCTGCATCATGATATTCCACAGCAGTGCACACATTCCTGATGGTGACAGCTGTCAAGTGTCTTCATATGCTGTGGAAATGTAGTGTGGTGTCTGTAACACGACAATGAAGAGGACAAGTCATTACAGACAGAGAGGCTGTTTCAAGTGGTTTTATCTGACAATCATAGCGTACAGAATAGGCCTTGCTGGTCACAAATATGGACTTGGCGCAAAACAGCAGCGGTTACCCACACATGCACACACACACAAACATATTTCCATTTCTTTCTCATCTGTTATGAAAAGGAAGTCTTTTTATATGTAATTGGACTGCCCACGTCCTGCTTTCCTACTGTGGATTAGCAACACAAGTAAATGACACAATATTGTACCATTACTCCTATCAGAGAAACATGTATGTCAGTTCTTGGCTAGAAGATTTTAAAGACACTGCTTCTAATATTTATTTATTTTGGCAGTTCACAGGAAGAGAGGACAGAACACATTTTGTCTGGAGTATCATAATAAATGGTAAATAATGTGTGACTCCTTTTAATTCCTTAGGCTATGAAAGTACTGAAAGATGTCACTGGAACATGGTACAACCCATTTGCTTTAATAATGGCTATTCCGAGCTGAAGCATAATGCTCTGCTCATTTCATAGTGAAAATGGCAGTGAGGTTGTGCTGGTCTTACCAAATCTCTAACTTCTCCACCCTCCACAGCTACCTCTGCCAAGTATAGTTTTGCTATAGTAAGAGGCCTACCTCCTTAATGAATGCTCCAGCTTCAGAATTAAGCCAGCTGGCAAAGTGTAGACAGGGATGGGCAGACAACATTAAATGTTTTAATTGCCTGGTGAGTGACATTTGTACACATCAGCAGGCATTTGCAAAGGTTTACCTCCCTAGAGAGCATCAGCCACTCACTCCACCTTCACTTTTGCTTTTAATTGTTATTTTTGCCACATCATAACAGGTCTCCTTTGCTCTCTGCTTAAACAAAATGGGCAAGCTTCCAGCCAAGGCTACAAATGATCTAACCTGTAGCCCTTTGAGAACTTTTTAAGGGGAAGAAGAATACTTGTGGGCCAGGGTGGGGGACTTTGGATACTTAAGGGGCTTTTTGGTCAATTTGTATGTCTCACATGTTTAACAGTAAACTTTTATTAAGTTAAAAGGTAAAGGTAAAGGTACCCCTGCCCGTACGGGCCAGTCTTGACAGACTCTGGGGTTGTGCGCCCATCTCACTTAAGAGGCCAGGGGCCAGCGCTGTCCGGAGACACTTCCGGCTCACGTGGCCAGCGTGACATCGCTGCTCTGGGGAGCCAGAGCTGCACATGGAAACGCCGTTTACCTTCCCGCTGGTAAGCGGTCCCTATTTATCTACTTGCACCTGGAGGTGCTTTCGAACTGCTAGGTTGGCAGGCGCTGGGACCGAGCAGCGGGAGCGCACTCCGCCGCAGGGATTCGAACCGCCGACCTTTCGATCGGCAAGTCCTAGGCGCTGAGGCTTTAACCCACAGCGCCACCTGCGTCCCACTTTATTAAGTTAACTAGACCACAAAGCAGCATTTGAGTGAATGTCATGATAGTGATCATAGTACCACCTGCACAGAGAATTTATTGTGATATAGTAGGAAAATGTTATAGAGCGGGACATCTTTGGAGGGACCAATGATGGGTTTATTGTTCTGCCTCTGAAGTTTTATGCAGCTCAGGGGTCTTGCTTTAGGCTCATATATACAAACACCAGTCAGATTTGGATAGTATGCGTACAGCCATATTCAAACACTCTCCTGTCTCCCCTAAAAGCTTTGCAGAAGGGTGGGAGAGACTACAAAGGGGACTGTCTTTTTGAGCTTCTCCTGCATCTGGGCAGAGGAGGCTGGAAACAAAAAGATGTGTAGATTCTCCATATTTCCTGAAGTCTGAGCAGGACACAGTGCAGCTGGAGAGTCCAGAATGGTGAAGGTGCTGTGGGAGACACAGGAAGGGCATGGCGGGGGAGAGAGAAATATGTCTTGTTAGGCAGTAGTAAACATATTTCTATCCTTGTTTTCACTGTCAACGTATATCACGGAGGGGATTTTTCTTCTTCCTGCTCCATCACCTGTGCTTTCTCTGTCATCTGAGGTCACGCAACTGCAGTTGATGCTCACAATGTATGCAACGCTGTGAGGAAACTACAAACTCATAATACTGTACATCAAGTATTCCTGATATTAGAAATTTATACTGGATAGGTGTAATCCTTTTAACTTTTCCTATTTATAGAATCATTCAATGGTAGAACTGGAAAGGTCTTCAAGGATCATCTGGTCCAACAAAACTATACAAGCACAATTTAGTAACCTGTTCTAGTGGAACTGTTTCTTTCCTCCTGCACTATTTTAACCAAATTACTTCCAAGCAAGCAAACCAAAACAAAGCCTCCACTCAGCTCTGAAGCTCACTGGGTGACTAGGGGACAGTCACTTATCTCTTAGCCTAGCCTTGCTCACAGGATTGTTGTGATAATAAGAGGGACAAGGGAAGAAGTACGCATGCTGTCTTGAGCCTCCTTGGAGGAAAGGAGGGACATAAATGTAATCAATAAACAATAAAATTAAGTAGATTAGGGCTTTATTTTGACTACTATGCACTTTGGGTTGGTCTAGTTTGCGGGCAGCAATAAAACACATGGAGATGATGAACTGAGTTAAGAAGTCCTTTAATGGCTTGTACAAATATTTATTTACAAATTAGTTTTGTCCTCAGACCATTGCCTTCTGTGTCCAAACTGAAGGTTGCTTCTGTTAGTTATTCCCAGCAATGAGCACATTTGGCAAAAGTCTGAAAAATCAAGACAGCTGTGAGACCTGGAATGTGGTCATTTTACAATGTGAATTATTCTCCATCACAGTCCAACTGGGTGAGCAACTCTTTAAACACTCCAGGCTTGGATCTAACCTTATCATGCTCACTGTCCTTTGCTGCCCTAGCTGATTCTGATTTAGTCTACTGAAGCTATTTATGTTCACACACTGCTTTGAAATAGTTTTGTAGTGTAGGGGTTACTGCAGAGTTGTCTGCTGGTGCTTACCGTACATGATTGGAATTACCATATGTTTCTTATTTTAGAAGACACTGTATTTTGCAGAAAATGTAACTGGAAATATAAAATTGTCATAAGTGTTATTGCTCATCTGCTCAGCCCCATACTCAGGTCTGTTTCTTGGTCACAGGAGACTGGCACTGTAGTATGATGGAACTTTGAGAACTGGCTTTTATAAACCAAAACATTTATATTATATTATTTTATTTTATTATATTATATTATATTAAATCCAGTGAGCATCTCTTTCATAACTCAGCAAAGCTTGATATAATATTTCAGCCATGTACCTTATTTTTGATATGTTGATAGGATGACCTACTTTAAAGGCTGCTTTCAACATGGCTTTTTTGCAGTCTTAAAATACATCACAATGCAACTTTAGACTGGAGGTTATATGAGTGCCTATTTAATTGCTGACCAGAGTTCAACTGACTGGCTGACTGGATTCTTCCAGACTTGTTCGTCTCTGTACATCACTGTACAGCTTGACGCCAGAGATACTTTGACGTAACATAAATTGTGGTTTTAAATGTGGAGTATGCTGATTGGTGTGGGGTATACATTTCTGAGAATTGCTCTACCTAGTGCTTGGGACTTAAGAAAAAGCTATAGAACTGAAATCTGTGTGACGACTTGTTCGTCATGTTGGAGAAGTTACTTTCTCTTGGCCTCAGTTGCCCGTTTGTATAATGGCAATAATAAGGTCAGACCTTCCAAGTCTGGAGCAAAGGCCATGTGACAAACCATTTATGATTTCAAAGAAAACAAGGAACAACGTGAGGCCAAAGATTAACCGATGAGCTTTTTGAACAACAAAATCATCTACTGTACTGTATTTGCTTTAGAAAAGGATCCTTTGTCCTTAGGCTAGAACAACCTAGGACGGGAGCTTGTCGTATTTTGCTCCTGATGGGTGAGCTGGCAACAAACACCAGCAGGCCTTAAGCAATTTCTAGCTGGTGCAAGAGGAGGGCCGCGTTTCGTCCCGAGTTTGGGCTTCTATCTCTCGGGGGCCTGAGCCGATTTATGTAATCCAGGGAGCCAGAAAATCGCCCCCACGGACCTGTCTCGCCCCACCCAGGAGAAGAATCGCTCCACTCCCCGGGGCGAGGCGCCTAAGCTGCCTGTCCCTGGCGCTGACGGGGACACCTCGAAATAGCAGCTGGCCCGATTTCCCCGCCTCGCCTCCAGGGCCCAGATCCCTCCCCGCATGGCTGCCTTTCTAGCCTATGAGCTCAATCGGCAGCATCGGGCTGGGCGAAGCTCCTCCCTTGCCTAGAAACTGCGCCGGGGAGAGAGCGAGCTTCTGTTTGTTGTGACCAACGCGCCACCCGGCTCGCCTCGCTGCGGCGGCGGCGGCCACGCCAGCTCCTCCCCGGCGGGCGAGTGCGGTCTGGCTGGCTGCCTTGCCGCCTCGCTCCCTCCCTCCCTCCTCGCCGGCTCTCCGGGCTTCCCTGCAGAGGACAAGCGCGGATCATAACAAATCCCAGCTCCGGGAAAGGAGAGAGCCCTCCTCTACCTGTTACCGCAGCTCCCTGGCAGCCTCCCAAGAGCCCCTACCGGCCGCCAGGCGCAGGCTGGGCGCATCCCAGCAGTCCCGGCCGGGTCCCTCCTCCCTCCTGGCAAAGCACTCTGTTTCTGGGACATTCCAGTAACGGGGAATAGCCGGAACCCCGCGCGCAATTTTCACCATTCTCCTGGAGAGAGACTTTTGCATCAGCCAGTCCCTTCTTCTAGCGAGAGCCCCCGGGGGATTAAGTCAGTGTCTCGTGATCGTGGCACTAGAGAACGTGCAGAATATTCCATAGCTCCGTGCTCTCTCTTTTCAGGAAGGACGTTAGGTTATATTTTCCATACATAGGGCGCACGTGCGGTATTCCTTCCCAATCCAAGACTGCACGCAGAAACCATTTGGGACCTCGGAGACAGGAATTTTATTTGCAGGAGCAGTAAATATAGGTTCCCATGGTAATAGCTCCGCGGTTTAGGTTGCATACCATAAACCTCAGTTTATTTGCTTCGTTTTTGCTGCATAGAAGCGGCTAAAAGAAATGTAGAGTGAAAATGAGGCCCCATATGGGAAGAAAAGCGTCGTGCGGAGATTACTTTGAGATGTAGCCTCCAGTCTGAAGGAGTGTTCTGTGTGACTTAAAATCTTGCTATCTTATCAACACAACTGTTTAAGTAAAAAAAGGGGGGCTTCTGAACCACTTAGTGGTTAGTCTGGTGATATTTCCAGGTTAAACTGGAAATCTGGGTATCCTGCTGTGATAAATCCAGTGCCTGCAAGGGGAGCCTGAGTCTATTATCTCTTGCTTTAGTCTGTTTTATCAGTTAAAGTATATAGTAGTTGAGAGGATGGGTAATGAGATGTATGCAGATTATTAGTTCAAATCTTAGCACTGCTATGAATTTGGTGGGCTGCCTTAGATCACTGGCTATGTTTGATCCTCTGCACTATATTATTATTTTAATTCATTAATTAAGCCACTTTCTAGGACTACTTTCTCACAAAGTAATGAGCAAGGGAGTGAGAGACAATTTACAATATAAAAATATAGTCAAACATGGGTGTAGCCAAGGGGGTGGGGCAGCAGCTGCCCCCCAATAAATAAAAATCAATACAAATACTTAACTAACTGAGGTTTGCCCCCCAACAAAAGCCTGCCTCCGCCACAAAAATCCTGGTTATGCCCATGTAGTCAAACAAATGAGAATCTATTCTGGAGATCCAAGCTGTTTATCATATAAGTTGAAGGCAGTTGTAAAGAGGAAGGTCTTTGGGAACAGAAGTTGAATGGTTTGGGGATCACCACTGAGCAGTGGCGTAGCGTGGGGGGTGCAGGGGGGGCCGGCCGCACCGGGCGCAACATCTGGGGGTTAGGGAAATCCACGGGTTAGGGGGCGCAAATCCATGGGTTAGGGGGCGCAAATTACTTGCCTTGCCCCGGGTGCTGATAACCCACGCTACGCCACTGCCACTGAGAAAGCCCACTCTTGCATACAGCAACCTAACTAATCTTGACTGTGGTAGATTTTAGCATACTGACAGGATTATATCAGTGAAGGTGATCTTTCAGACAATCTGTACCCAAGCCATTTAGGGCTTTAAATTGTAATATTATTATGTGGATAATAATTCTCAATTGTGTTTACAATGATATGCAAGAATCTCTGTGATAATCTATGTGAAGAGCTCTGAACACAAGGGAAAGTGTGAAATTCTTATTGCGGAAATTCAGCATCAAGACATTTGCTTTATAAGTCCCATTAGAATATATTCTGGTGGTTCCAAGCAAGTCACAGGAGGTGTCCACCTGGAATGACCCTTCCTCTCATAAGCCCCTAGTACCTAACCTACAGATGATGACCTCAATAATGACCTAAAACCATTCTAGAAACCCCTGAGCAATCAGTTTCTCCAGTACTGTGTTGAGTAAATGGTACATGAACTGCAGTGTTGGTTTCTTCACATGCATTTTTGCATGTAATTACTAGAAGGTAAAATGCTGACACAACTGAAATTAATGGAAGTTTTGTAACTGTTTGTAGTGGAGGCAAGGATCGTCCCTTGCATGAACTAGAACAACCTTTGTGAACTGGAATGGGAAAGCCTTTAATTAGGGCTGCCTATCATGTTACAAATTCCAAAGAAAATGAACAAGCGATAACAATTATGGAAGGCTAAGACAGATTATATAATACAGTACATGGGTTTGCAGTCCACATGATAATATTTTCTAAAATTTCACAACGAAAAGTTACCTTAAAATGTCCTTAATGTGTGTAACAGTCTGAACCTATGCATGTTTACTTGGAAGTAAGTTCCAATAAATTCAGTGAGACACTTGTGGGTAAGTATACATAGGATTGCAGCTTGAAATACTGAATTCAGGGGAATATCATTTTCTATAACAATGGTTCTAAAGATTAATAAGAGCTCAAAAGCGCATCCAAGTGCAAGTAGATAAATAGGTACTGCTCCGGCGGGAAGGTAAATGGCGTTTCCGTGTGCTGCTTTGGTTCGCCAGAAGCAGCTTAGTCATGCTGGCCACATGACCCAGAAGCTGTCTGTGGACAAACGCCGGCTCCCTCGGCCAGTAAAGCGAGATGAGCGCCGCAACCCCAGAGTCGTCTGCGACTTGACTTAACAAGCAATATTGAATTCACTTGATCCTAATTGAATACCTTAAAGCAATATTGAATTCACTTGATCCTAATAAGAAGTGAAAGGGCGATAATGAACAGTTATGTGCACTTACACTTAGAAGTAAATCTTATTAAGTTCTGTAGGGTTTACTCCCTGATAAGTGGGTATAGGATTTCAGTCTCACCAAATTTCATTCCTGTAGTGTGATGAGTAATATTGATATTAGAAAAGCTTTGTTTGGTTGTAAATGTAACATTCTTAAACATGAACAAACATAAAATAGAGATTTGATAGTAGTGTCAATATTAACATTTTAAATCCTTATAAGAAGAACTCACCAGGCCCAGAGATGTGGGTGGGTTCACTTACGGCAACAGGAAGGCTCAGGGCATTATGGGCAAGACTGCTCATCTCATTTCTGAGACAGTAATGTGGGAATAATGACCACTGAGGCCTGCTGCATGTGTGAATATGATGAGGACTGCATTGCCTATATCCAGAAGAACAAACCTTGTCCAGAATAAATAATAATTATATGATCACTGCACTCTTTGGACTTAACACCAAATAGCAGAAAGGTAATTATGTAGTCCAATGCAATTGAAAAACTAACCTGTGAGTAAAAATCTGTTCTGTATCCCCCATTTAATTACCTTGGCTTTATGCTGCATATCATCACCCCTATTTCGGAGTGGGCAGAGGACATTCCTGTGAATGCCATATCGTCTAAAATTTAGAAATTCCAGAGCTGCTGATCTTATGAGATCATAGAATCAGTGAATTCGTGAAGGTTTATATGACTCTCCTTGTGGAGATGATGGGTAAAAATGCATCTCTGTCTCTTTAAGCTGTCACTTCAGTGTCTGGTCAGCAGTAAATGGGCAGAATCTGCATACAGAAGCCTTTGCTGCGGCTCTTGCTGCTTTTACTCTCCACTCCCCCTACCGTTGCTACCACAGGCACGCACCATCCCTTGGCCTCAGCCCTGAAGCGTTCCCGTCAGTTACGCCCCCTTTGCACAGGATGTATGCCATATAAGGATATTTACGTCAGGGGTTCCCGAGCTTAGAGCGAACCATTTTGGGAGAGGGAACCGAGCCCGTTTCCCTGACTTTTAAAGGCTGAGACCCGCCGCCAAACTTCCTCAGAATCTCCGCGACGCTTTGGAGACGACCTTCAGCTTGTTTTCAGAGCGATTCTGCTAGCGCCAGGCACTTCGGGCCGTCTCAGAGGTCGTTCGTGACCGCCGCTGCTCCCCTCCCATGAGGATTGGTTTCGCCCGTGACGTCGTCTCATTCACAAGTCCTGGCCGTAGCGAATAAAAGGCGGAGGTGCCGCTCTTTACTCCAGCAGCAGTGTGGCTGAAGCAGGCAGAAGCATAGAAGCGGCTGGGGTTTCTAAATAACCCATTCGCCTAGCCGAGGACTCGCTCAATTCGGATACTTATCTGGGAAAGATATACCACCCTGAAGGGCTTTTACACCCCCAGATTAGCCGACATGATGTATCAGGGCTTCACCGCTGACTACGACGCGTCTTCCTCCCGCTGCAGCAGCGCTTCTCCGGCTGGGGACAGCCTCACATACTATCCCTCACCAGCGGACTCCTTCTCCAGCATGGGCTCGCCTGTCAACTCACAGGTGAGGAATCGGGGGGCTGCTTATGGCTCACGGGGTGTCGGGTTGGGAGAATAGCTGCCTATGTCTGCTTCTTTGTCGCTATAGGGTTCAATGACAGGACAGGACCCGAGCAGCTCCTAATGTTGATAGCTGAGGCTTGGGAGAGCTCCCCTGGCCTGTATATGATGCACACTTTTCTCTTTACTTTTCGATATATGCTACATTGTATGGTGTGTTTCCAGCACCTCTGCCCAGGGAAGGCGGTATTGGCCATATAGAAAAAGAGAAATGGGGGTGGTGGATGAATCTGGCTCCTGTTTGGTGCTATAAATGATGAAGGGGTTGGGGGCTGGAATGGATCTTCGCCCGGGAGGTGTTCTGCAGCGGGTGCGTAAAGCGGTTTCATTGATAAATCGCGGCTTCATTCAGGAGACTCCGGAGCGGCGCTTGCGTCAGCGCAGACGTCAGAGATATTTATAACAAGCCCCTGTTCATGTGTAGTCTGATGATGGCAGCAGCAGCGTCCGAGCCAATCTGGCCCCAGGGACTGCAGGCCCAGCTCAAAATAGCGCACCGGCCTCTGGGGCTTAGAGCTGTCATAGCGTGCATCGCATTTCTCTGACCCCTTCCCCCCAACTTGGTAACTAACAGGGTCTCCTTTTGTGATTTTCCAGGACTTCTGCACGGACCTAGGCGCCTCCAGTGCCAACTTCGTTCCCACCGTGACTGCTATTTCCACAAGTCCAGACTTGCAGTGGATGGTGCAACCGACTCTGATCTCCTCAGTGGCCCCTTCCCAGAACCGAAGCCACCCCTACGGGCTCCCTGCTCACCAGACCGGTGCCTACTCCAGGGCTGGGATCGTCAAGACGACAGGAAGCAGAGGGCAAAGCATCGGCAGGAGGGGCAAAGTTGAGCAGGTGTGTGTTCAGCTTTTGGCTGCAATGAAGCCTCTAGAAACCAGGAGAAGAGGGAGAACACGAGAGAGGGATGTAGTCTAATTTACCAACAATATGTTATTATAGCTCAAATCCTATTTCTGGCTAAGCGGGGTGGACATTTGGGACATCAGATAGCTGTTCCCTTTAAAGGACAAAGGGCATAAAGGCAGTTTTGCAAGCGGGTGGAGATTCCCCCCCCCTTTCAGATCCGTAGCAGTATCTGGGTCGTTTGCTCCATGCAAGCGCAAGAGTTGTTCCTGTGATCCGAAGTTAGGGAGCGCACTTTCTGGTCTCAAGCACTGGATACTGACGTCCACGCTTGTTCTCTCTCCGTAGCTAACACCAGAAGAGGAGGAAAAGAGGAGGATCCGTCGGGAAAGGAACAAGATGGCAGCTGCTAAATGCCGCAACCGAAGGAGGGAGCTGACGGATACCCTACAAGCGGTGAGTATCTCCGGCCTGGCCGGCGATCCTGCCCTGCCCTGCCCGGCGCTGTCCTTTTGCTTTCTCTCCCGCCCGGAGGAGACTTTAGCTGACTCGCCCCTCCCCTTGCTTGTGTCCCCAGGAGACCGACCAGTTGGAGGAGGAGAAATCCGAGCTGCAGACCGAGATCGCCAACCTGCTGAAAGAGAAAGAGAAGCTGGAGTTCATCCTGGCCGCCCACCGCCCCGCTTGCAAGATCCCGGAAGAGCTGCAGTTCTCCGAGGAGCTGGCCGCCTCCACGCTGGATCTGCTGGCCGAAGCCCCCGTGGCCAGCTCGCCCGAGTCCGAGGAGGAGGCCTTCGCCCTCCCCCTGCTGCACGAGCCCAGCCGCGCCGCGCCGGTCAAGGAGAGCAGCGGCCTGGAGCTGAAGGCCGAGCCTTTCGACGACTTCTTCGCGCGCTCCACCCGCGAGACTCCCCGCTCTGTGCCGGACATGGACCTGTCCGGCTCCTCTTCCTTCTACGCGGCGGACTGGGAGCCCCTGGGGGCCGCGGGCCACGTGGATCTGGAGCCCCTTTGCACCCCGGTGGTGACCTGCACGCCGTGCCCCAGCACCTACACCTCGTCCTTCGTCTTCACGTACCCCGAGACCGAGGCCTTCCCCAGCTGCGCCGCCGCGCACCGGAAGGGCAGCAGCAGCAACGAGCCGTCGTCCGACTCGCTCAGCTCGCCCACCCTGCTGGCCTTGTGAAGAAGGGACGCCAGATCCCCGAGCCGTCGCTGCGGGCCTAGGGGCATCACCACGGCGGAGACCGAGCCCACCCGCCCTTGCTGCTGCTGCATGGGGCTTTAGGCCGCCAAGGAGCCGCTCTCTCCTTCCTGTGGAGCTCCGAGATCCCACCCGAGGCCTAGGGAAAGACGAAGCCCTCCATTCCGGAGTTTTGGTATGGGCAGCCCACTTGGAGGGAAATGACTTTGCTGGAGGGGCTGCCTCGCAGCCAGACGCCAGGCCTGATACCTCTTCCAGAGATGTAGCAAAACCGCATGGAATCTGTCTTGTCCCCCATCAATGAGAACTAGTAGTTTCGTAGCATGTTCAACATGGCTGGGTTGGTGACTCCCTTCCCTCCTCTTTACTATTCACTAGCATTAACTAATTAATCTGTTGGTTTAATGATTGGAATTCTTAATATGGTGCTGGGTATCTTCAACTCGTATCTAGTGCAGCTGACTAACAATAACTACTGTGTTCCTGGCAATATCGTGTTTTGATGACTTAGCAATGACCCAACTTAACTGCGAAAAGATACCCTTTTATTTTCTAGTAGATTAATAAATAGCTATGTTGTCCAAGTACTAAAGTTCTCCTTGTACATCAATGTTCATTGTAACTTTAACTGATCATACATTGTTGAAGTGGTCTGAATGGTTTGACATAAGTTTTCCATGAAAACGTTTTTATTGTGTTTTTAATTTATTTATGGATATATTTAATTTTTTATTTTATTTTTTTCTACCTTGAGGTAATTGACATGTGGAAAGTGAATTTGGATGACATTTAAGCATTGTTTGCTTACTGTTCAAGACACTGTCAATAAAGCATTTAAGTTGAATGCTATAAAGACTCTGGAGTCTCTTTACTGTAAAACCTCTCAAGTAGCAAGGCTTCAATTTAGCACAATCCATGTCCAAATCTGCTGTGGTTTGCTGGAAGGGGTTAGATGCTGGTAAATGGGACTAGCATAATCCTTTGTTTAAACACACATTGTTGTTCAGCACACTAGTATAAGGTAAAGGTAAAGGTACCCCTGCCCGTACGGGCCAGTCTTGACAGACTCTGGGGTTGTGCGCCCATCTCACTTAAGAGGCCAGGGGCCAGCGCTGTCCGGAGACACTTCCGGGTCACGTGGCCAGCGTGACATCGCTGCTCTGGTGAGCCAGAGCCACACACGGAAACGCCGTTTACCTTCCCGCTGGTAAGCGGTCCCTATTTATCTACTTGCACCCGGAGGTGCTTTCGAACTGCTAGGTTGGCAGGCGCTGGGACCGAGCAGCGGGAGCGCACCCCGCCGCAGGGATTCGAACCACCGACCTTTCGATCGGCAAGTCCTAGGCGCTGAGGCTTTAACCCACAGCGCCACCTGCGTCCCGTGCACACTAGTATAGGCATACACAAAATTTTAACACCCAAATTTACTAGGAAGTAAATCCCCTTTGTTGAGTTGGACTTGCTCCTAGGTAAATGTGCATAGGCTTGCCACCTCATACAAAGTTTCTATACATTTCAGGTGCACTCTTGAAAAGGAACATGGGTTCAATTATCAGGAATTGGAGGCAGTGAAATATCTCAATCATACGGTGGAGAAATTACACTTCTTTTAGGCTTGTGATTATTTCTATTCTGATAATTGCTCTTTCGTCACATCAGACTTCCTGTTTCCTTCTCCCTGAGTATATCTGACTTTGTTCTTTTATCTTCATTGTTTCCTACATCTCTGCAATGTTTCATTTTCCCTGCCTCATGTCCTTCATCACACACAAACACATGAGAAAAGCTTTCTTCTGTTGCTTGTTGTGGAAAGGTAAAATGATGTATTATTGAGTTTTGTTCAGGTGCCTACCACAAAACGGATAGTTGAGTGCTGTTTTGGACAGAACAGTTGCATCAGCCCAATAATCAGTTTAAAGTTAACATGCCACCTAAAACTTCACTACTTGTATCTCAACCCCACCTGTTCAGTCCTTCAAACAAGGGATGCTGGTGGTGAATACCAAAAGAAATGGAACCATTGAGAAACAAGAGAGGAGTCAGTTGCTTGAAACAGCAGCAGAAGAGTGCTCTAGCCTATGGGAAGCCTGCAAACAGGACCCCAGTGCATCTAGTTGGCTGCTGTGAAAACAGGATGTTAGGCCATTGGCCTGATAGAGCAGGGCTTCTGTTAAGAAGTAGCAGCATGCTTGGGGGGAAAGCCACAAGCTTTGCAGAAATACACTTTGTTCTAAATAACCTTTGTAAGGTGCCCTTCCAAGCAAACCAGTAGAATATCTATAGAAGGTGACTGGAAAAGAAAATGGGGCTTGAGAGGGCAGCATGGAATGGAATATCCTGGGGAAGGGCATTGCTGGCTGTTTCTTGTTCTGAACAGGAATGCTATACTGAGTAGGTCTTCCTTGCATATTTGTGGCAAAAGCTCTTTTGTGGCCAACATTGCTTTCAGACACATGATCCCTGTGGATGTGAGGCATGCTCACTGAATTTACCCCAAACCCAACAAAGGATTGGGCTCATAGTTTCCTGTTTAAAGAGGCTGATACGGCAGACAGCACAATCCACACCTGCAACTGTAATGCTAACCCACTGTGTCAGCTGGTACTTCCTAGCCTGATATCGTGACTACAACTCTGCTTTTGGCATGGAGAGAAACTGCTGTACACACAGTCGTAATAATTACTACTCACATATGTATGTACTGCATTACATAACAGATGTACATAGAGTTTGCTTTGTGTTGTATCACAAGTAAGATAAATTGGGTCTCAAATGATGTGAAGATGAGCAAGTTTCGTCCCACATCTAAAAGAGTTCAAAGTTGACAGCTGATGGTACACATTAAGGCTCTAGAAAAGGTGTTTTTAGTGATATAGTGCATATTCTCTAGAACAGATACTTGAAAAAGATTAAGGGAACACGACAGACCCAGTAACATGTATGTAGAGCTAGATCTAACAGCATGCTAATAGTTGACAAATCATATGCAAAATGAAATCTGGTACCCTAACCACAAAAATATTAAATGAAAGTCACACACTTATAATTTGCTCTGATATTACTTTTATGGGGGGAAACCATATAGCTCAGTGGACAGAGCACATGCTATGTGAAGAAAGTCAATGCGATACATGTACTCTACAATCCAACAATTCCATGGCATCTGCAGCTTGAAATATTTGGTTGCAAGTGATGTGACAAAAGTCTCTCCCTAATGCAATGGAGTGCTGCTGCTAGTCAGAGAAGTTGGATCAGACAGCGGCTCTCCAGAGTCTTAGACAGAGACTCTGTCACATCACTTGGGACTTGGGGGTGCCAGGGAATGGACTCAGTAACAACTGGGATGGATGAACATCTAGTCTCTTGATAAATAGTCTCTGGCCTAAGAGAGCTTCCTGTGTAGTACAGGAACTCTGATGCTTTCCTATTATTTCCAGAGGGATATATGCTTAGAACTGTCCCTGAAAATGAATAGGGATTCTGGAAGCTTGCTCTCGTATACTGAGCCAGGTTAAATGTTCTACAAATTTACAAGGCCCTTAACAACTTGTGTCCAGGATATCTTAAGGACTGCTTGATGCCTTATATCCCAATCGCTAAGGTTTTGGAGGGAGTCACTTATTTCCCATGACTGAGACACTTGACATAACCACCAGGAACTACGCCTTCAGGATTGTGGCTCCAGTTCTGTGGAACTACCTCCAAGCTGATATCCGACAGGTTCGCCTTTCTGAGGAACTTCCAGTGCTTCGTGAAGATTTTAAAAATAATAATCGGAAGGAATTTCAAGAAAGCTTTTTAAAAAATGATACTTAATCTTCATTTATTTTATGCTGTATCCCTTTTCTACACCGCTTAGAAGCTGTGGTACTAAATGGTATCTCAAGATAAAATAAATTAAAACAATTAGGGTGGGGAACCTTTTTGAGCCTGAGGGCTGCACTCCTTCCTGGGCAGCCTGCTCTGGGATCCGCATGCCAATGGAGGGTGGAGGCAGTGGCAAAAGTGAATGGAGCAACAGTGGGTGGACTCTTATTCTTGTACAGCAGGCTGCACTCCAGCTATGCAAAAGTCAGAGACATCTACACCCACATCTCTCCATCCACGCAAGCGTGATGCATTATCACAGTTCAGAAAATACATTCCAGTCAGGCAAAAGCACTTGAGGAGGGTGAGGGCAAAGCCAATGGCATGTGTAAACTGGTGAGAGGGGTGGGTAGGGCACCGTCCTGAAGGCTGGACTCAGTGGCCCAGAGATATGCATCTGCCCCCCAAGCTTAAGGTTCCTCATGGTAACCCCTTGCCCAAAGAAGTAATATTTGAGTGCAGATTAAACTGCTGTTTCCGTTCTGGTATGCGACGGTTTCTCCAACAGCGAAAAAGAAAACCTCTTTCTAAGAATGCTCAGAAACTCACCTCTTTGCCTGTGGAAATTGGTGGTGCTGCAAAACTCTTTTAAAGGTCTGACTACATGCTTAGTTTGTACAAAGAACTGAGTACCAATAATATATTTTACAGCAAAGTGCTAAAAAATAGTATGATGGAAATATTGATAATGTAGACTGATATTAATATTTGTAGCACTAGCAAAATACCAACGAATACCAGTGAAAAGTACCAATGATTACATGTAAGTAACATGACAAAACCATTGTTAATTTTGCTTCCAAACTGGCAGGGAGTGAGAAATTATAGATGCATACAAAAGAAATGACAAGAGATGTTATCTGGATAACTACATTTGTGTAGAACTGAGAACAAGTCTTTTCCTGGCCTGGGGAGAGAAAGTTGGAAAAATGCTCTCCTTAGAGCAGATGCATCTAATAAACTATGATCATTGCAACAGAGGTTGTGGGCTGAGTGAGAATAGTATGTATTTTACAATAATCATATAGAATAATAATTTAAAAATCACATGCCCCTTGTACTCTAAGCATTTGAACCTGCTTATTTCTTTGCAACTTCTCCATAACACATCTGCAACACTGGGAAATATTCTGTCCAGACTATCAAGGATAACTGCATATCTTGGTATTTTTATATTGAGAACAGAAATACTCTTTCAAGTGAACCTGTAGAAGTAGCTATGTATTTTCCATGGGACAAAGGATATGGTTATTGGATCAAAGCTAGATATGTTTCATTGATGTTCCTGCTTGCAATCCTTGTGACTGTGCTATATTTCCCTAAAACATAGTAGAGTCACAAGGATTGCAAGCAGGAAAATCAATGAAACATATCTAGCTTTGATCCAATAACCATACCCTTTTTTGCTATCTAGGTACTACGGTAGCATTCATGTTTATTCTAATTCTGAGAGTATAACTACACAGTCCAAACATTGGTTAATAAAATGATCACTTATCTAAATCACACAGAAAAGCTGACTAGAGCTGGAAGCAATTTTCCTGTCATGGAATTTTATCTTGGACCTTGAAAAGCTAATTTTCTAGATTATAATATTTTTCAATATCTTTTAGTGGCCCAAAATGTAAGAAAATAGTGTAATCATATATAATTTAACAATGAGAAATGAGGGCATAATAGAGTTCCCATTCAAATAAATGTATTAAAATGAAACATGATCTTATGAAAATCCCATGAAGAATATCCTTATAAATTATATGAAAATATTTTTAAAAAGACAGTTTCTACATTCTTTGGGATATCAACCTTACAGTGCATTATCCAAATAATCCATGTGCAGCTTCATTTGGAAATCATTACTGATATTTCCCCAATACAGTATTATACTGTGTCTAATATCTCTCACATCTCAATATTTCAGAAGAAATATTACTACTATAGGTAATACTCACTCATACTGCTTTCTAAATATAACTGCAAATGTATCTGTGCATGATAGACTGAATTGTTTCCAGTTTTATAATTATATTCTTTTGGTGCAGAGACCTTACAGATGTCAAACGATGCCTTACATTGTGATTTATCTTCCCAGGGTTATAATCCTATTCACATTCACTTAGGAGCATGCTTAATTGAGCATGTCAAATTAACTGTTGCACCTTCTACTTTACATATCAGGCTATAATCCTAAACACTCTTACTAGGAAGTAAATGCTATTTAACACAGGAGGATGTACTTCTAAATGAACATGCTTAGAGTTGCACCATGGGATATGCAAAATACATGCAATAAAAAGGTAGTGTGGGGAAGAAAAGGAAAAAAATATTCTATATAATGAGGCTTTGGTGTAGAAGGCTTATGGGTGCAAACTCTTGTTGGAGATGCAGGGCCAGTCAAGCATCATTGACATATGTATTATGGAACTATCATGTGGTTTTGCTTTTCTGACAGCAACCTTTCCATTCCTCGAACATGCTAAATGTGTATTTTGCTTGAAAGAATGGCTTTTGAAGTATTTCAAACAATTTAGGAACTTGACATGGAACAATAATTGCAGCTGGGTTAGACCTATCTATTTCTAAATGACCAATTTAAACATTGGAAGCGGAAGGTATCTCCAAAATGCCCAGGACAGGTTAATGGATCTTTGTCTATTGTGAAGGATAAGAGAAAACTGCATCTGCTAAGCAAAGAAAATTACTAGATTTGCCCATTTTTCTTGGGACTGTTTTTGTGTATAATGGCTCTTCCTCCTCCGCCTACTGGATTTCCTCTTAAGCTTAAACATACTAAGCAATGAAAAAGAAGGAACCCATTAGGTTTTCAAAAAGTCATTATTTGTTTATTTTATCTGACACATTTCATGCTGTGTTTTAAGTGTTTCCAGGACAGTCCCAGCACTTCAAAAAATATACATATGAAATTATCTAAAACATTTAAACAAAATAATTCAAAAACAAGAGGAACAAGATAAGCAACCTGATCAATAAAAATTATGCATTATTTATTAGTTAGGTTTTAAAATATAATTACATAATACATATAATATTAATTTAAAAGTATTCTCATCTTTTATGAGCATTGTTTTCTAGAAGGCTTGTATCAGTAAAGAATTATTTTTGACAAGTTTAGCATAAATCTACAGGTATATTTGTTGGTATAGCCACTTTAGGCGGCTAAAAAGGGATATAATTTTTCTCATGGGAGAGAAACTGTGCTATGGGTACAAATCCAGATGCAGTTGCATTAAAATCAGGCTTCACTTGCACATGATGCTGAATAATGGGAGAAGACAGCTTTCTACAGTCTGGTTCTTAACAGGGAGTGTTAGCTTGCAGAATTCTGACCCAGGGCAAACAGGAACAATGGTTTGTGGTATACAAGTGGGATTGCATTGTTGTTTATTGCACAGTATGCAGATGGAGTGGATTCTGAAAGCAAAGAAAGATGTCTGGGGTTGGCAACCACCTATCACACTCACAAAATAGCCTTATTTAAGAAGTTTCACTGCTGGCATATAAGTGCCTCCAACGTATTTGAGATACGCTGATTTTCATGGTGGGGGCATACGGGGCATTTTGAAGGCTTCTCATTTTCTTTATAAGCTGGGGAGGCCTGAAAAGCATTTTCTAATGAGTGGTTTGTAGCAACATGAATCGCACAAAGAACAGACAGCAATGAGCACCTGAAAGCAAAAATAGCTACAGATCGTTACAAATAGTTGGTTCCAGGTAATCCTCACAGTTCTATTTGAATTTCATTTCCCTCTGAACTCACTCCTCTATCTACATCCCCCACCCTGTATGTATGTTTGCCAATTCAGAATTACAGTTCATAGAGTTCATACGAAGCGGACTGTGGTCCATGAAAACTTGCGCCATAATAAATATGTTAATCTTTAAGCCGGTGCCACAAGATTCTTCGTTGCTCATGCTTCGCCGGACCAGCAAAGCAGCCTTTCGGCGGAAGACGGAACAGGGGAAGAGCAGTGGCCCAGGATGTTTCTCTGGCCTGCCCTGCTCTCACAGCTGGGAAGCGATTGTAAGCAAAACCCAGACGCTGAAATTGTGACAGGAAGGTGGCCGGGAGTTCCCTTGCCCCTTTGATCCCGAGCCGGGGGTGGGGAGGGCCCTCACGAAGCCGTTTCCCGAGCTCCGCGCAAGTTCCAAGAACGGAAGAGACAAAGCAAAGCAAAACAAAACAAAAGGGAATTCCAAGCCGGGCTTAAAAAAGAACAGCGATTGATAGGCACTCCGCTTGACCCCGGCCTCGCGCGCACCGCCTCCGCCCTCCGCAGCCGCAGCGGGTTTCTCCGACTCCCACTCCAGCCCTCTGCCCCAGTTCCTAAGGCGCCCCGCTCTTGTTTACTGTTTGGTTTCTAGGGCGCTTCGCGAAGCACGTCAGCGCCGTGACGTCGGGGAGCCCGCAGAGACGCTGCGAGCCGACGGCGTGACGGAGTGTCTTCCGGCCGCGACCATATATGGACGTGGAGGCACGTTCCTCTGCCTGTCCTCCTCCTCCCTCCCGCTGCTCGACGAGGGCGCGAGTGCTCGCTCCTGTTTCGGGAAGGTTCCAGAATGGAACGCGTGTTGCGCTGGTAACGGAGGAGCGGCGGCGCGCCAGAGCTAGGCGAGCTCTGCCGGCCTCCCCCGATTAAGAGAGTCCCCGTTATAGCCTTGCAGGCAAAGCCTGGCGTTTGCTAGAACCAGCGCAGTGGAGATTCAGATATAAGCAGAAGTGCTTTATTGAGTCCAGGAAAGGGGAGGGTTTGCTCGGCTTTGACGCAGGGATTAGGGTTTTGGATGTTTTAAAAGCAAATAGGTAAAGCCTTCCACCACCAGGGTGTCTTCTTCCCTGATCAGTTCGCCGACATACGAAACAACTCGTAGGTGCTGAGGTCCCTTCGCGCCCACCCCATAAAATATTTGTTTTTTAAAAAAATTATTGGAAATTTTATTTACAACATAACACAACCCCCCCACCCCCCAACACAGAAATCCACCCCCATCAGACACAAACATAACAAACAACAAGGATAATATACAACAATACAAACAACCAAATAAAAGACTTCCTTTATCCTGTTTCTGGCATCCTTATTTACTTCTTATAAGCTATTTCCTTTATGAATAATTATGAATAAAATTCCTTTATGAATAATTACGAATAAAATATTTGATGGGGCTCCCCTGCCCTAATTGATGGGCAATGCCATTCAAGTAGTTTGGGTGTCCTGCATCTTATGATCAATTACTATATGTGGGTTGGAGGCTTACCTGCCCCCTCACTTTATTTAAGTTGGCACCCATGTGCCACCAGTGCTCTTTTCTTTCTTGTTTAGAAAAAAAGGTGCTGGCACCATGAAGTTGTTACCCTAAGTGCCACACTTTTAATATCTGAAGAAGGTGTCGGTACTGCATACTGAGTACCCCCGGAAAGAGAAAGCACTGTGCACCGCTGAGGTCTTTGGGAGGAAGCAGTATTCTTGCTCCTATAGACCTGAAGGAGCGTCTCCACCCCCATCTTTCAGCCCAGACACTGGGATCCAGCGCCAAGGGCCTTCTGGTGGTTCCCTCATTGCGAGAAGTGAGGTTACAGGGAACCAGAAAGAGGGCCTTCTCGGTAGTGGCGCCCACCCTGTGGAACACCCTTCAGATGTGAAGGAAATAAGCAGCTATCCTTTCTTTAAAAGACATCTGTTTTGTTTTGTTTTTATATAATATTTATTAAATTTTTGATTGACAATAAAGATACATAAAAAAAAACTTACCAAGTTCAGATATCCTCATTTCAAAAACATCCTTGGACTTCCTCACGCCTCTTGTTCCTACTCTCTAAACTCATAAGTTTTACCAGCAAATTATTAACTTAATTTAATTTGTCTATTAAAATTTCCCAATATTCAAATCTCAAATTTAATCTTTTAAATTTCTCTTGTCAAAGGTTAATTATAGAGTACCATTTATCCACAATTTATCTTATTTTTCAATTACATTATCTTTTACACATATAGATTATTAATTTGTTGGAGCCCAGATGTTGCAGATCTTACATTTTTCTTAACATTCATACAGTTTACAATGCTTTTGTAGATAGTCTTTAAACTTCTTCCAGTTCTCCTCCTCCAATTCTTCTCCCTGGTTTCGGATTCTGCCGGTCATCTCATCCAGTTCCATATAGTCCATCAGTTGCATCTGCCATTCTTCCAGTGTGGGCAAATCTTGAGTTTTCCAGCCCTTAGCAATGAGTATCCTTGCTGCTGTTGTGGCATACATAAAAAAAGTTTGATCCTTCTTTTGCACACTTTGGCCGACAATGCCCAGGAGGAAGGCCTCTGGTTTCTTAAGAAAGGTGTACTTAAATACCTTTTTCAGCTCGTTATATATCATTTCCCAGAAAGCCTTCACTCTAGGGCACGTCCACCAGAGGTGAAAGAATGTTCCTTCAGCCTCTTTACACTTTCAACATTTATTATCAGGCAAATGATATATCTTTGCGCTCTTTAAAAGACATCTGAAGGCAGCCCTGTTTAGGGAAATTTTTAATATTTAATGCTGTATTGTTTTTAACACTCGATTGGGAGCCGCCCAGAGTGGCTGGGAAAACTCAGCCAGATGGGCAGGGTATAAATAAATAAATAAATAAATAATAATAATAATAATAATAATAATAATTATTATTATTATTATTATTATTATTATATTCAACAACAGGCCCACATTTTGGAGCTGCGGAGCTATGAAATGCAGGTGGTTTCCAAGGGCCATGAGATAGACTGAGACAGCTGTCTAGGGTGGCAGAATCCAAAGGATGCCGTCGCGGGAGCCCCCTGCCACCAGATGAAAGACTTCCAGAGAGATCTTTAAATAAGTCTCCATGTATGTATGTATGTAATATAAATAATAAAAATAAACCTAGGAACTGTAAATATGGCTGCACTAGGGGCAGCACTTTCCTGTTTTGCCACTGGTGGCATAATGGGACAGGCTGCCTCTGGCAAGTTCTCTACTTAATGTAGTAAATGCAGTTCTTTTCCCCATTTTCAGTGCCCATAACTTATATTTCTTAGAGTGTGTGTTACTTCTTTAAAAAGGGCTCTTGTCCAAGTTCCATCATGCCTGGACAGTATTTACAAATCTACTTGAATAGTCAAGATATTGAGAGGTTACCAAGGAGGGTCTTGTGGCTCAGCTACATTCACAGCTGCAGTTACGGGCAATAAAATGCAGTGTCCTTAAGCTTTGTTATACATATCAATATAACACCATGCGAGGGAAAGAAACCTGGTCTCTACTATGAATCCTTAATGAACACAATAAAGCAAGGCTACATTCTTGTTATTTATTTTTATTTACAATCTTTTTGTGTGGGTTATTAATGTTTAAAAACATGCTTGAGAGAGGCTCAGAAACCTTGCCAGTCACTACATATTGAACTCATGATTGCATCCATGAGCACATGGATATTTCAGAAGTTTTAAACTGATTTTCAGAGGTTGTCTTTTAACTAATTTTTGGAAGGTTGTTTTAAATCATGGGTAGGCAAACTAAGGCCTGGGGGCTGGATCTGGCCCAATCGCCTTCTAAATCTGGCCCACGGATGGTCCAGGAATCAGTGTGTTTTTACATGAGTAGAATGTGTGCTTTTATTTAAAATACATCTCTGGGTTATTTATGGGGCATAGGAATTTGTTCACCCCCCAAAAAAAATATAGTCTGCCCCTCCCCCCCAAGGTCTGAGGGACAGTGGGCCAGCCCCCTGCTGAAAAAGTTTGCTGACCCCTGTATTTTAAATTGTTTTTAGAAGTGCTAGCAGACTTCCGGAGGCGGCGCAAAATAGCAATGGCGGTCCTCTTTACCTGGTGAAGAGGGGCTCCGCGAAAAAGGGTCGTCCGCTACGGCAAAGCGGAGACCCGTTAAGAAAAACCGCAGGCAGAGCGAGCCTGCGGCCGTGAGACTCGGCGGGCGCCCAAAGCCCCCCCGGAAACGAATAAGGGGCTCCGTAAGGGGCTCCGGAACGCGAAAGGGGGAGCAGCGCTGTGAGTTCATCGCTCTTTTCGTGGATGCAAAGCCGCGCTGCTGCTGCTGATGAGCGCCGACCTTTCTTCTTGAAAACATCAAAATTGGCTGCTACATACCCGTGAGTAAGGGGAGCTAAACATCGGAAAATTTGGGAATTTGGTTGAAATTTGGCTGAAAACGGGAGGCGAGTAACAGGAAGTCCGTCTCCCGATCCTGCTAACCAGATTAAAGCAATTGCGCAGAAGAGTGCTGAAGCGCTGAAAGGGGACTGTAAAAGTAAAACGAGGGTGTATTTGACAGATTTTGTAGCGAAAAGACAAGCAGGAAATTTTTGTAAAAGTTGTGGATTTTATTTTTGGGACCTTCTTCCTAATTTTGAGCTATGTGGAGTTAAAAGAGACAACCCAGCGATCAGGCTGTCAGTGTGCAAAGGAGAACTGTCAAACTGCTGATACTGTTATTGGAGTTTAACTGATACACAGACTGAGACATTAACTTTTAAACATTGTTGCTGGGACCCTTCTTGACACCTTGTGGCTTCTCTTTAAGACAAAGAAAGCCTGTGGAAACTTCCTTTTGTGCTCTGGAACTATCAAAGACTTAACATAGGGAATATAAGAACTTCAATGGCGGACAAGAGTTCTCTCCCTCCTTGAAACTTTGAAATACCCCCACCTAGAGGATTGTGGAGATATAGAGGCCTGGGAACTGTACTTTATTGTGATTCTCTGTGGTTAAATTGTTTACACTCTGGACTTTGTCTAACTTATGAAACAAAAGAAAATTTGACCTTGAACAGAGGCAGGTGTGGAATGAGTGGCACAGGGAGAACAAGAGCAGCTAAAGCTAAAGAGAAAGAAAAGAAACCAGGGCAACTTGTTCAAACAACCCTATCTCATCAACGAAGATCATCCGTCCCAACTGTGCTGACAGCACAGGAGGTGGAATTTGAAGAGCCTGCTGCAGAGCCTGCTGCAGAAGATATGGCAACTGGAGGATCTGAAATAGTCCTGAAGCAAATCTTGGAACAACTTGGAATTTTAAATCAAAAAGTGGACAACCAATCATCAAAAATTGACCAAGCTACATCCTCTATTACTAAATTATCTGAGCAAGTTTCCCATCATACCCAGGCAATTGAAAAATTACAAGGGGCAACGACTGAAAATTATAAGCTTGCGGTGGAAGCTTGTCAAAAAGCAGAACAGGCGAACAAAAAGGTTGATGAGATTAGGGGGGAAGTAAGGCCTCTGAAAAGACAGGTAGGGGAACAACAAGCCTACCTGTCATTGGTTGAATTGAAAAGTAAGGAAAATAATCTCAGATTAAGGGCTATCCCAGAATTGGAGGAAGGAAACCTACAGGGATTTTTAACACTTTTGTTCTCCAAATTCTGGGGGATAGAGGAAGATAAGGACTTTAAAATTGTGACTGCCTTTAGACTGGGAAAATTGATAAAGAAGGACAAGTCCAGAGACTGTTTGGTTATTTTGAGATCGAGAGAGGAAAGAGACAAGATACTAGGCCTACACTTCAAAAAATCCTTGGAGATAGAAGGAAAAAAGGCTGAAATTTACAGAGACATACCTAAACACCTTTTGGACCTTAGGACTACTTATATAGATTTGACCAAATTGTTGAGATATAACACAATCCCTTATAGGTGGGAGTTTCCGCAAGGACTATCATTTACTTACAAAGGAAGGAAAGTAAGAATTAAAACACCGGAGGACCAACAGAAGTTCCTACACGACCACGAGGAGGACCTTCAGAAAGGAGCTGCAGCTTCTTGGCCTCCACCACCACCGGGACCATCTCCAAAGCCTACACCGCCTGGATCTGGACCAACATTACCACCTCCGGGATCGGAGGGAAGTCTAGACACCCCATTGTAGACCCACCAATTAGACCAGGATGTCGCTGCAGCTTCTTAGTTGGAATATAAATGGCGGAAATTCTCCAGAAAAAAGAAGAAAAGTATTTCATATTTTGAAAAAAGAACATTTGGACATTATTTGCCTGCAAGAAACGCATGTGACAAGGCTCCACAGAAAAGTGTTAATTAATAAAAGACTAGGCCAAGAATTTATCTCTTCGGATAAAGTGAAGAAAAGAGGTGTGGTGATATATGCAAAGGAGAGCCTGTCACCGAAATTCTTATTTAAAGATGAACACGGCAGAATTTTGGCGATTGAAATTCAGACACAAGGAGAAAAATTTCTGATATTAGGAATATACGCCCCAAATGAAGGAAAATCGGAATTTTTCAGGAAGCTGCATGAGATTATGCTGGACTTCTTAGACTATAACAACATCATCATGATGGGTGACATGAATGGGGTTGTGTCTGTAAATATGGATAAGTCGCAAAGTGCTAACATAACGAAAGATGGCAGACTACCTAAAACTTTTTTTGAAATGACTGACAATGTGGACTTAATTGACATATGGAGGGTTAAGAACCCCCTAGGAAAAGAAGGGACTTTCTTTTCTGAAGCTCATCTGACATGGACACGAATCGACCAAATATGGATAACTAGAGGACTGGTACCCAAGACTAGAAAGGTGGAAATCTGCCCAAAAACCTGCTCCGACCATAATGCTTTGAAAATGAAGCAGCTACAACTCCAAGAAACACAAGGCAAGTTCAACTCGATAATTATTCCAAGGGACTTTTTTTTTTTTTTTTATACTGCCTAGCTACTTTACCGGTTACGCCGTGAGGCTGCTGAATGAGGGAGAAAGACCTAGTTGAATTTTAAAAGAAACAAGTTATAGTATGAAAGCCTAGGACCAGTAATATTTTCCAACATTTTAAATGATTGATACCTCACAAGCCCCGATGTAAATTGCTGGAGAAACTAACAAGTTGAAGAGGTTGGAGAGGTCTAGAGGCAACTTCCACAAATCGGCATTTCTGCTATTGATTACTCCAGCTTAGAACAAAAGATAAGTCGCCGTTAAGCAAGCACCCCCTACCATATATCCATATATACCTATATACCCACTATGGTCCTCACCAGGAAAAAATACAAGGACCAAGGAATCTTGCCTAATTCACCACAGAGCCCGATGGAGCGCCGAAGGAGACAAAGTAAAATTACCAGCTACTTTCCTCAAAAAGACTCGAGTAAGAGAACTCAGAATGAGAGTATTCTAGAGGTAGCTATGCCTTTGCCACTCACAGTGTTGGATTGGTCAACACAGCTAAAGGACTTGCAAACAAACAACAAGAGGACAAACCATCCAACAAATTTGGCCCAAGAACTTGCCATAGCAGAGAATGCTACAAAGGCTAATACAGCCAACACACCTGATGCTAATCCTCATTTGTCACCGCTGGAACCTGGAAGCAACCTTTCAACCCACTGGTTGAAAGCCAATGATAGCGGAACAGAAATGCGGGGTGATTATCTTCAGGAGCAGATATACCAGATTTCTACGGATCTCCTTAACGTCAAAAATTTCTTATCGATAACAAACGGGCTTCTCCTGACCCTAGTGGATAATTTCAAACAACATGTGAGCGCTTCAGTCCAGAATACAAATCCCCTAGCCAGCCCGGATCTACCACTCCCCAGCAAACCCCGGAGGAAAAAAGCCGAGCCTAAGATGAAGAAAAGCAAAAATATGAAAAACCTAAGGCGGCTTAAGACAACTCACCATACCTGTAAAAAATATTGGCAGAAGCTCTTTAACCTTCTTCCATCCCTTTCTACAAATGGAACAAACAAATCCAACTCGAGTGCCATCAAAGAGACACGTAAAGTAGATACACTCACAAAAGAATCTAAACCAAGCTTTGAAGAACCAACACCGAGCTGGGACAAAGGAACTAATCCATCTACAGTTATACCGCCCCAGAGTCCTCTTATGGCCAGCACAGAATCTGTAGACAGAGGTGAGCTGGCGACCCAAGCTATTGAGGGGAACCACTCCTCTCAAGCTCGACAGATGTTGTGTCCCAAAAGAGAATGGAGTTTAGTCCTAATCCCACAAAAGCTTGTCTTTGCTAATTACCCTAAACCGCCTAGATTTTATGCAGGGTCGGACCGTATAGACCACTTTTTGTCCATCATAAGTGGCATTTTACCGGGGGTAGTAAAAGCAATTGACATAGCCGCTATAGAGTATCTACATCAAGATGATTGCTCGGTACGAGCACTGATTACTTTTTTAGATCATAGTCTGGCCAGCTTTATTTTTAGAGCTAAAAATCTATTCAAAAAAGAAAGAATAGTCCTATTAAGAATATTTGAAAATAGAGCACCTTTAACCTCTCTGATGGGGCCCAAGGGCATAGGAATGGAAGTTCACAAAAGGGAAAAAACCAACCACCAAAACCATCAAAATAGAAAGCATAAGTTCCAGCAGGATCATCTCCATCAAACAGTGCCAAATGAAAAAAAGGAAGCTCCACATCCAACTGGCGTCTGGCCTCTCACGTGTGATAGTGAGGACTCCGTTTTGGAGGAAGAACTCTCACTGATAAAGCGATTCTGGTCACTGCACTCTCCAGCTCAAACTGAGATCCTGAAAAGACTTGATTTACTTCGAAGCAGACTAGAAAAAAAGGATGACCAAGGTGAGACAATGAAGGACCCTTATGTGCAGCCCATATCTCCCAAATGTCTAGTGGATAGGAGGACGGTGGGAGGCACCTTTAAATGTGTAGACGTGGAATTACAATCTGAGCCCCCTGTGATGTACAATAAAGTAAGACCAAATCAAGGTGTGAAATCTCAAAGCGCCTGGCACACCTATCTTAAATTGTCTCCGAATGAATTAGCTTCCCCCCCAACTCCAAAATCTAGCCCCAAATCACCAAGAAGAGAGGATCATTACACTCTCTCCAAGCAGTCATCCTCGAAAAGAGCCAATGGGTGTGTTTTTTTAGACACCAAAGAATTGCTGGACGTGGTGGTGACATAGATCCAGCTCCCCGAAGGGCCCGGGGCCTAAAAGTGCTGTCTTGGAATATCGCGGGTTGGCACGCCAAGAAAAACAACCAACAATTTTTGTGCTACCTTAAGCAATTTGACATCATCTTCTTTCAGGAGACATGGCAGAATGACCCTATATTTCTCAATGGGTATAACTGCCACTACCTGCCTGCCTCTCCATCTTTAAGGGGCGGCAGATCTAGTGGTGGCCTAGCTTGCTTCATTTCCATGGAGCTGGCGCATTCTCTAACAGCCCTACCCAGCTGCAATTCTCTAGCAACAGCCGCTCTACTTAGCTTCAAGAGAACTACTCTTTTGCTGGTCAATGTCTATATTCCCCCAGGCCAAAAAAACCCCGCGGTCAAGGCTATTTGGGCTGAGCTAGAGGCGTTTTTAGAGCCTTTCGAATCTACTTACCCGTCTGCCCTGACTATTGTGTGTGGAGACTTTAACGCTAGTATAGGAACAGATGACAACAGTCTATACACTCACTTCAACCTATTTATGGACCCTGAAGAACAGACGGATATTGGTGCGACACGACTGTCCAAAGATAGAAGAAGTAATTTTTCAGGTCTCTGCTTAGTGCAGGCTGCCAGACGGAGGGAACTGCTGATATTAAACGGCAACATAGAGGGGGATCGCCCCGGGGAATATACCCATTTTTCCAAGGCTGGGGGAAGCGTTATAGATTATATTCTAATCTCAAGATTTGCTCACAGCTTTGTAAGGAAGTTCCAAGTGGGCCACAATACTCTGAGTGATCACCTACCTCTAATTTTAGAACTTGCAGGTCGGCCTTTTGACTATTCTATTGCCGAGCCACAATATATACCTTCTGTAAATTTGGGTATACCTGCTCCCAAAAGACTCAAATGGTCCCCAATACTGAATGAAAATCTAACCCTCCTTCTTCAATCAGCGGAGTTAAAGCTTATTCGCTCCGCTATTGTGTCAGGCAATTCAGTAGATGCGATTATGGAACGCTTTAAATTACTTTTGGAAAGATTGAAATCCCATTTAACAACAGTGATACATAGCGCCGCTACAAAGAGGGCAAAGGACGGAGCTAGCTGGTTTGACCTGGAGTGCAGGCAAACAAGGAGACAAATGAGAACAGCCTACCAGAGATATAGGAAATCAGGGACTGCCCTCCTACTTAATGCTTATATTTATCTGAGAAGGTCTTACAAACAATTACTAAGGAGAAAGAAACTGGAAGCTGAAAGAGCCGCATGGCACAGTCTGGTTAAGGCATCGCACGAGAAAGATACTACTTGCTTTTGGCGAACCATATCTGGTCTACTGGACCAGGAGCGTACTAATTCCATCTGTACAGTGGAACCAATGGAGTGGTTGCGCCATTTTCAATCTTTGTTCTATGACCAGGAAGCCCAACACTACAAATTATGTATTCAATTGGAGGACCTACCTCATTGGCCACCAGTAACTGTAAAGGAAGTTGAGAACTTAATCACACAATTAAAGAACAACAAGGCCCCAGGGAATGACTACATCCCTGCCGAACTTCTGAAGTCCAACATTGGCTGGTGGGCCCCCCTGCTGGCGTCTTTATTTTCTTGGATCGACTCAACGGGTTTACTCCCAGATGGTTGGACTGAGGCAATAGTTATTCCAATCTATAAAAAAGGACCTATGCCAGACCCGGCGAGTTATAGACCAATCAGTCTTCTGCCTATACCCAGCAAACTATATGCCAAACATCTTTATATTAAGCTAACTAGCTGGCTCGAAACTGAAGCTATTCTAGCGGAAGAGCAAGCGGGTTTCAGGCAAGGCAGGTCCACCATAGACCATTGCTTCACCCTAGTCTATTTAATTGACAAATATGCCAAAAAATCCCGTGGGGTGCTATATGCAGCCTTTATCGATCTAAAGGCTGCTTTCGATTCAATTCCACGTGCAAGACTCTGGGATAAATTGAGCACATCAAGTATAGACAAAAGACTATTATTTCTGATCAGCTGTTTATATAAAGACACGGTGCTGCATGTAAGAACTTCGTCAAATGGCCATCTTATAGGACCAGTTCCTGTCTGCAAGGGGGTCAAGCAAGGTTGCATCTTGGCCCCAGTTTTATTCAACTTTTACATCAATGATATGGTTAATTGTTTGTCATCTCCGGACTTCCACGCCCCCAAACTGGCTGACAAATCAATATCAGTACTTTTGTATGCTGATGATGCGATACTCCTATCTCGAACAAGAATAGGCTTAAATAGGCTCATAGGTGAATTTTCAGCATACTGCAGGAGAGAGCAACTGGTAATAAACTATCAGAAAACCAAAATTATGGTTTTTGCAAGGAAACACAGACAGTACAGCTGGAGGATGGATAACCAGACAATTGAACAGGTTAAAGCCTTCAAATATCTGGGTATCGTTTTCCAGTCGATCGGGTCCTGGGATGTCCATCAAAAATGTGCCAAAGAAAAAGCAGCTCAAAGTATTAAGATGCTGTCTCGCTTCTTTTATACGAAGGGGGGCAGATACATCCCAGCAGCCTTTGAAGTTTTTCAAGCAAAACCTCTGGCGCAGTTACTGTATGGGGCACAAATCTGGACGGGGAACCACTGCTCCAGTCTTGAAACTGTTCAGTCTAAATTCCTAAGGCAGATATTCGGCGTCCCCTCCTGTGTTCCAAACGCAGCATTACGACTCGAGGCCTGCCTTCCATCTGTAGAAACTCAGACCTGGCAAAGAACATTCAACTACTGGCTTCGTCTTAATCTAAATCCACCTGGTCTACTGCCTCTAGTAATGCAAGACCCCCACAAAAGCAAGTGGTTCAAAACTGTGCATCAAAAACTTCTTACATGCGGTCTGCATTCACAGTCCCTACTATCAATGGGCCTCATTAAAGCAAAGAGTCTAATAGGCCAGCGCCTGAAAGACATTGAACGGCAAAACAACCTGACTATCTTAAAGAAACTGTGCCCATGGTATACCTACTTTCCCCCTTCTCATTTTGACTCTCCAGCTTCATATTTGTTTAAATTAACCATCCCAAAATACAGACGTGCCTTTACATTGGCTAGATGGGATGTTCTCCCTTCTGCCGTACTCGAAGGTCGCTACCAAAAGACTCCATTTGAAAAACGACTCTGCCCATGTGGAGATGGTAACACGGAAACAGTGTCCCACGTCTTCCTATCCTGCCCCCTTTACAAAGACCTAAGGAATGAGATTATTACTCCACTCATTCTCTCCAACCCCGGCCGTTCACCAGACATCACACTGTATTTCCTCTTATCTGATACGGATAGTCAGATAACAGAGAAGGTCGCGAGGTACATCGAAAGAGCTATGAAATTGAGGGCCACCATCTGAGTGACAGACTTGTTCATCTGACGGACCTCCTTTTGCTTGTTCTTTTCTCCCTTTTATCCTTATTTCTATTTTTAATTCTTGTATAGCTGTGGCCTGTTGGCTTTGCTAATAAAGTTTTGATTGATTTCTGCCTTCTGCCCAAAAACCTGCTCCGACCATAATGCTTTGAAAATGGAATTGAGACTAAATACAACCGGATCCTTCAGATGGAAAATGAACGACACCTTATTAAGGGACGAGAAGATTGTTAAGAAGGCCCAAAAAACTTTAAAGGACTATTTTGAGATAAATTTAAATACTACTGTGGAAAAAAGAATAATCTGGGACGCAAGTAAAGCAGTCATGAGAGGGTTTCTAATACAACAAAATACGATCAAGAAAAAATTCTGGAATGAAAAGAAGGAGAAGATATTGGAAAAAATAAGAGATGGAGAGAAAAAATTAAGATCTAGGCCAAAGTCGAAGGAGGTGCTGAGAGAAGTGAAATTCTTCCAAGCACAATATTTGAAACTGATAAATCAAGAGGTGGAATGGAAAATTAAACAAATGAAACAAAGATCCTTTGAATCAGCAAATAAGTGTGGGAAACTGCTAGCATGGCAGTTGAAAAAGAGACAAAAACTTAATACTGTTACAAATCTAGAGATTGAAGGGAGAATGGTTCAGAAACCCGAGGAAATTAGAAAGTGCTTCCAGAGATATTTCAAAGAACTTTATTCACAAGGGCCACAGAAAGATTCGGAGGTGGACCAATTTCTTAAAACCAACGGATTACAGAAAATACCTCAGGAAATGAGAACAACCCTGAATAGTAATATCACACAGCAAGAAATTGAAAGTGCCATTCAGAACCTCCAATTAGGCAAATCTCCAGGCCCCGACGGACTTACCTCCAAATACTATAAGGTTTTGAAAGACTATTTGATACAGCCTTTGTTGGAGGTTTGTAACCAGATTATGGAGGGGAGGAAGGCACCGGAAACGTGGAAAGAAGCCTTCATCACATTGATACCCAAACTAGAAACTGAAAAGACTCAGCTGAAGAACTACCGCCCCATCTCACTCCTAAATGTGGATTACAAAATTTTTGCAGACATTTTGGCAAGTAGGTTTAAAAAAGTGCTTAATGAAGTGATCCATAAAGACCAGGCTGGCTTTCTCCCTGGTAGGCATTTGTTTGGCAACACAAGAAACATTATCGACATTTTGGAACTTTTACAAACAAATCTAAACACTAGAGCGGTGTTAATTTTTATTGATGCGGAGAAAGCCTTTGATAATATTTCCTGGATGTTTATGAAGAAAAACTTGGAAGGGATGGGAGTGGGGCGGGGGTTTGAAAATGGAATAGAAGCAATATATTCAGAACAAAAAGCGAAATTGATAGTAAACAATGTGGTGACAGAGGAGTTTAAAATTGAAAAAGGGACACGGCAGGGGTGCCCCCTATCCCCCCTATTGTTTATTTCAGTTCTGGAGGTGCTATTGAACATGATTAGAAAGGACCGGTTGGTACAGGGAATTGAGGTCGGAGTGAAACAATATAAATTGAAAGCATTTGCAGATGACCTGGTATTAACATTGCAGGAGCCTGTCTCTAGTACTAAAAGAGTGTTAGAATTAATTTCGGACTTTGGTCGGGTGGCGGGATTTAAGCTGAACAAGCAAAAAACTAAGGTTATAGCAAAAAATTTGACAAGTACAGAAACAGATGAGTTTGTGAAGGAAACAGAATTAAATGTGGTTAAAAAAGTAAAATACCTAGGGGTGTATCTGACCTCCAAAAATTTGAATTTGTTTAAGGACAACTACGAGAAATGTTGGTTAGAAATCAAAAGAGATTTGGAAACATGGTCAAGATTGAAACTTTCCTTGTTGGGCCGAATAGCAGCTATAAAGATGAATGTATTGCCAAAAATGCTATTTTTGTTTCAGACCCTACAGGTTGTGGACAAGGTGGAATGTTTTGGAAAGTGGCAGAGGGATATTTCTAAGTTTGCTTGGCAGGGCAAAAAGCCCCGAATAAAGTTTAAGATACTAACTGATGCGAAAGAAAGAGGGGGATTTGCCCTGCCAGACTTGAGGTTATATTACGAAGCTGCAGCCTTCTGCTGGTTGAAAGATTGGATTTTACTGGAAAACACTGATGTCCTAGATCTGGAAGGGTTTGACAATGCTTTTGGGTGGCATGCATATTTGTGGTATGACAAGGTTAAAGTGCACAAATTGTTTAAAAACCACATTGTCAGGAGAGCAATTTTAATGGTCTGGACAAAATATAAAAACTTATTGGAGAGTAAGACTCCGAGGTGGCTCTCACCGGTGGAGGCCAAGGCACGTAAGAGACCTAATATGGAAGCCAATTGGCCTAAATATGGGGAAATCATTGAAAAGATTGGAGACAATTGGAGGTTGCAGAGCTTGGAAAAACTAAAAAACAAGGTGCGAGATTGGTTGCATTATGCACAAATTCAAGAGGTCTTCAAAGTAGATAAGAAGGCTGGATTCCAGGTGGAAAAATCGAAACTAGAGACAGAATTGTTAGAACCAAAAAGTAAACTACTTTCGAGAATGTATAACCTGCTGCTTAAATGGAATACTCAGGATGAGACAGTCAAATCCGCCATGATAAAGTGGGCGCAGGATTTGGGGCATAACATTATGTTTGAAGACTGGGAAAGGTTATGGAACACCGGAATGAAATTTACGGCATGTAGTGCCTTGAAGGAAAACATTATGAAAATGATATACCGGTGGTACATGTCCCCAGTCAAGCTTGCTAAGATATACCACCTGTCTGATAATAAATGCTGGAAATGTAAAGAGGCGGAAGGGACATTCTTTCACCTCTGGTGGACCTGCCCGAAAGTGAAGGCCTTCTGGGAAATGATTCATAATGAACTAAAAAAGGTACTGAGATTTACCTTACCTAAGAAACCAGAGGCCTTCCTTCTGGGCATGGTGGACCGGAGAGTGTTTAAGAAGGACATAACTTTTTTTATGTATGCTACTACAGCAGCAAGGATTCTGATTGCAAAATATTGGAAGACACAAGATTTACCCACACTGGAGGAATGGCACACGCAGTTGATGGACTATATGGAACTGGCCGAAATGACTGGCAGAATCCGAGACTTGGGAGAAGAAACATTCGAGGAGGATTGGAGAAAATTTAAAGACTATTTGGAAAAACATTATAAGTTGTATGAATGTTAAAAAACGCACCCTTTAGGAAATTCTAGCTTCAGTAATGTTAAATTAAAGAAATGGAAATTAAGGTACAAGGAGTCAGAGATAGAATAATGAAACAACTTTATTGTGTTAAAATGAAAATGTACATGATTGGGGTTATAATACATTTGAAATTGGGTAACATGATAAAAAGGAAGATATAATAAGTATTGAAATAAGTTAACAAATTGCAGACGTTATGCATCACAGAGAATGCAGGGTTGGGAGGACGTGGGGAAGTCCAACAGATTTGGAAAAAGGAGTAAGAAAAATTTGTAACCTTTCTTTTTTACTTTTATAATACGTTCTTTATTCTTTTTTCTGTATTATATAAAACTAATAAAAAATATTATAAAAAAAAAAATAGAAGTGCTAGCCGTATTAGTGTTGACACATTTTCCGCCCTGGGCACCTTTGGAGGAAGGTGTGGGATATAAAACTATTAAATAAATAAATGCCTCTGTGATCAATTTGTGGGTTGCAGTTACCTACAGCACCCGCCCACCCGCACTTCCTTTGCATTTCTACTCCGGTTACGTATCTACTTGCTAGTTAAAGGTAAACTCCCTTGTTAATGTAGCCTGGTGACAATATCCCTAAGACGAGAACTTAAGTGAGGGAGATTGTTTCTGTGCACATTGGCATGGGTTACACAACCTAATAACACATAATTCCCTGTTAGCCATACAGGTGTGAGACGGGAAGTGGTATATTCCTCTTGGATGCACACCTAATGGTTAATTACTTTGTGGAAGCCAACACCTCTGTCTCTGGGCACGAGACTTTCATCATTAGGAGACCTTGAAAGCTTCTGTCATCTAGAAGGAATTGAAATCATTTACATTTCTCAGTATGAAGTACCTAACATAGAAGTAAGTCCCACTGACATCAATTTATCTGTATCACACCTTTGCTCCAAGGAGCTTAGGGCAGAATACATGGGCTTTCCCCATTTGATCTGTGAGGTGGGTTAAGCTAAGTGATACTGAATGGCCCAAGGTTATTCAGAAATTTGAACATAAGTCTCAATTAATGGCATAGGAGCCAACTCCTAGGGACCGAGGGGTCTTCACCACCCCAATAGTATATTTGAGAGGGCCAGGGCCCCCCAAAGTTGATGGGCTTTGCCACTCAAATAATGTGTGTGCATTGTATAATGTGATCAATTATGGGGGGTGGGGCTTACCTGAGCCCCCCCCCAATATTTTATTAAGTTGACACCCCCTGGTTAATGACAAGAAATGTGTTATGGCAGTGTTTCCCGACCTTTTTTGGGCAAAGGCACACTTGTTTCATGAAAAAAATCTCGAGGCACACCACCATTAGAAAATGTTTAAAAAATTAACTCTGTGCCTATATTGACTATATATAAAGTAACTCTCTTTAATAGGAATCAAATAAACACAAAAAAGTATTTTATAATTACTTTATTATGAAATAGTAAGTAAACAGAAATATGAAAAATTATAAAATACTTTATTCAGTGCGCAACCTGGGCCTGTTTGGCTGAACACAAAGCTGATATTCTGGCTGGAATCGAAGAAAGACACACACGTAGCTCTTTGTCAACAGCTCTCAGTCTCTCTCTGTATTTAGTTTTTATAGCAATCATGCTTGAAAAGCTCAACTCACAGAGATATGTAGTGGAAAATGGGAGCAATGTCAAAATAGCTTTGTTTGCCAGAAGGGGGAACTCCTTGGCAGTTTCCAACCAAAAACTGTCCAAAGGTAGATAAGCAAATCTTAGCTTGAAACCACGATTTTGTCTCAGTTCAGTTAGTTCCTCCTGCTCCTGTAAAGTCATGTCCTTTCCACCAACTGATGCTGAGCTATAAGGGTCCCTAACCCAGTCAAGGCATTCAGTGGAGACTGAAGAGAAATAAAATGACAACTTCCCCTCGAGAGTTTTTAAATGTTTACCTATTATCTCACACAGTGCAGCAGTGTGAACACCTTGCCATTGCTTGGTGAGTGTGAACATTTCAAGATTGCCACTTTCCACGTGGAAAGGGGAGCCCTGAATGGAACTTTGCGTTTTTGTCTCAGCGCCGGTCTCGCGCTGCCGCTTCCCGCGCTCTCAAGGACCCGGGAGGAGGAAGGCGTGAAGGGAATCCCGAAGGCGCGAAAACCTCGCGCATGCGCAGGCCTTCCGCCTGCGACAGCCCAGTAGGCCGGCCGAAATGAGCGGCGATGGGATGTGGGAGGGAGCTCGCTCGCCGCCCCGTGTGTGCTCGCCGCCGCCGCCCCGCCTCTCGCCGCCCGACTCGCCCGCCTCCCTCCCACGGCACACCAGGCAACGTCTCGCGGCACACTAGTGTGCCGCGGAACACCGGTTGGGAAACACTGTGTTATGGATCAGGGTATAATGAAATAGTTCTCCATATTTTCTCCTGGAATGATTTTGTCTGTGTAGCTATTCCCTATTTACTGTTTATTTCAGTTGAAGCTGTTCATTTTTCATGCTCAGTTAGGACTTATCTGAAACACACTCAAAAAGTGTGTTATACATACAAGGCTGTATGCTTAATCAATATAATAAATTAGATTAAATATGATATGTATCCGTTACAAGCACTGAAAATTACTCAACCCTAACTCTAAAATGAAGTTGTAATATGTCTGAAAGCTCAAATGAGCTTTAATTCTTTTTCACAGAGTATATACTTTGTAATTTCCAGATAGCTTATTATAGCTATAGGGAAGCCTATAGCTGTGCCCCCCCCCCAAAAAGAAGGGCCACAGTCCTACAAAGAGTTAAACACACTTAAGACTATTGATCTCAGCTCTAGGATAGTGAACTCTGTTGGATTGTGGCCAAGGTAGTTTCTCCCTAGAGATCATGGTGTTCACATGGCTCAGAAGTGCTGTGTGCTGAGCAGTTCACACACTATTTTTAGCATTGATGCTGACAGCAATTATAGGTACAAAATAGGAGGGAGAGTGTCCTGAGAATGACAGAGAACTTGTATCTCATGACAAGGCATGTGTGTGTTGTGATTGTTCAATTAGAAGAAATGTAATCCCCTGGGAATGTTGGAGCCTACCAAAAGAGGAAATGAGGTAATCAAATGGGGACAAGGAGAGAGACAAAGAGAGGAAGGTTGCTATGCAGCAAGTGTGAGGAATCTTAACAACTTCCATCAGCCAATAGCCAGGGATGATGGCAGCTGTAGTTCAGCAGCATCTAGAGAGGCAAAGATTCCCTATACCTGACCTACAGTAATTATATTCAAAAATTTGAAAAATAAAGAGATAAGATGACTGGCTGAAAAATAGAGCCATCCAGAATTCCCACTTAAGGCTGCCACGTTCACAGCTAACAAAGACTGTGTACACATTACCACTTATTCTGTCTTAACCATGCTCCAACTACTGCTGTTTGAAGCTCTGTACGCATGGTCTTAGCCAAAATCCATAGCTATCCTGTATCTTCTTGAAAAATACTCCTGTTTCATAGGCGCCAACTCCTAGGGGCCGAGGCACTTTCAGCCAGCTGAATTTTTTTTTGGAGGGGGCTGGGCCCCCTCAATATTCAAAGGATTTCATTTGCACAACATCAGGACATCGTATGACATTGTGTGGGGGCACCACAATCTTCTGGAGAAGCTGGCGCCTCTGTTCTGTTTTATGTGTTTTCCCTCAAGCGAGCTTCCATCCAATTAGGAAATGGAAGACATAGTTGAGCTGAGATGTATACATTTCATCCAGCTGTTGTGCATGCATGGATGACCAGTGAATTGGAGTTCAATGCAGGGAAACAGACTAGTTGATGAGTATCTGGTGAAAACACCCTTTCCCTCTCTGTGGTGTGAAAAGCAACATAAAGAAACAACTTTAAATGAAATTGGGGGGATGATTTAGCTGTGTTTCAAGGTGCTAATCTGCACATAGCCTGAGTTAAAGTCCCTGTCAAACCCCTTTCCCAAACTACTTTCCACATACAGCCAGCTTAACACAAGTACTTTTGCCTGTATTTGCCTCATAATTTATTGTTTCTGGGATGCCTGTTGCATCATGCAGTAGCCACTTTTTAATATTAATTTAGTCCCGTGCATTCTCAATTGTGCCATAAGTGTAGTTTAATTACGGGTTGCTTTGATAGCTGTTATGCCCTTAAGGCAATTTCACACATTCTGAGAAACGTGATAATGACTAGCTTTGAGTACTAAGCCTAAGCCTTGTTTAATGTTTAAAAAATTAAGTGAGACACAGCTATAAACATGTGAATTTGTAATAAATACTTTGCCTCTGATTAGCACTTTCTATCAGAGTGCCTTGGAGGGTTTGTGGGCATTAATGAACAGCATAACATTCTCTGATCCTTCACAGAGGTAAAAAAGTTTTAAGGCACATGCCATAAGTAATTAAAATTGTTCTGTTGCTTTCGCCTCCAACTGGGGCAGTGCCATGACTCTTGGCACGCTCTCTGCATATTTGCTTTCTCCCCACCCTATGGCAGCTTGTATAACTTCAAAAATGTAAATATTAAAAACATGGAAGAAGTACATGCACTCAAAACGGCATGCACACATACACACTTATTTGCTCAAATGCTCTCCATACCCCATTGCTGGATGAGCACACAGCAGCTTAAAAATTATTAATTATTATTATTTGTTGTTGATGATAATTTTCTTGTACATAGGGAAAGGAACATGGGAGTAGTGTGGGACTTCTTTCTGATGACAAAATCCTACAAGTGCACTGCTCTGTCTTGCTGGAGAAATGTGCACTGCCGTGCAGAATGGAATATAGAAGAACAATATTTGTGTGCTAAATCTTGAAATCCGTGTTGCTTTTCCACCCCTGGTGGTGATGGCAGGGGAGAATCACCATCTAGATATGTCTTTAGGCTGCAATCCTGAATGAAGTTAAATGTATATCAGTTAGCACTTTGTGAAGAGGGCAAGGTGCATTTGCACACATTCAGCATTATTGTTGGATATTAACCCGACCAGAAGAGCAAGCCACAGTCCAGAGACAAGGAATTTTGCATGGGCGAGAAATGAATAAAGAGGTACAGAGCGTCACTGAGTGATAAGTCCAGAAAAACCAAGCAAAATGAAAATGTGAAGAAGTGCAACAGAGGGATGCCTGCATGACATACCTTAGAAATGACATAGTAAGAAGCATGATTGCATAGATAAGGTGTGGTGAACCTTTGGCCCTCTAGGTGTCACTGAACTACAACTCCCATCATCCCGGATCATTAGCCATGCTTGCTGGGGCTGATGGGAGTTGTCATTCAGCAACACCGGGAGGGCCAAAGCTTCTCCACACCTGGCATAGATGCTGCCTATTAACAGATGTCAGACGTATACTGCCTGCTCATGCATATGTCCAACCTACTAAGCCACAACTAGTGCCCTAAAGCATTTTTTGAAGCATTATTTTTGAAGCATTATTTGAAGTATTATTTTACTGTTGTAGCTGCTCTGAGCCCGGCTTCGGCTGGGGAGGGCGGGTTATAAATAAAATTTCATTATTATATTATTTATTATAAGAGAGAAATTATTCCTCAGGAATATGCCATGCCATGCTTGTTTGCTTAATCGGTTTAAAACTTTTTTCTCCTACATTTCAATGAAATGTTTTCAAGGTGACCTATAACATACATTTAAACTAGTAATATTATTATATAAAAACAAGCATTTTCAACACGTAGTGAACACCTTCAGAACCAACAGGAAGCTAGTTTTGAGACCATTAAACCCCTGGGGATAATACTGTTTCAGCCTGGTGCCTAAAGGACATCAAATTTGGTGCCAGGCAAACTGATTATGTGAATGTGTTTGATAGCAGATGAGAAGGGCCTATCTCTTGTGCTCAGTGGCATTCACTTTACCTCAGAAACTGGGAACAGCCAGAGTCAGAATAGTCACAGAGGGTTTCACCTCCTCTTGATGAAGTGGGTTGCTTTCACACTGGCACTTCTCTCTGCAAATGTCACCATTTGTTCACTCACGTTTTAATGGACAACCCAGAGGACATTGTCAAATCACTGCATTCCAGTGCCTTCTCTGCCTCTGGACTCAGTTTGTAGTGTGGACAGACCTTCACCAGTGACTTGTGCCTTAGTCAAAACTTTTTCAGCAGGGGGCCGGTCTACTGTCCCTCAGACCTTGTGGAGGGCTGGACTATATTTGGGGGTGGGGGGGTGAACGAATTCCTATGCCCCACAAATAACCCAGAGATGCATTTTAAATAAAAGTACACATTCTACTCATGTAAAAACACCAGGCAGGCTCCACAAATAACCCAGAGATACATTTTAAATAGAAGGACACATTCTACTCATGTAAAAACATGCTGATTCCCGGACTGTCTGCAGACCGGATTTAGAAGGCGATTGGGCCGGATCTGCCCCCGGGCCTTATTTTGCCTACCCATGGACAAAACCCTATCCTTTTTCTTCTTTTCACTTGTTAAAATACTGAAAGAGAGCTGTTAAGTTGTGGGTGAACATATCAGAAGACACAGCGATTCTTCAAACAGCTCTTCTTTATTCAGATGCCAGAACAGAACTGAACTGAAGGGCTCAGTCAGCCTGCTTATATAGAGCTCCAGTACCTTGTTACTGTAACAACTTTCTAAAACTATCCAGTCACTGAACGTCACTTTCAATCCTTCATTTGCATAACTATCTACAGTATCCCCCTGCTGGCCCAGGGTGAAAACTTCAGTACATAACAAGAGCTATTTTGCTATTGGAGAAATAAAGAACAAAGCTAGCAATTCAAACTCTCTCGCCAGTAGGGAAGAGAAGCTGACTAATAAAGGTCATTTGATCAGTAGGCCTCTATTGTAAGCCCACAGTCATGCTGAAAAGCAACCAATAACATGTTGAGAGACTGAAAATGGGAACCTTTTAACTAACATTGGAAAAGACCACTGGTGAATGGGATTTCTGAGTAGACACTATGGAAGAATCCCGGCCATAGGGAAGGCAGTGAGCTCATATGCTGCATTGACTCGCCCTAGTAGGAGGCTTAAAGGCTAAAATGCAATTGTTACACACAGATCATGTGGAGAGGAAAGGTTTCTTCTCTTCACCTCCCTCCTTAATACTTTTTCACCTTAGCAATTTTACATGGAATGTTTCTGAGGCTGACCAACTGTAAAATTAGGGTGCTGAATTGCTGTTAATAGGTCTTAGTTTCAAAGAGGCACTCTCCTCTTTCTTTTCAGAGTTATCTTGTGCAAAGTTTACAACAAAGATCAATTAAATTCCAGCAATTCCCTTGTGACTCAGGCGTCAATCCATGTGCTGTTTTAGAGGGAGGGCAACCACATCCAGAGCTGGTATAAAACCCAATTCTTGACTCTTGAATCTTGTCACTATGCAGCCACAGCTTACTAGCCTTCATACTGCCCATGGCTGCACCTGGACACCAGTTTAGAACATGCATATGGCCTCTTCTGATACAAACATTACAGAGAACTAGAGAGAACAGACTGATGCTGAGGTTTTAACCAGGGGTGGGGGGCACATTCCAGTCTGAAAATGTTCCCTTTTTACTTCTCCAGTGACTACAGCAGGTCTTGAGAGAACTTTCCCAATAAGGAAGGAGGAGAAACAAACCCACTATATGAATATGCTCACAAAGATGCAGCATTGTTTGATTGGGTAATAAACTCTGGCATCTCTTAGCTATGTGGAACTGTGTGTGCTTTCCCCCCACCCCGGGTTTGTGTGCTGATTTATATACATTCATTTATTTTGGTATCAGCAGACTTAGAATTATCCATTGACACTAAAATAAACCTGAACATATCATAAAGAAAAACAAGGAAACAGTCAAGCAACTTCCCATACAGTTTAAAATCAGGCATGTTTATTTGTTTGTTTGTTTTTAAATTTGGGGTTTTTTTTTAATCAATTTTTTTAATTGAAAAAAAACTATGTTTGCATAGACTTACAAATTTGGTTGCATATGAACATATAACTTATAACAATTAAATTAAACAAAACCGCCAAAATAATACTATTTTTAACTTGTTGATTGAATTATGAGAGAGAATGAATTCTAGAACAATTACAGTTACATTTATGATGTACAATAACATACCGTGGTACCTCGGGTTACTTACTCTTCAGAAATAATACCTTGGGTTAAGAACTTTGCTTCAGGATGAGAACAGAAATTGCGCAGTGGCGGCGCAGCAGCAGCGGGAGGCGCTATTAGCTAAAGTGGTGCTTCAGGTTAAGAACAGTTTCAGGTTAAGAATGGACCTCCGGAACAAATTAAGTACGTAACCAGAGGTACCGCTGTATACTGTTTAGATTGGTGAACACAGGCAAATATTAGTTTATACCAGTAACAATTCAAATTATATGTTTCAATATTCATTTATTGTTGTCATTGGGTATACAGTATATATCAAAATTAAATAAATAAGGGATAACTATGTGCTGTAGGTACTGTCCTACCATAGATTTCATTGTTTGTGTAATTAAAAAAGTCATACCAAACCATCAGGTTTCTTTTGTCCTCTTGACACTTCTAATTTTTGTGTCAGTATTTCTAGCAATGCTGTCTGCCACATGATATTGTACCATTGGTCTATAATATCTGTAGGGATTTCCATGTTCTGACAATGGCTATATTGCAGCAGTTAACAAATGTGTTTATAAGTTTCCTTATTTCTAATTTGCAACATGCCTAAGCTGCATAAATTGAGTAATGCCACCGGAGAACCCATCGCCTTCCAAAGTAGTCCATCCCATAAGCTAGGGTTGCCATACGTCCGGAATTTCCTGGACATAGCCAGAATATTGCAGTCGAAAGAAGTGTCTGGGCGCAAATCGCAAAAATGTCCTGGAAAATCTGGACGTATGGCAACCCATGTTGGCAGTGTTGTTTTGGCACCAAAGAGCAAAAAAAAAAAAAAAAAGGGAGCTCAACAACTTTTGTGTCTGGATTTTCACTTTTTGAAATATAGCAACCCTACCATAAGCTACTGTAACCTTCAGTGATTAAGATGACTGTGACCTTCTGCTACTCTTATAAAACTCACTTAGATGAAATTTATTGACAGTACTAAAGCTCTAATTGAGACTGGTCCTACCATCAGGCAGAGTAAGCCTGTTATTGCAGGCAGCTGATTTTGGGTGTCATGAAATTGGAGTGAATGGTTAATAATATAATTGATTACTGTTGCACTGTGAGGGATTTTCTATCTCAAAATAAATTAGCTGGCCTTAGGTTGTGTGAGAGAGCCGTTTTGTGTTCCACATCATGCAGTGATACAGTCTTGGTCCAGTCTTGGCTCTAATAGATGCCTTCCCAGTGAAAAGTCCATTGCTTTGGCTTCTATACTTCCGAGGCAAAAGTCCATACTTTCAGACCCTCCAAGTGTCCCTATTTTCCAGGGACGTCCCTGATTTAGAGAAGCCATCCGCATTTCTGATTCGATCTCGGAATGTCCTGCTTTCCTTTGAATGTCCCTATTTTCATCGGAGAAATGTTGGAGGGTATGAGTTATCCAATCCCTGAGCCCTGTATAGGGATTTTTAAAACATTGTTTAGTGTTTAATGTTTTATTATTATATATGTTGGAAGTTGCCCAGAGGACTGGGGCAACCCAGTAAGATGTGTGGGGTATAAATAGTAAAATGATTGTTACGGAATGGGATGTCCCTATTTTCATCGGAGAAATGTTGGAGGGCATGTGCTTCCTGTCATCTCTGGGTCAGGACCAGTGTGGTGAAATGAAGACAGGGCTCGCTCAAAATGTTTTGCTGCTTGAGGTGAAGGCTAAGACAGGGGAAGGGGAAGCTCTATTCCATGTACAGAAGTCACCTGAACTGAATCTTACTTCAGTGCTGGTGACAGGAAACTGTGCTCTATCACACCCAAAGAAGATGAAGGGCTGGTTGTGTGGCACATGTGTGCGAACACACACACACACATATCTAGTAATAGGGAACAGTCAAGGGGCTGGGAAAGAACAGCAGGTGACCTCTGCCCTTGCCCCCCCTCCAGCACCTGCTGCTTAAGGTGGTTGTCTCACTTGGCCTAATGAAGGCTAACCTTGAATGAAGAAGACACTGTGCAACCCCTCTGTTCAGCTCTTTGTGCAACCTTGATGCTTTCTCCGTAGCAGCAAGAATAAAAACCTGATTCTAGAACAACATCTGAAAACAGATGACGATACCAGTGCAGGAAGTCTGGGAGCCACAAAGGCAATGTTAAGTTGAACAAATACAGTGGTACCTCGGGTTAAGTACTTAATTTGTTCCGGAGGTCCGTTCTTAACCTGAAACTGTTATTAACCTGAAGCACCACTTTAGCTAATGGGGCCTCCTGGTGCTGCTGTGCCGCCACTGCACAATTTCTGTTCTCATCCTGAAGCAAAGTACTTAACCTGAAGCACTATTTCTGGGTTAGCGGAGTCTGTAACCTGAAGCGTATGTAACCCGAGGTACCACTGTAGGCCTACTTGGTGTTATACATAATAACTATTTTAAATTCATTATGCCCCTTTATGTTGGTCACAGATAGTACCATGTCGGAAGGTATCTTTCAGAGTCCTAATACTTTAGTCAGATAAACATGGGGATGGGTGATAGGCTAAAGGGGGAAGGAGAGATAAACTAGGGGAGAAGGGGCATGACCTCCAGTCATTATAGTACAGTCCAAAAGGACTGAAAGCTGCACTCTGACCACCTCCAAGATAGAACTAACTCTCTGTTCCTTGGCATGAGTCATGCTTTCCATCATTTGTCTTCTTGGGATCTCGCCGTTTTTTATTGGAAACCCTGACTTCTGTCCCAGATAGCTGGGGGCAGAGTTTCCTACCTGTGCTGTTCTTTATATGATTAATGCTACGCACATGCCAAAGTGGAGGACTTTATTCTAGGGTCTTTTTCTAATTTTAACTATGCTGTTGCTTTTGCATCCGATCCCTTAATATGCTATTATTGTCTCAGCAAGTCTGTTTCCTGCTGACACCAACATATTTCTTTTCTCTTTTGGGCTCCTTTACTTGAGGATTCTGATGAGTTACAGCAAAATCTCAGCTCCAACAGAAAGCAAAGGGAAGTAGAAAACCCCTACTGTCTATCTCATATATGGGCAGTCAGTGTTCTAAAGTGCTTTGCAGGCAGATTCATTCACATCTACTCTGTCCTTGATGCCAGATTTGATGCAACTGTCCAGAGCACCATTCTTTCATAAGAAAGGGTAGGTATTCATAAGAAAGACAAAATAGAATAGGATGCACAGAAGTTCCATAAAACACCAGTCCTAAAGGATCTTCACTGGCTCCCAGTACGTTTCCAAGCACAATTTAAAGTGTTGGTACTGATCTTTAAAGCCCTAAAAAGCGTCGGCCAAGTATACCTGAAGGAGCATCTCCACCCTCATCATTCAGCCCAGACATTGAGGTCCTCCTCCAAGTGTCTTCTGACAGTTCCTCACTGCGAGAAGTGAAGTTACAGGGAACCAGGCAGAGGGCCTTCTCAGTGGTGGCACCCTCCCTGTGGAACACCCTCCCATCTGATGTCAATGAGATAAAGAACTACACAACTTTTAGAAGACATCTGAAGGCAACCTTGTATCGGGAAGTTTTTAATGTTTGATGTTTTATTATGTTTTTATGTTTTGCTGGACGCTGCCCAGAGTGGCTGGGGAAACCCAGTCAGATGATAGTGTTGATGATGATTCCATTCTCATAGGGGCAAACCTAGAAGCTGTTGCTGGGAGACTCCTGTTCAACACCTTGGTCACTGGTCTGTGGAGTCCCTCTGGGTTCTGTTCTCCCCCCCGCCATGCTATTTAGCATTTACATGAAAATGCTGGGAGAGGTTGTTCAGAATTTCAGGGTTCGGTGCCATCAGTATGCTGATGACACCCAGCTCTATTTCTCCTTTCTACCTAAATCCAAGGAAGCTTTCTAGGTTCTAAACCAATGTCTGTCATCAGTAAAGGACTGGATGAGGACGAATAAACTGAAATTTAATCCAGATAAGACAGAAGTGCTCTTGGTCAAGGAGGAAGGCAGAACAGGAAACAGGGATTCAGCCTGTGCTGGGTGGGATAACGATCCCCCTGGAGACACAGGTTTGCATTTTGGGAATGCTCCTGGACTCAGCCCTGAGCATGGATGCCCAGGCCTATGCAGTGGCCAGGTGTGCATTTGCTAGTGTGCCAGCCATGACCATTCTCTGAGGTGTCTGATTTGACCACAGTTGAATCTTATTTGGAGTGGTGTAATGCACCTGCGCTGGGCCCGGTGGTAACCTGGTCCGGTCCAGAATCTGTAGGTTCCACTAGGAGTCAGTCCAACAGGGTCAAGGCAGGAAACCAGGCAAGGACAGGTACAGGATCTCAGGCAGGGTCTGGCATACAGCTATGTTGCTCCCGCAACCTGCGGCGGGGTCCGACAGCCTTTTATCTTTGTCTGGGTAACGGCCAGTCCTAATCCCCTGGCGACTCACCTCCCTGTTTTGCCCGAAGGCGAGCACTCCTCCTGCGAGTACTCAGGTCTCTCCTTCTCTTAGACCTTAGTCGCTGCAGCTCGGGAGACGTCGGTGGGTTACTAGACCCAGGGGCCGCCTCAGTCTCCCCTGACCAAACCGGTAGTGGAGCAGCTGTAAGTGATTGCCCAGCTGAAGGCAACAAGGTAATCCCCGCATCCGGAGCCAGGGCAGGCTCAGGCCCCTGACTCGGCCCAGCTGGGGTTTGTTGCAGGGGAACCTGTGCAGACTGGGACTCTTCAGGATCAGGCCCCAGACTTGGTTCAGATGATGCCTGAGGCAAAGAATCAGGTCAGACTGAGACTCCTCTGGTTCTGAGTCCAAGCCCGAGTCCCAGGCCATCACAGCACTCTACGTGGAGCTCCCTTTGAAAAGTGCTCAGAAACGTCGACTGGTTCAAAGAGCTGCAGCCAGATTGCTAACTAGGAATAGTTACAGGGAGCATATGACTCACTTGCTGTAACTGCTCTGCTAGCTACTAGTCTGTTTCCAGGCACAATTCAAAGTCCTATATGGCTTAGCTCCAAGCTATTTGATAGACTGATTTCCCTCTCATGAACGTGCCCAGATTTTGAGATCTTCGGGGGTTAATAGCAGCAGTCATAATGGGAGGAGACAATCTGTACCCCAAAGGGCTTATCATGTTGGTTTAAGGCAAGATTAAACAAGTGTAGGAAAGAAAAGGCATGTATTGTTTAGGTGAAAGCAAAAGGAGGATGTTTTGAATGGTAATCCATAGTTACTTGGCAATTTAGCAGACACTTTGCAATGAAAGATCTTTAAGAAGGAACTGTTAGAAAGGGTTTTAAAAAGGATAATGTGGCAGCTTTATGAATTTCCTGGGAGAGATTTTCCCACACATATTACACGGTCAGGAAAAGGAGGAAAGCTTGTTGGCTTACATGAGCTGGGAGGGATAAGGAACTTGTGGCCCTGCAGATGTTGCTGGACTACCCAAATCCCATTATCCTTGCTCCTTGGCCATGGTGCTTGGGGCTGACCAGTGTCAAGAGTCCAACATCTGGAGGGCCCCAGGTTTCTCACTTCTCGAGGAAGGTTAGGCCAAGAGGCAGTGAGTGGCCTAAGGTCACCCAGTGAGCTTCATGGGGATTTGAATTTCATGAGTGGGGATTTGAACCCTGGTCTCCCAGGTTCTAGTCCAGCATTCTAACCAGTACACCAAGCTGACTTTAGCATTTTGATTTTGATCTTGAGTTATCTAAGCAGCACCTACCCACAGTCCAACAATACAGGTTGTATGAGAATAAATCAAATCAGTAACATAAAACAATACAATTATTGCTACCTTAGACCAGGGAGGCTCAGAGTACTTTGACATTGCAATGTGGGAAAGGCAGGCAGGGTTCTCCCTAGTTTGTAATCAAAGCTTTGTACCCAACTTGCAGGCAAAAAGAACATCAGTTCCCTTTATCCAGAAAGGTCACTATAGGCATGTGCTTAAAAAACAATGAGATTGTTCCCCCACCCCAAACCAGAGGTGTAGTGTGGGGCTGTGGTCCCAGGCACACAATTTTGAGGGGGCATGAACCAAGTGCCCCCATGTAGGTTCTGGCTTCCGTGAGGATTCCTATCTTGATGGGCTCCGTCCCCAGCTTCCCATCCTTCCCTGCCTGCCACCAGGGGTACCGGGGCCCCGGAGCGTGGCCTTGCCTTGCTGCCGTGCCCCCAGCTCCCTTGCTGAATGACCACCCAGCCAGCGCTCGCTCATTCCTTGCTTGATGCACTCACCAGATGGTCGGCAGGCATGGAGGGAGGTGGGCAAGGGGTGACCCCAGCGCAGTGCAGCCCAGCATTCCTCTTCACAGGCCTATTCCAGGTCTGTCACCGCCAGGTCAGACCCCATAAGTATATATATGACATTAGGATTTCTTTTGCCCCATTGTGCATCATTTTACATTAATGAACAAACTATTTATTGATTCATTTGGTTTATATACCATACAATATGCAAAGTATCCAGGGGGGTGAACTTAATACGTTCATGTTGTTGTTGTTTAGTCGTTTAGTCGTGTCCGACTCTTCGTGACCCCATGGACCAGAGAACGCCAGGCACCTCTGTCCTCCACTGCCTCCCGCAGTTTGGTCAAACTCATGCTGGTAACCTCGAAAACACTATCCAACCATCTTGTCCTCTGCCGTCCCCTTCTCCTTGTGCCCTCCATCTTTCCCAACATCAGGGTCTTCTCCAGGGAGTCTTCTCTTCTCATGAGGTGGCCAAAGTACTGGAGCCTCAGCTTCACAATCTGTCCTTCCAGTGAGCACTCAGGGTTGATTTCCTTCAGTATGGAGAGGTTTGATCTTCTTGCAGTCCATGGGACTTTCAAGAGTCTCCTCCAGCACCATAATTCAAAAGCATCAATTCTTCGGCGATCAGCCTTCTTTATGGTCCAGCTCTCACTTCCATACATCACTACTGGGAAAACCATAGCTTTAACTATACGAACCTTTGTTGGCAAGGTGATGTCTCTACTTCTCAAGATGCTGTCTAGGCCTGTCATTGCCCTTCTCCCAAGAAGCAGGCGTCTTTTAATTTCGTGGCTGCTGTCACCATCTGCAGTGATCATTGAGCCCAAGAAAGTAAAATCTCTCACTACCTCCATTTCTTCCCCTTCTATTTGCCAGGAGGTGATGGGACCAGTGGCCATGATCTTCGTTTTTTTGATGTTGAGCTTCAGACCATATTTTGCGCTCTCCTCTTTCACCCTCATTAAAAGGTTCTTTAATTCCTCCTCACTTTCTGCCATCAAGGTTGTGTCATCTGCATATCTGAGGTTGTTGATATTTCTTCCGGCAATCTTAATTCCGGCTAGGGATTCATCCAGCCCAGCCTTTTGCATGATGAATTCTGCATATAAGTTAAATAAGCAGGGAGACAAAATACAGCCTTGTCGTACTCCTTTCCCAATTTTGAACCAATCAGTTGTTCCATATCCAGTTCTAACTGTAGCTTCTTGTCCCACATAGAGATTTCTCAGGAGACAGATGAGGTGATCTGGCACTCCCATTTCTTTAAGAACTTGCCATAGTTTGCCGTGGTCGACACAGTCAAAGGCTTTTGCATAGTCAATGAAGCAGAAGTAGATGTCTTTCTGGAACTCTCTAGCTTTCTCCATAATCCAGCGCATGTTTGCAATTTGGTCTCTGGTTCCTCTGCCTCTTCTAAATCCAGCTTGCACTTCTGGGAGTTCTCGGTCCACATACTGCTTGAGCCTTCCTTGTAGAATTTTAAGCATAACCTTGCTAGTGTGTGAAATGAGTGCAATTGTGCGGTAGTTGGAGCATTCTTTGGCACTGCTAATACGTTCATAGAACAATATAAACATACTTAACATCTGGACAACGCTAGACAATAATTGATGGTCGAGCTATATGTAAGAGAAGACTCTTAAGGTGCTTAAAATTAATAGTGAAGGAGTTCCAGAATCTAGGTAAAGACACACTAAACACCCTATTTTTTGTGGAAGGAAGGTGAACACTGTGTGGCACTCTTAAAATGTATCTCTGATGAAACATAATGTATCTCTGATGAAACATAAAGATCGGGGCAATATTCTTCCACTTGTTTATGCAGCATCACATTTGACATTTTAATACCCATTCCCAATTTTGAGAGGTCCTTTCGGAACTTCTTGCAATCCCTTAACAGGGTTCAAGCTTTAGTGATTTCAGGCCTTAGAGATTTCATGCTGTGGAGACCAAGGGGGTCCAGGACTGCTAGACCCCTGTGTCCCTAGCAGAGAGAATGATAGGTTCTGAAGTATCTTCCACCGTTAGGGCAAAACGTTTTCATTAGCATTTAATGTCCTCATTTCCCTTCTCCTGCATTGTGAATGAGATATGCTTGGGTATTTGGTTGCTTTGGGGCACAACCCCACATGTTGGTATTTGCAAAAGGAGTGATTTTACAGAAGCCACAAATGCTATGATGTCTGGCGTCAGGCAGTGCATAGGTGTGGTATTCCTTGTCACACAGAATGTGCTGACTCCAGACTAACTTGGCATTTTTATTGGTTTAGTGCTCTTAGAAAACGATTGTGGCCGAGTGCTGGAATGTGGCAGGGGCCTGTTACGTGACGGATGAAGCAACTTCTCTGATCCAGTGGTTGCCTCCAGCCAGCCCGATTAGTGGTCTGGATAACCTGTGTTTGAGAGAGAAGTGTGTGCAAATAGCGTATGAACAAGTCGTCACTCCTTTATTTCATCTTCCACGCCTTTCCTGAATATTGCATCCACTGCTGTGAAGCTTCTCAAATTGACCCCTCACAGGAACTCTACTGCTGTAGCCCTTTAAAAGGTAAAGGACCCCTGACAGTTAAGTCCAGTCACGAACGACTCTGGGGTTGCGGCGCTCATCTTGCTTTACTGGCTGAGGGAGCCAACGTTTGTCCGCTGCTCTGGTAAAACCAGAGCAGCGCATGGAAACGCCATTTACCTTCCCGACGGAGCGGTACCTAATTATCTACTTGCATTTTGACATGCTTTCGAACTGCTAGGTTGGCAGGAGCTGGGACCAAGCAATGGGAGCTCACCCTGTTGCTGGGATTCGAACCACCGACCTTCTGGCAAGTCCTAGGCTCAGTAGTTTAGACCACAGCGCCACCCGCGTCCTTTACCTATAGCCATAATCTCAGTCTAGCCTTAAGTGTCAATTCTGTACTAATCCAGATCTTGCAAATTATGAGGATTGGTTTAACCACCTTGACATTATAATGAGTTTGGGTGTGTGTGTGAACTTGATAACCTCACATTCTCTTCCGGCCCTGTGACTGTAACAGTGTAGTAGTCTGCCAAACTGGTTGAACTAGTAGGACTGCCAGGTATTATCTTTAATGGCCCTGAATCCTCATTGGCCTATCATTAAGGAGCAAAGAATAGAAAGTCCACCAAGAACGTAAGGAAATCTTGCTGAATGAGGCCAACGGCCCATCTAGTCTGACGTCCTGTTCTCACAGTGGCCAAGCAGATAGATGCCTGTGAGAAACCTGCAAGCAGGGCCCAAGCCCAATAGCACTGTTCCTTCCTGTGGCTTCCAGCAACTGGTATCCAGAAGCATTTCTGCCTCTGCCCATGGAGGCTAAAGGACTTCCAGAAGTTTTCGACACATTTCAAGTCACCTGAACCATATAAAAGTTAGATCCTGTTATTAGTCACCATAACTCAAACCTCCACAAGTAGGTAAACAAAGCAGCCCTTTTGAAACGAGCAGCTTAGCTGCTTCTTGGCAGACTGGCAAGTGAGCCCACGTACGTGGTATCTTTTCTGGCCTCAAGTCAAAAATGAACTCCCAGTTTATCTCCCCACATAGTTAATCCTTTACAAAACATAAAGGGGTTACAGCAGAATAACGTGGTTGTACTCACCTTTCCCCTTACATTGCAACCATTTCTGAAACAACTAAACTTGATTAAATTGCCAGCAATGTCATGCCCTCCAACTGTCCCAATTTTCCAGGGACAGTCCCGGAATTACGAAAGCCACCTCGGCTTCTGATTGGATCCTGGATTGACCCTATATCTCCTCCCCCAGTGCCCCCACTGCTGAGCTCGGGCAGGAGGATGAGCCAGCGCTTGTCCTGAATCATGGCGGCTGTCAGAGAGCATCCTGTGGCCTCTCCATGATTGCTGCTGCCAGCCTCCTCCCTTGGGCAGTTCGTAGTGGCTGTTGGAGAGCGGGTGAGGAAGAGGAGGAGAGACTCAACCCTGTGTGATGTGTGAGGGGCAGAGTATGGGGGCCCCCCTGAGTGAGAAGAAAGGAGGAGCAGAGCAGAGCGCAAGGAATCTTGGTTTTTATTTTATTTTTTAATCCTTTGTGTGTCTCTGCCCCTTTCTAAAATTTATATATTGGTGTGTGCTTTTCTTTTTGTAAATCTGCTAAAGAATAAAATAAAATCAGGATTAGGGGTTTTTCTCATGATGGTGGAGGGTGTTTGTGTGCTGTGTCCTGTTGCTGTAGTGGCAGTGGTGGCACTTTCCTTTCCTCTGATAGGAAATGCTCTGCGAGGGGACACACACACACACACACACACACACACACACACACACACACTATAAATGGTGAGTTGAGTAGGGTCAGTTGTTGGGGAATGAGAAACGTCCCTATTTTCAGCTGAGGATTGTTAGAGGGTGTGCAGTGTTAAAGAATATAGATAATTACAAAGAATAATTACATCATCTTCTCTGGCGATCACTCATAGCCGAGTAAGATTGTCTTCCATAATCACGGTTTTAACAATGAGTCTGTAAGTGACTGTGGAGGCCAAATCTGGATCCACACGTCTTTCCACAGTGGGGACATTGGTTTCCGGGTGGGAGTTGGTCATGGTGTGTGGATTTGCCAAGCGTGCCTTCCTCTTAGCACGTTTCTCCCTTGCGTAAACAGAGTCAGTTAACAGCCTATATAAAAAGAGAATTGGATATATCAGGTCTTGATGCGGACTATTTGTGATAAAAACTAAATTAAATAGGTAACGAGGGCAGGGATAGGGAACGTGTGCCCCCTCAGACTACAGTTCCCATTGTCCATGACTATTGGTCATGTTGACTGGGGCAGATGGGAGTTGGAGTTCAACCATATCTGGAGGGCCACAGGTTCCCATCCCTGCCCTTGAAGCATCAGATGCAGGCAAAACAGCAGCTTTCCTGGACGATCTCTGGGATTGCATCATCTCTCGTCCAGCTTTTAGACATGTACTTGACCTGCTTCAAAAGCAAACACAGCCTTGCTCAGAATAAACAGATTTGGGTGTTGGCAGAGAACAGGCCAGGTCTATGCCTGATGGTGTCATTCCGGGCAACTGCCAACAGGTCACCATAGGAACAGCTGGATTATTTTACAGTTCCGTTGTAAAGCCAATTCTCTGAAGGGAGGAGAGAGAAGGGAGGGGGAAAGGGAGCCTGGTTGCAGAAACTGTAAGGAGGAAACAGTGTGTGAGAAAGAGGTCAAAATCACTCCTTATCTGCTGAATAATGCTTACAAAACGCAGCCCTGTCACTTCCAAGGAAGAAATTGGGCCTGGAACTCCTTGCTTCAATGGAAGGATTAGTTCCCATTAAAGCCAACACATATCGTCTGAGCAGAAGGCTGCTTTCTGTCAGACATTCACATACCTTCCAACATTTCTCCGATGAAAATAGGGACATCCCATTCCAGAATGATAATTTTACGATTAATACCCCATACATCTTACTGGGTTGCCCCAGCACTCTGAGCAACTTCCAACATATATAAAAACATAATAAAACATTAAACATTAAAAAAACTTCCCTATACAGGATTGCCTTAAGGTGGCTCATGGGTCGGATAACTCCATACCCTCCAAAATTTCACTAATGAAAATAGGAACGTCCTAAGGAAAAGTGGGATGTTCCGGGATCAAATCTAAGCCTTATGAGGAGCGCTTGAAGGAGCTGGGTCTGTTTAGCCTGGAAAAGAGGTGACTGAGAGGAGATATCATAGCCATCTTGAAATATCTTAAGGGCTGTCACATGGAGGAGGGTGCATGCTTGTTTTCGCCTGTTCTGGAGGGTAGGATTTGAACAAATGGCTTCAAGTTGCAAGAAAGGAGATTCTGACTAAACATTTGGAAAAACCTTCCGACAGTAAGAGCTGTTCATCAGTGGAACAGACTACCACGAGAGGGGGTGAACTCTCCTTCCTTGGAGGTTTTTCAACAGAGATTGGATGGCAATCTGCCATGGATGCTTTAGCTGAGATTCCTGCATTGCAGGGGGTTGGACTAGATGACCCTTGGGTCCCTCCCAACTTTATGATTCTATGAATTCAGAAACAGGGATGGCTTCTTCAAATCAGGGACGTCCCTAGAAAATAGGGACACTTAGAGGGTCTGCATTCACGAGCACATTTTTAAAGGGTGGCTCCCAATGAAATCTTGCCTTTAGGAGCTGCTGGTAAGTGGTTGTCCCCGAAGTAATGCTCTTCAGCCGGCATTCAACTTTTTTTTTCATATTCTCAAGCCGACTTCTGACCTAATCAAAATGCTTAGGATTATCTGGAGAATGCTATTAGCACAACAGCTGGAGTTACTGCTTCACATTGACAACAGAGTCTGAGGAGGGCAAGTCACCCCTCTGGAAAGTTTGCTTCACATTGATTGGAAATGGAACATGACATCAGAAGTTAGGCTACTGCAAGTGTTTCCTCACCCACAACTTACTCTGGTCATAGTGACTTGAATCCTCCCAAGTTGAGAGCGGGAAATTGTTTGGGACTCCACAAATTTACTAGCATGAAGCAATCTGTTCGATTTTCCTCTTTACAGCTAATTTCAGTTCACATTAATCCCTTTCCCAAAAAGTTCACATGCAGTTCGCAGTTCAATTCAAGTTCATCCAAATGATCTTTTGCATTTTTTCTTTCAGGTTTTAGAATGTTGCAGACTGCTGTGCTAAAGTGTAAAATATAATTATGAAGGCTAAGAAAACATCAAAACATGTACACAGCGGAATGCAAATGGTTTAATTTACTTCCCCCAACCATTACATTTTGTAACCTTAAAAGCCCAAAGAGTCTAAGGAGAAACAAGAGAATGAACATGAAAATGAACTAGAAATGATTCAGTGTTCTACCCCAGAATAGACTTGATTCATGTTCACTTTACTCAGCAATTATGGAACCACTTTCAGGCATGGCTCAGAGATTTTTAAATAATTCAGGGGACTTCGTTAAGGCAAACAAGTTCATTCCATGTACTGATTATTATTGCATTCTTACTTTAGAGAGGGGTGCTGGTGGGATTTTTTGCCTTAGGTGTCAAAACAATGCAGCCAGCCATAGTATGCATCCTTATTTGTTGGTGGTGTGTGTTTACTGTTCTATCTCGGTCAGGAAACGTCTTGAGCCAGCTCAAATGTAATGAGCGATGCAAGCATTCTCCCCATTTCTGCTTTGGGCAGGCTGAGGCAAGCCTTGGATGTTCTCGCAAAGATGTAAGGAAAGTCACAAACAATGGGCGGAATCCAATGCCTTTGTTTTATTGGGATTTTTGCTTGTGCAGTGTGGCTTATCCTTTTCATGTGCCTCCGAGCCCTCCACAAACCTGCTCTGGAGGATTTGGGGGAACCCTCAGAACATATTGGGGGGGTGTGGTGGGAGGAGAAGGGGAAGTTCCATTGTGTAAGGGTAAATCCTTGTGCTAACAGAAGAAGAGACTTGATTCTACAACCCACAGGATATTTGGAATTCCTCCAGAGGGCCGCAAATAGGCTGGGCAGGACCTGTGATTGGCTGATGGGTCTTCTGTTCTGCAAGCTTTCTTTAGATATATACCGACAGGTGACAAATGAAAATGTGCAGGGGAAAGAGGTCTGCTTGTAGTCCTTTTTACACACCGAACCAGTTCTGTGTTATGTTGATTAGAACGGTAAAAGTTTTGCTGTAAGATTTTTATCAATTCCCATTAGATGCTGGTGTACTTTATTGAATCCTGTATCGAAGGGGGTCAGACTAGAAGACCCTTGAGGTCCCTTCCAACTCTTATTATTCTCAGACCCTCCAATTCTTCGAATACTCACTTCGTAGTCTGCAAAAGCATGCAGTGGTTAACATTGGCCAGTAGATGGTGCAGTGGGTTGAAGATACACTTTTGACAGCAGGGATCCCTGCCAAGTTCCTGTATAAAAGCTGAGAAATATTTGCTAAATGTAACCTGTGGAGGGTGGTACTGGAAATATGATGCGCCTACAGATAGCCTGGGGTCTTGCATATCTTAGCTGCTGTTTTCCCTTGTATCACCTCTACCAACCCTGCCCCCGTACCTGTGATTTACACTAGCAAGCAAGGAGTAGATTAACATGGAGACTGGCATAACGCTTGAATCAGCACGCCTGATTCAGAATTGGCCGCCAAGCAAATGATCTGATGTATTTATTAGATCACGTAGCCATTTGGCAGCAGCTGGTTCGAAGATCCAGGGATCATCATGGCAGAGGGTCCAATGCATGGCAAAGGATGAGGACACTCGCCATTCAAGGTTGCCAACCCCACACCCCCTCAAAGTCCTCTGGGGGGCATTTATGAAGTCCAATTTTACCATCCGTGCTGGGAAGCCAGGATGGCTGAAGACAGCTTCTGAAGCACCAACTTTCCCTAAAGAAACAGCAAGAAATTCCACAGTAACTTTAGGAAGTTTCTTCCATTGCAGAGCTGTTGTTATAGTTACCTCGTGTTGCTTCTTGCCTTATTTTCAGTTCTGCCTCCTTAAAAAAAAAAAATTGGTTTAATACACAAAGAAAAAGGACAAACGGTCATTACACCTATACCATACAAAAAACAAATAGACTTAATACAAACTGACTCAAAGACACAAATGACTTCCCGTCTAATGACTTCCTTAATTCAGTTCTGCCCCCATTTTTAAAAAAAATATTTGTTTTTTTGTAATACACAAAGAAAAAGGAAAAACACCCATTACACCTAAACCATACAAAAAAACAAATAGACTTAATACAAACCCACTCAAAGACACAAATGACTTCCCGTCTAATGACTTCCTTAATTCAGGTACACAAACTTGTGGCTGATACAAACTGTTATCATAATTTGACTGCATCTTAATTTATCTTAAGTCTCACATTCATTCTTAAAGCTACTACTGAAGTTAATCAAATCAAATCAGTTCTGCTTCCTTATATATCTTTAAATGTTTGAAAATCCACCTCCTTGATCATATTTTCTTTAGGGCCTAGGCTAAGCATATTCCCAACTCCTCAAAGGACTTTGCCCTCAGGAAGAAAATGGATATATGGTAAATCTTTCTTGTTTACGGACTGTCTTCATTAAATGTGGCCTGCAAGCTGAACACAAATGAGACCCTTACGTTGAAAATTATGGATACAAGTTTTTTGTTCATACAGCCTAAAGTGGTTGTGGGTTTGGGGTTTGCTTTTTGTATAATAGCACCACCATATTATTGGCTCATGTTCAGTTTGATCTTCAGTCTTTCTGCCTTATCAGCCTACATTTTAGGTCATGATTATGAGGGTCTGGGGCTGTCCAACTCCCATCACCCCTGGCAGCATAGCCAAGGGTAAGGGATGTGTGGAGTTGGAGCTGAACAGCATCCGGACGACTAGAAGATCCCCCATCCCTATTTTAGATGTCCTACAATACTAGCAAATTTAACTTTTTGCAACAATAGTGTGAAATGTTTTCTACATTATCCTTGTAGCAGGCGAAGCAGGTTCATTTCAGGGAAGGCAGGGGAAAAGGAAGTGAAGGACATTCGTAGTTCTTACTAGGATGATTGTGCTATCCGCAAGTACTGCTGTTCTAAATAACCACTTTGCTGATCCTGAATACAGTTAACCTTTATATAGAATTATTGCAAGCAATCTCTCCTGCATTTCATGACCATTTGGGATCACTGGTTGTTATTACTACGTATTTAACAAAAAATTATACGCTGCTTGCTAAAGCAAAAGACCTCTACACAGTTTAAACAATAAAGCCATCAAAAATACCAATAAAAACAAACATTAAAAACAAATTGCATTTAAAATATAAAATAAAACCAGTACTGTAATTATAAGACACTTTCACTCATTTAAATCATGCATCAAGACAACATGCTAAAGTTACATGCCAGGGTAGGATTGCTGAAATAAAGAAGCTTTTTTTTAAGCAGGGGCAGAAAATAATACAGTGAAAGTGCCTGCCTAATATCAGTGGGCAGGGAGTTCCAAAGTATAGATGCTGCCACAATTAAAGGACCGATTTCTTGCAAATGCAGAATGGACATTCATATGTGGCACCTGTAAACATGCCAGTTCTGCAGATCTAAGTGGTCAGGGGGGCATATATGGGGCGAGGTATCCTTCACTGCGGGAGGCAGTGGAGGACAGAGGTGCCTGGCGTTCTCTGGTCCATGGGGTCACGAAGAGTCGGACACGACTAAACGACTAAACAACAACATCCTTCAGGTAAACTGGCCCCAAGCTGTTGAGGGCTTTATATATTAATAGGAGCATTTTGAATCTGACCTGCTAATAAATCATCAACCAGTGCAGATCTCTGAGCTTGGGTGTTGTATGCTGACAGGGTTTGCACTGACTGCAATCTCCAAACCAAGCAGAAGGGAAACACTTCATAGAGAGCCTTCCATTATTCCAGACTGTAAAGTTTCCCTTTATATCCACCACGTATATATGATTGCTGCCAGAAATTAATATAACACTTCGTTGTGTGTCTGGTGTAGTCTATGAAAGCTTATGCCACAATACATCTGATAAGCCTCAGGGCTCTTTTTTTGTTTTTCAAAGACAAAATCCAACATGAAATCACTAAACCAGAAATATGTTTGTTTCTGTTTCTCCATGGCTGAAACAAAACAATGGTTTCCTCTCCCACTGCAGGTGTTTAAAATAGCACAACAAAGTTCGGAAGATGGTTAGTCATTAAGGTGCCACAAGGTTGTGTTTTGTTCTTATGAGGGGCCTGTATGGCATCATAGTTCCCACAACTGAGCCTTCTCCTCAGAAAGTCTGTCGGTTCTCCATGCATCCCTCCTGCCCATTGAATTAGAAAGTTACCTGCATAAAGTGACTGCAGTGACATTTTTCCTTCCCTTTCTAGCCTCCTGGGAAAAAAGGTGGCTGTGTTTGAGCTCCCAGGGAATTTGAGCCCATGTCTGCAGAGAGCTCTGGAGATTGTGGCAATTGTTGATTGTCTCCTATCTGCTGTGTCATAGTAGTCTACCCTGGCCAGGGGGAAAGTGCTGTGGTCTTTTTTTTCTGGCAAGGACCTCCAAGGCAGTACATTAAAACCAAATGTTACATTACATTTGACCATTGCTACTTCTCAGTTGGTGCCTTGTATGCATGGGTAATAATATCATGCTGAAGTTAGCCCAGACTCCATATTGGAGCCATAGGGTCAATCTCCCAAACCATGAAATTGAGGAAGTGTCACAAGAAATATGGCTCTGTTGCTACTTCCTTTGCTCTTCTTGGTAATACCTAGTATAACACAACATGTTATCTTATCACAGAACCCATGGTGTGTACATGCATTTCCCAGGTAGTCAGCAATCCATGCACTAGCCAGACCCAAACCAGCTTATTTCAACAAGATGGCGGCCTCATGCGCTTTCAGAGCATAATCTAGGATTTTATTGTATTGTGCTTTTAAAGGGTGATATTAATAGTCCGGGTGGTTGGACTAAGACCTGGGTGACCAGGGTTCAAATTTCCACTCTGCCCATGGGCAGGGGAAGCAGCTTCCCCTCCCAATCAAGTAAATAAATAAAAATACTTAACTGACCAATTGCATTGCAGATAACTCCATTCTGCCCCTCCTAACATAAAGTCTGCCCCCTTCCCCAATAAATCCTGGCTACGCTCATGACTCTGCCATTTGACTACCTGGGAATTGCATGTACACCACCATGGGTTCTGTGATGATAAAAAGCTGGAACATCAATGTAAGAAAACAAATTTTGAAAAATAAACTAAGATAAAAGAAGATTTATAAAACAGCACTTGGATAAAATAAAACAAGCCAGTTAAACTCAGGAAGAGTTAGGAACCTAGGAAAATCATTCTTATTCTTTAAAGCAGGGATGGGGAACTTCTGGTCCTCCAGATGTCTGGACTCCAATTCCCATCAGCCACAGCCAGCATGACCAGTGGTCAGGCCTGATGGGAACCGTAGTCCAGCAGCACCTGGAGGAGCAAAGGAGGAATGGATGAAGAGTTGGAAGAAGATCAGAGAAGTGGCTAGCTCCATCCAGATTCTATGCTACTTTATTTATTTCATAAGATTTATATACAGCTTGATTGTAAGTAACCTCAAAGCTGTTTACAAAAAGATAAAACCATAAAATTACCAATAAGAAGAATTAGCAAAGGCTAAGATAACAATGCCTGGCGTGCTCTGGTCCATGGGGTCACAAAGAGTCGGACACGACTAAATGACTAAACAACAACAACAAGATAACAATGAACTAAAAACAGATTAAAACATGCTCCAGCTTCCTAAATATCTGGGTAGGCTTGTCTAAAGAAATACGTTTTTAGCAGGCACACACACACAAAAAAAAGTACAGTGAAGGTGCCTGTCTGATCTCAAAAGGCAGGGAGTTCCGAAGTGTAGGTGCTGTCACATTTCAAGATCTTGTTCTTACAAATGCAGAATGGATATTATGGGGCACCTTTGACAGTGCTAGTTCCTCTGATCAAAGCAGTCAAGTGGGTGTATATGGAGTAAGGCAAAGTACTAAAATAGTTCCATCTCCCCAACCACTGCAGTACAGTATTATGCCAGCAACATAGTCGTATTTTTTGCTCTATAAGACTCACTTTTCCCCTCCTAAAAAGTAAGGGGAAATGTGTGTGCGTCTTATGGAGCGAATGCAGGCTGCGCAGCTATACCAGAAGCCAGAACAGAAAGAGGGATCGCTGCTTTCGCTGCGCAGTGATCTCTCTTGCTGTTCTGGCTTCTGGGATTCAGAATATTTTTTTCCTTGTTTTCCTCCTCCAAAAACTTGGTGCGTCTTGTGGTCTGGTGCGTCTTATAGAGCAAAAAATACGGTAGCTATCAAAACTTAACAAACACCCCCTTCACTGCATTGGAGTAAATGGAAACTTCCAGAAACTTTGATCTTGCAGTGCTCATCAATATATCTTCTTCTGCATTGCAAAACGCTTGTTCCCATTGCACAGACACAATGCAAAACTATTGTGTCCAGTTGTATGAACAGCATTGTGTGGGAAGGTGTGAAATAGTTTCTGCCACCAGTACCTGCTGATTGGTGTCTTCCATGCATGACTAATGTGGGGGTGACATCAGTCACCATCAGCATGATTGGCAGGTGACAAGATAGTTTCCAAGGGCTCTGCGCAAGTGGATGTTGTTGCTGTTGCTCTCAGCTCCCTCCTCCATCGCTATTTTTGTGCTTTTGACTTAATTGCCCATAAATCTTACACCATGTAGGCCCCAGGGTTGTGGCAGCCATATTAGGTGAACCATAGGGCTTGGTCGGGTTTGCCTAATTAACATTGATTTTTATTAGGTTTTAAATTATCAGCCAAGGACACCAGCAGTTCTCTAACTATGTCCAAGTTATACGAGAATACTACAGTACTTAACAAACCTTAATGAACATCTATTATAGGAGTTTTATTTATATCATTTCCAAGTACTTTTATTAATCCCTTTTGGATACATGTATCTAGGGGGAAAGTATCAGCCTAACATTCCCTATGTATCCTTGGCATTTGTTGCATATATGGAAGCACTGGATACATATTTCGGTGTTTAATCTTTTCTGGAGATTGCACACGTGTAATTGAAGTGGAATGAACTAGGCATGGAAGCCACAATCTGCACCCACAAGGCATCATGTTCAATAAATCATCATGTTGCTGCTGTAATACAAGAACCAGGACACAGCTCGCTCCCTGTGTGAAAATGAGGCGGTAAAGTCAGCTCCTGAGGACTTTCCCACTTCAGAATAAAAGTGTAAAGCAAGCTTCAGTTTAAATGTGGGCTGCAAATGGCTGTATCTGCTCAAAAACTAGCAAAACAGAATAACACCCCCAACCCAACCCACATCATTTCAAATGTCAAACCATTTAAAGTCACCGCACCCCTATTAATACATTCATTGGAAACAAAATTCTGGGCTGGGTTAATTCAGACACCTTGACATAACAAGCAAACTCTGTAACATTGTGCCAATGTGTCAGGTCCAGAAAAAGACTCCAAAAAGTATAAACAAAAAGGAGATTAATTAGTCTATGAGTATCCCAAGTGAATGAAGTTGAGAAAGGCAATAAACAATAGGAAGGGAAAGCTAATTGGGGATAAGCAAGATATTTTAGCTTTTGACATGTGGAATGCTGCTGTTACAAAACAAGAGCACTTACTTCTAAATATCTAATTTTATCCTGACCCTTTAACTTGAACCCTACACAGCCATTTCACATGACCTGGGCCTAATTTTTCAAAAGAACAGAAGCTGTGAGTCATGGCATAGAGTCTGTATGTTGATTTTGAGCGACCGTCTTGAAAACTCTTATATCTTGGTAGGAAAGGCTGTTGCTAGCAGAAATCATCCAGCTTGGGACTCTTGCCACTTGAAAATGAGACTGGTGCAATTCAAGTTTTTAGAAGTATTGTGCGTGCATCCCCATTAGCTTTGGGGCTGTCATTTCTAGAAAGATCTGGTGAAGAACACTGAGCATTTCATACACTCTATACTTTGGCAACGCCGTGAAGAGAATTCAAGATACGTCTGTCCTGCCAATTGCTGAATCCCTAGATTGCTCATCGTTGCTTCCATTTGATCTTCCACCAGCAATGGTGCAAACAGCTAAAATATCTTCAGCTCTGTAACCAAGATAGTTGCAAGATGATCCAAACACACACACACACACACACACACACACACACACACACACACACGTGCTAAATTGTTCACCATTTCTTTGTAGACAATCAGCTGCCTGAAGCACAACCTTGATAAATACTGAGGGAGATTTCCGGATGGTACTGGATGGTATACCTTCCCCTCCATAATGTGGGGGCAGACTATTGTGCTGCTGGTGCAGGTTGTGTTGAGTAGGGTAGCCACAGCAAACACAATCACCATGTAAGAGGTGTGAGATGGCTGTCAGCTCACTCAAACACCAGTAGCCCTTCCTGGATTGCTTTAGGAGCATGTGGATCCTCTTGGAGAGACATTATTATTATTATTATTATTATTATTATTATTAATTTCATCTATGAATTGTTTCCTATGGGACATTTCAAAGTGATTTACAGTATAATAAAAACATATATGCAACTGTTCCATATATAGGTAACTGACAACTTGCACACATTTAAATCATGCACTTTTGGGGGGCAGAAAGAGGGTGGGCATCCAGGAAAAAGGACTTTGGCAATCCCACCCACCATTGAACCCAATGTGTTTCAACTATTTTGGCTTTAGGCACTATTCCCAGAACTTAATCCCAGCATAAATTGAGAGTCGCCTGTATAGCTAAAATAATTTTATGTGTAAATAAGCAGCAACACCATACTAATAATAATAAAAAAGTTTACAACAGCCACAAACATAGGTAAAGGACTCCAGGACGGTTAAGTCCGGTCAAAGGCGACTATGGGGTTGCGGCGCTCATCTCACTTCATATCCACAGACAGCTTTCTGAGTCATGTGGCCAGCATGACTAAACTGCTTCTGGTGCAATGGAAGCAGCACAAACATAAAATCTGTTCAACACAGATCCCAACTGGGATCATTACTTCCATTGATAAGGCTTGTTGAAAGAAGAACATCTTTAGCAGGTGCTGAAAAGATATCTGTATGAAGCAGTGACTCCTGTCTCCAGTGTCCTTGTAGCTTCTGCGATGTGTGTGATTGTGGCAGGCCTTTTTATGTCACTGCAGTTGTGCAAATCAGAAGTTGAATAAACAGAAGGGGCACTGAAAATGCTCCTTGCTTCCTCCAAGGTCAGGGTCCACGTTCTTTTCCTTAAAATACCTTCCATCTCTTAGTTTTTCGATGGAGTTTGATTTTCAGACTTGCATTGGTGAGCATTGCAGAACAATGCTAAACACCTAAGTGCCCACTTAGTAAACGCCAAGCATCTATTTTTCTGCTTTAGTATTTTACAGAAACCAAGTGTTTCTTTTCACTTTTGGTCACTTAATGACTTGACTACCTGAGCCTTTTGTCTCAGGAAACAAAAAGAGAGAAGAATGGACCTCAGCCCTAGAAACTGTTTTGAGTGACAAGACTCCATGAGGGCTGTGTAATAACCCTTTTTAAAGCTTGTTGCTTTGACTTTGCATAGAGAAACACACACGCTCCTCCAGCATAATGGGAAGAGACTTCAAAGGACATGGTTTCTATGTAGGCGAGGACCCTGGCACTATTTTTTTTAGAAACTAACCACCAGAAGAGAGGGAGAAATGGTGTTAAACCATCAGAGAAGTTCAATACTATTTTAAGAGAACTATTTTTGAAGGCAGCTCTGCTGGTGTGGGTACTCCATCCAGGGCTGAGGTCATGATGGGTTCATGGTTTCTTAGACATTAAATGGTGGTTTCATGAGTCCGACTGTGGGAGTTTCTTTATACCACTTGAGTGTTTTTTGGGGAGGAGGTCTAGAGAGCACAGGATGTCGCTGGTGCTATCTGCAGCAGCCAAAACCTGGTGCTGTAATGTCTGAGCCTGGGCTTGGAAGAGACCCCAATGATATCACCCTACAGAATTGCTAAGAGACAGAAAATGGGAAAGGAAATATTCAAAAGTTCTTTCCAAGTTCTGCAAGGCAAGAAGATTAGCACAGCTTTCATCCATCTCATGATTCAAACTGAAGAACTATTTCAAGGCACAGCAACCAGAAGGGCAATTATTCACTCTCTTTTCTTTGTTCTGCCTCTCTGCTCTCAAGGTGATCACCTGCCTATTATATTATGGTCATATGGACAAGAAAGAATGGACTGAATCACCATAGTCAGTGCTGTGATGTGAGTTGAGCCAGCCCACATTCCAAAGGATTGTGAGAACCAGCCCCAAATAAAGTGTATTTTCATAGACCAGGTTAACAACAGTGGTTCGAAACAAAATGGGTGGAATTCAACGCTGCACTTTTCCAATAATTCTGGCCCTGAAAGTAATGCAGCTTGTCAGGTAAAATTATGTTCACTGCTCATCTCAGTTGTGTGGGGTCTACTGTGGTTGCTTATTGGTGAAAGACAGCTTGTTTGCATCTTTTCAAAGATACTCTCTTACTGTTACCATCATCATTTATTGCCTCCTATGAATTCTGGCATTGCATCTGGGCAGAGCCCTGGCTCAAATTTAAGCCTTCCCCCATCTCTAAAACCAGAACCTGTTTGTGCATCTAGATCAGGATCATGGATCAAGCAGCATGTGAACTATACAAAAATAAGTCAGTTCCAAATATAAGTCAATCACCTGAGCAAACTGTGTGATGTTCTTTATTTCTTTGCTTAGGTGTAGGCAGTCTTAAAGCTCCACTGAATTTCACACCTGAAGCAAAAAGTCACGAATGTGGATTCTTGAGTAATCCTAGTCCCCCATTTGTGCTGTTGAGGGAAGATTAGGATGCAGCAGGTGCTAACCTCCATGTAGCCCAGCCAAACACCAGCCACCAACGGCACAAACTGTTGACAGGCTACCTGTGGTGGTATTCCTAAACCAAGGCTCAATCCAGGCCTTTCTGCTGCACTAGCCTGGAGCTGGCCCTGCACAAATCAAGAAAAAATTATGCCACCCAATTTCTTCCCTGGCCAGCAGTGCTTGGATGCAGCAATGGCTCCCCATTCTGTTTGCCCAGTTGCTCCCCAGGTGGATGTCAGGATTGCTCCCCGAGACTTTGCTTGCTAGAGCATTTTGAAATCTCAGGCCTTTGTCTTTAATTTACAGTTCCGGTAATACAATCTTAGAAGGAAAGACTTTGGACTGGTTAATTAACAGCTAAGCAGGCAACAAATTTCAGTGGCGTCATTAAAATGATGCCTTCTACTGAGGACTAAATTTTAGATCACAAGTACCCCCCAAAAAAATTACCCTTGGCCCCCCAAAAATATATTAAACATGACATTAAAAGTTATGGTAATTTTTATTACAATTTGAGAACAGATATAGACGCTTGAAGGGGGAAAATATTGAGCTAAAAATGTGCTTACCACTGAACTTTTTAAGTGATTTCCCCTTATTTCCATCTAACAGAACTGCTTATCATGGGCCCTGATGCTTACTCATTTGCTTGACCTCAGTCATCCCATCTCAGCCAGCCACTGTTCAGTAACTAAAGATAGACCTTTTAGGTGGTCTGCAATTCCATACTCACAAGTGCATCAGAGCAGGACAATGTAATCATGTTCCACTGCTTCACAATAAGCCTTTAAGGAAATGGGAAGTGAGGATAGTCAGTCAATTAATCCCCCCCCTCCACTGCCATTTTGGAATGGTCTGTCACAGGATCGGAGGGGAGGGGAGGGAGGCAGACTAACTGCCTCATCTTGTGAACACATTCATTTAGAATAAAGGTAAAACAGCCATATAGCCTTGGATCCTGTTTCCTTTCTGCAAATGGACTACTGGCAACACGAGAACGGGCCTTCTCTGCAGTGGCCCCCCGTCTGTGGAATGCTCTCCCTAAGGAAATTCACCTGGTGCCATCATTATACACTTTTAGGTGCCATGCAAAAATGTTTGATCTGATTGACATCCTATACCCTTTTAAAATGTGGCTCTTTTTGGGGGCGTTGTTATTGGGTTGTCGTTTTTATGTTGATTATATATATTGTGGTTTTTATGTTGATCTTTTCTGTGAACTGCTCTGAGACCTCTGGGTATAGGGAGGTATATAAATTCAATCAATAATAATAATAATAATAATAATAATAATGGTGGTGGTGGTGGTGGTTTTTACTGAAGGGAGTTGTGGGAGTCCAACAACATGAAAGAGGTCACAATTCAGACTGCAATGGGTACTGTGTAAAAAAGAATAAAGCGTGATTAAGAAAACTAAATGGGTAGATATGCTTCACCTCAATGGAACATTTAAAGAAACAGTTCTTCTAGATATAGAACAATGGCAGAATTTGTGAGGCATGGTTTGGGGGATGAGTGGAGACCATGGTGAAATCCTTCCCTTTTCATGGCTGGAAAATGAGCTCTGAAATAGAAAAAAGTGTGTGTCACACTGATACAGTAGACTAGGAAGTGAAACCTAAAAACCACCTTCCTTCCCTCTCCCCAAAGAGACGGCTGAAGAATGAATTCACGTATTGCTCACAGCTGAAACAGGAACTTGGTGCTTATTGACAACTGCGGGGCCTTGTCCTTCTGTCTGAGGTTTAAAATTATATTTGTGGCTATTTATTCCTATTCAAAGGCAGCTTAAAAGAGTTTTGCTGTCTCTGTCTTCAGCTTCTTAAAGTATCTAAGTACCGTACTTCAGCCTTGAGCCATTTCCCTGGGCAAGGCTGCCTGAGAGGAATTCTGCATGCTGACCTGGCCCGCCAAACCATTTTAACTCAAAGTCTGGCTAACCACCATCTTCTGGCTCAGGAGATAAAGGTCTAGGTAGCTGCCCTACACTATGCTTGTTGTATAGTAGTGGAAAGGATCTCCAATGAGCAGGGGTCCGCAGGCCCCTTGGACTGACAGAACCACCTCCCACAATTCCTGCAACACCCACTATTATTTTTGCGCATGTTCAAGATGCCCTTGAATGTTTTTACCCCTTTGTAGCATTGACACCGTCTTGACACTGTGGCCTCCCTGGGTGCTTCTACATTTCTCTTTATGTATGAAGGGCATTGTACTTGAAATGCGTGCTTTAGTAAAGTATTTTTCCAATGAAGCATTGTGTCTGTTATTCTTATTCTGTAGCTGCAAGCAGAAGTATATTTGACTAAGGTTGCACTCTGGAAGTCACTGGGACACTGATGATGATGGGTTTCCTCCACCCCCCCTCCCATTCATCTAATGGGAAGTTACAAAAGGGGGGGAAAAACATGAATGAGGGGATGATTTGAATGAACTGAGTGTTTCTGCTCAGTGCTTGCCTGACTAAGGAGAGCAAGATGGTGACTCAAAGCCTGTGGAGAGCAATATAGACAGGACAGGTTCATTTGCAAAGCTTGGCAGCACAATGGATAACCAGACACTCTGGGTGGCTTCCAGCACAGATAAAAATATAATAAAATGTCAAACTTTAAAAACTTCCCGATTCAGGACTGCCTTCAAATGTCTTCTAAAAGTTGTGAAGTTCTTTTTCTCCTTGACGTCTGATGGAAGGGCGTTCCACAGGGCAGACACCATTGCCCAGAAGGCCCTCTGCCTGGTTCCCTGTAACTTCACTTCTCACAGTGAAGCTGGACCTCAGTGTCCAGGCTGAAGGGAGTGGAGATACTCTTTGAGATGAACACTCCTGCAGATACTGTCCAGGGGTCCTTTACCTTTTTTTACCACTGTGCAGTGGCACAGAACTGCTGTGGCATAGCGTGGGTTGTCAGCACCTGGGGCAAGGCAAGTAATTTGCGCCCCCTAACCCGTGGAGTGAGTGAGCCAGGTAGGGGCAGAGAACTGCGAGTGCGAGCACGGCCGCCCCCCCTGCACCCCCCACGCTACGTCACTGCAGAACTGTAGAGCCACCTTCCTGGCATCACTGCAGCTTACCTGAATGGGGCTGGGCCAGGATGGTGGCATGGCCAGGGTTATGCAGGTGCCCCAGCAGAGCCAATGCAGCTCTCTTGCTGGGCCCACATAACCCTGGCGTAGCGTCCTCTCTGCTGAACCCCAGCGCCGTCTGGGTAAGCTGCAGTGATGCCAATTTTGGGTGAGCTGCTCCATCCCATGCTGCCTCAGGCCACAGCTGTACTTCTCCAATGTCAATTGAGGTTTAAAGACTGTCTCAAGGCAAATCTTTAAAAATGTAGTATAAACACTGATAACTGGGAAACACTGGCCTGCGAGCACTCCAGTTGGAGAACAGCCTTTACCAAAGGTGTCATGGGCTTTGAAGACACCTGAACTCAGGACTCAAGGGAGAAACATGCTAAGAGGAAGGCACGCTTGGCAAATCCACACTGTGATCAGCTCCTGTCCGGAAACCAATGTCCCCACTGTGGAAGGACTTGTGGATCCAGAATTGGCCTCCACAGTCACCTACGGACTCATTGCTAAAACCGTGTTTATGGAAGACAATCTTACTTGGCTATGAATGATCACCAAAGAAGACATCCTTAGATGCTGATATCTTACAGGTTCCAGATTTTCCTCCGACTTTTCTACCCTCTCATTCCAAGTTGCTTCTACCATTTCTCTCTCACACGCCGATCTCACAAATGTCATCCTTAGTGGGCTGTGGAACATGCCTGCCTCTGAGTCCCTTCAGACCTTTCTAGGAAGATGCAGCCATTTCTGGGCTATTGGGACTGATTATCCAGCAAGCACTCTAGCAAAAGGCGCATCTGGCCTGCTTAGCCTCTGACCATTAATAAAGTTTAACAACCACCAAAAACCATTAATACAGCAGTCCTTCTGGTCCCATAAACGCTCCTCCTGTCCAAAAGTCCCAATGTAGGGACCAATTAGAAGAGACATGTCTTTTGCTAAGCACAGAATGGGAAAATGGGAGCCCAAACAGCAGTCACTGGTGGCTATGAAAGCGGTCAGGCCTGTTCGACACTGAGTGAGAAATTCAGCCTGATAATCCTGCCAATCCCAGGTCAAATGCTAATGTCCCTTCTCCAAACTTCCCGGCAACCAGTCCAATAACAGTCTTCAAAATGTGCAGGTTCTGGGCTCTTGGTACCAGATTAGCTCTTCTGCTTCCTTTAATTTAGAAAGGTCCTGCAGAGCTGGACAGCTGCCAGTCAGTCTGTCAAGACGGGAACTATTTTGGGAATTTTTATGATGGAATAATATTTTTTTGGTAAACAAACGGAAAGCTGTTATACAGGGACCTTCACCTCTCAGCTCCCGGTTCACCTCCCTCACTGCTTCAAAGCCACAGTGGTTGCACTGTCCATCATGGAGAACTCCCCTCATAGCTCTTGTGGGGACAAAATAAACAGCAGCTTTTTGCTCTCTTTTCATTAACTCTTCAACACAAAAATGTGAGTAAGTGGGGGGGGGGAGCCTTTCTGGTTGAATGGGCAGAATTAAGCATTTGCCCACTGGATTTAATCTTTCAAAGTACCTCAAGACATACTGGCATAGTGCCAGCAATGGGAACTCTGCAAATACACATGCAGCATGCTCTGTTTGCCATTTTAAAAATCACCACAACTCTTCTTTCCCACTTTGCCATTCAGCACTTTAGCTTTCAGTAGTGAAGCCTAGCCAAGAACAGACAGAACAAACAGGATAGAGAAGGGGAGTGTTCTGCTCTGTTGGCCCTGGTCATGATTAGCCAAACAGAATAATCTGACAATTGGTCGGGGGATGGGAGCGGGTGGACTGAACTGTCCATACCATGATTTTAAGTCCTAACAATCTGATTCCATTCTGGTTCAAGTGGAATCCATCCCTTTAGTACAGGTCTGGCTTGTCCCAAAATGTGTATATTTCATTTCCCCTTAAATTATACATATTGGTAAAGGGCAAATGCAAATTATTTTGGCGGGAGGGGGGAGTCTATGGCAGAACCACCACTCACCACTTCCTAAGTCCTGATGGATTCTTGCTGATAAGCCCCTTCCTTCCTTCCTTCCTTCCTTCCTTCCTTCCTTCCTTCCTTCCTTCCTTTCTTCTTCTTCTTCTTCTTCTTCTTCTTCTTCTTCTTCTTCTTCTTCTTCTGTAATTCAGCTTTTAAAAAGCATTTTTATTTATTTTAAAATAAATATATACCATTACATACATAAAATAAATACATACATACATAAAATACATATATAAAATAAAATATTACATACATACATAAAATAAATATATACCATTACATATCAGAGAGGTTTACAACAATTATACTTGAAACCATACAATGATTGAAAATCACGTAAAAAGTGACTCAGAAATCAGCTATTATGGAAAGATGCATTCTTAATTGTCTGTTTAATTCCCTCCCACTGGGAACTGATTGCCTTCTTAATTCCCTCTCACTGTTTTCTATGGAAATGAAAACAACTACATTGGCTACACAGGACCAACATAGTTTTTCTCCCTTTGGGGGGGGCTGTTATAGGAGGAGAAAGCTTTGGATCTTGTGCACCGAAGACCTCTCTTGATCCACTCGCTGGCTCTCAAAGTGAACCATTCACAGTGGGATCAGGTGTTGAACAGGGTTATGTTATTGCCCCAACTCTATTAATTATTTTCATTGCCATGATCCTACACTTTGTCGAAGAGAACTCCCCACCAGAGTTGAAATCATATATCAAACAGATGGAAAGCTCTTCAATATGAGCAGGCTGAAAGCAAAGAGTAAGGTTATAGTAACTTCCGTCATAGAACTTCGGTACGCTGATGACAACCTCCAAACCATCCTAAATATCTTTGCAGAAGCTTACGAAAAACTTGGCCTATCACCCAACATCCAAAAAACCAAAGTGCTGCATCAACAAGTACAAAATAACCCCTCTGCAGCACCACAAATCCAACTCAATGGTGTAACGTTGGAAAATGTTGATCACTTTTCCTACCTAGGCAGTTATCTCTCCCCAAGGGCCAACATTGATGCTGAAATCCAGCATCGCCTGAGTCTGCAAGTGCGGCTTTCTCCCGATTGAAGGGCAGAGTGTTTGAGGACCGGGGACATTCGCAGGGAAGCCAAAATGCTGGTTTGCAAAGCTATTGTACTACCAACCTTACTATATGCTTGTGAAACATGGACCACTTATAAATGCCATCTCCAACTCCTCGAAAGATTCCATCAACGGTGACTCTAAAAATTTTACACATCACTTGGGAAGACAGGCGAACTAATATCAGTGTACTGGAAGAAGCAAAGATAACCAATGCTGAAGCAATGATTCTTCAACATCAACTTCATTGGACTGATCATGTTGTGTGGATGCCTGATGATCGTCTTCCAAAGCAACTACTCTATTCCGAACTTAAAAATGGAAAGCGTAATGCTGGTGGTCAACAAGAGAGGTTTAAAGACCGTCTCAAGGCAAATCTAAAAAAATGTAGTACAAACACTGACAACTGGGAAACACTGGCCTGCGAGCGCTCCAGTTGGAGAACAGCCTTTACCAAAGGTGTCATGGACTTTGAAGACACTCGAACTCAGGACGCAAGGGAGAAACATGCTAAGAGGAAGGCACACTTGGCAAATCCACACCGTGATCAACTCCTGCCCAGAAACCAATGTCCACACTGTGGAAGGATGTGTGGATCCATAATTGGCCTCCACAGTCACCTACGGACTCATTGTTAAAACCATGTTTATGGAAGACAATCTTACTCAGCTACGAGTGATCTCCAAAGAAGAATAAGGAGTATCCTGCCCCTTCAGTCCTCTTCCCAGTCCTACAACCACCAGAACATTCATGGCAGAGGAAGGTCAATCAAATGTGGAATCTGAAGGTATCCATTATACAGCCATAAAAAGAAAATATTTTATACAACTGTTTGCACACACAGGTGTCCACAGGGGAGGGCAAGAAGAGAATCATCCCTTCCCCTCTGGTGAACTGTAATTTTCAAATCCCCTGCTTTCATGTCTTAAAAAGTGTAGAACCTGGTAAATGAAGGAAAATGTGCATGCTTATCTTGTTTATTGTTTTGAAATTTGAAAGCCATCCTGGGTATTTGACTGAAGGGCATTTGAATATATAAGCACACAATACAGTTTTGTACAATACAGTACTTGTTGACAACCTTTGATTTTGGATTTATCTCCTCTACTTGCCCTTCTCTTCCTGTGTATTTTCTCACACAGATTTCTCCACACCACAGATAACTGACAGCACTTCTTCTTTGAAGACGGGAGGGAATATTATTCCCACTTCTGTTTTATACAGAAGGCTTCAAAGTATAGTCAATATCTTAGCCAAGGTCTCAGACTAAAATTTATGTGCAAAAACCTGCTGAATTCCTGCCCATCACCTTCTACAAGTGAGAACTCACCAGGGAACTTCATTTTCGGGGACTGCACAAAATTCCAGTCATTTCAGGCTTAGGATACCTCTTCCTGCTTTTGTCCTCATTTTCCATCTCACTTCCCTCTCACCTCCTTGGCTTCTGTCCTCTTCATTTTAATTTGCAAGAGAGAAAATTCCAACCCCACCCAATTTTTTCTGTCTCACCTGAGCTAGTCACATGCTCCCCTAATTATCTTCTCATAGATTCCCGTAAGACACATCTCACAAGACCGATATTCTTTTTCACTTTGCATGCCTCTGTACAATTCTTACATTTAGGGTTTCTCACAGGGACATGGAATGTGGGACCTTCTGGATCACAGTTTCCAAACATGGCTCTCCAAATGTTTTTGGACTACAAGTCCCATCATGGGCGTAGCCAACGGGGGCAGCTGCCCCCTCCAGATCAAGAAAAACAACAGAAATAACTAACTGGCCAATCACATTGGTTCTGCCCCTCCCTAACAAAAGTCCTGCCCCCCCCCCCCGCAAAAAAATCCTGGCTATGCCCAGGATTCCCATGATACCTGACCACTAGTCTTGGTAGCTAGGGATGATGGGAGTTATAGTCCAATAACAGCTGAAGACCCAAGTTTGGGAGGCACTGCTCTGGATGTTGCTGAAGCACATGACCCTTCAACCCTGACAAACTGGCACTGTTGGCTGGGGTAGATAGTTGCTGGAATCCAGCTGGAGGGCCCCAAGTTCCCCATCCCTGATGTAACGTGTGACAACTTTACGTTGTGTGTCAAATCTACATAGCCGTGTATAGGATCACCATGCTGTAACCCACATTCAGGGATCACACAGCTTGTAACTTGCAAATGGCTACGAGTTTCGTAACATGTGAAGCAGCCCTAGGGGTATCAAATTCAGTGTGTTCATATAGCCAAATAACTAGATTTCTTAATCATGTCTTATGCCTGCAAAAAAAACAGAGCGAAGCCATGACATGTACTGCACCTTTAAAAAGTTATAATCCTGTGTTTTCTAGAAGATAAAAGCTGTGTGAATGCAACTTATGATCCCTTTCCCTTTTGCTGTGATAGTTCGCTGCAGAGAGAAGTTTCCCCCCCTCACAGGCTTCGGCCTGCAATGACCCATTAGTACTATGTTATTTATGACTTTATAAGCTGTTCCCTTGGAAATAATGGGTGTAGTATCCCAAATGTGGTCTATGATTTCATTGCAGGATCAGGACGGAGGACAGATGGTTTCTTCCTCCCTCCGAGCTCCACCACCAAATCTATTCTTTCATATCGGCAGAGTTGTGGGCAGGTGGCCTAGAGTACCTTAGGACCATGTGGCTCAAACGTGTAGTAAGGAACAGGAAGTTTTACAATCAAGAAAACTGTCTTGTATTTTACTTTTTTTGTAGGGTGGGGGGCAGCATTGTAGGTGAACACTTGTGCAACGCTGGTTACCCTCCCTCACATTGATCCCTTCCCCCACATACCGTATACGCTGAAGTTAGTATTTTCCAATGAACCGCTTTGAATAACATAGTTATTGTCCTGGAGGCCTGGGACTTTACACGAGCGTACTTCTTAAAAGATACCAGGGGACCCTGACATCAGGCCGCAGGGAGTTAAGTAAGCTTGATGGGAGTTTGCTTACAAGCACAGAAGCCTGCACTAACAGCCCTGCTTTGTGTCATTCGGAAGCACAGGCTCCAGCCCTTTCCGATTTCTCACCTGTCCAGACTGGTTGAGAGAAAATGTCTCTTTATTGAGGGCTGAGAAGAAAACCGCACCTATTGCCGCTTATTCCCCTGTGCAGTGTTAACCCTTCACTTCCAGGGAGTCTCAACAGGATATCCCTGGACCATAAACACTGTGTGTATTCAGCCAAGGATCTCTCTGGTGTTGTTTTATTTATTTATTTTTTAAAAAACTGAGCTATAGTTAACCCTTCACTCACTAGCACAGAGCTTCCTTGGGGAGCTTTCCCTCAGGGGTATTATTCTTAACCCTCGGCTGAATCTCACCCAAGTACAAGTGGGTCCAACAGTCAAGAAGGCGGTTTCTGCACATGCTGTAGAAGGAAGTGAGGAGCAGATGGAGCTTGTCAACCTGGAAAGGTAGCCCATCTAGGAGAAGGAAAACTCTTGATCCTAAACCTTGTGAGATATCTCCGGAAGAAGATAAGGCTAAGAAGTAAACCCTATACAAATCCGGAACAGAGTCCCTAAGACAGACAGATAGGGCCTTGTACGCCTCCTTTCGGCAACTCCCGCAGCCAAGCTGGTGCCAAACGTATCCCTGTGTTTTCCTTTGGACTACATCAGCAGAGATGAGAGTTGCGTCTTGTTATCTGGGCAGCCCAGGGCCTCCATACACGCTGCCTAGGCATGTGCCCCGGAGAGGTCACCTCAGTGCTGCTAATACAGCCAAAACAACATGGGAGGCAGTAGTTTTGATTAAGGCTGGCATATAAATATATTTAAAATAAAATAAAAATAAATCACCCTGTTCACTCACTCCCACCATCCCTCCCTGGCTTTCCAGTAGCCATTTGCCCTGCCTTAAAATAGCTCTCTTTGAGAGTTCCTTAATGGCAGAAAACTAACCCAGTATACTCTTCTACAACCCAGCAATTACGTAGCCAATATGGAAATGTAAAACTGAGAATTCAAAGTATGTTGCTGATATCTTGTATTGGGCTTATGGAGGCTACAGTAGACATATGTCAACTTTTGGCTTCCACTGAGCTCTGCACTGAACTCCCTGATGAAGAGTTGAGTGAAATATAAAAAGCTCCACAACTTAAGGAGACGTTTCAGCTTCCAGAGTAGCCTGTTGCTGTAAATAAACAAGAGTCCTGTGGCACCTTCAAAACAAACTGATTAAGGGGTAACTTTGTGTGTAATAAGAGTTCACCTGAGGCATCTCTTTATGGATGTTGGTCTTGGAAGATGCCAAAACGTTGTTATTTCAGAGTGTTCATTTGGAGCTGATTCAGCGCGTGCCCTGTGCGCCAGTACAGTGTGGTGTAGTGGTAAGAGCATCGGACAAAGACAAAGGAGACCTGAATGCTTGTTCCCACTCAGCCACGAAATCTCCCTGGGTGGCCCTGGGCCAGTCACTGCCTCTCAGCCTCACCTACCTCACAGGGTTGTTGTGAGGATAAAATGGGGAGAGGGAGAATCATATGCAGCACCTTCAGCTCCCTTGGAGGGAAGGTGGCATATAAATGTCATTTGAAAAATGAATCCCTAAGCAGCAAGCAAGGTTCAGCACACCCTCTTTCAGTCCAAAACTGTGGCTGTTGTCTAGGAATCCTGTGCTAGCTGTTACCTCTTTCCTCCTTCCTCTCTCCCTCGCCTTTTTCAGTGTTTCAATAGAAAACCAACCGGCCGGTGCCAGCTGCACAGGAGGTCTCAGTTCCGATAAACGAGCACTGTCTTTTCTTTACCTGCTTTGTACCCTGCCCTGAGAGAGGCCAACACGGAAAAGAACCGCCTCGTGAACCCTTCCTTCTCCAAGAACTCGGCGGCTTCCTCCGCCCCAGCTTATGCAACCTTGCGGGCTGCCACCTTTCGTCACCCAAACAAAAGGTGCTGCGCCTTGACTTGAGCAGCGCCTCCGCCACGTGGGAAAAGCCTGCACCCATCATGGGGTCGCTGCCAGGCAGCTGCAGCTTTTGTTGCCAAGAAGAAAGCTTCCCCGTCCTAAATCCCCGAATAACTAGGGTTCCCACCCCACCCCATCAATGGAAGGGCGGAGGAGATATTATTATGGCCGCCGCTTCCTCCCTTCCTCCACCCCCCTTGAGGGGTTTCGAGGCCCCCGCTCGGCTTCCGCGCTCCATTTCCCAGCCAGCTACAATTATAGAATTCTAAAGATGGAAGGGACCCCGAGGGTCATCCAGCCCAACCCGTTACAATGCAAGATTCGAACCCACGACCCGGGGATTAAGAGCCTCGTGCTCTAGCTCTACCAAGCGCGCTAGCCAGCCACCCGGCCCTCTACCCCGCTTCCCGGCCTGCTCCCTCCCTGCCTGCTTTTCCTCTGATTTCTCGGAAGAATTCCCGCCTGCTGGCCTCCTTCGCCGCCGCTGCCCGAGTGTTGTGATGTTGTTTTCCCTTGGTCGCTATGGGCGGGGAGTTCCGACCGGGAGCGAAAAAGGGCGGGAGAGGGAAGGGGGCGTCATTCCGGCGGCCCCGACGGGGTGGTGGAAGGGGAGCACCGGGGGGACGGGCAGGCTGCTTTCTTCCCCGGGAACAGGCTCTGTGGGGTGAAGGGGCTTCTTACTTCCCCTCAAAAACCCTTGTTTTTAACCCTTTATTGTTTATGGAATTTCACGCTGTTTGCAGGAGCAGCTGGACGGGGGGAATTAGGAGTAACCTTGTCCAGACCTTTGTCAGCAGCACCCTATAGTGTAGACCACCTGGCATGGATCTCGTATATAAGACATCTCTGATATACACTGGTGTTGTTGTTCTTTAGATTACTCCGGCGTTACCTATGGGTTTGTGCGTTTTTCACTGTGGGGTGAAGGGGAGGGTGATTTTGTACACAGACCCTGCTTGTGGGTTCAGCCACTGTGAGAACATTTGCCGTGATCTATAGTGCTGATACGCTGACTGGCTTTCAACAGAAAGCCTCTTAATTCATTGGACTAGTTGTTACTTTTATTTTTATTATTACTATTATTAATCTATTTTATTTTAATCCCACTTTTCCTCCAAGGAGGTCAAGGTGGCTTAGATTATTAGATTATAATTATTAGATTATGATGCCTTAGATTATTTTCTCTCCCTATCCCCATTTTAACACATTCAACTGAGGCAACATTCCCCATGTAGTGAGGGTGAAAGTGTATTTCTGGTGGGATTGCTGTTAAAGGCACAGCTGTTAAAGGCAAGGACAATGGAAACAAATAGATTTAGCTGGTTTTAAGTGATAGAGCAACAGACAGCAAATTATGGGCATGCATGCACATTTTATTATAGAATCAATGGAGACTGAATACTTGCTTTTTTTCTAAGTAGTCACTCCTGGAGACACTGGCTTCTTTCTGAAAGTAAAAATTCATTGCAGATTGATTCTGCATTGCCCACAGTGTGTCCGTTTAAAGACGGATGAAAACAGATGTAGGAAGTCCTGGCAAGCAGAGGTATATGTGCACCTGCTCAAGGATGTTGTAGGTGGATGCATACCAAGATTGCAATCACATCTTCCTTCTTCATTCACCTGAGGCATGTGCCCGGAGGAAAAGGAATGGATAACCTAATCAAAGGGAGAGACTTCAAAATCATATTAAGTAACCACACCCACTTTTGTGGACAGCACATTAGAGTTGTAAAATTTCTGGAAATTTTGAAGCCATGGGAAAGGAACATCCCCACCCTCATGGGTTTTCTGGGGGTGGGGAGAAATTTTGGGGGAAATTATATATTTGATGGATTGACACAGTTGAATGGATAGAAAGAAGGAAGATCACCTGAAGTCTGGCTTGGAAGCACTGCAAGTGGACTGTTCTGCAAATGATTTGGAAGCCAATATACACTGCTTAGAGATGTTTTAAATATTAAACGGCATCTAAATGCTTTTAAATAAATAAAAAATGTGCAATGCACATGAAATAATCTTCTTATGTAAACCACCTTCAGATGACTTTGTCCTGAAAGGATGCATATTAAGTGATTTAAAGAAAGAAGTTGTATTTATTATATATTTACAGTAAACCGATAAAGGAGGTAAGGCTGTCAGCATTTTACCAAGTCTTTAATAGCGATCATCACTATCTATGAATGAAGCAGACTCAGTTACATGTGATGCTCATCCTAATTCCCATCTGACTTGCTGTCATAATTTTTCCAGTGGTGGTGGAAATCTTTCTTGGTCAGAATGCTGACATTGTCTAGACATTGTTTATAGTGCAGTTGGATTCCAGGGGTTTTAGAACACTAATCGCCATTTGGAATCCTGCGTTTATCGTGGTTGGAATGGGTGGAGCTGAATTGTAATAACCGTTGTACCACTGGGGAAACAAAGCTGGGTGGGAGGGCAGTGCTGCCACAGGTAGGTCCATCATTCAGTCAAAGGATTTGCAATCTAACTGAAAGCAATGACATAACAAGTAATATAACCAATACTTGGAGAGGAGCAGAATGAGCGGAACAAAGGCTTAAGAATATATATACATTATTTAGTCGTCAAGATATATAACCTAGCATTTCAGTTACAAAACTTATGTGTGCATCTGTCAAATACACTGGAAATACTATGCTATGTCTCTTGATGATTTATGGTCCAATTCTATGCATGTGTACTTGGAGGGAAATTTGTGCTCAGTGGAATTTACTACAATTCAAATGTGTACGAATGAATTATTCCTAATGCTTACTGCCTATTTTAATATTCTCCCTCGTCCCCCATAAGCACTTTTCCCAATATGAAATAGGATCTTCATACATTCTTTATATCTTTTTATTTCTTCAGGATGTTTCATCTCACTCCACCACCACCACTTGAGCTTTTTGTCATCCAGACAAAACAAAAATGCATTTAATAATAATAACACTGGAGAAGGAAAAAGTCGATAAAATTTTGCTTTTGGTGATATTTTATGGAAGAGAGCTTTTGTCCCACTCCCAGCCTGTTGTTCATGCATTGAAACTCCTGACTATTCCCAATTGGTTTGACTTTGGGCGAATGGTAATTTTTCTTTGTCAGTCGGTATAAATGCAGCCACTGCAATCACAGACTTTTCTTTCCAAAGGAATAGTTTGTTTGCCCTCCAATTTCCCACCCTTTCATTGATGTTGCCTTTCAGTAAAGTTTCACCAGCTGGTGAAATGTTGGGTAATTGATGGATCCTTACTACTCTTTTAAACCAAACAGAACGATGCCCATAAAATCGCCGTGTTTCCTTCATGTTTGCATAAACCAAAACCTGAACTGGGAAGGAGAGCTTCCTGTCCCAGCAGAGAATGAGCTAAAGATGTGGGAGCTAAAAACAACACTCAGTAAGGCAGGAAAAGGGAACCTCTGACCCTCCAGATGTTGTTGGATCACAACTCCCATCATCCCTGACCATTGGTCTGGAGCTGATGGGAGTTGAAGTCCAACATCTGGAGAGCCCCATCCTTTCAGAAATGGATGCCAAAGACTCATACTCTCAACCACTCCCCTTATCACTTAGAATGATACTGAAAATGAGGGGAATACAGTCAAGTCTATATTTTTATTTTTTAAATAGTACTTCCTTGTTGAACTTTGGAGTGGTCTGACCCCATTACTGTACTATTGTAGGTGCCCATTGGGGCTGGTATGATGGAGGTAGCTCCACATTACATGGAACCAGAGCCAATGACAGACAGAGCCAACTCTAGTTTTCTCCCCATCTTCTTAGAGACAGAGGGGGTTAGCAGCCAGGGCCACCCCATGGATTGAAGTTAAAAGGCAGTGAGGTGGGGCTGAGGGCAGACGTTGGTGGGGCAGTAGCCCATTAGCTCCAATGGCCCAGCCATCAATGATTGCTGGCAAGGGCAAAATGGCAGTGTAGGTGGGTTCAAAGGGGACTGATATGACCCCATTCCACAATTTGTAACATTCAGCCGCAAGATACCCCCCCCCAAAAAAGCAGTATCTGTTAAGCATCTGCTCAAGTTCTGATCTTAACAAGTATTTGCATGATTTTCTGATCCTGGCCCTAAATGAGTGCCCATCTGTTTCAATTTCCCATTGCCTAACTGGCCTTTTCCTCTCACGCTGCAGCCTTATTCTGCTCCTAGGATAGGGAGCATGCTTTTTGACCATTGTGCAAAGAAACGAAGGCTGCAGATCACACACCCGTAGAAAGACAGAATATTTATGCAATTTTCAGCAAGATGGCTTATGGAATATGCATATGACTGGGGTGCCTCTTGATTCATTTGAAAGGCGATTTGGGAAAGGGTATTATATTCTGGCTAAAAGCAACAGAACGAAGGGATTAACTAACCTATATGCGCTTTGATTCTCATTCTGTAGAAACAGATTCCAGATTTCCACTGTCTTTTTTAGTCTATGTCATTTTAAAAATGTATATATATGTTTTATAGTTTTGAAACGTTACGGTACAATCCAATGCACAATTTATGGGGAAGAGGATTGGCCCTCAAATGTTCTGAAATGGTTATTTATGTGTTTTGTCTAATTTCCCTCCCTCAAATAAGAAATTCATTTTAACAAATAATTTTTGCTGATGCTGCCTTTTTAATCATGGTACCTATATCCTGATCCTGAATAAAAATGTAAACACTAGGCCTGCAGTGTCTGTTGATGGAGCCTAGCTGCACACTTCCCAGGTTGGAGTTGGTAAGGATGATGATGAAAGGGGGAGGGGATATGGAAGGGAGATAAATGCATCTCAAATATAATCTGTCCTTTGCATTTTTACACCCACATAGAAATCGCTCTTCTAAAATAAAGCAAAATTCCCCGTGCTTGTCTAGGCCTAGCTACTGAAATCTGGCCCAAACAATATATGTTTAAAATGTGCCCGGAGGAGGCACCAGAGAGATACAGAGCTTGCTTTTTTGTTGAGGGTTTCAAGCCTCAAGTACACAAACCAATCGAGTTTATGACATAGGAACAGCTGCCTGTGTTAACTTCCTGAACTCTCCTCACTAGAAGGTCCAAAGATGGGTTGTGCACATGGAATATTTCTGTCACGTTTGCCAGGGGACCATTGGTGACATCCAATGCTGTGTATATACAGTGGTACCTCGGGTTACAAACGCTTCAGGTTACAGACTCCGCTAACCCACAAGTAGTACCTCGGGTTAAGAACTTTACTTCAGGATGAGAACAGAAATTGTGCGGCGGCAGTGGGAGGTCCCATTAGCTAAAGTGGTACCTCAGGTTAAGAACAGTTTCAGGTTAAGAACGGACCTCCAGAACGAATTAAGTTCTTAACCCGAGGTACCACTGTACTTGGAAACAGAGTGAAGGGGGGGGGGGGAAATCACTTAAACTAGGCAGGAATGAGGTGAGTACTTGAGGACTGGAAAGTGGCCAATATAACACTAATTTTTAAAAAAGGAATCCAGGGGGAATCTGGGAAATTATAGGCCAGTTATCTTAATAACTGTTCTAGGGAAACTAGTGGAAAGCATTGTTAAAGGATTACCAAACATGCAGAAGAATAAGTCTTGCTTGGTTTCTGCAAGGATAAGTTTTGTCTCACTAATCTTTTTGAGGGGTTTTTTAGCCTTAGAGGGTTGGTGTGTTTTTTTAGAGTGTCAACAAACATATAGACGTGATTCAGTTGACTATGTGTACTTAGGTTTTCTCTAGAATGCTAGTATTTTTGGGGAGGGATTCAAGTGCATACCAGAAATTTAAATGTGTGCTGTTAATTATCCACTTTTTTAAAAATTGCCTTTTGCAACTAGGAAAGTGACAGGGAAATGAATCGAAAGCTGTGGGGTGGATGAATGATTAATGGGAAGAGGCACAAACACCACACAAGCAAATTAGGATGAATGCTGGTTGTTGTGTAACCTGCCCACAAACAAATCAGAACAAATGCTCCATAAAGACTCACCATAGTCTAATCTTTGTGTAAGCTTTGTGCAAGCAAGTCAATATGAATGCTCAGTAGGCAGACTGCCTGGGGAAGCCCATAGGCATTCAAAATGCTTCTGATAAAGTACCTCCAGCATCCTGTTCTCTTGAGTACTACTGAATATACTGAATAAGCTTAAGAGGAAGAAGAGTTTGGATTTGATATTTGGCTTTATCACTACCCGAAGGAGTCTCAAAGCCGCTAACATTCTCCTTTCCCTTCCTCCCCCACAACAAACACTCTGTGAGGTGAGTGGGGCTGAGAGACTTCAGAGAAGTGTGACTAGCCCAAGGTCACCCAGCAGCTGCATGTGGAGGAGCGGAGACGCGAACCCGGTTCCCCAGATTACGAGACTACCGCTCTTAACCACTACACCACACTGGATCTTAGAAGTCATGGTATAAGGAGAGGTCCTCTTATGGTTAAGGAACAGGAAGAAGAGAGGAAGAATAAATAGACTGTTCTCCTAATGACTGGTAGAAAGTCTCCCAAGGATCATTATTGGATCCCTGCTTCTTAACTTGTTCATGAATGATCTAGAGTTAAGGGTGAGCAGTGAGGCAGCCAAGTTTACTGATGATACCAAGTTCTTCAAGGTGGTTAAAACTACAAGGGATTGTGAGGAGCTCCACAGCATTTGGTTGGCCACTGTGAGAACAGCAGCCTGCCCAAGATGGGCCTTTGCCCTGATTCAGCAGGCTTGCTCTCGAGATAAGTCACCATAAATTTAAACGCATTGCAAGTCCCCTAATGCATGTAGACTGTTCAATATTAAAAGTGTGTTGAAAGGTGCAGAGACCTACCACTAGCCTACACATGGAACCAGAACTGCAGATTCCTATATTCAACTTTTACATGGTTGTTCACATACATGTTAGTTATTTGTTTAAAACTCAACAAAACCTTTTTTTTAAAAAAACCAACAGCTGCAGATTCCTGATTTCTTTGCTATCAAGCACACCGTGAGGCTAACCTCTGGATAATCTATAACAGGGTACAGAACCTCTAGCTGTTCAGACATTGGACTACAATTCCCATCATCCCTGACCATTGGCCGTACTGGCAGTTGACCTCCAACAATAGATGGACGATGGCAGGTTCCCTATCCCTGATCTGTGTAGCATCTTGCTTCGGACATGCCCTGTAGGACATATATCTTTTTCCTATCCCTTGGCTCCTGGCATCACACTGGCGCTCAAAATTGCGTGTTGTGCTTTCTGGTTGGAAGGTGAACCACCTCCGTGCTGTCATCCATACCATGAAGACCAAGACTTGAGCTGCATCATCACCATGAGCCACTAGTGAAGCTCCCCGGCCGCCCCTTCCCCAGCCCCGCGCTTTCTTTCTAAAAAAAAGGGAAGGAGATCCTGGGGTTGAAGCCCGCCTGGAAGTCACGCCCTCTGACCTGGAAGCCCTCTCGCCGCCTTTCCCCAGCTATGTTACGCAACGAAAAGTTGCAGGCGGGCATTCTGCACATGCTCAGAGTCGCCCACTCGCATGATGTATGCCTGGGCTTGCGTCTGCGCCGCTGATCCCCGGCTCTGAAAAGGGGTTCCGGGGCTGAGATCCATTCCGGCCTCTTGTCTTCTGCAAGGGGAAAGTCGGAGGCGGCGGGAACAGGCGAGCGATCCTCCGCGCGTTGCCCGTGCAAGTGGTCCCGCCCCCCCGGCCTGCGCTCTCCTCCTCTGCGGTCCCCTCTTCTCCTCCCACCTTGACGTCTGGAGCTGGCAGCCCGGCCGGTTCCGCATTCCCGACCCCTCCCCGCAGCCCAGGGGCCGCTATATAACTGGGGCTGATGCAACCCACCCAGCCGTCCGACACAGCCTGCGGGAGGGACGGCGAGGGAGAGAGTCGACTGGCAGTGACGGCGGCGGGGGCTGCAGCCGCCCAGGCGTCCCCGGGGCCGCGGAGACACCTCCCGGGACCGGACTGCGCTCGGCACGACGGGCCTGCAGAGACAGGCCGACAGCCGCTCCCGGAGCTGGGCGGCTGCAGGGGAGCTGAGCGCGCAACCCGCCTCCCGCTGCAGCCGGGCCCCGGGGGCACCTTTGCCGTCAGCTCGGTGGGTACGGAGATGGGGCGGGCGGGGGGTTCGGGACCGCGGGAGCTCTCTCTCGGAGGCGGTGCTCCGGGCTGGCCGCGCGCGAGGGCTGCGATCATCCTCGGACCTGACTTTGGGCTGATCCGGCTGGGCCTGCCTCTGCTCCGGAACGCAGCGCGCGCGTGGAGCGCAAGCTTCTCCCGGGGCTCGCAGCCTTTACGCATCGGCCGGGGTCCTTTCGTTACCGGATTGCGCGAGCCTTACCCCACAGCCTTTGGCCGTCCTGCCCTTCTGATAGTCCGGGTGACTAAAGAGCGGGACTTCCTTGCAGCTCCAGGGCATTCTGTGGGGCAATTGGGGAATTATTGTAACATGATCTGATGGCTTTCGTGATTGAAGGCAGAACCGCGGGGCTGTAGTTACTCTGGATTAATTGATGCGGAGTTATTACAGCATGGATGTTGGTGTAGGAACCGCAAGGATCCGTCGGAAGTTTTCTCCCTTGCTGGCTTCTCCTTCGGGTGCCAATGGGGTGCTCTTCTAGCACCTCATTTTGACCCAGAATCTTGGGCTGGAAAAGGACCTGAAGGTAGACTAATAAAACTTGATGCACCAAGGCCTATGTAGGAGGATCTTAAAATAATCGGTAGGTAGATTGGAGCAGGCTTTCCCAACCTGGAGCCCTCCAGATGATGGGAGTTGTGGTCCAAAATGTATGGAGGGTACCAGGTTGGGAAAGGCTGGACTGGAGCATGGCTAGGGAAACTGGCCCTCCACACGTTGTAACGAATTGTAGAGTTGGAAGGGACCACGAGGGTCATCTAGTCCAACCCTCTGCAGTGCAGGAATCTTTGCCCAATATGGGGCTCAAACCCATAACTCAGAGATTAAGAATCAGATGTTGTTTGACTCCCAAGTCTTATCAGTGCCCAGGGATGAAGGGTGCTGTAGCCCAGTCTGTGGAGGATCAAACCTCCTCATCCCTGGATTAGAGTATGCTGCAAGAAGGGGGCACGGGGTGTGTGGGTGTGCATGCTTGATCATGTGCACATGCATGCATAAGGTGCCCTAGGTCAGAGGTGACTGGTGGGTGCAACCTGGATTACTTCAAGAGCTGCTTGATGTTAACTAAGTGAAGACAGCCACACAGTAGAAAAAAGTATTTAATGCTTTCTTTTTAACATATTTGCTGTTAATCCCTTTTTGTCTCTCCTGTCTCTTTTGCACCCTTAACATGGGGAACCCTCTCTTATTCTGCACAAGCAGAGTTTATTTGCTGTCACCTTTTGCTGCCCCTCCTCTTTCCCCACCCCTCTGCATCCCCACATCTCTCACCTCTCTCCTTCCTTCCCATTTTTTGCTGTTTTGACTGCCCTGTCCCCAGCCACACTCTTTACTGAGATGCCAGAGAAGCCCACAAGGCCCTCACTCCCCCAGCAGTTCCCCCAGGAGCCTTCGATAAAGGTGGGCTCTGTAGGCTGGCTACAACAGGCAGGGACAGTTTTGATGGGCTTGGTGGAGGCTTTTCTGTTCCCACAACAGTATGGGAAAGACTTCAAACAATGAGCATGTTGAATTTGCCCAGGGGGCTGCAGATAAGGAAGGGTAAGTCATGTACACTGACCATATAATAAGGAACAATGTAGAAGTGCCTGCTCTCCTGTACAGTTCTGTTGTCATGTGTTCCTGTTATCTGCTCCTGCCATCCCCCTCTATTTGCCTATCTGTGTGAAGCTGAATGGATAGTGGGAGTAGATGTTTCGCCTCTGGGGCTGGGCCATCCTTGGATGCCCCGCTGCTACTTAATCTGAGGCAGTAGGATTAGGCGCTGCCTAGAGGAGCTACAAAAGCAATTTCTCAAGATTGCAAGTTTCACGGCTTTGGGCACGTCTGTTACTTTAGCCACGCCTTCTCTGGCATGTTAAGGAGGGCATATAGGTTATGGTTTTGCAGACTTGCATGAGGCACATCTTCCTGGGACAGCCAATTTTTTGTGTCAGTGTTTCACTGGCTGCTACAGAAAAACTGAATGAACTAGATGGGCCTTATGATATGACCCAGGAAATTGTTTCTTACGCTTTAAAGGAGAGTCTGAGTCAGCAAGGTTTTTATGCACATAGAGCAGTCTTGCTGATGATTATGGAGATGAATGCATTGAGATGAATATATGGCCCAGATCCACAAATGGCAAATAATAACAAGTGCATAATTTGGGCTTAGGACAACCTTCCCTAGCCTGGTGACTTGGACTTCCAGCTCCCATCCGTCTCAGACCAGTATGGCCAATAGTCAGAGGATGGGAGTGCAGTCGTTCCATCTGGAGGGCACGAGGTTGGAGGGAGGCTCTCTTAAGTACTGCAGTATGTTTTTTTGTTGATGACTGGGACCAAGGGATTTTCATTCTATTTTGCATCATGGAGTGATGGTTCTCTTCTGCAGACAGCTTTCTTTCTTCTTCACTTCATTGGTCTGCGCAATGTGATAATGCAAAAGGAACTGATCTTTGCTCTGTCTGAGCTCTTGTAGTTTTGCTACCCAGGTGTTGCAAATATGGATCAATGGATGTTCCTCCTTCTTCCAGTTCTCTTAAACCTGCAAAGGAAAGGAGTCTCTTGAGACTTAAGCAAGCAGAGGCAGTCTTCAGCTCGCTTTAGCAGTCGGGCATAAAGTGGGAATTCAAGCCACAATCCTCTGCTCCACTCTATACAGCAGCATTCTCTTTCCTCCACTCTCTGCCTTTGGTTGTAGAGAAATAGGTTGGAGATCAAATTGAGAGGAAGGAGAAATATCAAGAGAGAGAGAGGGAGAGAGAAAAGAGCAAGCAAGAGCCACATTATGTTTCCATTTTCCTTTTAATGAAGGCCCTGTGGAGGTGTATTTGAAAACACAGGGTCTCCTATGCCCTCAAGGTGGGTGAGAACACTCTCTTGGCTGGTTCCAGGGCCATATGCAACGTATGGTGGCCAATGAAATGGGGCCTGGCTCATTCTGTTGCTTGTCTTGGCAGCTTGCTTCATGGCTTGTATTACCAGCCCTGGAACACAACCACTGCCAAACTCTCTCAGTGTGTGCGTGTGTGTGTTGGGGCTTGGAGAGCTTAGCAGAGACAAATGCTTCACTGAGTCAGGCTAGGAATTTTTCAACTTGTTTCTTGAAGCCTGCATGAAAATTATCTGCAGGCTTTCGCCAAATATCTCCACTGGGACTCTGCGAGCCTGTGGGGGCGTCTGGGATACCAGTTGTTAGGATGTCAGATTCTTTGTGTAGTTCCTGACAGTTTAAAATGCCCATTTGCGTGGGTGGGGGAGACAGGACATAGGGCTTGCAGTCCAAATCCGCCCTTTTATTTTTTTGCGAGGGGCAACAGTTGGCTGTCTGGGGATTACTTGGCGTGCACTGGAGGGTTTAACGAAATTCCTGGAGAAATGAAATGCAAATTGGCTGCCTTTTGCCCTGTAACCTCTGACATTTTATGCTGCTATTGCCCGCAGGGAATATCTCATCCCTTTCACAAATGCTTGCAACTTCCTCCTTGCAGGATGGTCTGCATCACAATGGTCTTGGCTCAAGTAAGATGGCACTACCTGCAGAAGAGACAACCTGGTGCTCCCTCACCCCCCACCCCTAGGATTTTGTCCTCCTCCCTCCTTTGCTGGCATCCTAGGCCGAACTCGTATATTTGCTGGTGTTGAAATAATGATGCTGAACATTGGAAGTTTCAAGGCAGATGCGAGAAAGTACTTCTTGACACAGCACAAGGTTAAACTATGGAACTCGCTTCTGCAGGAGCCAGTCATGGCCACCAACTTAGATGGCTTTAAAAGAGGATTAGACAGAAGAAGGTGATTGATGGCAACTAGCTATGATGGCTGGACTGGGCTGGGCAATAATGCAGTAATGCTTCTGAATACCAGTTGCTGGAAACCACAGGAGGGGAGAGGGCTCTTGTACTCAGATCCTGCTTCCCACAGGCATCTGGTTGGCCACTGTGAGAACAGGATGCTGGATTAGATGGGCCATTGGCCTGATCTAATAATAATAATAATAAATTTTATTTATACCCTGCCCTCCCCAGCCAGAGCCGGACTCAGGGCAGCTAACACCAATAAAATCACAGTAAAAACATAAGGGGGGGGGGGAGAAGAAGAAGAAATAAACCAATTTATAATACAGGTTAAAATGCAATTTAAAATGCAGTCTCATTTTAAAAGTAGCCGATAGAGCAAGACCATAAGGGGAGGGCAACATAAGGGTCAGACTGAGTCCAAGCCAAAGGCCGGGAGGAACAGCTCTGTCTTGTAGGCCGTGCCGAAAGATGTCAAGTCCCGCAGGGCTCTAGTCTCTTGTGACAGTGGTGGCTTTCTGTACTATGAGCACATTTCCTTATGTTGCAGTTGGGTCTGAGGCCTGTAAACTTGAAAGTGAATATTGGCTCCAGCTCCTAATCTGCTATAAGTATCCACCCCTGCCTTAGCAACGAACAGAAAACCTCTGAGCCAACCCCAAATTTATTTGGCATGAAGCTTGGTAGGCAAGGATCTCCTTCTTTGGATGCAGATGAGGTAGAAAGTGGTTGATAAACACTGAAAAGTAAACTAAGGTCTATCAATATTTCTCAAACTTGGGTCTGCAGCTGTTGTTGGACTACAACTCCCATCATTTCTGACCACTGGTCCAGCTAGCTAGGGATGATGGGAGTTGTAGTCCAACAACAGCTGAGGACCCCAATTTGAAGAACACTCACTCACCTCTTTGCAGGCAGGCATGATCTCCCCTCCATTGTACACATAGACCTGGCCAATGTGGAGGGCTGGTTCTGGTGGCTTCAGACATTTGTGCAACCATTCTCTTCCAATAGAGAAGAGGGGTGAGGGAGATCGTGCATGTGCTCCAATAGGGGGAATATGTGCTTGCTGCTCCAATGTGTGAAAATGTTCTGTAGAATGGGAGAGCCTGTGGCCATCCAGATGATTTTGAACTCCCAACTTTCATCTAGAGGGCGACAGGTTCCTAAGCCCAGGTAAGTATGAATTAGGCCTGAGTTAGCAAGGTGAGCAACAAAATCTGTTCTGAAACTTAGGCGACTTGGAGGTTCTGAGGTTCCATCTGCCCTGAGCTCAATTATGAGAAAGGGTGGCATAAAAATACCATTAATAATTCAACAATAATAGAGGCCATTAAAAAAAATATGAGAGTATTTAAATTAAAATTTTCTGCTCGCACACTGGAAAAGTTACCATTCACTTCCAGAATAAATTCTAACCTGGAAAGGGGATACTCGTATTTTTCTGCCTCCAGATGATTCTATTTGTGGGCAATACTCTATTAAAAGACTTGTTGCCTCCAAAATGGGCTTTTCTATCAGAGGTGTGTGTGTTGATCCTCTTGGGGCCAAAATAGACATGACAGCCACAGGAGGTCCATGTGTCAGAAAGGAATCTGCTGCCAGGTTGCTATAAAGGTGGAGAGGGACACAACTGAAAGGAAGGCATGAGGTGAACCCGCCTCGGTATTTCCATTCAAAACCACTTTTTAAAATGGCATTTCCACAGCAGGAATGCATTCTGGAATCCAGGGCCTCATGGAGAGCTTTTAAAAGGCAGTTATGGTAAGAAAAGCACAGGCAGGCTTCAGATGTGCTTTAAATCAGCTGCCATCCCATAGGGATTGCGTAGAAAGCTGCCATTATACCGAGTCCATCTAGTTCTGTATTGTCAACACTGACTGGCAGTCGTTCTCCAAGTTTTCAGACAGGAATCTTTCCCAATCCTACCTGGAGCTGCTGGGGATTGAACTTTTGAGACCTTTTGCTTGCAAAGAAGGTGCTTTGTCACTGAATATGTGGTAGAACACATGCCTTGCTGTTAGGAGAAACCAGCTGCAATCCTGGGCATCACCTTTAAAAGGATCGGCTGGCAGCAGAGCTGACCCACCCATGAGGCATGGTGAGGGAACCACCTCAGGCGGCAGAATCAACAGGGACAGCAGATCCTGATGCCAATTTTTATTCCCTCCTTGTTCCCTATGTTGCTCTTCACTTACTGCTTCTTTCCTGGCAGGGAGAGGGGCGCCATTTTGTGATTTGCCTCAGGTGACAGAATGTATTGAGCCGGCCCTGACTAGCAGGTGACGTGAAAGACCTTCCTTTCCTTCAGATCCTAGAGAGCTGTTGCGGTCACAAGCAGGCAAGATGGACAGCTAGTCTGGCCTGATAGATGACACTTTCCTACTGTCCTTAGCAGGCTTCATGCTATACAAACCAAGATGTAAGTGGGCTAATCTTAATAACTGCCTACCATATGGCAGAAGCAATGGACTGTGAATTAACTTTGGACCACCTTTATGGCCAGATTTTCTTTTCCCCACACATTTTAATTTCTTTTTAGTTATTTAAAATTGCCAATATGGCAGGTTGTGAGATTGTGTGTGTGTTGCTCTTGCCAACCTAGCGAAAGTGAACAGACATCTGAGGCAAATCAAGATTCTCAGTTTCCCTCTACAGGTAGCAGGCCCTGCATTTCAGCTGGCAGGAAAGAGTCACACATGCATTCCAGCCCCCTTCCATGTTTTACCACATAATTAATTAAAGGCTTGATGTTTCTAGATTACAAAAATGCCCTGAAACCTTGGGTGGGTCTACACACAGGAAAAGCCTGCTATAAATAAGTCAGAAATTAAATCGTTATAACAAAAGATAAAAACACGCTATGGAAAACCACAGCTTTTTTTTTTTGCTCTCCAGCACCATCTGGTGTTGCATGTTTATAACTCATTCAAAACACTGTTTTTGACCAATGTAGCTGAGACCCTGGTCATATTCACCCCCCCCCCACTCCCTAATTTGTGCAAGTTTTTCTGTAAGGAATGTGAGATGTTAACAATGTGTCTAAGGAGTTTTGAACAGGCCCAGAATTCAAGTTCAGCGTTTTCTCACCTCGTCTTACTTTCTAGTGGAAAGGTTAGCTTACTGCAAATCATATCTCCTCCTGATTTCGCTAACATGGCATCTCATTTTTCCCAGGCATTTCCCAGAATGCTAAGCGTAAAACAGCACAGTTCTGTCCTGAGGGAGCATAAAGGAAGACTCCTCAATGGAGACGGGCCTGTTGGGCAAGTGGGGCACTGCCCCACTAAGCTCAGCCAACCCCCGTCCCCCTTGCCTCCTTGGCCTCCATGTTGCTTTTGTAGAACTTGGCTGAGAGGAGGATTGGGGCAAAACTAGTCAAATGAGGGCCCATCCAGACTTCCCTTTGATTTTAGGCACAGGCCTGCACTTTAAAGCTCCATATCCGATTTTTGGCTCGGTGCCTTCCCTGGGAAAAGCAGTGTTTCACCACTAAATCAAAGTAAACAGCAATAGGGTTTCCTATGGATTGCCGTTTGCTCTGATTCAACGGTAAAATGTGGATTTTCCCAGGGAAAGCGTCAGGAAACGACAACAAAAAAACCACACTACACAGCTTTAGAGTGCATACCTGTGCCTGGAAAACACAGCGCTAAAGGAAATCTGAATGAGCCCTTTTGAACAACCAGAATTAGTTGACTTTGCCTGTCTTTGTGTTTAGCTCTGCTTGCCATTGGTTCTGGCTCCACCTACTGTCAACATCCCTGCCTTCTGCCCTCTCCTACCCCCCCCCCCCGCCCCACAGGCTCTGTTCTGGGGTTTTCCAACCCACCTACCTCGCCCCGCCAATTTGGCAGGGGGCAGGAGGAGGAGAATTGGGGGGAAAGCCCTGTTGCAAAACCCTCGTGTGGGCTTTTGCTTGCAGGACCCACTAGCTGTATCCAGCCTATAACATCGTAATCCAGTCTGTGCCCTATATGTGCGCTTAGCCGCCACAGAAGCACACATCTCTTTTTGTTGTTGTTGAATGTATATATCTTTATTATTTTAAAATAGATAAATTTATGCCAGGAAAGCAAACAGGCAAACATACAATCAAATAAACTATAAATTGACAATCAGACAGTAGCAATATATGAAACAACACAATTCTTCTAACTAACATCCTTTGTACTTCCAATGATGTGAACGACTGTAAAACTTGTAAAACAAGAAATTAAAAATGACTTCCAATTAGTCTCGCTGTACTTATCTCTTGATTATCTTATACCGCAGTTACGTATTTCTTATATAGTTTCTGTTAACTTCCCTACAAACTTATATTTATACAATGCAAGGTTCAGTCTAATTCTGCCAAGAAGTTTCCTTTTATACCGTAATTTTTAAAGTATTCTTTAAAAATTCTCCAATCCTTATAGACTATTTGTTTTGTTTGGCCTCTAATCCTTTGTCTCGTCTTTGCTAGCTGCAGGTATTCTACCATTAGGGTTTACCAATCTGCCATGTTAGGTATTCCTGTATTTTTCCAATTTCTTGCTACTAAGATTCTGGCCGCTGTTATCCCATACAAGAAGCACACATCTCATATATAGAGTTGAGAGAGAAATGACAGGGTTTATAAACTGTGCATGTAGTAGTACACGGGAGGGAGGATATCACCTGCACGATTCTGGATAAAGACAAATTTGATTGCTATCAGAGAGGTAGCAGGTTTCCCCAAAGGCTACAAGAACACAAATGTGGGGAAGTGGGGGACCCCTCTCCCCCCAAAAAACCCTTCAAAAATTGCTAGGCTTTGTGTTCTGGGGAATACGAAGATTATTCCAAAATGTGAAAGGCAGCAATATGACACCCACGGTGGTGTCTGTAGAATTAGTAATTGCCTGATTTCTAGAGGGCAAAAGTGTATTTATCATGAACATGGTTGATAAAAAGAAGCCGAGGCTATAATCCTAAACTCAGGGCCAGCTCACCCATGAGGCGAGCAGAGGCAGCCTCCTCAGATGGCAGAATCCCACAGAACAGCGCACCCATGGGTGCCCTTGCTGTGGCTGATGGAGAAGCGAGGTGAAACAGTGGTAGCAGCTTCTGGTGAGATCCTGCAAGATCTCCACAAAATCTCATGAGATCTCATAGGAAGCCTGCCGCCCCTGCATGTACTTGGGAGTAAGCTGTATTTGAACACCCTGGGACGTGAATGCAGAGAATTGCGCTGAGACAGCTGCGTTAGATCTAGTGACTGATAACAGCTTTTTAGTCAATAAAGTATTGATTTTAAACGATCTATGAATCAATCAACTTATTATTATTTATTTGCACACCCTCCATCCTATAGCAGCAGGGCACGTTACAACAATGAAAATGCAATGTTAAAAACAATGTTTAAAACACCTTACAAGCATAGAAAGAAAGTGAGTCTCAAAAATTTACAACTTACGTGACTCTGGAAATAGTCTGTTTACTGACACTTCAGTTAACTATTTATTTAAAAAATGACAGACCACCACCATCTGGTGGCTACCATCTTGAGCTTCATCTCAGAGTAAGAAATCCCCCGTTCAAACAGAATTGTACAATTGCTTTGTTTTATTTGGAATTTAATTAATAGGGTTAATGAAGATTGAATGGGGGTAATTAACTGCAGGGGAATTGATTGAACTTTGGAGTTGGATCTGTGTAAGTGATTAATTAGGGTTGGACCCCAACCCCCTGATTGGACCTTGGCTTATTTAACTTTGATTAGCGTGCTGTCAAACTTTTTGAATCTCCATTTTGGCGTAAAAGCCATTTTTAGACTAGTGTGTTTGTGAAGAGGCTTTGATTACTTCTATCATCCACCCTGCATTTTTCCTCAAACCTGTTTGTAATCATTGTAAATTGTAATTGAAAAGGAGCTACTGATTTGGGGTGTTGGGTTGAAAATTCATTGATAAAAAATACTTGATTTGAGGTTAATTGGATAGACAGGTTTGGTTTGCCTTCTGTGAAAATTTCAGTTCCAGTAATTATTTCTAAATTTGCATTTGCAATTTTGTACTTTATGGGCCTGTGCCCCAAATCTTTTAAGTACCTAGTTGCTCATTATTTCCAGTAAACAGAATTATGTTGTTTGTGTACTTAACTCTGGAGGTATGTTGACCTGAGCTGTATTGAAACTAATGGCATATCAGTGTGCTTAATTTTTTGCTGGATTCTGCCCGGTGTTCTGAGGTTCTATGAAATGTTATTTATACGTAGTGCCCAGTGGCAACCCTTAAAATTTGACTTTTCTTATCTCTTCTATGTTCTTTAGAAAGTGTTGCATGCATTCTCAGTCACATCAAATAGTATTAATGGCAATTAATTTTTATCAAGTAGATCCTGCGATGCTTTCGGCCAGTCAGCAGGCCTCCTATCTTAATTTCAGACTAATTTTCTTCTCTCTAAAGAAGAAAACACATCACTCTGTTTTTCTTAACTTTCACTCCATATGGAAAGTTAGTTAGTTGTTTCCTTTCATTTTCTCATATGGAGATTGTGGTCGCAGGTGAATTCTTTGTGCCTTTTTTCAGTCTCTGAGTAGAATCACTATTCCTAGCCATGAAGTTAATTTTTATTTTACTTCCTGTTTTCGTTGTAGGTTTTTAGCCTAAGTTATCTAAGGTGGTATTTTGTGAGAAATTATCACTAATCTTCCTGTGGCGGGCTGCTCTCAGCAACATAACCAAATAGGATATGGGAAGGATGTTTGTTTGTTTCTGTGGTGACGCCCTTATATTTACCATTTGCATTCAGGTTGATCATTTGTCTTACAGGTTTTATCTAGAGAGACGCACTACTTCCTAGTCTTAAGCAATCTGTGTAACTAACTGGCTAACTTCTTTCTTGCCATTCTGCCTTCCTCCTTAAGCTCATAATTATTGCTGAGTCCTGCATTAGATAATCATTGCCTCCTGTCTGTTAAAGCGTTAACTTAATAAAGCTGCTTTTATTGCCCTTTGGCATAGGAGTCAATAATTACCTCTTTTTCTGTCCACTGACCTTCTTCACCCTTTACTTAGCAGTGATAAAGGCTTCTCGTATTACGTAAACATATGCAAATATCTAATTATCATGACTTTGCATGTTAGATTATCTGGGTCAACCTGGCTCCTTGATAGAATGTCTTCTTTTTATAGCTATTTCCCTGTGAAGCAGGTAAGAATTCTTCATGTTCCTCTGGATCAGGGGTGGGGAATCTTTGGTCCTCCAAAATGTTGCTGAGCTACAACTCCCATCAGCTCCAACAAACATGGCCAATGGCTAGGGAGGATGGGAGTTGTAGTTCATCAATGCCAAAGGTTCTCTAGCCTTGATTTTCCTCCGAAGTCTCTGGGTGACATTCTAGGAAGATGTCTCTGCCACATTGTGCGCAAGGATTCCAATGTGGTATAGTTTGGATTTCCTGAGACGAGATAGTTAAACAGAGACAGACAAATCATGTTCCTCATCTACACTCTCTTTCCTTAAGATTTCAGAATGATTTGTTTTGCCTTTTTGGATTGTCATTGCTCAGATTCCCATAGTGATGTGTGGTTTTCTCTTTCTCTTCTCCAGGCTGTGGGATTGCATAGCCTGCTATGATGCCCGGGCAGATTCCAGATCCATCCCTCACAGCTGGCGCTCTGCCTGGCCTTGGCCCCTTAACAGGGCTGCCTGGTGCCACCTTGACAGCGGAAGAGCTGAAGTATGCTGACATTCGCAACATCGGGGCCATGATTTCGCCACTACATTTCTTGGAGGTTAAACTGGGCAAGAGGCCTCAGCCAGTGAAAAGTGAGGTGAGTTTCAAAAAGGGCCTGTCAGGTGCCATCTGTTTCTGTATGCTAATTCCTTTGTGCTGTCCATAAGGAATGGTGTTCACAGGCCTTTCCATACCCACCAAAATGAGAATCGAACAAGTCAGCTACCATGAACTGTAACTCTAGCCCCTAGTACAACTTTGAAAACAAACATAGCTGCTGATTTTGGGCATGTGTGTGTGCTGCACACCTCTAGTTTTGTTGAACCTTTCTTTTTTTCCTTGTTGTTGTTGTTGAGGTATCGGCCATTGGAAACTGGGGCACTACTGATTGCTGTTTTTATACTGACTGTTCTTTTTATATAAGAAGCTATGAATTTTATGATGTTTACTTTTTAAATTGTACTCATCTCCATCTTAAACCTTGATTGGCATATAGACAAAATTCCTAAAGGTTCAGTGCAATAAAATCACTTGGCAAAATCGGCATCTAACATTTAAAATACTCTTGTATAACATTCACGGATCCTCATTGCGTGCTGCAGAAACCTGGCTACAATTTCCGTCTTATCCCCATCCTGGATAAACATTAGAAAGGCTACCTTACATTCATCTGACTACCACTCCCTGCTAACAACCAACTGATTAATGAACTTGTTGGTTTAACAATCAATCCTTCTTCCCAGAGAGCTCTGTGAATTGTAGCTCTGGGAGGAGAATAGGGGTCTCCTCTCAGTACCCTTAGCAAACTACAGCTCCCAGAATTCTTTGAGGGAAGCCATGACTGTTTAAAGTGGTGTCATAGTGCTTTAAATGTGTGGTATGAACATGGCCTTAATTTTGTATGAATGAAAAGCCACAGGGAACGTGGGGGGCAGGGGCTTGTCCCAAAGGGACTTGTGAACCTATTAAAATACAACCTTGCATTTTATGTTCAGTGTGTTTGGGTCCGTACATTGGCTGCGTTCAGAAGCCAGAAGTTGTGGTTAAGCAAATTAGTGTGTGTCCAGGCTGCAGGCTTGTGCATTCAGTTCACACTTCACTTCTCCCTAAGTCGAGTGGGGAAACAAACCATGGATCAAGCAGGGAAACAAGCCCTGGATTGGCTGGCTTGGTGCCACGTCTTAATTGGTTTGTTTCTTCCAGCAAAGCACCACCATAGAGCCAAGAACAAACCTTGGTTTCAGATTGTGGTTAGCCTGACGATAATGTGGAGCCAGGCATGGTTTCTTTCTCTTCTGGAGAAAGGGAAGAGTAAGCAGAAGAGCTTGAGCTGCATGCAGAGCCTAATTTGCTTAACCGTGATTTATGGTTTAATGTTGCATCCAAACATAGCCAGCCTCTTTCTCAAGAAATTGCAAAACTGCTTTAAGGAAATATTGGTCTATCCTACCAGCTTTCTGCAATTAATTGTCAGATTGGTCAACAAATGCTTAATCACTAAAGAGCTAATGTCACAGCCAAGAGTACAGTGGTGCCCTGCAAGACGAATGCCTCGCAAGATGGAAAACCCGCTAGACGAAAGGGTTTTCCGTTTTGGAGGTGCTTCGCAAAACGAATTTCCTATGGGCTTGCTTCGCAAGACGAAAATGTCTTGTGAGTTCCTGCAGGGGTTTTTTCCTCCCCCCCCCCTTTTCCTAAGCCGCTTATCAGCTGATCCGCTAAACCCGCTAAGCCGCTAATAGCGCTAAGCCACTAAGCTGCTAATGGGCTTGCTTCACAAGACGAAAAAACCGCAAGACGAAGAGACTCGCGGAATGGATTCTTTTCGTCTTGCGAGGCACCACTGTATGAGCTGTGAGCCTGGAAGTCCCAATTCAAATCTCACCACCTCTACTAACTCCTCAGACAGCAAGCTAGTAGTAGGAATAGCTCTAGAGGGAACCAGCAGAGTGGCAGAGTGATTAGTGGCTTGAACTTGAGGAACTGAGACCCATGTTCTTTAGATGTGCTTCAGGCCTATCTATTCCTCTCAGCTATTAAGTTCACTTGGTGAGCCTCAGCCAGTCATGTATATCTCAGCCTAACCTACCCCACAGGGTTGTTTTGAGGACAAAAGAGGGAGGACCATACATGTTGCCATAAGCTTCTTGGAGGAAGAGTAGGATGTGTATATAGTGGTACCTCGGGTTACAGATGCTTCAAGTTACAGATGCTTCAGGTTACAGACTCCGCTAATTCAGAAATAGTACCTCGGGTTAAGAACTTTGCTTCAGGATGAGAATAGAAATCGTGCGGCGGCAGCGCAACGGCAGCAGGAGGCCCCATTAGCTAAAGTGGTGTCTCAGGTTAAGAACAGTTTCAGGTTAAGAGCGGACATCCGGAACGAATTAAGTACTTAACCTGAGGTACCACTGTAATAAAATGGCCCTGTAGATAATCTTATATATGTAATTCCTATGCCATTCAGTGGAACTTACTCACAAGTAAGTGCGCATAGGCTTGCATTATTAGTCAAGCTTAACCATTAATTAGTCAAGCTGGTGGTCTTTTTAGTTTCAGCCCCACCCCCAATCTCCCTCCTAACATCTGTAAGTTATTATAAAAAGATGAGGGTTGGTATTTCTTTCATGTAATTAGTGATGACTTTTATTTATGCAACTATAAGTTTTCTCACCCTCGAGAGAGCTTTCATTTCTTCTGTTATCCTCAAAATGGCACACGCATTGAGGATTTGGGTAATGGTGTAGTTTGTATTTAATCTATCTTCTAAGCCAATTAAATTTAATCACTTAATCTTTTGATAGCCTTGGATACTTTCTGTTGTTCCGAAAGGCTCCATGCTCTAGTCTGGAGAGAGCATCCCTAAGCCTACAAGAAGCCCAGATGATGGCACTCTTCACTGATGCCATTCAGGAAGCTCGGACTAGCCTGCTGGAGATGCAAAGAGTTTAAAATAAACAATATTAATATTATTTATTTTGCAGTTAGTGTAATTTATGATTATTTTGATTAGCAGAGGGAAAAAGGTAGATTAATTTGCTCTTTCCTCAAGAGTTTGGATAACAAATAGATGTTTTGTTCAGGAGCGGAGGTTAAGACTTCTTTACGAATTAGCAAGTGCTATAAGTACCGAGGTGGAAGGGCAACTCGGTTACAGGGAGCCTCCAAAGATCGTGAGAAGCAGCACTTCCACCGCGGAGGAGGGAAGCCCTGCCTCTAGTGGGGAAGGGATGCAGGGCTCGGAAGATGCAAGAGAGAGCCAAGACATCGTGCATGAGCAAAGCGGGGGGGAGGCAGGTCCCCCTTTAGCCACACCCTCTCTGCGCAGTAGGTTTACGCACAGAGAGGGGAGGCGTCGAATGGGGGTCAAGAGATTACTCTGTTGGGGAAAGTTTAAGGACCGCTCACTCTCAGATTCTGCTAGTGACTGAGCAAGACGTGAAATTGAGACGTTCTGCACTGTAAATGTTTTTGGACCAATAATAAAGCCTTTGAAAAGACCAGTGGGGATCTTGCCTGTTCGCTCTTGAGCAACCACACTGGTAGGCATAACGAGTACCAATGTTGGAACTGAAATGAAAACGAATTGCAAATATATGGGCTTTCTCACCCAGGGATGGGGAATCTCTGGTCCTCCATCCCTGATCATGGGTCATGGTAGCTGAAGCAGATGGGAACTGGACGCCCACAGGTTTTCCATCCCTTCCCTAATATTCAAAATTATGCAACATCTAAAAAAATACTTTGTGCTCAGTAGGTCAGTGTTATGTGCTTGCCTCCATGTGAAACCACTCTTGGAAAGAGGAATTCAACACTGTTCTGTTTATTCTGTCAGCTTGCCCAACAGAACGATGAAATGGGATTTCCCCCCCCCCTCCCCCATGCGCTGTCCTGGGGGTTCTTGAGACACTCCAGAGCCAATTTTTGGGGGGCACACTCAGGGAAGAGGGGTACAAGTCCCACTGCACTAGTGGGACATGTTATGCTGGCTCCTGCCAGTGCACCTCCTAGATTAAACCTAGGGCCAGAGTCAGCTATAAGCTGCAATCTTGGCAAAGCGCCTCAAGGCTACAATTCTATTCACATGCACCTGGAAACTCCATTTTGCATGGACATGAATGGGATTGCACCACAAGTCAGGGTGGTCATTGGCAGAAAAATGCAGTAAGACAGAAAGTGATAAAGGATTTTGACTGCGTTGGCCAGCAGAGGAGCGAAGGCAGGTTGAAAGGCTCCAGCAGTAGTAAGCACTGACACAGCCGGGAAGGGAGGGCAAATAGTAATGGAGGTTATTGCCCACACACTTCGCCTGTGCTTTCTGCTTGTGTGGTGGCACCTTGAGAAGACCTCTTCTTACTGTTTATAGCAGAGAATTCCCCCGGAGGCAGACGGCAAGAACAGTCGCCATAGTCAAAGAACCTCAGTCAAGAGCGTCTTTATTTCTTGACTGGCCACGCAAGCATTTGTATTACAAATATATACAAACATGCCTTCTATATCTCTCCAGCTCAGTAAACTCAGGGGGTGTGTGTGCTTTCCTTGTCCTGGAATTGCAGTGTGCAACTTCCTCCCTTTATTTGCACCTCCAGCTGACACCGGTCAAGCCAAGAGTGCTGCTCCCACACACTAAAGAAAACTCTGGAACCTTCTTTAAAGCTTCCAGGAACTTTTATCTGTTTCTTGATCTGTTTTCCTAACAGATAATCCTGGGAAGACTACGGTGACCTGGTGGTTTTATAGCTAGGGTTCTGCAGGCCTGAACTGGGACTTAACCAAAGAGCTACATGCAAGAGGCGTGTACCGAGGTTTTGTCCTGAGCTTCTTTCAAGGAGGCTGTTGCATTGCCTTTTCTGCTTCTTTTGTCTGGTTGTAATGGTGTGCCTGTGCCTTTCCCTGTAGCTAGATGAAGAAGAAGAAAGGAGGAAAAGGCGCCGAGAGAAGAACAAGGTAGCAGCTGCTCGGTGTCGGAACAAGAAGAAGGAGAGGACAGAGTTTCTGCAGCGGGTGAGTACATTCCTCCTCTCCCCCCTCTCTTTCTCACTGCCAGCACGAGGACTTCCGCCTCTCCACAGTTTCATTTTCTTGCCCAGAGCATGCTTTTATAATGGGTAAAAATATCTTGAGGAAATCCCATTTCTTTTTTTTTTAATACATTTTTATTAATTTTAACATACAGATTATAAAACATACCACACAAATTATTACAAAACAATCTTATTGGACTTCCATCAGCACCTCTGATGATCTTCTGTCTTACCCACTTTTTATGCTTTACTTAATTTTATATTGTCTTTACCTCTCTTAACGTATCATCTCCCCTTTTCCATTTTTACAATATTTCTAACAATACTCCTCACAGAACTTCTTCCAAACCTACAAATGTAATCTGATCATCACAAATACTTTTCATATAATTCGTAAATTTACTCCAGTCTTCGGTAAATTTCTGGTCCCGCCGGTTTCGGATCCTTCCTATTAGTTTGTCTAACTCTGCATAGTCCATTAGTTTCATCCTCCATTCTTCAATCGTCGGCAATTCTTCTTGCTTCCATTTTTGGGCCAAAAGTATTCTAGCTGCTGTTACTGCATATGAAAAAAGCTTACATTCTTTTCTATTTATTTCACTTCCCACCATCCCCAATAAGAATGCTTCTGGTTTCTTTGTAAATGTATATTTCAACATTTTTTTCAACTCATTATATATCATCTCCCAGAAGCATTTAACCTTTTTGCATTCCCACCACATATGATAGAATGTTCCCTCTTTTTCTTTGCATTTCCAACATTTGTTACTAGTTTTGTACATTTTTGCTAATTTAACAGGAGTGATATACTATCTGTACATCATTTTCATCATATTTTCTTTTAAAGAGGAAATCCCATTTCGTTGGAAGCTCTTGTTTTACTCCTCTGCGTGAGGTGTGAACAATGAACAACTAGGGTACGAATCCAGTAAGGCAGAGGTGGAGAACCTGTGGCCCTGCAGTCATCATTTATATATATATATATATATATAATTTTTATTAATTTATTTGTTCTACAATTTAGAATACTCATTTTACATCCTTAAGATATCAATGGCTTCCCTTCTTCTCTTTCCATGGTTCATTTTACATATCACAAATCCCTGCATATTTTACAAGAACTATACCAATCAGTATTCCATTATTGCATCCATCAAAACTTATTTACACTGTTGAATTTATCTTAATGCTGCCAGCGTTTTTCGCTGTACACAATTATTTCCCATATATTCAATGAACGTTTTCCAATTTTCTTTAAACGTATGTTGTTCTTGTTCTCTTATTCTATGTTAGATCTGCAAGTTGTGCATATTCTGCCAACTTAAGTTGCCATTCTTCTTTGGTTGGGACCTCGCTCGTTTTCCATTTTTGGGCTAACGAAACATGGGCCGCAGTTGTAGCATACATAAATAGCCTTTTTTAACACCTGGGAATTTCAGTCTGAATTATCCCCAACAGAAAGGACTCTGGGGTTTTGGGGGGGGAGGTGGAAGTACTTTTAAACATTCTTTTCCAATTCATTATGGATCATTTCCCAATACCCTTTTACAAGTCCAGTCCTGCAGTCATTGTTGGACTACAACTCCCTTCACCCGTGATCATTGGTCATGTAGGCTGGTGCTGATGGGAACTGCAGTCCAGCAATGTTGGCAGGGCTACCGGCTCCCATTTGCTACAGAAGGAAGCTGGAGAGGACCCCTGCATGTGACAGTTGTGTGTGTTCCAGGTGATGCTGGGGCTTCTGAACGCATTGGTCAAGCAACTTTAAAAAAAATATTTACCCCCCTTGTCTCTCTGGTTCCTGCTTAGGAATCTGAACGCCTGGAGCTCATGAATGCCGAGCTGAAGGCCCAGATCGAGGAGCTGAAACAAGAGAGGCAGCAGCTGATCCTGATGCTGAACCGCCACCGCCCCACCTGCATTGTGCGGACAGACAGTGTCAAAACCCCAGAGAACGAGGCCAACCCGCTGCTCGAGCAGCTGGAGAAGAAGTGAGGGGCCCAGTGGGCCAAAAAAAGACAAAAACCGGGGACCTTGGAGCGCCTCTCTTCCATGTACTGTACGAAGGACTGTGCACCAGAGATGGGTGCAACCAGAACACAGTGAGCTTCCTTGGGGATTGCACACTCCAACCAAATAGAGGGGATGGAGGAGAACGACCACAACAGAAACGCTCAGAGGGGGAGCTGTGGCTGCAGTTGTAAGGCTCAACACAAGGGGGCGTGGCAGCTGCAGAGGAGGAAGATTTTCCAGCTCCCCACCCATTGCAGAGCATCTCAAATCTGGAATGTGTTGCTGGGAGGTGGCGCTGTGGCTTCCCCGCCATCCCTCTCCCTACAGCTCCTGGTTGGCAATCAGCATGGACACAAGTTTTGAACACTAGTAAGAACTAGGGTAGGAGGAAGCTGGCAGCAGGCTGAGCTGCGCAAGCCTCTGCTCCTTTGGGACCCTGCCTCTGCCCTCTGTGCTCTCCCCAGAAAGAAACCAAGAACGGCAAACACTTGACACAAGTCCTGCCTCATCGCTGGGCCTGCCTGTGGCACTGTGGCGCAGGCGCCCCCACAAGCACACCCTCAGTATAATGTTTACAGCCCAGCTGTCCAGGCCATGCTTTTAAAAAATGCACATTTTTACACTTTTTTATATTTTTATAAAGTTTTGTTTTTATACAGCAGTCTCTATATGGATTTATATAATCACTAGATGTGATCCCATAGAAATGTATGTTATTCTGGTCTCTTTGTTACAAAATACATATGCCACAGTTATCTCCATTGTGTTACTTGTTCGGCAACGGGCCTTCTTTTCCCTCGGCATGCTGGGAAATGGGCCTGTGCCCTTCCCATGGGCTCCACTGCCATGTCCATCCATGTATGTCCTCCTTCATAATACTCAGTCCTGTATCTCTCAGTAAATGTTAACTTTTACTTACCCACCTTTCATGCCTTCTGCTTTGTTCAGTATCTTGCCCCGTTAGTTTTATCGCACGTGAGGGTTTTGTGTATACTTTGTGAAGTCAGTCGATGGTGGCGGAATGGCCTGACCCTAATCAGGTGGAGCTCATTTGCAGCAGTGGCGACACTAAGAACTAGAGGCTTACAAAGAGTAGGGTCCTTCACTTGAGGGATAAGGAACGCTGAGCTGAAAAGTGAGCTGGCACTCTCAGCCATCCCTTTGTCTCAAGTGCTCCCTTCAGATGGCTCCCCCTCTGATATAGGAGGGAGGAATTTCGGCCACAGTCACACCAGCTACTAAGGAAAAATCAGTATCAGTCTCAGTTTACATATCTCAGTGGTGCTGTTGCATCCTTAAGCACATGTTAGCCAGGGGGTACCAGGGTAGTGCCCATCCACTCCCACCAGCCCCAGTGGACAGGGATGATGGGAGTTACACATTGGCTATACCTATGCCTATATTTATACCTGCATAAATAAATGTATTTAAATCCAGGGAAAGCTGAAAGTGACTGTGTATGGGAGTGGGGACTGCTTGACTCACTTCAGCAGGAGGCAGACAGGGGGGCAGCTCACATGTCATACTTTCTTCCTAGGTAGGAAGGAAAGTGTACACCTGTCATGTGTGTGAAAAGCACACTGGTGCCCATTTACTACAATTAAACAAGTTTGGAGGCTGCAGTGTGGAAGTGGTTTCCAGAATACTAATTGTGGCAAAAGAAACGGTTCCTTAATTTCATTTTTCACACAGGATGGTGCATGTGGCTCTTTCTCCTCCTGTGTAAATCTGCTTTATCATGTGCAAAGCAAAGCTGATGCTTCTTTATTTTAAATACTTCTAGCCTGCTTTCCTAGTACTCATGGGAACTGGCAGCAAAACAATTCATATAACCTATACCAAATGCAAGTTAAATTCCAGAAGGACACAAGCAACACAATGCCTTTTGCCTTCTACATTGTCAAGTGTTCCATTGTTCGTAATAGTCCAAGAGAGAATCTTGTAGCCCTTTAGAAACTTGCACATTTACTACGGAACAAGGCTCGCTTTTGTGGACTGGAGTCTGTGTCATCAGCTGGCTAGCAATTTTCAGTTAGTAGGCATATAAAAGGGGAAAGATAGCTTTAACCTGGTTCCAGACTTGTTTTTTGTATTTCAGTTCCATCTGCCCTCACTGTCCAGTGTTTTCTTACTCCCAGGTATGAGGAACCAGTGGCCCTCCAGCTTCTGTTTGACTCCCAAATCCCATCAGCCCCAGATCCTACAGTAGATGGTCAGGTTGATGGGAGATGTGATTCAGCAACACCTAG